>NC_079203.1:7995969-8713785 GCF_026745355.1 Beta vulgaris subsp. vulgaris
TGTGAAAGTAGTCCACATCATTTTGTTGTCTTCAGTTGGGACAATTGAGATCCCAATTAGTATCCTGTTCAAATGTTATTATACATATATTACATTTTCAATATCAAAATATATATCATAAATTAATATCATAAACCTTTTTATATATTATAGACACGCAATTTGTACCTTCTTATATGCGAGGACGATATCTCCGGAGTTCAATTTATATGTGAAGGGCGTTGCATCGGCTTGTAATAGTCGTTCATGGTACACCAACCACAATTCACGTGGTGGTATCCCTGCCCTTTGTGCATAATCTTCGTAAACATCCTTAAATGGTTTGTGGACAGAAATATTATACTCAGTTCCTTCATCGTCTAGATCGGCCCCCTTGACCATGAACATGCATTTCATGCTGATGGGAACCCCGTGGTGCACTGAACTGCCGACTGTGGATAGACTGCACAGTCCATCTGATGAAACGGATGAAACTGACATGGATGAGGAGGAGTTGTTAATGGTTTTTGTGTTTTATGTGAATGATATTTGAGTTTATTTAAACCCGGTTTTATAGCCAATGAAAAGTTCAATAAATGCCAACATTACGAGGTTGGTGAGAACTAATAACGCCAAATAAATGACTGAAATATAATTGCAACACACAAGTACAGAAAAGTACAATCTCATACAACATTAAACGCATATTATTTCAGGTACAGGACAATGGTGAATACAATCCAAGAAAGGAAGAAAGCAAAATTCGAAGCCTTTTTAGATCTACTTGTTCTTAGTAATT
This sequence comes from Beta vulgaris subsp. vulgaris, assembly GCF_026745355.1. Taxonomy (NCBI): domain Eukaryota; kingdom Viridiplantae; phylum Streptophyta; class Magnoliopsida; order Caryophyllales; family Amaranthaceae; genus Beta; species Beta vulgaris. The sequence goes on from NC_079203.1 coordinate 7,996,748, forward strand.
GAATTCTAAGCTCCGCAATTTCGCTTTGCAACAAAACATTGGACTCCAAAACATCAGAATTCTTCTTCTCCAACTTCAAAACCCGCTTTTGTAACGTTCGCTTTTCTTCTTCCATGGTGATGATGGTCGTTTCGAGTTCACTTATTATTTCGCGCATATCATCCTCCCATTGGAAGAATCCGCAGGCACGTTCATCCTAAAACAAAATTAAAAACTAAGTTATTTAACATTTATGAGAGCAAACCAGAAAGAAAAGGAAATTATACCGGCCAAAGTGAGCATCCATAAAATTTTCTCCCCGCATTCCGACCGGTTTTTGTGGTGACCCGTACAACGGCGTCCAAATCGTGGTAACACTTCACGCCTCCCTTTGAGCCCTTTGAGTTGGACGACGACCCCTTGCTCTCCATAGTTATTTGTAATTTATGCGATACATGGACACAATTTAAAGGTAAACCCTATGTTTACTACTTCTATAAAGTACCTGAAGACTAGTCATACAAACCTAAACAAAAATTCTTTGTAAAATAATAACAGTAAGTTGAGCAGAAACAGTAGTAGTCAAAAGTTAAAACAATTTATTAGAAAACAAATAATAAAGCAAACCTGGCTGTAAACAATTAATAAACAATTAGTAAACAAATTACCAAACAAAAGTACTGTCAAATATAACAATATTTTTACACTAAAGAACAACAGTAAGTTGAGACACTAGAAAATATTATCAAGTGAATGATACAGAACACTAGATATATATAGGTAAACAATATTTATTTTCAACAAAACAAGAGTATATAATTGTAGAAACACTACTAAGGTAAACAATTTCTCACGTGGCTGGGTTAATATTTAGAATACAAATAATAAATTATCATGAACGAACACATCAACAACAAAAATAAACAACGTTTATATATTAAGAAACACGATTAATGTCAGAAGAAACAGTAGTAGTTAAAAGTTAATATGTGAAGTGTCGCACCACTTGAAATTTAAATAAGCACAACTTAATTATGAAGAGGCACATTCTAAATTTAATTTAGTGAACAGTTGCACCACTTTAAAACTAAATAGGCACAACTTAATTATGAAGAGGCACATTGTTATATTAGTGAACATTTGCACCACTTCAGAAATAAACTTCTTAACTAAAGGGCACAATTGAAGAGACACGTTTATGTTGTCTATAAATAAGGCAAACTTACCATTACTTATTCATAATTGACATATAGAAGAACAAATATAAGAGAACAAACAAGATAGAAAGCATGGATGGCGAAAACAAACAACAAACAAATATGGATGGAGTGAACGAACAACAAATCAATGTTGTGGACAATAATGAAAATGTAGATGTCCCTAATGAGAATGTCGATGTCCCTAACCCTCGCCATCCTTTGCTTTCAATTGAACACCTCATGAGACATGCAATTTTTGAAAGGTGTTCGGATGATGACAGAGCCGCACTTCGTGGCACATGCAGGCTATGGAGGCTATTCAATGATGAGTGGCTTGAAGAATATAACTGGATGAAGAATTGCATGAGGAGGAGAGCGGAGATTGCAAGGGACATTGTTTTTTTTAATGCCATTTCTCTATACAACACACTTTCAACTGACTGGGCAGACTTTCTTGACGGGTTTCCTCTCCTCTTTGGGGAAGAAATGTTTCCTAAATCTAACGAGGGAACCAGCAAAAGGAAGTGTAACGATTTCGAAGAGGGCACCAGTAACAAGAAGAAATGTACCCATTCCGATGAGGGAACGAGCAACAACAAGAAGAGGAAGGAAACCGATTCGGACGATGAGGGAAGGAACAAGAAGAACAAGAAGAAGTGCGTGTAAAATAATATAGATTATTCAATGAATATAATAGGTTTATAATTTCAAGTTCGTTAAGATTCATAAGTTTGTTATGTGTGACAAGTTTGTTAAGTTTCAAAAGTTTGTTTAGTTAGTTGGTAATTTGAATATAAGTTGTGTGTATGTATTGAAATATTGTGTTCGTAAGTTAGGATATGTGTTTATAAGTTATAAAATTGTGTTTGTAATATACAATATTGTATTCGTACATCAATATGTTGCGTTTATAAAATGTGTCTTTGTAGAAATTGTGTCTTCGTATTAATGGATTTAGAACGTTCCTCATTATAGAAATTATGAAGTTAATTAAATTGTATTCATAGATTTAGAACTTGTGTTCCTCATTATATAAATTGTATTTCGAATTATATAATTTCTAATCATGGATTGTGAACGTTTGTCGCCATTATAAAAATAGTTTTTCGAATTTAATGATTACTATTCATGGATATAGAACTTGTGTTCGGCATTATAAAAATTATGTTTCTAATTAAATTATTTGTATCCATGTCTATAGAACTCGTGTTGGTTTAAGGGTGATGTTTCGAATTAAATAATTTGTATTCAAAGATTTACAACTTCTGTTCCTCAATATATAAATTGTGTCTGGACGTATTTCAATTGTATTGTTCGATTTACAACTTGTGTTCCTCATTATACAAAATATGTTTCGAATTATATAATTTCTAATCATGGATTGTGAACTTCTGGTCCTCATTATAAAAATAGTTTTTCGAATTTAATGATTACTATTCATGGATATAGAACTTTTGTTCGGAATTATAAAAATTGTGTTTGGAATTAAAGTATTTGTATCCATGTCTATAGAACTCGTGTTTAATGATGTTTCGATTTAAGTAATTTGTATTCCCATTTTCAACTTCTGTTCGTCATTATATAAATAGTGTTTGTAAGTAATAAAATTGTATTCTTTGTATTAGAACTTGTGTGTGTTAGTATAGAAATTATGTTTGTAAGTATAAAAATTTTATTCTTTGAATTACAACTTGTGTTCATCGTTATAGAAATTATATTTGTAAGTAATAAAAATGTATTCTTTGGATTACGACCTTTGTTCGTCATTTTACATATGTTTGTGTATGGAATAAAATAATTTGTATTATTAAATGAAAACTGAACGGTAGTTGTATAAGTTAAACAATATTTGTTAATTAAATAACAATAGTAAGATGCGTAGAAACACTATTAATATACAGGCAAACACATTATTTCTTGTTCGCTGGGTTGATTTTTATGAAAGACCACACACCCTTATTAGTTATTACTATTACTATAACTATAAACAACATCCTAAAACTCAATCCTATCAACTTCTCCCACCTACCATGGCAGAACATGCAAACCTTTCCCCGATGATGGAACCACCAACAGGGTGGTCCTTCACTGAATCATCTTCAAACTCCACCATATATGGCATCCCTCCACCCATTAGAAAGCCAGAATTAGATTTCAACAAATGTGTTTACTGGAGGGACCACTCCTATTTTGGGGAAGTTGATGCAACACCGTGGAAACTGAGGAAGATTATTAGGAATCCTCGGCGGGAAAATATTGATTGCACCTTATACAGTCCCTTGAAGATGAAAGAAGATCCATCGGCTCCGGCGATAATTGGCCACATACCTAACATAACTGATCTAATAAAGGTACCAGATGCTTTCAAGGTTTTCCTGGATTGGAGTTTATGCAAGCTAGATGAGGAAGGCAGTAAAAACATTGTGCCAGAGTTTGCAAGGTACATTTTGGACCCAAAATTCACCATTCTTGATTCATGTTTCATATACTTGATGAGAACTGATGTAGTTCAAGTTTTAATGGCAAATTACGTATATGACCTTCATGTGATGCACATCATGGCACCAATGTCACACATAAGGATGACCATGTTTTCTAGTATGCGTGTTAGGAGAGGAGATGAGTGGCACTACAGTATGGTCCGACTAAGGGGGGGCATCAGTGAGTTAAACCCTTTACCCCCACACACCCCAATTTTAATATGGAGTGTTAGGGGATGTGCTAGGCCATCTTTCGTATCCCATTTCTGGACGATCTTCGGTGTCCATCAACCGGTGGTTATCGTTCTACTAGAAACGAGGGTTACAGAGCAAGAGTTTGCGGAGGTTCATGCACTAATCGGCACGACCATGAAGTATGAGTGCGTCAACGGAGTTGGCATTTCTGGGGAATGGTTGTTGTGTGGTGTGAAAACGACGTCAATGTGGATGTCATAAGGGCTGAAAGTGGGCCCCATGCTAAATTCGTGGTTGAAGTCATGGTAAGTTATTGAATTTCTATATTGTTAAACGTAAGTGACTGTTATTATGAATCGGAAAAATTATTTTTATGTTAACTTAATTTTATGTCATCTCCTAAATTGTAGTCTAAACGGAACACATATGGAAGGAAGAGGTTTTTTGCAGGAACAAGATGAACTGGAAAGGTTTAGGAATCAAGAAGATGAACACATAAGTAACTGAATATTTTGTAATCTTAATTATGACAAATCATCAGCTAATTTTGTAATAATAATTAAGACCCTTTATTATTATTATGTTTAGTACTTTATTACTGTTGTTATGTTTATAACTGTAGTAGTTTATAACTTTTGTTATGTTTATAGCTTTAGTAGTTAATTACTTTAGTAGTTAATAACTTTTGTTATGTTTATGCTATTCATTACTTTTGTTATTTTTACTGAATATGAACACATAAGTAACTTATTATTATTATTATTATTATTATTATTATTATTATTATTATTATTATTATTATTATTGTTATTATTATTATTATTATTATTATTATTATTATTATTATTATTATTATTATTATTATTATTATTATTATTAGTTTTGTGTAGTTAGTTTATTATCTTCGTATTATTAGGGCTGAAATGGTAAAGTGTAAGATATTATAACTTTTTTATTATTAGTAAAGCAAATGCAATTACTTCACCAACACCAACCCACAGCTGGCCGCCTGCAGCTGCAAATGCTTTGCGTGTTGCAGACTTAGCGCGTTGCAGTGGGTTAATAGCAACAGCTGGGTTAATAGCAACAGCTGGCGTGCCTAGCTAGTCCAGTACAAAATTTATTTTCCTATAAATTGCATTGCCACTTTCCATGTATTTATAAACCCACAATGGATCCAACGGCCCAACTATGTAATAGCAAATCCATACCAAACACCAATACTCCAACATCTTCATCCACAAACGCACCATCAACCCATCTAATGGAACCAACTAATTTAGCCACCCATAGAAGGTTACAACAAAAGATAGGACTAGGATGCAAAGGAATCGACACCATGTTACAAGGCGGATTTCCTACCCAAATCATCACCGAGCTATGTGGGGAAAGCAGTTCTGGTAAGACACAACTTTGCTTACAATTAGCATTGACAGCCCAACTCCCACCACAATGTGGTGGCCTCTTCGGAGCATCCATTTACATACACTCGAACTCAAAGTTCCCTATAACGCGTCTTACACAACTTTGTGGATACGTGAAAGGTAAGTACGGAATAAATGCGGAATATGTTGACCTTAGTCACATAACAATCAAGCGAGTGGACGACCCCTATAAACTACTAAAAACACTTAAAGAAATTACAATTTTATGTCAACAAGCAGAACATTCTTCCCGGAACGTTCGCCTTATTATCATCGACTCAATTGCTTCAATATTCCAATGTGCAATCGAAAAAAATAAACTAGATATGACGACAAGATCCAAAATCCTATTCAAAGTATCTGCTAGCCTACGCGAAATTGCATACAGTTTCAATATCGTTATCGTCTGCACTAATGAGGTCCGACAATCTATAGGAAACAACTCCCAGCACAACACCAACAACTTAACTCTTATTTCATCTGACACTCAAGTTGAACCTGCTCTTGGACTCTCTTGGTCGAACTGCATCAACAACCGTTTCTTCTTACAAATTTCCATTTTGAATGGTCATAAAACACGATCCATGCGAATCGTACTTTCATCTTACCTACCAGATAACAATGTTGCATTTCAAATTTCACCAACTGGGGTAGAAGATGTCATTTAGTTTATTACATTATCATTGTATTGCAATGCATCTATCTACCATTCTAAGTCGTTAATGTAAAAGTTGTCGTTTACAGTTTATTACATTTTCATTATATTACATTGCATCTTCTCTTCAATCCGTAGTGATGATTTCTAACTTCATTCAGATACCTGTGTAACAAAAATTACATAAATATTTGATTTCCATTAGTAACATGAAATATTAATATAAAAGATGAATAATAAAAAATATTGAGCTTAGATGTTTATCATTTCTCGTTTAATTGAGCTTATTTCAAATAAAAGGGAATGAACATTATCCCCTTCAAGTGTTTGGTTGGGGTCTTTTAGGTTCCATTCAATTTGATGGAAAACATTTTGCTTATCAAATACTCAATCCGATTTCTATTAGTTTACACGTTTTGACTTTTGATACTATTCACATACACAACTTTGACTATTTCTTGTAATTTGTATCTAAGAAAAAATATAATCATGTCAAATCTTGTTGGATTCGTGTCAATGTGTATGATCCAAATATCAAATTTTTGTAATTTTTGCTTAACGAAAATTAGAGATATTAAGGTTCAAATTAGTGTCTCGGCAAAATTGCCCCAAAGAAAGGGGTACACTAATAATGTTCGGAGGGAGTAGTTTTTTTATTGAAAATATTTTTCGAAAAATCACGCAAGTAAATGAATATTAGTTTTTATTTATTTGATTTGATGGAAAATTATATGAAGCTAAGAAAAGAAAAAAAAAAGAATTGTTGGTTAGAATGGTAACACGTCGAATTGGGTTAGACTTACAAACTCCATATTCAATCCCTCTTTATTTGGATCTTATTCAGATCTGGTTGAATCCAAACTCGACTTTTATTAATCAGACTTATGTTATATTTTTGCCTCGGAGCGGATCGGATTCTAAGAGAACAAAAACTAGTGTTTTATAATATAACTATACTATTACTAGTTTTATAATAATATTAACATAATTGTCCTATTAAAATGCAGATTTAGTCTATAATCTGATAGGTGGCATTAATTATTAATCAGTTTTTGGTCAGATTCCTCTGATTACATCTAGACTTCACCTCCTACAAGACTCGATCAACTTTTCATATTTTCGAATTTGGATCTCATTTTTCCGGTCAGATCAAGTCAGGCTCAAATTGGATCCAGAGTGAATTTTCATCCCAAGATATTTGGAATCCTCGTAAAATGGAGGAAGACAGTTTTCCTTCAAATTTTGGAGCAAAATAATTATAAAGATATGAAGAATTTTACTTTTTAAATCTCTCATCCAACCGAACAACACTAAAGGAAAAAAGTTGTTTTCTAGAAAAACATTTTCCTCATAAACAAATAGAGCCTTGGTTTTGAATATCATGGGAGCTTATAACTCCACTCTTGTTTTTTTGCGGTGGTTTCCTTCCCCTCTCGTTTTTTACGTGGTTTATTACTCTCCCTCTGATAGACGGTCTGTAACACCGGTTTGCACTCACTCTCACCGGCAATTTTCTCTCACTCTCGCCAGTGGTTTGCTCTCACTCTCATTTACTATTTCCTCTCACTATCGCTGGCAGGTTGCACTCATCTCTCCACTATATTACGTTTCGCCTTCATTACTCGGGAGGTTTTTTTGTTCATTTTCTTGTAACCCATCATTTTTCTCACATTGATTTAATATCAATTAATTTTGATAACTTTGGTTGATTTTGTTACATGTAAGTAAGTTACATACATAATTCTTTTCATTGGAGCTTCATTCTCTCACTCTGGTTGTTCTCTACATTGTATTGCAGCTGCCTCTCCTCTACATTATCGGTGCTCCTTGAGAGTAGAGGTATATATCATTACTTTTTCTTAGTTTATGAATTTTTCTATGAAACTTTTAATTTAACCATCAATCTGAATTTATGGATTTGTTTAATTTTTCCCAACAATGTTGAATTATGAACAAACCTGTATGGGGGGCCGGCAAATCTAAGGAATTGTTTGGTTATGTGATTGGGAAAGTATATGAATTGATGGATATCTTTTTTTGAAATTATTGTCTTGTTATATACTTCCTCACTTTCATAAAAAGTGAAACATAGACATTGGACACAAGATTTAATAAACATCACTTTCAAAAGCCAAAAAGTCATAAAATACCCTTTTCATTATCAAAAGGAGGAGAGAGAAAATCAAACCACACAAGTCTGTGATGGGTATCCTTTTCATTTTGTCACTTCATTTTTCCCATTTAAGGTATGTTTCACTTATTTTAAAACATTCTAAAATAGTAAGTGTTTCACTTATTATGAAACGGAGGAAGTATAAAAATTATGAATTATGCGAATTGTTGTGTTAGTTTCTCAATTGACATATGGACATACCTTAATGGGGTCAGGAGGAAAATCTAAGGAATGGATTGGTTTGTGATATATAATTGCAATGTGCATCATTGGCCTAGATACCCATTCGAGGCTTACTCATTAGAAGTAAGTCTTGAATAGTCCTCGTTTTAGGACTGTCTTTGAGTTTCTTATTACACTTAAGATGTGAATGAATATGTTTGATTTTTTCGATTCTAAGAAATATCTAGCTTATTTCCCTAAGCGTTCTCTGGGTACATATGCTGATAGTTTACCTACTACATTCGTTGTGTACTTGGAGAACTGTAGGGAAGTGCTGCTGGATTTTTCTTAGAATTGAAATCCAAATGTTCATTCACTAGTGAGATGAGAAGCTCAATGATAGGTTAGGTTGGAGTGATAAGGACCCAAATGTTATGGACTGCATTTGATAGGACACTTTAAATAAAGTGATCAATTATGTTAGTTCCTATCTGGTGTCTCTAGTGTATGAGTATGGATCGAAACTGGATATATGGTACTCGAATTTCGGCGACATTTATACAAGGGGTTGATGAATTTATCAAGTTTGTTGTAGGATATCAATTGCGGAATGGATCAAAGTTAGTCTTATGTCCTTGTTGCGATTGCAATAACTCTAGGGGTATCGTGATGTAGATCAAATGAAGGATCATTTGATTCGTTGTGGATTTAAAAGTAATTATACTAGGTGGACATGGCATTATTGAGAGTTTTATGATCGGGTATGAGCTCGACTAGCTTATGTGATGATTTGCATATTAATCCCATTGATGACAAAGTGAGGTTGAAATCGAAAAAGGAGCGGATGATGAGAATGATAAGGTAGAAAATGAGAATGATAGGGTAAATGATATGTTGTACAATTTACTCTTTGAAATTCAGCAACTTAAAAACTTTCTCTCTCTAGTTTTTCCAATTCAATATTCTCTACCTGGTTGAATTCAATTTACCATTCATCGAAGTAGAAAACTCCATAGCAGAGCTGGAAAATGTCTCCAAACTCGAGTAAGGACCCGATTTCGATCTTATATATATGATTCTATACATTATGAATTGGGACAATATGAGAATCAATTAATAGTTGTTAAACCTAGAATTGAATGTAATGTAGTAAAAATTGGTATGGAGGATATTCAAACTAAAATTGATTTTTAGAATTTCGCAATGTATTGTTATGTAATTGGTGCAAACCCTCCTACTACTATTATGAAAGATTTTGTGAGAAGCATTTGCAGATCTTATGGAATTTATAAGGTTGCCATGGTTAAACCTTGTTTTTTTTTTTTTGTGGTGAGTCTCACAACTATGGAGAAGAGAGATTTGATTTTGGAGAATTATGCTATGTTTTTTTGTAACAAACTAGTAGTTCTGAAGCCCTGGGATCATTTGGTGGATATGCATAAGGATGTGGTTAAACCTGTTCCAACGTGGATTCATTTGAAGTTAGACTTCAAATATTGGGGAGAGTACTGTATTTTCAAGATTGTTGGTGGGATTGGTAAGGCGATTAAACTTGACCAAGCAATTGTGAAGCGTGAGAAACTATAGTATGCTAGAACGATGATTGAAGTTCAAGTAGACCAGGAGTTTGTGGTTCAGGTTGAGTTCATAAATGAAAATGATCAATTGGTGAAGGTGGATCTCGTTTATGAATGGAAGCCAATATTGCGTAGCAAGTGTAAGGGGATGGGACACAAACAAGAGAAGTAAAAGAAGAATTCAAAGAAGGTATGGCAGCCGAAACCTAAACTTGTTCCCAATATTATGGAGAAACCTGCTGAGAATGAAAAGACAAATCAGGAATTTCATAGTGTGAAGAGTCCTGCAAAGAGAATTGAAATAGTAGTTAATCCTCCAGAACTTCATAATGAGTTTGAGGTTCTAGCTACTAAGGATTCAGATTTAATCCAGGAGGAAGAAGTGGAAGCTGGTGAGTAAAAGGCTAAGACGAGTAATGAAGCTTAACGTGGTAGGGTTACTATATATGGTTATGCTCAAGATGGAGGAGGTGGAAGGCCTCCCACTGAACATGGATAGAATTATTTGCTGGAATGTCAGGGGGGTTGACCATGCTAAAAAACAAAAGGATGTTAAGAAATATATTAATGTTGGTGCAATTGGGGCGGGCTAGTTGGCCTCCTTCAAACCAAGGTAAAGGCTTGCAACATGGGGGGCCTTACATGCATTTATTTTCTGGTTGGTGCTTCACTTCCAATTCTTCCTACCATAAGGGTGGGAGAACTGTGATAGCTTGGAATCCAAATAGCTTTGTGGTTACAATTTTGGCTATTTTAAGTCAAATTATTTATTGCAAAGTGGCTGCAATTAAAGGTAGGGAAGCATTTTTCTGTACTTTTTTGTATGCTTTTAACCAAGCCAATGGTAGATTGGAGGCTTGGAGAGATTTTAAGGAGATTGCTAAGGGTTGTAATGGTTCTTGGATTTTGACTGGTGATTTCAACTATGTTCTAAATTTAGATGAGAGAATATGGAGTGTTATCAGGCCTCAGGAAACAGAAGCTTTGAGAAGTTGTATGGATGCTTGTGGTTTGAAAGATATGTCACGGATAGGCTATTTTTATACTTGAAATAATAATCAGACTGGTAATGGTAGAGTTTTCTGTAAGTTGGACAGGGTGATGATGAATGGTGATATATAAAGCAAGTTTGCTACCATTGTAGCTCATTTTTATGCCTGAGGGGTCATTTGATCACTCTCCAATGATGGTGAATGTTTATTCTCGTGTTGAATTGGGTAGGAGACCTTTAACTATTTCAAGATATGGAGCTTAGTTGCTTCTTTTAAATGACATCGTTGAAGAAGGTTGGAAGATCCAAGTCATAGGAGTTCCTATGTTTAGAATTGTGTAAAAATTGAAATGTATAAAGGCTGAGTCGAAGAAATTTAATGCCAATGGGTTTTTTGAGATTCATTGTGTTGATGCTGTAGCTGAGAAGGAACTTTTGCAATGCCAGCTTGCTGTTCATGCTCAGCCTAATGATGTCAGCCTCTATGATACTCAGAGAGTTGCACAAAAGAAGTACAAGGATGTTCATGGACATTATTTGTCTTTTTTAGCTCAAAAGGCTAAAATTGCTTGGTGCAAAGAAGGGGATGATAATTCTGCACTTTTTTATCAGTCCATAAGGGCAAGTGTAACAGCCCGCACTTCCGAGCTGCTAACTAATCACAATTAAGATACACAAAACACAATCAACACTTAACAAACCTCGAATTTACATTTATTCACACCTGTAACAGCCCGCACTTCCAAGCACTAACTAATCACACTTAAGATACACAAAACGCAATCAACACTTAAGAAACCTCGAATTTGCATTTATTTACAGCGGAAACAAAACATATAAAAACGATCCTGGATCTGTGGGTCAGCGGGGCACAATATAACAACTTGAAAATCAAATAACAGATTACGAATACTTTGAAACAAAACATCTAACTTTAACCTCAGCCCACCATTTCATAACATAAAACTCTTCTTCTTGATCAATAATAAATTCCACGACCTCGACATCAACCCTGCAAATCACTAACAATGAACCCTGCCCCCACCAGGACAGGTTCGAAGAACAAAATCAGAAAAATGAGTACACACACTGTCCAACCAGAAATTCATTTTAGTGGCTTAAAATATAGTTGTGCGGTTTATTACTCATCAAGTGGAACAATCCCAGACTTCAAAAATACTTAAAATCAAATAGTTAGAAATGTTTCTATCACGACTCCAGCAACCCTTAACTAGAAAGTCCAATAAAGAGTACTCATACATATACTACAGATAATAAGTTCCTTGCCATAAGGACAATGTTCAACAACAGTTGAAATACATAAGCTCATCCCAAAACCTCATTTTGGTGCTTAAGACCATTCGTATACAATTCATGCTAGAATTCAGTATGCTTCACAAGTAAGGTACTTGTTTAAAAATTTCAGGATTACTATCCTTGCACAATCGTATTAAAGTAAGAATTTTTATCATGAAGATCACCACTTAGATCATTCAAAACCCTTTGGGTCGATAGCATTTAATTTCATTGGGTAAAGCGAACACGAATAGAGAGGGGCTCCTTACACAAGGAGCCGACTGTCTCTAAGCTAATGGAGGTCGTCACCCCACCGTTTAAATATTTATGCTTGCAAGCCTTAACCAGGACATGTCCCATTTTTATTATCTGCTGGACTTCACCCACCCAGCGAGGGTTCGAAAGGAGATCACCCATCCTCCAAGGGTTGTTGTTCATACCGTACCTTATTTGGTATCGGCCTTTACCCACTTGTATCCATAGTTTATTTACATAAATAGTTTAAATGCACAGTTTATCAATACCACACGTGTTTCAAAGAACACATATTTATCCATGAAGAGGAAAAATAATCAACCACTACTATGGTGTTGCTAATCATTGCAAGACTTGGATCTTCTTTTGAAATCTTTTGTTTTACGTCAACAATTTCACATATTAGTTACGTGTAAAGATATAAGGAAATAATCAATTCTTTACTGCTTGTAAAAGTCGTATAGGCACTTAGTGTGCTCATTTAAACTTTACCAAAAGGGTTGAGTTAACAAGAACATTTGGAACTTTTGTCAAAATAATTACAGCAAAAATACTGAACTTAAAATGAACATAACTTCCTGCTCGGTACTTCGAATTAGGAATTTCCAAAACTTAACCTCAATAACTTTTGGATCATGACTCTCAAAGGAACAATACCCGCTCCATAACACATATTGAGCATCTCGCTCCATAAATGTTGTTTACTTTCCCATAAAACAATAACTAAATCATAATGCTATTTCTCAATAACACAAACTTATATCTTTCAAAACTTATACTCTTGTTCTTAATTCGTATCGCATACTCAATTCCAAGTGTATCAACGACTTAAACTCTCGTCCGTAAATTAATATAAAACAAAACAAAGTTGAAATGTAACTAACATATCCAAAATACCTGAACCTCAATAATCTTATTATAACACAAACTCGAATCTCAAATAACTCACTTACCTCAAATATTCTTTTAAAGGAAGTAATATACATAAAACGTATTCGAAATCAAATGTCTCTCCGCAGTCGAACCCATAACATAATCAAAGTGTAAAATATGTTTCTCAAAGACTTATAAGATAACTATATCGGAGACCCAATTCTAAGCTCGTGCGATTAACCTGTAATGTTTTACTTGTAGACTATAAGGTATCCTCTAACATGTCTTGGCAATTCCCTTCATCATAATAGTTTCTCTTTGTACTTGGACTTCCGTCTTTAACTTATAGCATCTAAACTATAGCATTCCAAAATTCTCGTGATATGAATTTTCCCCTTAAAGGTTTTCTTATTCCCAATACATGAACTTTCATTGTCAGAATATAATCTTATTACATTATCATAAATCACCTACAATTACTATGGCAAGTCAAAATATCTCACTCCATATTTCCCAATACTCAACTCGTTGTCCTCATCCTTCTCAAATTTATAATTCAAACCATACGTCCCCATGTATTTGTACTGAAAGCTCATATTAGCCTTAACACCATATGCTTAGTATTGTCATTATATAACTTTAATTACCATGCTCTCTATTATCTAGATTTATATTTTTCTTTCCCAACATCCATTTATATAATCTTACTCATCCAATAGACGAAATTATGCTCCAAACTCTTTTACTTGACCCCTTTGCGGATAGATCTTTTATTACATAAGTATTGTAAATTATATCTCTCTAATAGATACTCATCTAAACCACCACCAAGATTGGATCCTTTATTTCACTGATACGACATTCATATCTCAAATCCTACACATCCTTGAACTCAAAACCCTTGTAACAACTTCATTAACTCATAAATTAATATTTGACCTTTGAAATTCACATCCAAATTTACTATTCCCTAACTATCTAATCTACGTCCACCACATAACATCTTCATTCTTAGTTAGAACCTCCCACAATTACTTCATCCTTCAATTATGACATCACAAATCTTCATTCTTATATATAAAAGCTCCATATTATTTTCGGAGATTTCTTCGGTGATACCATTCACCTTGTTTATACGCCATAAGTAAATCTTGGGATATGACTACTTCTAATAATATCCTCAAAGCGCAATTGTATTTATTAAATAGAACTTCACAAGTACCCATCTCACAGCAAACTCATTCTAACTTAGATTCCAAACTCCATATAACATAATTCATCCATGATATTCTGTAAAATATAACTTGTTCACTAGACTTACTGTTTCCAAACTTAAATCCGAAAATATATTTCATTAATTGACCCAAATTTGAGAGACTTTTTCCTATGAGAACTTGTTCATAAAAATTTAAGTAGGAGTAAAGATCCTCCCCGACATTAATAGAACTAGAAAATTCTGATTTATAATTTCACGAGTTCATATTTGTTCATAACTCCAAGTCATAATTTTAAAGTTCATGATCATATATAATCAAATCTCAAACATAATAAAGAGTTTTTCATACTTTCAGAAGTTCCATATAAAACTTATATCACAAATATTTTCACAATTGCCTTAAACCTGAAATTTTAACCAACATCCTTGATCAAAATTCCTTTCTTTTTCTCTGAAACTTTCAAATATAACTATAGTTTAAATCGAAAGCGAGTTCATAAAGATATCGAGTCGACGTCCCGGCTTAGTTCGTAAATCAATGTACTTGTTGTAAAACCACTTATATAGTTAGATTACTAAAGATCCTTGCTTTAATTCTCATAGCTACACTTTCATATGAAAGATCAACTTACTAAGCATAAAAAACTTATTATAAATTCGATGTGGAAACAAGTAGGTTTAATAACATCACACATCTATATTATTGAAGGATTCAACTACCTCCAATCAGTTCTTCATAAAAATACACTAGTAGAATAAATGCTACTTGCTGCGGTTAAAAAGTGCCCTATTGCTGCGGTTTTGGGCGCGCAGCAATTAAGGGCGCAGCAATAGGTATTAAAAAAATTGCTGCGGTTTAAAACCGCAGCAATATTTAAACATATTGCTGCGGTTTTCTAAACAAACCGCAACAATATAGATATTTTATACCAGATTAATAAAGTATATTGCTGCGGTTTCTAGGAAAAACCGCAGCAATATGTTGTATTTAATAATAAAAAATAGACATATTGCTGCGGTTTTAAAGGAAAACCGCAGCAATGGGTACAGCGGTAAGCAAAAAAAATTTTTTTTTTTTTTTTTTGCATTTTGCCATTAAATTCGAAAAAATAATTTAAAAAAATAGAAAAGAAATTAGAAACTTCCACCAGAAAATGAAATTAAACTAACAAAAAAAACAATAATAAGAAAACTGCACAAAAAAACAAAAATGAAACTAAGGAAGAAAAAAAATATGAGATACTAAACAATTACAAGAAACTAAAATTACAATAAACATACAAAAAATAAAAAAAATCAAAAAACAAAAAAAAATAGAAACCTTCAACAAAGTATTGAATCTAACAAATAAAAAATCAGAAAAATACAACATAATATTAATTCTAGAAAAGAAAAAAATCAGAAAAATAACAAAAAAATTAGAAAAATAACAAAAAAAATCAGAAAAATCAGAAAAATAACAAAAAAAATCAAAAACTTGTCGGCCGAAGACGACCACCGCACGCAGATCTGAAGACGTGGAGACGCACCAGAAGAGCCGAAGACGACCAGTTCTTGTCGGCCGAAACCTAGCTTGAGCGACGACGACTGGTTGAGCGACGACGACCGATTAAGCGACGACGATCGGTTGAGCAAAGACGTACGCACTCGACGAACGAAGGAGATGACGACGACCGGTTCAGCGAAGACATACGCACCAGACGAACGAAGGAGATGAGGGAGTTCGACAGTTGGTTCTTATCGAACCATCGACCGGCGAACGGAAGAGAGAAGCTGAGAGGAGGAGAGAGAAGAGGAAAGAAACTGATGAGGCGTGAATGCCGTGAACTGCTAAGGGGAGGAGAGAGAATATGAGAGGAAGAGAGAAAAAAATGGGGTGTGAATTGTTGAGAGGTGGAGAGAGAAAATGAGTGGAAGAGAGTGAGAGGTTAACTGATGAAGGGAAGGGTGAGGCGTGAAACGCTAATTGAACTTTTTAATAATAATTTTAAAAGCATATATTGCTGCGGTTTATTTTAGAACCGCAGCAATATCTTTAAAAAATATTTTTTTATATTATTTTAATATATTGCTGCGGTTCTTGTCAGAAACCGCAGCAATATTTTTGGTCAAATAGTCAAAAAATTTCAAAAAATTTCCGTTGAAATTATATTGCTGCGGTTTTCGGCCAAAACCGCAGCAATATAGTTGTTGTTTTTTTTTCCTTTTCGTTTTGCGTGTTATATTGTTGCGTATGGGTAAAACCGCAGCAATATCACCGCAGCAAATAACATTTATTCTACTAGTGATATCACTCAGTAAAACTCATCACATATATAGCTTTCGCTCATAGCTTAAACCAAATATGTAGTTAACAACTCTTGTAAAGACACAAATAACACTTTGAATAATTTTGTATTTATATAAAAGGCTTATTAAACTCAGCACATGAAATCACATAAAACACGAATATAGATTCAAAGGTGGAAGGACATGTGTGTACCTTTAAACAATTCCCAATAATTCGACATTCTGGATAACCAACTATAGCTCGAACTTCATAAATTATCTCCATATACATACTCCAACAACGACCTCAAAACAATAACAACAATCATTAACCATCCGCACAACAATTTAGATAAACAAATTGAATTACTCATACTTTCTAAGCTCTTCCATGAACTAACCACCACAACTCTTATATACAACCCATTCTACTAATCCAACTCACAACATCAATTCCATCTCTAATTAACATCATTCTGATTTCAAAGAGTATTATCAAACGACATAATTTATAAAATCAGTTTTTCTAAACTTACTTAAGAGGCTTACTTCATATTAGAAGCTTCAATCCAATAAGAAAGATAAAATATTCAATCTTTAAGTTTAACAATTCTTATCATAATTATATTAGCTAATCAATAACAAAATTGAGAACCAAGTTTATTTCTAAAATCAGAATATAAAATACAATTGCGCCACACTTGAATTGGAATAAAGGAGATGAGGAATTAAGAAAAATTAGCTTATACCTTCATATGGAAAGGAATACCAAGATAATGGCAGCAACAAGGCAAGCAAGCCAATCACGGCAGCAGCGCAACACAAAGTACAGCAGTAGTGCTGAACTTGTGTAAGGCGTAACTCATAACTCCGAACTCCAAATTGAGCGATTTTTGTGCTCAAATTCATTAGCTCGAAGTGATCTACAACTTTGATTCAGAAACAAAGAGCAAAATTGGATTGCATGTTATAGATAATTGAGGAAACAGATTATCGGAATAAAAACAGAGGAGAGAGAAATGAAGATAGGAACACCAAACTTACAGAGATCATAACTCATATCTCTTAACTCCAAATCAAGTGATTTTTGTGCCCAAATTCATTAGCTCGAAGTGATCTACAACTTTGATTCAGCAACAAAGAGCAAAATTGGATTGCATGTTGTAGATAATTGGGGCAACAGATTGTCGGAATAAAACAGAGGAGAGAGAAATGGAGGTAGCAACACAAAATTTGCAAAGACCATAACTCATAGCTCCGAAATCCAAATCAAGTGATTTTTGGGTCTAAGTTAAATAACTTTTCGAGATCTACAACTTTGATTGAATAAGCTTGGTCAAATTCTAACTCCAAAATGCAGAAATTGAGCATGCACAGTACGGGGTATAAAATCAGAGGAGAGAGAAAATTATTGTTTGGGGTTTTATTTTGGTTTTAAGGTTTCTCCCAATTCTTAACCACTTGGGTCATTAAACTGAAATCTTGAAGAGAATATTTGATCTATGGGGAAAATACACTTTGGCACTTGATTGAGAAGTTATGAAGAGGAGAGAGTGATGCTCTAGCATCTAGAGTAGGTAGCATGAGTGAGGAGACATAATTTGTAATTAAAAATGGGTTTCTCTTTATTTCAAAGCTTAAAATCCTTAACACAATGTCTCTATTATATAAAATCCATACTAACTTAGTTGTGCTTGGAACTTACTTTAGACGATAAAAATAATTCTCAAAGTTATTTCTTTACTAATATGGACATAGCTAAATTTGACTAAAACGTGTCTGAAAATATCAGCTATTATACTGATCAAATCTCATTTATAAAGTCGTTATTAAACGTGCTTAAAATATAGGCTATTACAGCAAGAAGAGTCCAAAATACTATATATGCTATTCATGATGATGAACGTGTGTGGAAAGAGAATGTGGTAGTAAATGAAGCCTTCTTAAAGACATAATAACCTGGGTCACACAAAATATAGGGCAAAATGACTCGAAATCATAAGTCCTTTCAGTTGTAAATGAATAATTGACAAGCAAGAAATATTTTCAAACTTGGTCTCAATTGTTTTAGTCCTTCTCTTAAATCACTTTCAGTTCTATCGCCAGCTCGAATACCAATTAATCTAAAGAAAAGCGACATGAAAGTTGAAGGATTGTACTTCGAAATACATTAACATCTAATAAGATGGAGAAGGTTATTTGGTTTGTATAAACTGTCCAAAATTGATATTTTCCTATATAAATTCAAGAAAAAAAATTAGGATGAAGAATTTTGTTGGATGTTTTTATAATGGATGAGAAAATTCAACATAATATATGATGGGTGTGAGCCATGAAGATAGCTTTTATAGATAAGGGGGTAAATCTTGCCTATTTTTGTGTTGGAACACGGTATAATTTAGCGACCGGTTTAACGAGAAAATACGTTTAGGAACAAAGTTGAATTATCTAGAAAAAAAATAATCTAAATGTTAAAGTAATATTAAAAAAATTATTTACGAAGTTCATTGCACCATAAAGATAAAAGTTATTAGTAAATACGTCATCCATTCTAAAATAATTTAAATATAGGGGGACGGGGATAAATGAGAAGAGAGTGATATGGAGAAATATAAGAGGGGTCCATGTGATAAAGATAGAAAAAGATAGTGGAATTGCAAAAAAAAAATGTATACTTATTGAACAACAAAAAATCTCTTGCATCATAAGATTACACAAAAAACAATGTTTTATTTTGCATTTGAAGTTGTGTCCCTTTCTGGGAGTTATATAGGAGGTAAAGTTTTTATTCCACGCGTGAAACTCATGTTATCAGATGCAACAAGGTTTCCCATTAGATTCCAGACAAGGCAGTTCCCTTTGGTTGGATGATTTGCCATGATCAAGGATAGTCTCTCTCTCTTTCACGCTGGTTTATATCTCCCTCGATTAGTATTCAATTATGGAGAATTTTATGTTGCTATATAAAGAGTTACCAGTAAAAAAAAAAGTTTAAAAATGTTAATTTGTGATAAAGATAGAGGAAGTTATTATATTACAACTAATAATTTGTATAAATAAGTATTTTAAAATGTATAGTTATAGTAGTGACTATTATTGCATTATACTTTTTTGAAATTTTTTTATTTGTTTTTATTTCTAAAGCCAATACTATAAAAATCAAAATATTATAAAATTATACATAATCAGAGGTCGTTGAGTGGCTTGAGGTGGTGAGAAGTGATGGTGCATGACGACAAGAAAGAGAGATGGAAAGAGGTGGAGAGGGGGGCTGATTGGGACTATTGGAAGCAGGTGTATGGCTGAGTGCCAATATTGGTGGGTCGAATTGTGATTTCATATAAACCTCTAACGACAATAGCAGGCGAAGCAAAAAAATTCATAAATATTTTTAAATAAAATAAAATTGCTACATCAGCCACATAATACATGGATCATAAGTCAGATTCAAAATTCCCAATACACAGTTATAAAAGCGTTAAATTACAAGCTAATATTCACAACAAGATTTTAGGAGAAACATACTAAAATCTTAAATTTACAAAACAAAAAAAATACCATGCAATTTACATAATTTTAAAAGTTAGAGATATCCCTGTACTTTTTCATTATAGAAAAAAAGAGTACAAAATTAAATGGGGGGTTTCTACTACAGCTAAAATTCCGGAGGAGAGTTTAACTTGCCACATGAAAGATTGTTATTAAATTTGTTTGGTTAAAATTAATATTACAATAAAGGGAAAAAAAAGAATCTTCTACATTATATGTATAATTTTATGGTAAAAGTATAGTTAAATGTAATAGAATATTATGATCAAAAGTATAGTTAAATTAAATGTAATAGAGTACAATTTGTCGAGAAGTCATGGATGATGTGTCGAGTCAAGAAGGAGGCGTCTTTTTCCTTTACGACTATGGAGGGACGGGTAAAACATATGTCTGGAAGAGATTATGTGATGCAATAAGAAAGACGGGAGAAATCGTATTGCCGGTAGCTTTGAGTGGGATTGCTTATCTCCTCCTTCCACGAGGACGAACAACTCATTTGAGAGTTGGTATCCCTTTTAATGTAACTAAGAATTCAACTTGCGCCGGCATTCGCCCAGGGTCTGATTTGGCTACTATTCATATTCAGACAAAACTTATCATTTGAGATGAAGAGCGCATGATGCATAAGTTTTGTTTTGAAACACTTAATAGAATTTTGAAGGACATCATAAAGTCGGCTGATAGGGCTAAATTGCATCGACCTTTTGGTGGCAAAGTCCTGGTAATTAGTGGTGATCTCAAGCAGATTTTACCAGTTGTACCTAAGGAAAGGAGGCAAGATATCATGTTCAAAACCATTAATTCATCTTACTTGTGGGATTCATGTAATGTCCTAAGACTTAATCGGAATATGAGACTACCAGTAAGTTCTTCGAAATCTATTGTTGATGAATTACGATATTTCTCATATTGGATACTAAGCGTAGGAGACGGAAAAGTTGGGGTCCTAATAATGTTGAAGCCGTAATTGAGGTTGCAAAAGACATCCTTATAGATCCTTGGGCTGATCCAATTTCAACAATTGTTGATAAGACATACTCAGACATATCAGACCATATTTAGGAAGCTAAATACTTCCAAGAAAGAGTTATTTTGACACCAATAAATGAGATAGTGGAAATCTTCAATGATCATGTTTTATGTACCATTCATGGACAAGAGAGTCTATTTGAGTTCGGATGCTATAAGCAAAAAAGAAGGCAATTTTGGAGTACATGATATATACTCCACTGAATTGCTCCTAGCATACAATTAAAGGTTGGTGCGCCAGTTATGCTTATATGGAATATTTATCAAACATCTGGATTATGAAATGGCACGAGGTTAGTTGTCAATCATTTAGGCAATTGTGTTATTGAAGCTAATTTAATTTTCGGAAGCAATTTTGGAGAAAAAGTATTCATCCCAAGAATGACACTAACCCCGTCTGACTCCACTAAATTTAAATTTCCTTTTGGATTTCAGAGACGACAATTTCCTTTAACGGTTTGTTTTGCTATGACTATAAATAATAGTCAAGGACAATTTCTATCTCATATAAGCTCGTATCTCCTGAGACCATTTTTCAACCATGGAAAATTTTATGTTGCCGTTTCTAGAGTTAGGAGCAAAAAAAGGTCTCAAGATCCTTCTGTTTGTTAAATAGTATGGTTTGCGTATAAATACAATAAATGTAGTTTACACTGAAGTGTTTGCAAACATACAAACTGATTTGGAAATTTTATTTGTAATTTTTGTTCATCAACACTTTTACTTTATGATTTTAAGATTTTCTGTAATACGGGAAGTTAAATCAATATTATTATGTGACTTCCTTTAAATATGTAATAAAGCAATAAATACATTTGTGCATTATATACGGGTCTTAAAACTAGTACCATGAGAAAGTAAGAAGAAATATTAATTGTAAATGTTTAGAGCAACTATATGGTACAAGAAGTTCAGCTAAACTAGGAACAAATAACTTAGACAAGGAAGGAGATAAAAAGAGAAATATACGAGATATTCACAATAATATCTTGCTGAATAATATCTTGAATATTATATCAAGTGACTTACATGATATTATTTTCTATTATTTACACAATTCACTAACGTCCTAATCTAACGCAAGGATTCATATAACGGATTACATTAGTGGACATGGTGTCACCTGTTGTCTTAACTCTTACCAATTTTTATTGGGGTTTTTTGGGGTCACCATCTCACCACTCACCATCTTTATTGTCTTTTTTTAAATCTATTTTTATTTAAAAATTATTTGATTCATTCCACAATGTAGCCGCCGACGTCCTAGTGATTTGGCTTCTTTGGGCTAAATGCTAATGACATAAAATGACCTTATTAAGTGTGAATAGTATCCGCAAATCACAATAAATAAAGTGTGAACAATTAAAATACGCAAAATGAGTACAAATTAATAGGAGTGAGATATTGCCCCACAAATCACATGAGCAAAGCAAAACAAACTGAAAGACTACATATATAAATACATACTATTACAATTTGCAAACAAGGCAACCTTAATGCATAACATGTTATTTAGAACCAGTAAAACCATGTTTCTTCATACATCACATAGCGCAAAATTTTTCTCTCTAATCATAATCACCCCTTTTCTTCTTCTCTTATCAAATTCACATGCACTTCCATTATCCTCCTTCCCAAATGTACATTTTAGGTCCTTAAGTATACCAAATAATGAGCATGATATACCCCATTTTCGGACCCTTAATAGAAGGCGTTTACATGATTGTCCTTCTAATAATCCTTACCTTCAAATTATTGTAAATGCTGTTTCACCTCTTCCTGATGAACAGTACATCAACGTCACCGTCTCGGGCGTCACGAAACCATCCGATAAATATTGGGTTGCCATGATTTCCCCTTCGCATGCCAGGTTCGTTAATGCTCATCATGTTCTTCTTGTTTATAGTCTAGCACCGATCAGGGACATTCCTTAGCTTTTGCCTATTTAATTGATGGAACAAATTTAGTAATACTAAATTCTTCGTATACCACTACATTTTTAGTTTTGTCAGTTTCATGTATCGTCTGTAAGACCGTAACGGTTTGGGTTTTCTGAAAATAATAACTTATATTCCTATCATAAAAGTATGTTAATTTGGTTAATTTAGGGTCACTTCAGTTCAGTTTAATTCAGTTGAATTCAGATCAATCATTTCATTTCAGTTTGGCTCTGGATAATACTTTTACTCTCACATATCACTATTCATTTCAATTTAGTTCAATTTAGTTCAATTCAGTTCCGTTCAATTCAGTTTATTTCAGTAGCTATTTTATGCCGAAAAGAACAGGCCTTAGTAGGAGTAAGTTATAGAGAGAAATTGTTGTCATATTTTCACAAACTTGCTAACAATTCTCTTTATGATCTTCAGCGTGAAGTACTGCCCTCTTCACAGTTTACTGTACAAAGAAACGGGGGATTTCAGTGATCTTCCTCTTCTCTGCCACTACCCAGTTAAGGTATCATTTCTCTATCAATGAAATAATATCTTCTTTTTTTTGGTGTATATATGAGATTTAAGGTTGTATTCACACCGCTCTTATTATTCATGGTTGAAGTAAGTTTTGGAATAATCCTCTTCATGAGATAGGATATAATCCTTATATACTCTGTTGAGAGGTATATTCTTATATTATTGTGTCGATTTGTGATTAATTAACTACTTAATTTATATTTTATTTTTAATTTCTATCAAGAAAGGGAAAGAGTTTGGGGTTGTGGTTTATTGATTCATGATTTAAGTTACATAATGTAGAAGTAAAGATTATCTCATGTTAATATAGTCGATAGATTTTTTCTCAAGAAAATGACTCCAGATTTTTTTGAGGGGGAGAAAATGACTCCAATTAACATCACCTTTTTTTCGCCTTTAAAATAGTTCCCAATCTTTCAACTGTCATTGGAATCATTGATTAAATTTAAATGCAAAAAACAAATAATGCTTGTTTTTCAATATATTACTTTAAGTTCTCTCACGAGCTCTCTTTTAAAAAAAAATAAAAAATTCTCTCACGAGCTTAGACACTACTTTGTAAGTAAGAGATGTGTCTATTGACAATCCATTATTAATGGGAGTTAAATTAGACAAATATGGAGTTACTAGGAACGGTAAAGTTTTAGGAAAAATAATCTAATGGTTAGTTCTATGTAATAGTAAAAGAATCAGGGATGTTTTGGTTTAATGGTTAACATTGAGGTGCTGTGAACAATAGTTCATAAGTTTGAATCCCCCTCTTTTTGTTCGTACTTTGCACTGCTTTCATAGATAAAAAAATGTAATTGTAAAAAATACAATAAATAGATATAAAGTTAAATAATTACTTTCCCTTCGATTATTAGTTCTAGAAATGGACAGTAGTACTTATATAGTCTATAATTCAATATTTGTAACAGTTCATATGCTTACAAGCCACAATTAGTTTGCCTTTGACTAGTAGTAGTATTTTTTTATATGTAATAAGCGTATATATGGGTATCATTGTAAGAAAATTTAAATAAAAACTATTTTTTTAGTATGATAGAGGTAGATAGAGAGAGTTGAAAGCATCTCACGGTGACTTGCTTACAAGCAAGCCACAACTATCTAAGATCTCCTTGATCTGCAAAGTGTATTTTATACAAGAAATCGGAAAAAGAAAAAAGAAAAAGAACATGTGATACTCTTTTAATACATTTTTTTTTTGAAACTTTCAACTTTTATAATTACTATTATCTAGTACAATAGCCAAAGGGAATGTTTACTAATTCCAGCCTAGAAAAGCAGAAGTGAAACTGCAAATGTGTCTCTTGTAGATCTTGGATGCTCATTGATATGTTGTGATCAAACTAGGTATGTATATAATTTAAAATTAACTATATAATTGTAAAGTGTTCTTTAAAGCCCTTCAACTTTTATAAATAAAATGCTCATTTTAAAATTATTACATAAGAATGAAAGCAAGCGTAAATTGAAAAAAAAACTACATAATATTTATTATAATACAAAGAATATTGTTCAAACTATATTCACGAAATAGAGAAGAAAAAGCACCAATCGATATATTGATCGACGTAAATGACTGAAACGAGGTATTGCTATCAGTTTATAGATATAAACTATCAATTTATGAGTTTAAATGCATAGATGTCTGACTTAGACTCTGTTCAGTTCAACTTTTTTTTTTACTTATTTCAGATAAGACAAGATAAGTTTAGATAAAATATGATAAGATCAAATAAATAAAAAATGAGTTGAATCAAACAGAGACTTAAACTAATAGATATTTTGGATTAAATTGATAGATGTTTAGTGTTATAAATGACTAGGTTAAAAGGATAGATGTTAGGGTTAATTACTTAATTTCATAAATGTTTGAGTTACAACGATAGATATATGACTTAAACAGATATATATAATGCTTAAACTGATACTCATTTTATTTATGTCTTGAACCGAGATTTTTTGTCTGGCATATATAGACGCTCGTAACAGTCATCGTGTGATCGTGCCACTTTTCCGCTGGCATTCTTATAAATTATAATGTCTAGACTAAAATGAAAAAGACATGCCTTGTTTGGTTGCATAAAATTGGAGACATTGACGTATTGAGTTACTAGGTTCAATCATATTTAGTATTACTTCCTCCAGTGCTTCATGGCCACAAATTTATATTATGTCGATATAGATAACTCTCTGTAGTACTTGCTTTGGCATTCCTCCTTTTACCCGTTAAATGTGCGTGGATCACCTCTTTCGACTACTTTGCCATCAATTGTAATCACATGACCAAACTGTAAAACAAATCCGTTTTGTTAAAGAAAATGATATCATTTACTTAATGTATTACTAGCCTCAAATACATACGTGCAATACGTGCAACGATGTATTAATATTATCAATACTCATTCTAGAAATTGTCAAAAGCACCAATATATTAGTTTATTGTATACTACCTCTATTTCAAATTTATTATTACACTTGCACTTTTCACGCATGCCAATGCAGAACTTTGAGGACATATATCTTTAGTTTTGTATTTGTAAAAATTATAAAAAGTACATATTATAATAAAACTATACTAATACGAATCTAACAAGATCCCACATGACTATGTTTTTTATTCACGTATAAATCACAAACGTGGGTCAAAGTGTAATTTGTGAATAGTGTAAAATGTCAAAGTGTAACAATTAATTTGAAATGGGTGTAGTATAACTTAATAATTTTTTTCAATGCGATAAACAAACTTGTAATCATTCATACTTGCAATTTATTTTTACAAAATATAGTATTGAAAATGAACATAAGAGCACTAGCTTGATTTATGCTTTTTTTTTATCAAGTGTAAATATTTTGCTTGAATAACATCTTGACCTATAATAATTATGAAACCGAAATATTAAAAAATGAGACTACACTCTTATTTTTCTCTGTTATTTGATAGAATTTTATTTATATTATGTTCCTTGAAATTGTTATTAAATATTTAGGTGAAAGAAACTTTGTATTTTGGGCTTAATAATTGTTTTAAATTTGCTTTTGCTATGTTAATTTATTTTCCAATCATAAATTTTCTCGTTTTACATCTTTAAGTAAGTTTGTCTTATCATGGTTTTGAATTTTGCTTGTTTTGCATTTCTATAAATTAGGAAGTGAATAAGAAATCTTAAAATATAATTTCTTTTTAAAAAGAATGAAAATTGTGGATATATAAGTCTTTTCATAGGAGGCTCACCACAACTCCCCCTGACTTATATCATAGAAATTGTCATCCATATAAAAGAACATTATATCATTTACTTGTATTATTCTCAACCAGATATATACTTCTTCAATAAAAAGGATATTATATGGGTGGTGGTAGTTCTTACACCATAGCTAGCGAGCTACTTTCACTTAATACACCCACAAAGAGAGATTTTTTTTTGGCATTTGCAATTATTTATGAAATACTAGTTTGTGCTTGATTAATTTGTATGGTTTAAGATCTTGGTATTATTAGGAAATTATGCACACTCTCATGATAAACTGATAGTTTGTCAATATGAGTAATTTCTATTATAGACCTTAACCTAAAGCTATCTTTTTTTTTGGCTTATTACCCATTTTGAAGATTTTTAAGTGACAAGAAAGAATAGTGTGAGTTGTAAATGAGAAAAAAATAGCCTGAGATGTATTATTCTGATGGTACATTGTATGATGTTTGATGGGTCTTTTCATATATGCATTACTGATAGTCAGGTATCCTCATTTGTTGTTGGCAATAAAGACATGTATGCATCTCTCAACTAACTCCTTTAGTAATTTTTATTAGTAACCTCGTTTATGAATTATTATTAAATAATAACCTTTTGTTCGTAATTACTAATTAGTAACTCACATTGCGCGCCTATAATTGATGTTTTGTGTCACAAATAATAATTAAAATTATATTTGTAAATCTCTAACGTAACATTTCTAGCTACATGGAGCATGACTTTCTTTCTTTTTTTTAACAAAGCATCTTCATAACTTAAAAAAGTTTATTTGTTAGAATCCTCAATACATTGAGTAATACAGTAGGTAGGGGGTTGGGGAAAACCCTAAGTACATTACAAGCCATATCTGAAGATCTACATTCTTAGCTAGCACATCCGCTCATGGAGCATGACTTTGAAGTTAATTTATTAATTAAAATGTTATTATTTCTTTTTCCCTAATATTTTAAACTTTTATGTAATTCACCATTTAAATTTGCTCAACAATGATAGGCTGCTTATCTAAAAAATGATCCTGAGTTCCTAACATGCAAAAAGAGTGAATGCAAAAAACAAGGAGATGGTGGGAAATGCATGATCAAGACTTGCTCGGCGTCACTCACATTTCATGTCATCAACATACGAACAGACATTGAATTTGTACTCTTTAACAACGGTTTTGAAGCGCCTTGCATCTTGAACAGGACTACACCTTTGAAATTTGCAAATCCTAACAAGCCTGTTTATGGACATATCTCAAGTGTTGACTCGGAAGCTACATCGGTATAATTCTAAAAAAACTCAACTCGACAACCTTGTTCATTATCGTTTTTTGTTTTGAATTTTTTAGTTTTTTGACAAATGAACAAAAATATGAAAATCATAAGTAGTTTTTAGTTTTCAAATCAAACGTAATTATTAAAATACACCAAATTTTAAGATAGCTATTTGTAAGATTATACATAATCATATGTTGATATTGTATATCTCTTATTATATAATTATATACATAATCTTTCTATCATAGAAGTATAACTTAAAAAATCTTATAACTAAAAGCTAGAAATTGGCAAAATACTAATCAGCTTCAAAGAATTCCTTAAAACATAAAAGTTTTGATTTGTCATTGATTAGTTGATTTGATTATGTATCCAACTACTTCAATGCAGATGAGAGTAACATGGGTAAGTGGAAGTAACGAAACTCAACAAGTTGAGTATGGTAATGGCAAATCAGTGACATCAGCTGCTGCAACATTTACTCAAAAGGATATGTGTGGTAATTTGCCATTATCAAATTCTATGTTATTTTTTCCTTTTTATTTGATTTTTAGTTGTGAAATTGATAAAAAAAAAAAATGTATATTAGGCGGTCTTGTGAAAAGTCCTGCAGAGGATTTTGGGTGGCATGATCCAGGTTACATACATACAGCTGTTATAACAGACCTTAGACCTTCAGAAAAATTCTCCTACAAATATGGAAGGTAATTTATCATACAGTTGGTCTACTCTTAGACCGTCTGACGCAATCAGACAGCAAATTTTTCATGTATTTTGTTGACTTTTAGTTACTCCTTACACTTGCTACACCATGTTTTTTCACAACATTTTAGGTAATTTTTTTTTAGGTTTTTAAATGGTAGTTTTAAAATCATTTAATATAAAATACAGAGACAAAGTAAAAAAAGAGTATTTTTTAGTGAAAATATGAAAAACAAAAAAAAAATTATTACTTTTTGGTGTGTCAATTACTCTAAGTAAAGAAAATTTAAATAATGTAATAATTAAAAAAAAATCACTTAAGAAAAATATAGCAATTAAAAAAAAATACTAAATTAAATACACTTATTAACTAGGAAAAATTCACATGAATAATCCCAACTTTCTTCTGTCTTATCAAAATAATCCCAACTTTAGATTATTCGAAAATAATCCCAACTTTTGAGAGGATCTTCTCAAAATAAGCCAAACTATTTTTTTCCTTGTCCGCATTAATCCATTTTAGGGTCTGTTCTCCCTAGCTAGCTTATTTTCAGTTCATTTCATGTCAGTTCAATTTAGTTCAGTTCAATTCAATTCAGCTCTGGACAATATTTTTACTCTCACATATCACTATTCATTTCAGTTCAGTTCAATTCAATTCAGTTCAGTTGCTTTATGCCGAAAAGAACGGTCCCTTAGTCTATAATACGTTGAAAATTAATAGTTCAAATTATCTTCAGAAGACACATCCTAAAATTAGGATTATTCTAAAATAATTTAAAATTGAAATTATTTTAAAAAGACTGATAAAAATTGAGTTTATTGATGTCAATTGTTTATTTTAACTAAAGGTTTGTTTTTGTACTATAACCTTTCCAAAAACCACTTTTCTTCTTTTAAATTTTTATTTACTAACTATTAGTGGTCTGACTCGATCGCACCATCTCATACAAGCAAGAATGTGAATGATACTCTATTATTTGACGCTTTATAGTATTAGGTCAACCTTAAAAAATAAATCTCCCATAGATCGATTCTCAAGGTCTTAAATTATGTTTATAACATATATATTTCTGTTTGCGCAGTGGTGCAGTTGGATGGAGTGATGACATTGAGTTTCGGACACCCCCTGCAGGAGGATCCGATGAACTGACATTCTTAGCTTTTGGTGATATGGGAAAAGCTCCTCGAGACTCCACAGTAGAGCACTATATTCAGGTGAGAGCTAGTCATCAAGCATGGCACGTAACTTACTAGTTCAACTAGTCATCATTTCTGAGGCATTCCTTTGATGCAAAAATATATATGTAAAGTTAGCTTTAGGAAATCAATCGCATTAATATCACCAAGTATTTAAGTCGATAAACAGTTTTTTCTAGTATCGCCGATGGGGCGGATATAGATAGATGGAATTTTTGGTCGGTGATAGATGGTGTGGATGGGAATTTGGGTCGTAGATGAATGGGCGGTTTGAGGTCCATTCGTCCCCATCTCCAACCCATTGTCAGTCCTACTTATTAGACATTTTCCAAAATAAATAATCGAAAAGTTAGAAGAAAAAAAAACTCTATACCAAACTGTCTATAATAGACTATTTGACAAATAATCTAATCTATAAAAGGTTACTTGTTTCAAGATATATATATACTAGTCATATAACACGCAATTTCATTTTGTTTCTATTTAGCAAACATTAAATAATCATGTGCATATGTAGCGAATTCCATGCATTGATTAAATAATGTTTGTATTATTTTTTGAATTTAATTTAATTTAATTATTGTTTGAGTAAGGGTATATTGGTCTTTTGCGTGGACATCAAACTACTCATATAACTGTCTTATAGAATAGAGATACTCCAACTTCATTGAGATTTGTTTACCTAGAAATGTGATCTAAATCATGTTCTTAACATCATATTTCAAACTGATATTTTTTCGGCTCCATAAAAATTGTCAAAGTTGCTTCATAACGTGTTCTTTAATGATAAGGAGAAGGATTTTATCCAAACCCTAATTCTCACAATTTCTTGGTCTAATATTTAAGGGTCATGTGCTTGAGAGTCGGGGGGATAGAGAAGAGAATCCCTACTATAAACAACGTACTTGGTAAGATTTGAACCTACAACCTCTAGGATATAAGATAAAAGTCTTGCCAAACAACCAAGTGTATGTTTGATTTATTATTATTTAATAATTTATTAAAATAATTTATTATTATTTTATTTAATAACTTATTATTAATAAATCACTATTATGAATTTATTATTAATTAAATAACATTATATTATATCATTATCACTACTATTAGTTATAATTTAGTTCAGTTGCAATCGGTTCAATTCAGTTGCTTATACTGAAGAGAAGAGAAGAGACCCTTAATATATTGACTTTATTCCTCTGTTCTTTATTAATCGCTAAATATGGCTCAATGAGTTGAGTACATACACTAATAAGCAAAAAAAAAAAAAAAAAAACACAAAATAGAGACATATAGGAGAGTATATCTTACTCACAAACTAAAACCTTTAATCTGCGGCTCTAGCCAGGATCACTCTCGGTGGTGGCCGCGATGGCAGATGAAGTTAGTACAGGCAAAGTGGACTCCATATTTCACATAGGCGACATAAGTTATGCCACTGGTTTCTTAGTGGAGTGGGACTACTTTCTTCACCTCATAACACCTTTGGCATCTCGACTATCTTATATGACCGCGATTGGGAATCATGAAAGGTTAGTTTTTGTTGCTCTTCGTTCTCATCATTAACTTATCCTACAACACTTTCTTCGTTTTAAGATAGATGCTCTATTTTGATTTACACATTCATCAATGTACGACTTTGACCATTAATATCTTTAATTATCCCTCAGTAGAGAAATTATAGAAATTGATATTTCAAAAATACAAGTCGAGATAAATTGAACATTATATATGCTAACGTTATAATTTATACATATCTTGAAAAATGGAGTCAAAATGAAGCATCTATCTAAAAACAGATGGAGTATTGTTCTTTCTTTAAAGCAATAATTCTCATAGTTGCTTTTACTTGCCAAAACAATATATAGGGATTATATTGATTCAGGATCGGTATACATAACTCCAGACTCAGGTGGAGAATGTGGGGTACCATACGAGAGTTATTTCCAAATGCCCACTTCATCAAAAGATAAACCTTGGTATTCTATTGAGCAAGGTCCTGTTCACTTCACTGTCATCTCAACTGAGCATGACTGGAAATTGGGTTCTGAGCAGGTATATTTGTTCAAAATTTGTCCTTATTTGTTCCGAAATTTTCTCTTTTCACTAGATAATGTTGTTCTGTTCTTTCGTGTTCTTTACTATAGAATTCATTTGTTTCTATATTGCAGTATAAGTGGATGAAATCAGACATGGCTTCAGTTGATAGGCAAAGAACTCCTTGGCTAATTTTTGTTGGGTATGACAAATCCACTACTTTATTATTGGAATATTATTTAATTGATGAACCTCGTATGATTTTCAATTTATTTGAACTTATTTCAAATAAAAATAAGATAAGATAAAATAAGTTGAATAAAACGGATTAACTATATTAGACAACGTAATAAACTAGAATATATGTTCTGATAAGATAAGATAACTTTTTATAAGATAAAATCATATCTGATTAGTAAAAATGCGAATAAAACCATATAGAAGTTATCACATATAGAAGTTTTTTTTGACAGGAAAAAAAAATCACATATAGAAGTTAAACTTCTCCAAATTTTATGAAAATTATGATGTGAGTTATCATTAATTCTTAGATGCTCTAGAGAACACTTAAAAATATATGCTTCCAAGCATATTTTTTTGCACATTTGTCACATATTTTTCTTAAATGAGCTATAAATAAAACCTAACTTTGGCGTAATGTATGACTTGATTTCAGGCATAGACCAATGTACACGTCCGCAAAATCAGCTCTAATCAGTGTTGATCCAGTATTTGTTCAATTTGTTGAGCCACTATTACTCCAAAACAAGGTTTCATAAAAGAACTCTAATTACGTTAGAATTGATATTGTCTAATTAATGCGAATAAAACCATATTTAACGTGAAGGTTGATTAATTATGTGATAGGTTGATTTGGTGTTATTTGGGCATGTACACAACTATGAGAGAACATGTGCTATGTATCGAGGCAAATGCATGGCCAAACCTATGAAAGATGAGAATGGAATCGACACTTATGACAACTCTAATTACACAGCTCCCATTCAAGCTGTTATTGGGATGGCAGGCTTCACTTTGGATAATTTCTCAGATAAAGTAAGGCTTACGTACACTTCTTTAGCAACATAAAAGAAGCGTTAATTTTGTGACAGAATAAACATAGACTACACCCAAATAGCAAGAGGTAAAATATAAGGAAGAAAAAAGGACTATTATTATAACGCTAAATAATCATTTTAGTTTTTATTTTCAGTAGAATATAAAATCTAATTAGTATTATTTCTATTGCTATATATATTTTTATCATAGAGGCAATTCATCTAAGTAGAGTCACATGGATAGTATTATTTTTTTTTAAAATAAAAATTAGAGGTAGGATAAAATTAATAGAGGAGTATAACAACACCAATTCATTTAACTTCTATATCTTCTTCCAATGACTACTAGTTTCAAAATAACTTTTTTGTTCCTAAAGATCTTATATTGTATCATTTTACTTATATAACTACCAAAGATGTCTTGGCCTAGTAATTAAGATTGAGGTGCTGTGTTCGAATCCCCCCTCTCTTTTTTTGTATTTTGTACCGCCTTCGTGGCTCATATGGATAAAAAAAAAACTTATTTAACTGATATATATATTTTTTTTTTTGACCGGCATATAACTAATATATATTTAACCATCCTTATTTAATTCATTTTTGAAAAAAAATTGAAAACATTATATGCCGCAGGATATTTTTTTTAAGTTCTTAATTTGGATTAATAATAAAAACTTCCATAATTTCTTATAATATGTAATTAAAGATATTAATGGTTATTTATATGCATTGGAGATTATACAAAATTCAAATGATTAGAACTCGGAGAAACGGAGAGAGGGCATTGAATCTCAAACTTTTGCAGATCAAATATGTTGTAAAGTACATATTATCGTCACTACATAATCTATGAAATTTTATGTAGAACATTCATAGTTCAATATACAATATGACGTTTCTAGGTTGTTAAATATGGGTTAATTAACTAATTAAGGGCTAGGAATTCCCCATCTAGTATTATTAGTATTGTTGTAAAATATTTTCGTTTAAAAATAGATGACATGGTTTGACTTTAACACTATTCACGTACATTCTTTGGACCATATTTTGTGGTTTTTACTTAATGAAATACAGAGTCATGTGGGATCTTGTTAGATTTGTCTCGATATATACTTTCAAAATATCAACTTTTATAATTTTTACATGTATGAAATTAGAAATATTAATAGTTAAAGCTATGTGTTGACAATCGTGTTTGGAAAAGTGTGTCAAGTATTTACAAACAGAGAAAGTATAAAAGCATGTGATATACTATAGGATTTTTTTGTCAAAAACGACCTTATAAAAATATCAAATTTGTGAGAAATCACCTTAATTATATTTTTTTTTTGCGAAAACAAAACTTTAACAATTTTTTTTTTTTGCGAAAACAAAACCTTGTGCCAGATTCCGATCATTGACCCAATGCTTCCGCATTGACCATGTCATCGATTTTGTTGGGTTTAAAAAAGCATGTGCCTTGCACATAACATGGTGAATGCCAAAACCTTAAGTCAATGATCGGAATTATTGCCGGAACCTTGGGTCAATAGTCAAAATTCGGCATAAGGTTTGTTTCTGTAGAAAATATTATATAAGGTTGGTTCTCACAAATTTCATTTTTTGTAAGGTGGTTTTTGACAAAAAAAAAACATAAAATATAAGAAATTAAAATGAGTAAAAACAACCGAAGAAAAAGTATGTCCTTGTATAATTCTTCGTCTATAACAAAATAGATATTACACTTTCAAAAACACACTTTTCTAGACAATTTTTTTTGAAGAGGAGAAAGATAGAGAGAAAGAAAAAAGGAACACATGTGATAGGAGAAAGATAGAGAGAGATCATTGTCTATAAAGGAAGTGTAATATCTAGTTTATTACAACCATATTGAGATGTGTAACATCTATTTTGTTATGAAGGAAGTAATAGATTCTAACTAGGGATTTTTTTTTGTTGCAGGCGCCGGAATGGAGTTTAAAAAGGATCAATAAATTCGGGTACACAAGAATACATGCAACAAAAGAAGAATTGAAACTAGAGGTTTGTTTTGCATACTTATATCTAATTTAAAGAAATTTCATTTACTTTGTTTATAATCCTGCTTATATAGATAATATGAATAACTTGAACTTGTTTTTACTCATAATATGCAGTTTGTGAATTCAAATACAAAGAAAGTTGAGGATTCGTTTCGGATCATGAAGACGTAGAGTAAAACAAGGAAGGGCAATGTTTCTACTTTTACTTCTTGTGGAATACTTGCATCGGAATATCTCTAACACCAAATTCTTCACCATGTATTATTGATTAAGGCTCTTAATGTTGGTCAGGTTCGTTAGTGGTTATAAATGGTGGTAATGGTAATGTAATTTAGTGTAAATTTGTTAAGAAGTTCTCTTGTCAATGACCATGGTAATGAAACTTAACCACAAATATAGATTTTCCTATATAAATTTCCATGTGGTAATTGAGATTTAAGAAAGAAAACAGATGTTTTGGGATCAACAAGTAGCATTACCATGGGTAATGATATGGGATTTCCTTTAAAAATTTACACTATAATACATTATCATTACCACCATTTATGACATCTAAAAACATGCCGAAAGTATCAAATTTTTGCTAGTAAGCGAAGGAAAGTGTATAGTACATTACATTATATTACATGGTTTTTGTGAACTTAAAATCATATTATTCATATATGGTATATTGTGCCTTATTGCCTTCCAAATATGAAGAATATGGATTAATTTTAAACAATTAGCGTTAGGACGCTTTTCAGCAAAGGTGACATTTGCGGTGCCCGCAGAAAGGCGGTCACAATAAAGGTGACAGGACACACACTTTTGCTTCCGAATAGATAATGTCAAGAGCCATCTTTAATTTAACTATCATGTTTTGTTTCTTTTACGTATCATACATATATTACATAACCACGATTGTAATCATAAATTGTAATTGTAATTGTAATTATAACATCATCATAATTACATTACATAACCATCATTGTAATCATGGAACGTAATTGTAAGTCATAATGTAATCGTAATTTCATTAAATAACTGTAATCGTAATCACAACATAGTCATAACCATAATCATGACAAAATCATAATCATATTTTCATAACATCATTCATAAGAAATAATGTTTTCATAATAAACATTTTATATCCCGCCATCCATGATGAACATCAACATAAATCAGTGAGAGCATATATAAAACATACTCCCTCCGTCCTCTATTAGTTTACCCGTATTCCTTTTAAGGGTATCCCTTATTAGTTTACCCCTTTCTTTTTTTTTGCTATTTTTGGAATGGGACCACAAACTTTTCATCACACATACATTCCACTTTAATATAAAATAATAGTTTTTCTTTCTATGACCCACAACATTATTTCTCCTAAAACTCTGTGCAAAAGAAAGGGTAAAACTAATAAAGGACGAAGGAAGTATTTAGGAGGGAAAAGCGGGTGCTAGTAGTAGAAACATGACTTTGCAGATAGATTACTTTATAGCCGAAGTGTAATATTCCTTCCTATAATCTAGTTATGAATTGAATAACGGGATTAGTTCATTATTATTTAGCCAAGCCTTGAGCTTTTCTAAAATAAATATTATTTTCATAGGTTGGTGTTGTTTTTAGGAAATGCTTAAACCCCCTATTCATTCTAGTTTTCTTTTATTAAGATTCTAATGCTTATGCTCTGATATATTAATCCAACATAGTACCTGCGTAATCACTCGTAAAGTCTTCTTATACATAAGAGACATACTTGGGCAAACATTATAATCATAGCTTGGACTTATAACTTATATTATGATTCTTAACACCTTCTAAACATAAAAGTTATATTTCGATGATGATAATATTAAGTAATCTTGACTTATAATCCATGTTCAATGACCTGTAAATAAAGTTTTTAAATACTAATTATTTCATTTTCACACCTTGAGTTAAGCGCAAAAAAATTACTTCAACTTTCGGTCAATAATTTAAAGGAAGAAAAAAAAGGTAACGGGTAGAAACTTCAACTAAGTATTACTTCCATAAATTGCGTCAAGCATCGAATTTTCAGTTAGATAAGTTAAACGAGAATTGTCCTTTGGATGAATTCCCTATAGTCCTTCCGAACAAGTAATTGATTGAAAGAGCTACCTGCTCTTGTGAAAAAAATAAAACAGTGAGAGAGAAAACAAAAAAATGAAAGTAATTGATTGAATGAGCTACCTGCTCTTGTGAAAAAAATAAAATAGTGAGAGAGAAAACAAAAAAATGAAAGTGAGAATAAGATGGAAAAACAAAGTAATGAAGGAAGTTAGTTTGTGGGCTAAACAGCTAATGATTATAGTTTTATCTATTACGGATTATTAATCGGTGTAACAGGAAAAGCAAGAGGTGAGATGTGGGTTTACCGGTTGTAACAGATGACTGGTAAATCTGACTCAATTTAAGAACATAATGTAAGAGGTGGGATTTTATTGAGTTAATAGGAAGGTGGGATTGTTTTAAGAAGACTGTCCAAAAGTTGAATTATTCCCATTAATTTTTCCTCCGAAAATTCCCTCCTCCATATGCAAAATTACATAGATACAATTATGACTTGTGATACATAACTGTTTTCTTCAATTGCTCTTCCTACCAACTTATCTAGTGTATCTTTTCTTGAGCACAATATTTGAACTCAAATGATATGTTCATATATCTACTTATTAATTACATTTTGTTATTTTTTGAAGGTCGTGGAGATTGATAAAGGCACAACAAAATAATGAAGCGAACACTTGCACTTCAAATTAAATCTTAGTTATTAGCTTTTTAGGACTTTAGTTTGGATTTACTTTTAATTTGTTTTTCTTGCCTCTAGTAGATACATTTTGAATTTATATGTGAATTAGGGCCTGTTCTCTTCGGTATAAAACAACTGAACTGAACTGAACTGAACTTATCAAAGCTGAACTGAACTGAACTGAACTTATCGGAGCTGAACTGAACTGAACTGAACTTATCAGAGCTGAACTGAACTGAACTGAACTGAACTGAACTGAACTGAACTGAACTGAACTGAATTGAATTGAATTGAATTGAATTGAATTGAATTATATTACATTGAAATAAATTGAATGTAATAAATATATAAATAATATTTTAAACAATAATAATATGAATATTAAATAATAATTATAATGATAAGTAATAATAATGAATAATAATAATATTAATATTTTGAATATTTTTAAATGATAGTTATAAATAAATAATATTAATAATCATAAATTAATAATAATAATAATAATTAATAATAGTAATGATAATTAATAATAATTATTTTATATTATTTGTATTAATATATTAATACTTGACGATGATATATAATAACAATAATATCTAAGAAGTAAATTAATATTACTATTTTAATAATTATATTTAATAACTTAAAAATATTTAGTAATAAAAATAATGATTGGGTTGGACCGCGAAAATTATACAATAAGCCGTCTTGACGCGATTTGATTGATTTATGGGCTAAAAAAAGTGGGTTTATTTGTGCTTTGACCTAAACCATGTTCCTCCTAATAATAATAGTAATAATAATTAGTAAAGCTACAATAAAAAAATATATAGAAACAACAATAATAAAATAATAATATAATAATAATAATATAATAATAATACTTAATAGTAATGATATATATTTAAATAATAATAATAATAATAGTAATTAGTAAAATAAATTATACCAACATAATAATAATAATATTTAACAAAATGGTTATAAAAGAATAGAGCTGAACTGAACTGAACTGAACTGAACTGAACTGAACTTATTGGAGCTGAACTGAACTGAACTGAACTTATTGGAGCTGAACTGAACTGAACTTATTAGAGCTGAACTGAACTGAACGGAACTGAACTGAACTGAAAATAAGCTGGGGAGAACAGACCCTTATGGTTTATAAAAATATATGTTAGGATTTTAGTACTTAAGCTTCAAATTAGATATCAATTAGTTGACTTTTGGGGGCTTTAGTTTGGATTTTTTTTCTTGCCTTTAGTAGATATACTTTTTGAACTTATGTACTACTCCGTATTGAACAAATATTTGTCTGGATATTTATTAAAAGTACGGGTTATATAATGTCATTTTCAGTATTAATGTATTTAAATCTAGGCTCATTGCCAATTTAATCTCTATATTATTATATGGACAAGAAATAATAATAATAATAATAATAATTGAAAAAAATCATACAATTTCAACGCTTTTTTGTGTCGAGATCTTTTATTAATTAGTATTTCTAAATTTACCTATAATTATTATCACAGTGACATCCAAGAATTTTTGTACATTATATGTATTGAAGTGTCAAAAAAATGATGTGTGATATAAGTAATGCTTATAAATTTATCATGATTATCCTTCTAATTAAGCTTTATGAGTACATTGCTTAGGCCCTATCTCTTCCTCTATAAAAAATTATATAGTATAAATCTATGTTTAAAATCAATTTTATTCAATTGAAGACAAAGTTTATTAGAAAAAAAAATTGTTCAACAAAAATATGTTAACATCAACAACAGTAAATTGAAAATCAATTCAATAATGATAATAATAACAATAATAATAATAATAATAATAATAATAATAAATTAGATTTTTCAACTTATTATTAGTTTTACTGTGTTGACGGTATAATAAAAAAAAAATTATTACTTCCCCTCAAAATAAAAATAAAATTATTACTTAGATTTAGATTCATTATTACATTAGTTATCTGATAGGACTTGTAAATCATTACATTAGTTGTCTACATATCAAAAATTTTGAATTTGAATGTTAGTTAATATCTTAATTAGCCGACTCATTTAAATAAAAACATGCAATTGGTGAAAAAATAAACATGACTCAAGAACTGCTTCTTGATAGGCTAGTTTGCAGGACAAGCAACAGTGATTCCCTTCCCTAACTTGTCCTATTTAGACTAGAATATGGAATCATCATGATAGAATCATTACTCAACTTGTAGTATATCCTATTTCTCGTAGGTGTAGGATTAATACTAGTATATAAAAGCACCACATGCACATATCCACAACATAGAATACCATCTCTTTCCCTTCGTCCTAAATATTTTGAGCTCATTCTCTACAAGTTTTCACTATAAACCTCTTTCCTTTCATCTGCATTCACCGCCCACACCATCAAGAACACCACTAAGACTACCACCCTATCGCGCCGACGACGATGACCACTCCTCGCATTCCTATCGGCTACAGATTTCTACCAACAGTTCAAGAAACTCTTATCAAATATCTTAAACCTAAAATTGTTGGTGGAATATTACCTCAGGATAATCCATTACGCGAAGTGAATATCTATAGTTGTCATCCTTCTGAGCTATTTAATGATTTGGAAGACAACGATGAAGATGAAATCGAACGCTACTTTTATACCACGTTAAAGAAAGTTAACGAGAGTGGAAGAAACTACAATCGCAAGATTAATAAAGTTGGTAAATGGGACGGGGAGTATCCAAAGAAGATCCTTGACGTTCATGGCCAAGTTATAGGATTTGATAAATATTTCAAATATGCACCAATAGAAATACAAGAGATTGATAAGACAATGGAATGGAAGATGCATGAGTACTCTATTAAACCAGAACTTTTACCTCAAGGTATTGCTGAAGAAAAGAAGAATCTGGTAGTATGTCGAATGGTGATGAAAATGAAGGGTAATAAACAAGCCAAAAACAAGACTAGAGTGATTCGTTTGGGTAAACCACAGCCTCTTTCTTGTACTAACGCTGTCCCGAATATGATGATCATGCATCCCCCGCAAATAAATTATGTCTTTACTACTGCTGAACAAGATATAGAACCAACATCGCAGACACAAGGAGACTTTTTGCTAGGCTACTTGGGGAGCTAAGTCTATGTGGTAATGGTAGGGGAGTTCAGGACTCCGGTGTCCACGCTTGACTATGCAAAGAAGATTTGTGCGGAGGTGCTAGAAGCTCGCCGTGTGAGTTTGAAGGGGAAGGGGGCTGGCCTGGCCTGTTCACTCGTAAGTCGCAAGTGTGGCAGCCTCCTGAAGAGGGATGGGTGAAGGTGAAATCGGATGCTGGCATGGGGGAAGGTGGGTCTGGTTTGTATCTTGAAAAATGTAAATAATTCTTTTTTATCCTTGGAGAGTATGCTTATTTATGGCTAAAATATACCCAAAAACATAGTTTAGAGATTCTTGATTAGTTTATATGTCCTCTTGCTTAAGTTCAACAATGGGGTAAATTACCTTTTGTATACACAATGATAAAAAGAGAGCAATATTTTATATCAATTTTACCTGCAGTCCTACACCTTTGGCCAACATGTTCATTAACCAGGTTTGTTTTGAGATAGTACGAATATAGCTTAACCGTGGAACAAATGCAAAATTAGTTCAGAACTTGATCAAATCCATTAAATAGGTCTAGTTTAATGATCCAAATTTTCTTCTCGTGCTAGATTCGATATAGGTATTTTTAGGCAATTTCTTGTAGCCTATGTAGTGTATTCTATAATAACGATATAGGTTTCTTACTATCGTTTCCTTCTACTACTCCAATACTATTTTAGGTTGTGGAGGAGGGATATGAGTAAGGACGGATAGCTAATGAGTTAATAGAAATTATATTTTAACTAAATGAAACAAAAGGGCCACATGCATAAATTTGGTATAAGCATAATTGCTTATGTAATCATACAAAGGCAGATAAATGATACTAAGCTTCAAATAAATGAAATACGCAAAATCAAACCCAATCACCAAATCATTGAATTACGGACAAAATAAAAAAGGCATTTAAAAAAGACAATTGACGAACGATAATACAGATTCAAAATAAATACGCAAAATCAAACCTAATTAATCCTTTTCACTAATCCAGCTGCAAGTCAAAAAATAATGGATACTTACAAAGTCTCGCTCGCCAACATGGAATACAAACTATGAAGACTAATAAGTCTAATAAGTCAATGTTTACTTTCTTGTATTGCTGTAATAATAAGTTGTTACAATATGTAACAAACTTTGTAACAGAAACTCAACTACTATAAGTAGTCTTTATGGGTTTCTTTCTCTGAATGAAGAACTCTCTCTCATTCTGTTAATAACAAATCTTCCCTCCCTTTCTTCTCTCTATTTTCTCTCTCTACATATCCATACATGGATTCATACCTATGTTAATTCACATGGTATCAGAGCAGAAATCGATCAATTTTCTGCGAAAATTCTTATAATCTTTGAGTTCTTTCTTCTGTTAAATCTTTCTAACAGATTGTGATTTTTTTTTTTTCTTCGCTAAAATGGTGGAACTCGAAGTTACTGATGAAAATGGAGGTGTTTCATCTTCTTCTAATCTGAATTCTGGAAATGTAAGTATTGCTTACAATGATCCTTTCTATATCACTAGTTCAGATCAAACTGCTAGTAAACTTGTATCGATTAATCTCAATGGTAGCAATTTTATTAGCTGGAAACGTAATGTGAGGAGAGCTCTAATTGCGAAGAACAAAATAGGTTTTATTGAGGGAACGATTGTTAAACCTGATGAATCACATAAGGATTATAATCGCTGGATGAGATGCGATTATCTTGTAATTTGCTGGTTAATGAATTCAATGAATGAAGAAATTGGAGAGAATTTTACATTTGTAGAAAGTTCAGCACAATTATGGAATGAAATTGGTGAATGTTATGGTCAATCTAATGGACCTCAAATTTATCAGTTGAAACGAGAACTAGACAATCTCAAGCAAGAAAATCAGTCTATTATGATATACTATGGAAAATTGAAGCGTTTTTGGGATGAGTTACAAAATTTGAGAAGTCTGCCAACTTGTACTTGTGGTGTATTGCTGAAATGTAGTTGTAGTTTCTTGAAAAGGTTGTCTGAGTTTGAATCTGAAGAGAAGTTAATGCAGTTTCTTTTAGGCCTTAATAGTGGCTTTGATAATGCCATTAGCAATATTCTTGCTATGGATCCTCTACCTTCTATCAGTAGAGCATTCTATTTGGCTCAACAGATGGAAAAACAAAAAGAAGTTAGTAGTATGAATTCTAGTCCTGGAAATCATGAGGTTAGTGCATTTGCTGTTCAGCAGAAACAACAGTCTTATGCTAGGAATTCTTTCAAGAAAGATTGGAGAAAAGATAAATCGGAGAGAATGTGTGATTTCTGTAAGAAGCAAGGGCATACTAAGGATGTGTGTTTTAAGCTGAAAGGTTTTCCAGAGTGGTTTACAAAGAAATATGGAGTTCCTTCTAAAATTGCTGCACATGTATCTGCTCCAGAGCATATTAGTTATGCAGGAGATGATCCTCTTGATTTTAATGCTGCTGGACCTGTTTCTTCTTATCAAAATAACAATGCTGAAGTTCCTGATGCTACTATGATGCAATCTATCATGAATGAGGTTATGAAAGCAATGAAAGGCAAACAAATTGTTGGAGAATCTTCCAACAATTCTGTCTCATATGCCAATTATGCAGGTATTAATCTCAATACATCTGCTTCTGATATTTGGATTGTTGATTCTGGTGCCACAGATCATATGGCTTTTGATGATAAATTATTTATGCATAAAAGAACCTTAGTAAAGCAAGTTGAGATTGGATTGCCTGATGGAACTTGTTCTTATGTTTCTGAAATTGGAAGTGTGCTGTGTTTCCTAATTTGATACTCAAAGATGTTTTGTATGTGCCTAGTTTTAAGCATAATTTGATTTCAGTTGGAAAATTGATAGATGATGCTGGTATTGAAGTAGTTTTCAGACCACATGAGTGTGTCTTTACTCTTTCTCAAAACAATTACATTCTTGGTACAGCACCTAAAATAGGTGGTTTGTATTTGCTAAATTCCTCATCTAAGTCAGCTTCTACTGTTTCTCACAAAATCTTTCCCATAGTTACTAATGTTGTTGTTGCTGATTCTCATTCATCAACATTATCATCTAAATCTCCTAATTCAAAGTCTTATCAATCTTCTGTCAATTCCTTTGATCTGTTACATGCCAGGCTTGGTCACATTTCATTGTCTAAGATGAAGCATTTAGGCATATGTGATTGTAATCACTTGAACAACTATTTTTGTGAAACGTGTGTGTATGCAAAACATCATAAACTTCCATTTCCTAGAAGTCTTACCAGAGCTGCCAAATGTTTTGATCTCATTCATATTGACCTTTGGGGTCCATACAAACACAAATCCATTTCAGGT
Source organism: Beta vulgaris subsp. vulgaris (assembly GCF_026745355.1). NCBI lineage: Eukaryota > Viridiplantae > Streptophyta > Magnoliopsida > Caryophyllales > Amaranthaceae > Beta > Beta vulgaris. The sequence continues at coordinate 8,041,304 of NC_079203.1, forward strand.
GCTTCTTATTTTTTGACAATCTTAGATGACCATAGTAGATGCACCTGGACTTATCTTCTTCACAATAAACTACAAGTCTACAGAACAATTTCCACCTTCATTCTTCAAATAGAAAATCAGTTTCACACTACCATTAAAGTAATTAGGTCTGACAATGGCACTGAGATTATTCAAGATCAATGTTTATCATTGTTCATGAATAAAGGCATTCTTAATCAAAATAGCATTGTTGGTAGACCACAGCAAAATGGTCGTGTGGAACGCAAACATAGACACCTTCTTGAAGTTGCAAGAGCCCTTAAACTTCATGCCAAATTACCTTCAAAATTCTGGGGTGACTGTTTATTAACAGCCACTTATTTGATTAATATCATGCCTTCTTCTGTTATTAATTGGAAAACACCTTCTGACATTCTCTTTGGTAAACCTCCTGATTACTCAATGCTTAAAATCTTTGGTTGTTTATGTTTTGCATACAATGATGACAGAACTAAGGATAAGTTCAGTCCTAGAGCTAAGAAATGCATCTTTCTAGGTTATCCATTTGGACAAAAAGGGTTCAAAGTCTATGATTTAGAGTCTCATAAATGTTTTGTCAGCAGAGATGTCATATTTCAAGAGCATTCTTTTCCTTTTCATCAATCTTCACTTTCTAAATCTTCTCCTCTTTCACATAATACTTCTACTGTTTCCTTTGATGATCCTATTTCTTCTTTTGATAATACACCTCTTCCTAATAATCTCTCTACTTCTTCTATTCCCATTCCTACCAGTTCTTCTTCTTCTGATTCATATCAGTTACCTACTGCTAATACTCATTCTTCTCCTATTATGTCACACATTCCCTCTCCTGTTTCTATTAATTCTCCAATTACTGTCCCTTTTTCATCACCTACTTCTTCTATGTCTTTGACTCCAACATCACACCATACTACAACTCTTTCTTCTAATACTGATGTGCTGCCTATTACTAGACATTCATCTAGAATTTCCAAACCTCCAGCTAAGTTTCAAGATTTTATTTGCCCTACTCTTCCTGCTCATTCTACCTCTCTTTCTTTTTCTGTTCACACTCATTTGGATTCTATCCCTGAACCTACTTCATATCAGCAAGCTACTCAATTTCCTGAATGGAAACATGCTATGCAACAAGAACTTATTGCACTAGAAACAAATGAAACTTGGGTTCTTACTACTTTGCCACAAGGTAAGAAAGCCATTGGATCAAAGTGGGTGTTTAAAATAAAGCACAAGGCAGATGGGAGTGTAGAAAGATTTAAAGCAAGACTTGTTGCTACTGGATATCAGCAAGTAGAGGGTGAGGACTTCACTCATACTTTCTCACCTGTTGCGAAGCTAGCAACAGTTAGAGTCATTATCTCTCTTGCAACTGCAAAACACTGGCCTTTATGTCAGCTTGACATAAATAATGCCTTTCTCCATGGTTATCTCGAAGAGGAAGTTTACATGAGGCCTCCTCTTGGTTATGATAAAGCAAAACCTGGTGAAGTTTGTCTTCTTAAAAGGTCCCTTTATGGATTAAAACAAGCTTCACGTCAGTGGAACAAGGAACTTAGCAAATTTCTGATTAGTCTTGGGTTCACTCAATCCAAACAAGACTATTCTTTGTTTACTCGTGATTTACATGGAGAATTTGTGATTATCTTAGTCTATGTAGATGATATGGTGCTTACTGGGACTTCTCAATCACAAATAGATATTGTTAAACAAGAGTTACATCAAGCCTTTACAATCAAAGATCTGGGAGATCTTAAATACTTTCTGGGAATTGAAGTCATCAGAAATAACTCAGGCACTTTGCTGAGTCAAAGAAAATACATTTTAGACATCATCAAAGATTTGAATCTTGATAAATCAAAGCCAGTTTCTTCTCCTCTTCCCAAGGGTTTAGGCCTTTCTACTGAGATTGGGGATATTTTAGAAGAACCAGAACAGTATAGGAAGCTTGTGGGCAGGCTACTTTATCTCAATATCACTCGACCAGATCTCTCATATGCCACACAACATCTCAGTCAGTTTTTAAGCTGTCCCAGGAAACCTCATTTGCAAGCTGCTATGTATGTAGTTAGATACTTGAAGGCTACATTGAATCTGGGATTATTTTATTCAGCTCAGTGTGATTTGATTCTTAAAGCTTACAGTGATGCTGATTGGAGCACCTGTACTTTCAGTAGCAGATCCTTAAGTGCCTATTGCATTTTCTTGGGTTCACATTTAGTCTCATGGAAGACTAAAAAGCAGAAAACTGTAAGCAAATCTTCTGCTGAGGCAGAATACAGGAGTATGTCTAGCACAGCATCTGAAATAGTTTGGTTGAAGGATTGCTTCAAGTTTGAAAATACATGTTCCTCTTCCTATTTATTTATATTGTGATAACACTGCTGCACAACATATTGCGCAGAATCCTGTCTTCCACGAAAGAACTAAGCACTTGAAACGAGACTGTCACTATGTAAGGGAGCAGGTTGAAGCAGGTTTTCTCAAGACATCTCACATTTCTAGTCATCTTCAGCTGGCAGATCTTCTTACTAAACCTCTTCCAGGTCCTCAACATCAGTTGCTGGCTTCCAAGCTTGGACTTGTGGATTCCTCACATGTCCAGCTTGAAGGGGGATATGAAGACTAATAAGTCTAATAAGTCAAGTTTACTTTCTTGTATTGCTGTAATAATAAGTTGTTACAATATGTAACAAACTTTGTAACAGAAACTCAACTACTATAAGTAGTCTTTATGGGTTTCTTTCTCTGAATGAAGAACTCTCTCTCTCTCTCATTCTGTTAATAACAAATCTTCCCTCCCTTTCTTCTCTCTATTTTCTCTCTCTACATATCCATACATGGATTCATACCTATGTTAATTCACACAAACCTATGCTCTTAATGATCATCCTCATGAATTCAGCAAAAGTATTCCTAACCTCTATCACCTTTAAAAAAAATTTATATAAAAACATCACAAGAAAGCTAATTCATTTCCATTACGTCTTCATCTTTTATTTATTACTTGGTCCTGTTCATAAGTAATCAAAAAATTATCTCATATGTAATTTGCATGTATGGTTTTGATATAGTTTTGGTCCTATATATACTGTTGTCTACAGATAAGAGTACACTATAGATTAATGCATAGGTTAATTGATCCCTTACGCTGCAATATAAGGTTAAAAGCTCATACAAGAAGTAAAATGTTCATCATATCATCTATAACCTACATCCACTGCAAGGGATAAGATTAAATTACAAACTGCACCAACTCTAAATCCTACTTATAAGGTCCTCAGATCACTCACGTTGCATCAAAATATATAGTAGGATATCTAGTTAGAATTAAAATGTAATTCATCTGACCCAATTGTCCCTCCCATTATTGTAGTATATCTAGTTACTCATTTTCTACATACAAGTATCTTTGTCGAGAGGACTGTATATCTACTTGTATAGTTGGAATGTCTGCCTCCCACCATCAACCCATCTAACACGATTTAGAACTTGGCTAATTAGAATTAAAATATAATTCATCTGATTAAGATTAAGTTATAAAATTTTTAGATTATGTTTCAAATAAATAAAAAAGTTATAGCTTAGATTAAGATGTTTCAAATTTAGTTTAGATTAAGATGTTTGAACGATCTCTGGATGAATTAAAGATCATATATTGAATTATATGAAACATTGGTTGTGATTAATAATGCAAGGTATCGTAATTTTGTCTCTTTTATATTGTCATCTCCATCCCACATTATTCTTATTATTGCAATAATGCAAGGTACTATAATTTTGTCTTTTTTATTGTGTTGATGGTGTACGTCTACTAACTATTATAATGTTTGAATTTTTAGGTGAATAATGAACCAACTGGAGGAGATCAAACGTAGACATCTCACTATACACACTATCGGCCAGATTTAGCTAGCTATATTATAGTGACACGGTACTTGGCCTGGTGCTTAGAAGGAAAATGATATATATGTACTTATTAGAAGTATTTGTGGTACTAAAACAAATATTTATATATTAGTTGGTTTTGATTAAGTATATTAACTTTAGTTCATTAGGATTTTTCATGTATACTCTTAATTTAATTAGTTTTGGAAATTATAATACAAATATGACAATTATTTTTGGCATTTCAAGAGTATTTTTTTATTTGTTGCATCATTACTATTATATATCTAGGGTTGTAATATTATAGGTTTTCGGTAGGTTACAGTAATAACCGTTGCAATATCCCCACAAAAAATGAAAAAAAAATCTGTCACAAAGGCATTGCAATAGCTATATGATGGTGTTGCAATATATAGGGAGGCGTTGCTATAAAAGCCAAAATGGGAGACAATATGAATATTAGGGTCGTTGCAATAGCTATCGAATGGCGTTGCAATAGATATAGAGGCGTTGCAATCGACATTGTAGATGACGCAACGACTATTTACACCTATTGCAACGACTTTGCGGTAGCCGTTGCAATAGGTCCAAAAGGTCGTTGCAGTAGACCTATAGCAACGCCTTCAAATGCAACGGTTGGGAGTCGTTGCCTTAGGCCTACCGCAATAGTATTTGGCCCTAATATAATGGATTTTAGGCGTTGTATTAGGCTTTAAATGTAGTAGTGAGTTTTTACTTAAAATGTGTCCCACATCGAAGAAAGATTAGCCAAACTGCCACTTTATATGTCAATAAGTTTCATACACTTTATTTTTTAATTTTGGATTGTTACTGTATACATTTTGGATTTGTTTTACATTTTGTTATATGCGGTCAATATACTTGGATTTGTTTCCATATGTTTCTGAAGTATATTGTTATACATTTTGGATTTATTTTACATTCCACTTTCCAAGTGGGATATGTTATAAGTGTACTCCACAACAAGTATAATTTTGGATTCCACAACCTCGCCATAAGCGTACTGCAGACATGCAAGTCTGCACTTTTTTTTGACATGAATATGAAGTATACTGATGCGGTTCTGAAGGAAAATCGCATCAATTAATGTGATTAATTGATGTGGTTTTCATTTAATTAGAACCACATCAGTAAATGTTTTACTGATCCGGTTTTGGACCAGAGCTGTAAATAAATGGGATCTGCTGCGAGCCCATCTGATGCGAACCAAAACCACATCAGTAAGCCCGATTTTGACTGTATCAGATGGGCTTTTTTACACTAGTGTAGAACTTATGCCCAAAAGAGATGAAGAAAAGAAAAACAAAGATAGGAGGAAAGATACATATCAAAATCAGAAAATGAACCATATTTATAGGAGTAGAGAAGAAGAAGTAACATCCCAAAATCAATCAAAAAACTACAAGAAATCCAATGATAAAATTAATCCACTCAAACTCATGAAGATGAAGAATTGAAACTCCCATCATCAAGAGAAATAATGGAATAACATAAATTACCATCATAAGGATGAAAACTTTCATCCTTAACCACGTAATTAAAAAGGGGGTTACACAAAGCATCCAAGAAAATAATTAAAACCCGGAAAATAGCGTATTTGGACCTTCGCCCGAACAGGTACGGCTATCCCCACCCGATCAGGCTCGAGACGAAAATCACAAAGCCTCACAGGGGTCTACCGATCAGGCACAAACAGCGACCGCCCAATCCCATCAGGGCTTCATCATTTTTCTGTTTTCCATCTTTACTTCCAACACCCCGGGGTCATAAAACACTCAACATTTTACGTTCAAGGGCTAACTGTATTAGTTTTTGTCAAGGCCATATGGTTAACATAATGTGTTAAAGATAGATACTCATTATATATTATCATTAAATACGAATAATTTTAAGTTCAAACTCTTGTTGGTAACTTTGTGTATTGTATTCCAATAACTTAATAATCCTAACATGATTTTAACATATTAAGTATTCAATACTGAATATTATGACCCTAACCAAGTTCAACGTCAACCTTTCAAGCCATTAATGTTAGATTTTTTAGTAACTTCAGAGCACTAGAATAAAAATATGAAAAGTTTAGGCCACTAAACTTTGCTAAGGTAATACCTCAATGTCCTAAAGTTAGAATTTTTTATTAAAAAAAGTCTTTATGTATATATGGATAAATAAGGAGAGTTAGGGAAATATTTGTGGCTAGATAATGACATGTATTTCTCACTTTGATGATACATTGTTATGAATAAAAGTTGTATCTTTCCGATTGGATAATGACTTGTAAAATGAATAATCATGACTTTGAGACCTCTTAAGAAATTTTTTATCTACATGTTTGTGAGTAACAATTTCTAAAGAAATGTCATGCCATATCGCCAAGTAAACACTTGAGAGGAGTCGGCACATAAAGCTTGTCATTTGTGATTTATGATCTTGCAATTCTTTTAGTATTCTAAACTAGTTTTTGGACCCATGCAAAAATGCACGGAAAGAGATTTGCTCAATGAGACGATGGCTACAACGAAACAAAAAAGAAGTAACTAAATTGTTTGTGTTATGTTTATGTGGTATGAAAAAAAAAGGCATAAACACAATCAATCACAAAATGTGTTTGAAATTATATATTTTGGAATACTTCTTTACAAACAATGTAGCTTTTAGACCCGTACAAATCACACGGGAATTTTTTTGTTCTATAAATTTGAAATTCTAGGACGCTTCTCCTAAATCATGGTATGAATATTAACTTGTGATTTAAAGTTATTATAGTCATATATTAAATGTTATGGTGGATGATAGACGTGTCGCGCACCTAACAAAAATAAATAACCTAACTAAACCTCCTAACTATGCAGTAGGGTAAGTCAGGGTCGATCCCAAAGAGAGAAAGTTGTTCTATTAGCCCTTATGTAATGGTAAGAATAAAAAAGTTTCATATCAATGATGGTCAAATAAACTATACTAATCAATATATAGATAAAATACTCCACAGTTAAGTAACCCCACTATCATGAACTAATACAAAATAATTCCTACCCTAAGTTAATCAATTAAATGCTCACAAGGAAAAGTACACCCTACAAAATACCATAAAGCTCTCCCGAGTATATATGGCTTCCCTAATATGAACTCAAGCCTACTCTCGTGGAATCATGTAAATTAAAGACACTAAACGTGGCACTATAACTTCCTAACAATCCATTCTACCTACTTCCGACAAAAACTTCATGTCCTTAATTGAAATACTCAAATCCGTCAATTAAAATCCAACTCCCATTGTGACAATGGAATTAGAACAAGCTAGTTATCCCTAACCTAGTATTAGAATATGCAAAATCAATTAAGCAAGAACAATTAACAATTAATATGGGAATCTAAAGAAGTAATCATGAATAAATTCATACTAGGGTTCAACTTAACCATAGATGAAAGAACTACTCAAGCATAATTGAAATAAATTGAGAAAGTAAAGAAGAAAAATTGAAATTCATAATAATAAGCAAAGGAAAAGAAGGAGAAAATAAATACTTGAATTGAGGGAAGAAAGGTAGAGTCTTGAAGAACATTAAAGATCTACAAGTTTCTATCTCTAACTTCTCTCTAGAAATTCTAAAAAAGTATGTACCATGGACTATATCCCGTCATTAAGCAAATAAAAGAGTATTTATAACTTCCTAAGATAATAATACCAACTTCGCAAAACACGTCATGGAGCAGACCAACACGGACGGGTCAATAATGACACGAACGTGTTGACTTGTAACCATAAAATGTAAAATATGAAAATAAGCTACTGTTTTGAAGAAACCAGAGCGACACAGATGTGTCAAAAGTGACACGGTCGTGTTGCCCTGTAATCGGCAGTTTCCCGAACTCAACTTCGAACAGCTACAACTTTTGATACGGTGCTCCGTTTGGCGCATGTAATATATCGTTGGAAAGATCTTTAAGTCTAGTTTTCAACCAAATTAGAATTCATCTCATCGTCATTTTTGTGTCCAAAACTATGGGTAGAATGATTTCGATGTGTCATATTTCGCATAAGTACACAAATTAAAGTCTTTTGTATCTTCTTCAATTCCAATCCGTTTTGAGCACATGATATATCGTTTTGAAGTAATACAAGTGCCTTAATTATCATGTCACTAAAAAGGAGTACAAAGTACCTAAAATCAAATCAAAATATCAAACAACCCGTGAAAGCACTGTAACTTATAAAAAGGGACTAAATATGCATAAATGCAATGTAAATGCTCTAATGCTACATGAAAATGCACCCTAATATGCAACTAAATGATGTTGGAACACATGACCAACAATTTTTAAACGGGAATATTTTTTGTTTTTAAAAGTTAAGATTTTTGGATGTTTATTCTAAAATCATGGTGTAAATATTAGGTCGTATAAAGTTTTCATAATTATGTCATGCATTAAGAATATTTTAAACTGGCTTAAGACCTGTTTGTTCAATGACCGATGTAGATAGGCTCCGTTCTTTTGGATTGGGAGAAAATGAACTTAACTGTGAGAAACTAAACAAAAATAAACTAAATAGGGAGAAAGTTGAACATGAGAGAGTGTCTGAAGTTAACTGAACTAAACTGAAAATAAGTCCAAAAGAATAGGCCTTAGTATTATGTCAGAACACGTGACCAATTTTTTATTTTTAGGAAAAAAAACTTGGCTAAAAAAATCATTACTTTTACCATTGCTTTACTCATGTGACTGATGAAATAATATAAATACAATATGCATTTGGTAAACTCATTTCACCGTGTGACTCTTCTAATTTAATACACCAAATTCTTAACTACTCCCTCCGTTTTCTTTTGTTCTTCCTATTTAGAATCTTGACACTATTCACAATTGAAGAGAGTCTTCTAAATTATTTTCAACATATGATAACCTATAGATCAAGGATTGTTTTTATTATTAGTAGTAAATATACTCTTATAGTTCTATTTCTATATATAACCTTCTGAATAATCACTTTCTTCGAAAAATGAACATTGAGGATGAAATATTTGAACATGTTATGATAAAATATTACTGTTTTGCTTGAATAGCTCTAAAATCATACATCTAAGAAAAACCGCGACAACTCCTCTGAAAAGGCTCCAAGCACGGTCATGAGTGTGCATCATGGGCCTCGGCACAAGGCCTCAAGAAAATTAGAGGCCTTCAAATTAAGTTTATATTTATTAATTATTATAGTAAGTATGTGTAAAGTTATATTTGTTAGAGTGGTTAATGAATTAGTTTGCGTTGTTGGCATCTTTTTTTAGTTATTGTGAAGTTAGTAGTTCGAATCCTCCACAACCCTTTACCACCTTTTATTTTCCTTTTCCAATATTGCTTATCATTCATTATTAAAAGGTTAAAAATAGAACTCAAAATCAATATATTATGGATTATAACTTTAACAACATATCTATATTAATATATTAAAAAGGTGTTCCTAAGCAAGGATCTATGTCATGTGGTGCTACCTTTTAGTGTGTTTACTTTATATAAACATGCATATAATGAAAAAATAGAATATGCATCTTATTAAATTTGATCTCATAACCTCAAGCTTGTACACTAAAGTTTTAACCAAGTAATATTTGGTGTTATATTTATGAAATAAAATATTAATAAATGAAAATTATAATTACTTGGACAGACCTAATAATTAGTTGTTATTAAATAGTAGTTCATGTTCACTGACTAAGGCCCCGTTTAATGGTAGTCGTACAGGGCCTCTTTAACGCTGGTGACGGTCCTGCAAGGCTCGTTGGTGCTACGAGCTTGTCGAAGGGAAACCCAATATCATCTACCTGCAGGAGCTGCTCCAGCTAGCGGTACTTAACCATCACTGAAGATCCATTCCTAATAGGAATGACAGTAAAGAAGGTTATACATACAAACAACCAGGGTCCAGCTACAGAGTGGGAGCCTATCAAAGAAGGTCTTTACATCAAACTTAAGAGTCACACAATAAGTAAATTAAAGGCCAACCGAGAGCCTCCTCCTTGGAGAAATTATGTTACCATGATGAACCAAGTCATTGGACAAGCACCCAAAATATGACATTGTGTATCGTTGATTTAGTTTTGTGGGTAGTGCGGAAAAAAATGCAATAGTGTGTTCTTCTGATTCGAGCAGAAATACCATCTGTCTATCTAATGGTGTTGATGGCTCTAGCAATATGGAACGCATCGGCGAACGTATCGAGTTATGTAATGGGTTACAAAATCCACTCATGGGTGATTGTAGTAACGCGAATATGATGGTGAAGCATCCACTGCAAGTAAATGATGTCTTCACTGCTGAACAAGATAAATAACGAACATGGCAGACACAAGGAACCAATGACATAATTATGGATAATTCGGAAGATCGTGCAATGGTGTATTCTGATTTTAGCAGCAATATCATCGGTCCATCTTATGGTATGGATGGGTCTAGCAATATGGGAGGCATCCGCGAAGGTATAGAGTTATGCAATGGGTATCATAATGGGTTCATGAATCTACTCATGGGTGATGATAGTGACGTGGATATGATGATGATACCTCCATATCAAATCAATTATGATCAACAAGGAGAAGAACTGTTAGAGTTTTGTATGGCAATATTAGTGGCACATATTTAGGAATATATTGTTTCCTTGTTAATGAGGTTTCCTTATCTTGTACATATATATTCTCAGTTGATTAATGAAATACACAAGCCTTAACTTAATCTTAGCATGGTATCAAGAGCCTCCCACCTTTGCAAACCCTATTCCTAAACGCCGTTTTACCACCGCCGACCGTGATGGCCGGTGATAATCCACCGAAACAACCCCAACCTTCATCGAAAATTGAGCCAAATTCACCATTTTTTTTAGGACCTCAAGATCGTCCCGGTGATTTCATCACCCCGGCCCGTCTGAAAGCCGATAATTTCGACTCTTGGGCTCGTGCTATCCACGTTGCTCTCTGCTCACGCCGGAAATATGGGTTTCTTGATGGCTCTATTACTTCTCCCACGCCGCCATGTACGGAGGACGATTGGAATACTATTCACTACATGCTAGTCTCTTGGATTACTAATACTATTGATCCTGAGGTTAGTGCTACTCTTTCTTACTATGACAATGCTAAAACTTTGTGGGATGACCTCCATGAACGGTACTGTTGTTAATGGCACCTGAATTCATCAACTAAAATCTGAGATTATACGTTGTGAACAAACCAAAACCATGCCGGTTGCTACGTACTTTGGTAAATTAAAGTTTTTGGGATGAATTAACCCTCCATGAACCTCCTCTTGTGTGTAAGTGTGGTGATCTTGGCCCTCTTCTCCAACAACGCAGGGATAACGATCATCTGCATCAATTTTTGTTCGGCCTTCATTCCGACTACTACGGCACGCTTCGGTCTTCTATACTTGCTCAGGACCCTCTGCCGTCTCTCAACAAAGCTTTCCAGCAGGTCTCTCAAGAGGAACGGGTGCGTGGTTTCACTCGCACGAAAGATGAAAAACCCGAAGTTGTCGGGTTTAGTGTTCGTACTGAGGGTCGGGGTCGCTCTTTGACTTCGGCTCGTCCTCCTCGTGGCACTCTTGTTTGTTCGCATTGTAATAAATCTGGGCATGACGATACTACGTGCTTCGCTCTCCATGGTACCCCAGATTGGTGGTACGAAAAGTTCGGCCATAAATCGGATGCTAGCCGTTCTACTGCTGCTCGTGCTCGTCCCGGTTCTTCTTCCGCTCGGCGTGGCTCTCCTTCCCCATCTGCTAAAGCTCACGCCACCATCACCCCTGCGGAGGGCAGTAGCAGCGCCTCCTCGGCAGCAGCACCCGCCATTACTCCAGAACAGTGGCAGGCATTTTTTGCCGCGTTTGGTAATATTTCTTCCACCCCCACCAATCGGTTGACTGGTAAGTCTGAACTTACTTCATGGATTATTGATACTGGATGTTCTCATCATGTGACGGGAGATATGTCTTTATTATGATATTGTCTCTATTATTGAATGCCCTGTTGGTCTTCCTAATGGCACCATGGTTCGCGCCACTCAATCGGGCACTGTTTATTTCAGTGATACCCTTATTTTGCGGGATGTGTTATACGTTCCGTCTTTGCAGTGTAATTTAATTTCTGTCACCCAATTGAGTGATGCACTAGATTGTTTTGTCACTTTTTCTGCTAATATTTGTGCTATTCGGGACCTACGTTCGAGGGCGCTGATTGGAACGGGTGAGAGACGGGATGGACTTTATTATCTTCAGAAGCACCATGCGGCTCTTTCGGTTTCGGTCACTAGTTCTGCACCTTCGGACTTGGCTCTTTGGCACATGAGATTGGGTCACCCTTCTGGAGCTGTGGTGAAGTTGCTTCCCTTTGTTTCTACTACAACTCAGTTAGATGATGGTTGTGTTGTGTGTCATAAAGCTAAACATCCTAGGTGTAGTTTTTCTTTGAGTGAAAATAAAGCTTCTCGCATTTTTGAGATGGTACATTGTGACTTATGGGGTCCTTATTCGACACCCTCCTCTTGTGGTTCTCGTTATTTTTTGACATTGGTTGATGATTATTCCCGGGCTGTCTGGGTTTATTTGATGATTGATAAAACTGAAGTGTTTCGTTTATTCATGTCCTTTATTGCTATGATTAAACGACAGTTCTCTCAAGATATAAAAATTGTTCGTAGTGATAATGGCACAGAATTTGCTTGTCTTGAGTCTTATTTTACTGCTGTAGGGATTATATTTCAAAAATCATGTGTTGGGACTCCGCAACAGAATGGAAGGGTAGAACGCAAGCATCAGCATATTCTTAATGTTGCTCGCGCTTTACGCTTTCAAGCCCATCTCCCTCTTACTTTTTGGGGGGAGTGTACCTTAGCTGCTACTCATCTTATTAATCGGACTCCCTCCATGTTGCTCAACAAGAAAACCCCCTATGAATTACTGTTTGGTGTGCCCCCCCACTTTGATGAATTGAAAGTATTTGGGTGTCTTTGCTTTGCTCACAACCAACGTGCTAAGGGGGATAAGTTTGCGAGTCGCAGTCGTACTTGTTGTGTTTGTGGGTTACCCATTTGCTAAGAAAGGATGGTTGTTTATGATCTTGAACTTCATCAATATTTTGTGTCCCGGGATGTTCGTTTTATTGAAACAACTTTTCCTTATCTGGATCATGCCTCTCGTCCGCCGGTTTCTACTTCTCCTCTCACAGACTCGGCTCCCTGCCTTGATTGGGCCGTCTATGGGGAGCCCGACCCCTTGATTACTGATGCTCCCGCTGGGCCTCCCGCTATTGATCCGCCTATATCTGCGGCCCGCGCGCCTACTGAGCCCGCTCTTGATAAGCAGGCCCTGGTTTCTTCTCCTTCGGCTTTGCGTGCTCCTATTGAGGCCTCTAGCTCTCAACCGGCCCAAGACAATGCCCCACCCGAGCCGCCCACTTCTATTGCTACTGCTCCAGCTGCTCTGGGCCGTGGTCTGCGGGACAAGGTCCCCTCCACTCGCCTCAAGGATTTCATTACTTGCACCACTATGGGTTCGCGTTCGTCGTCTGGTTGCTCTAAAAGTCCATCTGTCTCTTCTCCTACTCCGTCAGCTTCCTCAGGTACGCCATTTCCTATTGCACATTATATTAGCTGTGACAATTTTTCTATGAAACATCGCCTTTTTTGGCAGCTATTACTGCAGGCACGGAACCTCGCTCTTTTAAAGAGGCTATGAAACATTCAGAATGGCAACAGGCTATGAAAAATGAAATCATTGCTCTTGAAAATAATGGCACCTGGACGATGGAGCCTCTTCCTCCAGGTAAGAAGGCTCTTGGAAGCAAATGGGTGTATAAGATCAAATATCATTCTGATGGCAGTATCGAGCGTTTCAAAGCTCATCTTGTGGTTTTTGGTAATCATCAAACTGAAGGTCTGGATTATACAGAGACTTTTGCTCCGGTTGCTAAAATGGTTACTGTTCGGGCTTTCTTGGCTATTGCGGCATCTAAACATTGGGAGTTGCATCAGATGGATGTTCACAATGCTTTCCTTCATGGAGATCTTAGTGAGGAGTTTATATGAAACTTCCCCCTGGCTTTGAGACTGTTAATTCAAACATGGTTTGTCGCTTGCGAAAATCGCTCTATGGGCTCAAACAGGCCCCTCGTTGTTGGTTTGCAAAGTTGGTTTCTGCACTTAAGGCTTATGGATTTTGTCAATCCTACTCTGATTACTCTTTGTTTACCTATACTAAGGCATCTGTGCAGATTAATGTTTTAGTATATGTTGACGATCTCATTCTCTCTGGTAACGATTCCGCTGCTATTCATTCTTTTAAGCTCTATTTGGGCAAATGCTTTCATATGAAGGATCTTGGTGTTCTTAAGTATTTTTTGGGAATTGAAGTTGCTCGTAGTTCCACAGGCATTTTTCTATGTCAACGGAAATATGCTCTTGACATTGTTTCTGAAGCAGGTCTCCTGGGTTCCAAACCCGCGGCTACTCCCATTGAGCAGAACCACCACTTCGGTCGTGATGATGGTCCTCCCTTGGCCGATCCCGAGCCTTTTCGTCGTCTCATGGGGCGTCTGATCTACCTTGCAGTCACTCGTCCCGACCTCACTTATGCAGTTCATGTTTTGTCACAGTTTCTGCATTCTCCTACGCAGACTCATTTGGAGGGGGCCCATCGTATTGTGCGCTACCTCAAGGGGTGTCCGGGTCAGGGTATTCTTCTTCGCTCGGATTGTGACTTGTCTCTTCAAGGATGGTGTGACTCCGACTGGGCCGCTTGCCCTGTTACCCGTCGGTCTCTTACGGGCTGGCTAGTGTTTCTTGGTTCTTCCCCTATCTCTTGGAAGACTAAGAAACAACATAATGTTTCTCGCTCCTCAGCTGAAGCTGAGTATCGTTCTATGGCTTCTATTACCTGCGAGCTTAAGTGGCTTAAAGGTCTTTTACTCAGCTTAGGTGTGCATCATCCCAAAGCTATTCCTCTCTTCTGTGATAGTCAGTCGGCTTTACATATTGCTCAGAATCCTGTCTTCCATGAGCGCACCAAGCATATTGAAGTTGATTGTCATTTTCTGCGTGACGCCATTCAGGAAGGCCTGATTGCTCCCTCTTATGTTCCTACCACCGAGCAGCTTGCTGATGTCTTCACCAAGGCACTTGGGCGCAAACAATTTGAGCTCCTTATTTCCAAGTTGGG
This sequence comes from Beta vulgaris subsp. vulgaris, assembly GCF_026745355.1. Taxonomy (NCBI): domain Eukaryota; kingdom Viridiplantae; phylum Streptophyta; class Magnoliopsida; order Caryophyllales; family Amaranthaceae; genus Beta; species Beta vulgaris. The sequence continues at coordinate 8,056,427 of NC_079203.1, forward strand.
CATTTGTGATCTCCATGCTCCAACTTGAGGGGGGTGTTAGAGTTTTGTATGGCAATATTAGTGGCACATATTTAGGAATATATTGTTTCCTTGTTAATGAGGTTTCCTTATCTTGTACATATATATTCTCAGTTGATTAATGAAATACACAAGCCTTAACCTAATCTTAGCAAGAACACTATGGACGAATCAAGGAACCGAGCAGATAATGAAGGATTTATGTCCTCGACTTAAATGCAATTACTAATATATAATGGATCGTATTATAGAGATAATAAGTTCGTTATATTGGGTCGTCTATACGTCTTGCTAGAGAAAGCTATAGAACTTCGGATTAGTAAATAAATAAACCCGAAGCCCAATGTAACGGATCCTACAAGGTCACACATTAAACTTGGATCAACAAAAGAAACCTAGAGCCCAAGAGGGCCCTAGGGTGGCCGGCCAAGAGAAGGAAAAGGGAGAGAAATCTGACCTAAATACTATTATATATTTGGGTTAGGCAGAAAAGAAACAGTAGATTATTCTCTTATTATTTTCTCTCTCCTATTCTCTCTCTTCATCAAAAGTCACGTTAAACTCCAAAAACAAGAAGAAGTTTTCTTCCTTTCCAACTAGCATTGGTGGAGTGTTGATCGGGTTGGTGGACTAAGTAGAGGAATCACATCTGAGATTCTCAATCCGGTTCATTCAAGCTTTGGGAAATCACGCTACAAAGGTTATTTCTAAACTTGTATGTGATCCTTAATTTATATGCATGTGATCCTGATTTAAGTGCTTATGAATTTGATTCATGAAATTCCGCTTTATAGTACTTAAATTTCCTACAGTGGTATCAGTTTTAGCCTCTTGCATATAGATTTTGGTCATAAAGTTTAGTTTATGTATGATTAATTTTAATTTGATTAAGGGGAGGAATTAAATTATGGATTGAATAATTAATTGAAATTTGTTAAAAAGAGTTTTAATTACTTTCTTTCTCAATATTTAATAGCCGAATTTTAACCTCCTAAACCCTAATTTTCGAAATTTATAAAATTCTGATTTTAGATCTCTTAATTTCGAAAATAAATTCATATTATTAATAAATTTTCATGTTAAAATCGTTTATGTATGAAGATAAATTCATAAAAAGGTTTTTGTATGAATTAGTGATTAATTATATGAATAATCTGAAAATTAATTAAAATAGAGATTTTAAATTTAATTTTCTGTATTAAGCATAAAGAGTTATGTTTAATTTAATCAAGATCACCTAATTAAATTTACAAGAGGTTGTAATTTTAAATCTTTCAAGAAAAGAAAATAAAAGAAAATTGAAAGGGGAGAAGAGGAGCAGCCACCGTGGCTGCTCCGGTGGTCTGCCGGCGAGAATGCCGGAAAGGGAGACACTGACTGCCGGCGAGCAGTCGCGTCGGGGGAAAAAGGGTGGCGGCAGCACTGCTCACTTGTCGCACAGTCGTTCGCGGAGCAGGGCTGCTCGCTGCCGGTGTTATACGGCGGTGTCGGGGCGCGGAAGAAAAGGCCGGTAAGTTCGCCGGCGAGGTGACCTGCGAAGGTCGCCGGGTTTTGCTTTTGGTCCGGTCATGGTGTTGCGTGAAAGCAGCTTTTGTGCTGCTGTATTTCACGTGTGTTTTTCAAAGTTTTAAATAAAAAAAAAAAATTTTTTTAAAGAAACGTGCCTAAAATCTGGCAGCAGCATTTTTTTTTTTATTTTATCTTTTGGAAGTTTTATTTTGAAAACATTTTGAGAAAGATAAGTAAATTTCAATTATGTTAATTATTGACTTGGTCATAAATTTCAATCCATAATCTGATTTTTTAATCTAATTAAAATTAATTAGGCTAGTTTTAAGGGATAGAATCTTTAGGTGATTAGATATTACTTAAAATTTTATCTTCTTGCTTTAATTAAGAATATTTGATATTTTAATTGATTGGCAAGATAATATATGATATTATTATGTGGCTTTTATATTATGATATATTTGCTATGTATGACTAGTATGGCCCAAATTAAGATAGAAAATACGATCTGCGTATCGTTATGTATTCTTGTAATTTTAAATACGATCTGCGTATCGTTAAGTATTTTTGTAATTTATTTAATTTAGTTATTATGTAAATTATTTTGATACTTATGTAATCCAAAGAAGAGTCCATCAAGAGAAGGCCCATGGAAAAGTGGATGGAGATCCATGAAGAGTCCAAGAAGGAGCCATTGATGCTTAGTTCTTAGGATTAGGGGCCATACTAGATCATTTTATTTTCGCATTTTATTATTCTTTAAAATGCTTATAAGTTTATTGTATGTTGGTTTTGATGCGCTAGAGTTCACTAATTCATAACAACATAATAAACTTAGGCCCCGTAAATATTAAGGTTTGCTTTTCCAAACATAAAGTACTTATAAAACCCTTAATTAATAGTAATAGGTCATGCCTCCGCAGGGTGTTATCATTAATTTTGGGATATAAGGTAAAATTGCGAATTTTACAACTTAGTTTGGTTGTCCTTAACAAAATTATCAAAAGCGTTTTGAATTTTGAAGCAAGAGATAGTTAAACATGCGATGTTTATCCATCTAAACAAGAGTTATAAAGTGTTATAATTAGTAAAAGAGTTTACTTACCTTGATAATGTAACGTTATGATAAGGCCTCCGTCTGCTTAGTGTTACATGTTGATAGGATCTTGTAAAACACTTATTCATAGGGGACTTTAATTTTGAATAGGTGGTCAACCTAGAAACCTTTACATGTTTTAGGTTGCTTTATAAACATAAAATTGAACTTTGCCTTTTTTTCTGTCTGTAGATATCATGTCTAATAACAACAACAACAACTCCGGTTTCAACATTCGTCCTTTTCTGGAAAAGGACAGACTGAATGGTGAAAATTTCCTTAATTGGGAAAGGACCTTAAGACTCGTTCTGAGGTTTGAGGGTCGAGAGGACGTCTTAGATACCCCGCTTCCTGTAATAACTGATGAATCAACTGACGCTGAAAAACGTCGTGCAAAACAGGCTAGTGATAAGTCTATACCAATCACTTGTTTGATGGTAGCAGCCATGGAGCCGAACCTCCAAAAGAGGTTCGAAACCAAGGATGCCTACACGATCATGCAAGAGCTGCGGGCCATGTTTAAAACTCAGGCCCGAGTTGAGCGGTATGAGACTAACAGGGAGATCCTTGAATGTCACTTGAAGCCGGGTCAAGCTGTTGGCCCCCATGTGTTCGAAATGATGGGTCTTTTCGAAAACATGGAAAGACTTGGGTTCCCTTATAGGCTCGAGTTGGCTACTGACATCATTCTCCACTCACTACCTGAAAGTTTTAATCAGTTCAGAATGACCTACAATATGAATGAGTCTGAAAAGACTTTGCAAGAGCTGCATGGATTGTTGGTCAATGCTGAAAGGAACATCCCTAAGGTTGAACCAAAGAAAGAGGTTCTGTTGGTTCAAAAGGGAAAGGGTTTCAAAAAGAAATGGGCAGGAAAGAAGGACAAAGGCAAGCAAGTTGCCACTGTCGCTGAAAAACCTAAGCCAACCGCCAAGCCCAAGGTTGCTGCGGAAAGCAAGTGCTTCCACTGTCACAAGATTGGACACTGGAAGAGGAACTGCCCGATATACTTGGAGGAAATAAAGAAGTCTGGGGCTTCTACTTCAGGTATATATGTTATAGAAATCAATTTGACTTCTACTTCTTTATGGGTATTTGATACCGGTTGTGGTTCTCACATGTTAATGATGTGCAGGGACTAAAAAGAAGTAGGAAGTTGGCAAAAGGCGAGGTAGAGCTACGCGTTGGAAATGGAGCACGAGTTGCTGCACTTGCCGTCGGGAGCTATAGTCTACACTTGCCATCTGGGCTTATTTTAGAATTAAATAATTGTTATTTCGTTCCTACAATAACTAAGAACATAATTTCGGTTTCAGTTTTGGATTCTGAAGGTTTTTGCTTTGAAATAAAGAACAAATGTTGTTCCATTTCTTACAATAATATGTTCTATGCCAGAGCTAATTTGATAAATGGTTTATATGTGCTTGATAAATCATTACAAGTCTATAACATAGATAGCAAGAAAAAGAAATCAAATGATTCTAACCTAACCTATATTTGGCATTGCCGAATGGGTCATATAAACCAAAAGCGCATTCACAAGTTACAAAAGGACGGTATAATTCCATCATTTGATTTCGAATCATTTGATGTATGTGAATCATGCTTAATGGGTAAGATGACAAAATCACCATTTACTGGAAAAGGTGAAAGGGCCAGCGATCTTTTAGGACTCATACATACAGATGTATGTGGTCCTATGAGCACAAAGGCAAGGGGAGGGTTTAATTACTTCATCACCTTCACTGATGATTTGAGTAGATATGGCTATATACTTAATGAAACATAAGTCGGAATCTTTTGATAGATTCAAAGAGTTCCAAAATGAAGTACAGAATCAACTTGGTAAGACAATAAAAGCACTACGATCCGATCGTGGTGGTGAATATTTGAGCCAAGAGTTTGATGATCATCTAAAGGATTGTGGAATTCTTTCACAATTAACTCCACCAGGAACACCACAGTTAAATGGTGTATCTGAAAGGAGGAATCGAACATTACTAGATATGGTTCGATCTATGATGAGTCTTGCTGATCTACCGATTTCTTTTTGGGGATACGCTCTCGAAACTGCTGCACACACACTAAATAGGAGCCCGTCAAAGGCTGTAGAAAAGACTCCATATGAGTTATGGAATGGAAAACCTCCAAACTTGTCTTTTCTAAAATCTGGGGATGCGAGGTCTATGTAAAGCGGTTACTATCAGACAAACTCGCACCCAAGTCAGATAAATGTCTCTTTGTGGGATATCCAAAAGAGACAAGGGGTTATTACTTCTATAACCGTCAAGAGAACAAAGTGTTTGTTGCTCGTGATGGTGTCTTTCTTGAAAAGGAATTTGTTTCTAGAAAGACAAGTGGGAGTAAAATAACACTCGAAGAAATTCGAGATGAGCAACAACTGGACGTGGCTCACACCATGTCAGAGACGGCCCAACAAGACGAAAGTCATGTTGAGGAGATAACGTATTCAACGCATGAACCTCCTACCGTCCCATTCGAAGTTGAATCAAGCGAAAATCTTCAAACTGTTGAAGAGAACGTTTCTCTTGATGCTCAGACCCCGCGTAGGTCTAGTAGACCAAGGATTCCAAACAAAAGGTTGGTTGATTTCCTAATGACTGAGAATTCTGAAATTATGATTTTGGAAAATTCAGAACCTACTACCTACAAACAAGCTTTGACGAGCCCAGACTCTGAGAAATGGCTTGAGGCCATGAAATCCGAGTTAGACTCCATGTCTGAGAATAAAGTTTGGACACTAGTTGACTTGCCTGCTGGGGTTAACCCTATTGGATGCAAGTGGGTGTTCAAATTGAAAACAGAAAAGATGGAAATGTCTATGTCTACAAAGCAAGACTGGTTGCAAAAGGATTCAGACAAGTTCATGGTATAGACTATGATGAGACCTTTTCTCCAGTAGCAATGCTTAAATCAATTCGGATACTTTTAGCGATTGCTGCATTTTTCGATTACGAAATTTGGCAGATGGATGTCAAAACCGCATTCTTGAATGGGTTCTTGAATGAGGATGTGTACATGACACAACCTGAAGGTTTTGAAGATCCAGAAAATCCTAAAAGGGTTTGCAAGCTTCAAAGATCCATTTATGGATTGAAGCAGGCATCTCGGAGCTGGAATCTTCGGTTTGATGAGGCAATCAAACAATTTGGTTTCATCAAAAGCGAAGAAGAGTCTTGTGTTTACAAGAAGTTTAGTGGGAGCAGCTTAGTCTTCTTGGTTCTGTATGTAGATGACATACTAATCATGGGAAACGACATACCAATGCTTGAGTCAGTCAAGGAATGGTTAAAAAGTTGTTTCTCTATGAAGGACCTTGGAGAAGCTGAGTACATACTGGGAATCAAAATCCATAGAGATAGGTCTCGAAGGATGATTGGGCTAAGTCAAGAAACTTATATTGATAAGGTTCTTACAAGGTTCAACATGGAAAACTCGAAGAGAGGTTTCGTTCCCATGTCACATGGCATATCGCTTAGCAAGAGTCAGTGCCCGACTGAGCCTGATGAGTTAAAGCGAATGAGTAGCATTCCTTATGCTTCGGCTATAGGGTCTATTATGTATGCCATGATAAGTACTCGACCTGATGTTGCATATGCCTTGAGCATGTGTAGCAGGTTCCAAGCAAATCCAGGAGAAGCACACTGGACTGCAGCTAAGAGCATCCTTAAGTACTTAAGGAGGACTAAAGGCATGTTCTTAGTATATGGGGGACAAAGTGAGTTGGTTGTTGAAGGTTACACGGATGCAAGCTTCCAAACCGACAGAGATGACTACCGCTCTCAGTCAGGGTATGTCTTTCGTCTGAATGGAGGAGCAGTGAGCTGGAAGAGCTCAAAGCAAAGCACTGTAGCAGACTCTACGACAGAATCAGAATATTTAGCAGCAGTTGAAGCAGCTAAGGAAGCAGTTTGGATAAAGAAATTCTTGACAGAGCTGGATATCGTACCTAGTGTTCTGGAAGGAATTGAGTTGTTTTGTGACAACAATGGTGCTATTGCGCAAGCAAAAGAGCCAAGGTCACATAACAAGTCCAAGCATGTGATGAGGAAGTATCACCTCATTCGAGAGATAGTTGACAGGAAGGATGTCAGAATCTGCAAAGTTCATACGGATGAGAACGTGGCTGATCCGCTAACTAAACCGCTACCTCAACCCAAGCATGAGTGTCACGCTAGGGCTATAGGCTTGAAGCAAATGTTAGAGTGGCTTTAGATTGTACTAGGTTTAGAGAAACTTATTACAATGTAAAGACATGGTTTTGCTATTTATGTTTATGATAATAAATTTTGTCTTATTTAATTTTGGTTTGGTATTAAATAAAATGTCCAAAATATATCTTGAATTCTATGGTTTTGTCAAATATGTGATTTGATGAATGAAACACCATAAGTGAACAGAATTCATAGAATATTAAAGTTCCTAATCTAAGTCATTAAACTGGACATAAATGACTTATTAAAGGGATTAGCATATAAGATTGATTGATAGCGCCGTTTCATGGGCTATGGAAACATAGAGATGTTTAATCAATCATATGGACATGTATAGTTGATACATAGTCGAACTTGACCTACTTAGAAGTTTTATAACTTCGAAATTATATTAGTAGATTCCTGAGACATGAGTAGAACATTACTTAGCCCAATGATTAGTATAGCTTTGATACTGTCAAACGTCATGCCGTAAAAGGGGACTATAAAGGCAGCATTCAGGTTGTGCTAAAAGTTGAGTGGGAGTATTGGTTACTACAAGATTGGAAAAGTCCTCCTATATGAGATAGGATAGGTGTCTTGGCCCCTTGAAGAGTGAAAAATTGAAAATGCATGGCCGTGCTCAAATGGATCATTCGATGATCATTTGTTGACAATTTGAACTCGGATTTCAAGGAATAATTTGAAAGCTAGTATGGATGATATAGAAATATGATCATACTATCAAATTAAGACATTAAGAGACTTGAGGAATAAAAACATTGCACACTCGTCTCGGACAAGTGGGAGATTGAAGGATTTATGTCCTCGACTTAAATGCAATTACTAATATATAATGGATCGTATTATAGAGATAATAAGTTCGTTATATTGGGTCGTCTATACGTCTTGCTAGAGAAAGCTATAGAACTTCGGATTAGTAAATAAATAAACCCGAAGCCCAATGTAACGGATCCTACAAGGTCACACATTAAACTTGGATCAACAAAAGAAACCTAGAGCCCAAGAGGGCCCTAGGGTGGCCGGCCAAGAGATAGGAAAAGGGAGAGAAATCTGACCTAAATACTATATATATTTGGGTTAGGCAGAAAAGAAAAGTCAGTTTATTCTCTTATTATTTTCTCTCTCCTATTCTCTCTCTTCATCAAGTCACGTTTAAACTCCAAAAACAAGAAGAAGTTTTCTTCCTTTCCAACTAGCATTGGTGGAGTGTTGATCCGGGTTGGTGGACTAAGTAGAGGAATCACATCTGAGATTCTCAATCCGATCATTCAAGCTTTGTGGAAATCACGCTACAAAGGTTATTTCTAAACTTGTATGTGATCCTTAATTATATATGCATGTGATCCTGATTTAAGTGCTTATGAATTTGATTCATGAAATTCCGCTTTATAGTACTTACACATTCCTACAGATAATTCTCAATAATGCAGCAAATCATGAAATAGTTTGTTCGTCTAATGTAAGTAGCAAGGTCGATCCATCTTATGGTAATTATCTTAGCTCTAGCAATATGGAAGGCAACGGCTATAGTAACGTGAATATGATGGTGCATCCACCACAAACGAATTACGACGTATTCTGGAACAAGTTAGCAGATGATCAACAAATTCTCGATAATTGGGAATATTATCATACATTGTTATCTAATTTAAGTAGCAGTGTTGATCAATCTTAGGGTAATATTGGCTCTAACAATATGGAAGAAAATGATTATCAGAATGGTTTTGTTTGACTAAATTAGTGCTCAAAATTATATTTGTTAGTTGTATCTTATATTTTAGTTGTAGTTACAACTTACAACTTACAGTGAGTGGGTTTGTGTTGTACTAAGTCAATAGTGCATTTTCATGTTAGTGATTAGTGGGATCTTGCTCTACAAGCATGAAATCTCACGTTCCTAGTTTATAGGCTTCAATTATGATGTTTGTTGTTACTCTGTATTTCCATCTTCTAGTAGTGCAATGACCAAAATCTCTCTTTTTTACTTCACTCCTACTGTTAATAAGTAAGTTTCCCAAACATCTTTGGCTAGCTTAGTCGTGCTTGTCTCTATTATTGTTTTTAAAACTTATTATCAAAGTCTGAAATTATTTGGTCATTTACACTATTGGTTTTTATATTTCTGGCAAAGTACTTATGCTTGATCTTACATGTAAGATAAAACAAAATTTATTCAGATTTCGTCAGTAGGATTTTGTATTTGATTAAATTTCATATTATATAAGCTACTAGCATATGACTTGATAAAAATATTTGTATAGATGATTATCATAAGCGGGAGATGTTCCACATTGCAAGATTTGTTTGACGATCGTAGTTTTTATGAAGGAAATTTTTGTTTGATTTAACTTATGTATTTGTTTGATTCGATTGCTTATATAGATGTCGTATGACTTTTTATTAATGAATTAATTTTACTATTCAAAAAAAAATCATGAAAATATCATAAAATTTGAAGACAAGCAAAAAATGAGAATTTTTGGTGTCTTTGAAGATACCTCAGAAGAGGAAGGAAGTCAAGGAATATTTACAGCACACCCTCGTAATCGATCCCCAATTGACAAAGAACAACTGCTTGACAATATATGACAGAGAATTCTGATCCACCATGTTGCTTAAAAATGGTCCGTAATGGTGTTCCTACAAGGAGGAAGTCCTGTGTTTCCTTGAAGAATGTTGATGTATGACTCTTTAGTTTAATCTCTTGTCTAATATATACAGGGGATAAGAAGTTCATGTCATAATTCTCACAAAAAATTGATTAAATTTAATCATATTGAGATTTAATTTGATTAAACTTCCAAATAGTTCTTTGGGGTATTTAGATCCTCTAGAGTATTAAAACAACTTTACAAAGTAGAGTTTGAACAATATCAACCATTGAATAAAAAACAAGTGCCTCATACATTATCTTTCCAAAATTCCTCCTATTTTTTTCTCATTAAAATCCACTCCCTAAATTTTCCCTTTCCATCATTATAAGCCCTTGATTTTGAAAATCCACTCCTTATGTTTCTAATGACCTTGAGGCTATGAGATTGAATTTGGCAGGAATTTCTATAATTAGAAAGGGTGCGTTCTATTCAACCTATTGGACCTGAACTTATTGGAACTTATCTGAACTGAACTTATTGAACCTGAACTGAACTTAGTGGAACTTATTAAACCTGATTGGACCTGATTGGACCTGATTGGACCTGATTCAACTTATCGGACCTGATTGAACCTGATTGGAACTTATTAGACCTGATTGAACCTGATTGACCTTATTAGACCTTATTGAAACTTATTGACCCTGATTGAAACTTATTAGACCTTATTGGACCTGATTGAAACTTATTAGACCTTATTGGACCTGATTGAAATTTATTTGACCTTATTAGACAAAAACATTGACCATGAATAACATAAATATTACCACTAATGTAAATACTACCCCTCAAAATTTTTATGGAATAATTATTATTATAATTCGTCCTTTAAAAATAATGATTATTAATTATCTCTTATGATAATTAATTTAACAAAAAAATTACTATTTATATATTGCCTATACATAACTTTCATCACTAATATATCTAATAGTGTTGTTTTAATTTTATAAAACACTAGTAGAAAATCAAAAAATTAATTATTATTATTATTATTATTATTATTATTATTATATATTATTATGTTAACCTTAATTATTGACCATGATTATAATATTATTCAATAGCAATATGAATAATCAAATAATAGACAAAATACAAGTAAATACTATATTTGGTACTTTAATAAAAAATTCTAATAATAACATAATCAGCTAATAGTAATATGAATAATAAAATAATAGACATAATACAAATAAATAATAAAATAATAGACATAATAAAAATAAATAATAAAATAATAGACATAATACAAATAAATAATAAAATAATAGACACTAATATAAGTATAATACTATATGATCATTGTGGTACTTTAATTGAAATTCTAATAATAACATAATCCGCTAATAGTGATATGAAATTATGAATAACAAAATAGTGGACAATAATACAAATGTTTATTAAACATTGACTATTTGGACCTTATTGGACCTTATTAGACCTGATTGGAACTTATTGGACCTTATTAGACCTGACTGGAACTTATTGCACCTGATTGGAACTTATTGCACCTGATTGGAACTTATTGGACCTTATTAGACCTTATTGGAACTTATTGCACTTATTAGACCTTATTGCAACTTATCTGAACTTATCTGAACTTATCTGAACTTATCTGAACTTATTGGACCTGAAACTTAATTTTTTAAGTTGAACAGAACGCACAAAAAGTGACATGTTTCGCTTTTAAATGTTTTTTAGTATAATGTAATTTTTATCTAAAATATTGACGAAATTTTCTGAAAGGAAGTTTTTTAATGAGATAATGACATGTATTACTTTTGGTTCTTGTTTTAGTACGATGTAATAGGTAGATAAGGAATGTTGAAGTAAAAAGTCTACTTATATATTCTTTGAACTAAATATGCATGTTTTGATTTCCGAACTCCAAGTCTTAAGAAAAGTGGACATTTAATTCAAAAAAATGAACATGTATGATAATAAATATTCACATTAGTTGAAAAAAATGCATGCACATTTAGTTTAAAAATAAGCAAAAATAAAAAATTATATAGATGGGGCTTAACTTTCTTTTTAGGCCATAGTGAAAATAACTAGGTAGCTTCACCCTTGCACAACTCAGTAACCTGCACGCTTACACATTTTATCCTCCCAAATCAATCTTGCTCAAATATGGAGAGTATACCTTTTTGAAACTTCTTTTAGAGGGGGGTTTTAAACTTTGTTTTGTTTGACGTGTACAAATCTAGGAATAAAATAACACTCTAGTAGACCTCACCTTCGTTGGGATTAAGTTTTTGTTGCTGTTGTACTTGTCGTAGTTGAAGTTGCAATTAAAATTGTAATTCTCAATATCCTCTTGAAGTATAAACTATTTTTAGTATCTCCATATACAATTGTACTTTGGGTTTTTGGGCACTTTGAAAAAGATAATCGCTTTACTCTTCCCCCAACCTCACAAACTGTTTAGCCTGCTAACACGAGCTAGGTTGACCTATAAGAGATTCTAACCCGATAAGACCCTTCATCTTATCAAAACAACAAGAAAGAGGAATCTACACTTCTTCTCTTCAATAATAACAACTGTTGTATATGCATTCAAAAATTAAGCACAAACTAGCAAAAAATGTGTTAATGTACTTCACAACTTTCTCATGTCATTGAGCTTCGTTAAATACGAGCACAGATCTTAGCATGGATAACGAATAAGTTAGCTGTATCTATTTCTTTCATAATCTATGCTCGAGAAGGTCCACCAGCTTGTCATGAGTAACTCAATCTTGTATGAAACTTGGGATATTACCCACTCTTCACACATCCATTTTGACCTCTCGGATAGCACCATCATGCGTATCAATAATAGTTATGAAACTAGGCCCAAACAAAACGGTATATGTTTTTACTAGCAACTCCGTTGACAACACCTTTGCTTATTTTCATAAGCCACTCCTCCTGAGCAAGAGCGTCACCCTCCTTCCAGAAGAGAGAAATGTCAGTGCGTTAGCAAACATATAGGACAGTAAGCAGCTTGTAATCGCGAAAACTTGCATCAAACAGGTTTTTATAGTACACAACAGACTTAGTTACTACAAATCACATAATTTACCCCATATTTGTCCCCTTATTTGCAGAACAATGAGGTGACTCCTGCGAATATAATAATGACTAATCACGTATTGTGTACTAATACTGCAATACACCCTATCTTAACAAGACCAGATATATGTCACACTAGCCGTCATTCTACTACTACTATTAACAACCAGTCCCACGAATTCAGAGTATATACCAAGGTTTCACAAATTTGTACCACATATTAGCATCAAGTTATATTGACTAGAGCACAGCAAGCACAACAAAATCCGATGTGGATCACAGCCTGAAGTATCCAACTCTAAAGGAAAAGTATACTTACTAGTTCAGCATATGCATTAGCAAGAGAATAGAGCGTTGGATAATAGTCCAAGACAGCAACAGCAATATCCTCAGTCACCTGAGGAACCTGTAAAACCGTATAACATATCCCAGATGGTCATGGAGTATATAATGATTAAAGATATAATGGTCATAGTTTTACTTTGGCATGTGAGTCAAATTGGCAAGTGTGACAGCAAATTGTAACAGTTAAAAGGAAATGAAGAGAGTAAATGATTAGTGAGCTACAGAGGAACCCACCTGCATAAGTTGCGTAGCAAATACATCACTGACTGTCATCTTATCAACATTATCACAGTTTTTTATAAAGTCAGCATAAGTAGGACAGGTACCAGCAGTTTTACATTCATCAGAAGTTGAATTCAACTTGTAATAATCAGCAATTGCCAGAGTTAGAAAGCCATATCGGCGAAGAGTATCACCCAAGCCACTCGTTCTTTGCACATCAAATCCCTCCAATATCTCTGTAGTAAAACAGCTAAAATAACCAGAGGAAACAGTAACTGAGACTGAATTCGAAAGCAACTTCGCATGCTCAATGCAGAAACAATATGTTCAGGATATTTTTATCAAGCAATACATGAGATGAAGAAAAAGTGAGACTTTCAGGTCCAAGAACAGACCACGTCAAAGTAAACACAGACCAGTGAGCCAATTCACGAAAACATATAATGGAAGCCTTCTCTAATAAAATAAAATAAATCAAAAAATATATAAAGCACCATATGTAGCTCAATACACCACAATGTTCCCTTTATAGCAGCAAAACCACAATCAAAATAGAACTTGTAAAGCTCATAAAATGAAATGAATCTCGCAGCATTCAAACGAACAGGTTAGTAGCTGAGCAGCCACAATTTCATCAGCAAAGTTCGATAACATAAAGACAGGCATTATAGTCTCTTTTATCTTTTTTTTTTCCTCTCATTTTGTTATTGTTAGACATTTTGATGCAGTGGATCATTCATGAGCAATTCAGCAATGCAATTTAGCAATGAACTATGCAAACTACATCATGTTATGAACTCTCTCCAATCAACAACCAACGTGTTTCTTAATGATAGACCAACAGTTCAGCCTTTCTACTGCCATTGCTTATGGGGATTATGCTAATGCATTGTAAACTAGCAAAACCCTTCTATAGCCAGAGCCTCATGCACTGGAGCACTGGGTAGAACAGTCCTCTATCCACTTCTATTTAAAAAAGAAGAAAAATTACGGTAGATACATAGATGATCATTTTAGACATGCACAAATAATAAAGCTAATAAACTCTTACGCTGTTTTAATGCTATCAGCTCCTTCGCAAGCGTTTGGATCACCTTCCACTACATACATAATCTTTTTAATTCCAGTTCTCTGAAAAAAATTGAGTTCCTTAACTATCAGAAGAAAATGACTCAAAGAGTGATTTAACAATAATCCAAAAAAGAGTGTCAATTGTGCTTTAGTTTTGGAAATAATTTCCTGAACGACATTCATGTAGGCTCGGAAAATCGGAAACATTTATTTCAGCAAAGCTCATAGACCATTATGTTTGTTAGATGTTTTAAGCTTAAAAGAATGCTGATAGGAATTTGTAAGCAACAACAAAAAAATAAAAGTGAAAACAGCTCAGAAAGCACTAAACAGACGACCAACCATTGAGCTGTAGAAATGCTCATTGTTGTCAAGCATTATATTTGCATACTGATTTTGTTAATTGGACTCACATTGCGTGAGTGAATTGACAGTATGCTTCACATCACACTAGGAGAGACAAACACTTAAATATTTACACACGTCTGATAGAAATCAAGAACTGATCCTATTTTATGCTTGGCCTTTGCTGCTGTGGTTTCGGACGTGCAAGTCATAGGATCAAATTTGTTCTATAGCATGTGGTAGGGAATTCTTTTTTCTTGGGACGCAGCTCAAAAATGTTAGCTCAGATCAGATTTGTCCAAATTTGATGATAGTAAATCAAAATCCAAGGACCAAAAACCAACAAAAGGGAAAAATAAAGAGATTATACTCAGAGAAAAATCCATTTATCTCAAAGTGAACCCATATATTAGGCACAAGCAGGAAATCAGACACTTTAAGTGCAACGTAAAAACTAAAAGGGATAAAACATAAGAAAAGCTAACATCGGAACCATTTGACAGAACCGTCCATGATAAGGTCCTCAGGTTGTAGCTTTGCTTGTTTTTATTCGATTTCTAATCAAAAAGCTGCACATATACCCAATTGCGGCTGATTGTATTAAGCTTATGCACTTGCAGAAAGTAATGTAAGTAACAACATTATCCCATCCAAACAAACCACAGCACAGCCTGGGAATGGCCAATAGTGGTACACCTTTAAACATCTGGCTTCAAAAGAATTTTAGTAGCCTTAACAAGCTTGACAATTGGAAAACTCCATCAACTGTAAAAGTCAACAAGTGACAAATTACTATAGGAACATTAGAACTATACAGAATTCCCTAGGCAAGATACCTTAAGTCTCAATTTCTGATCCTTGTAGCGGTTGTCTCTTATTGAAGAACGTAGGTCATCAACATTTTTCCTCTCAACAATAAAATCAAGAACGTACTCAGTGCGATCTTGTTTATGACGTGCAATCCAGATTCCATCTCCAACAGGCAGACGTTTGACCTACAGGCAATATCACAAACGCCAGTGAAATGAACCAGCATCTTTGTGGTTTGTAAAGTGCAAATTTTACTTGAGTTATCTATTAAACTACTGCCATCCTCAAGTAAGCGTCTGGTTCAGCTTGTGCAAAAATGTTGGTGGGGATGTGTAGACATCTTTGTTAGATAGCTATATTACCTGCAGTTGGATAATGGTATGCAGTAGTGCAATACACGTATGGGTCCAAGTGTCATATACAATCTTTTGGTGATAAATGTGAGCATAAATAAGACATTTCAGGGCTTTGCATATGATAGTAATGATTGATTGGCTTCGTAATAGTCGTACATTGAAAGATGGGCCAGAAAGAAGTTTTGATTTCATTTTGCCAGTTTGTTCCTCATCTTAATCGTAGTCGAGGAAAATGAAGCCTAACAGGGTGATACTAGTCTTTTGCCCAAGCCGTGCTGGAAAATCGAAATACAGTTGAAAAACAATTGTTTGTTTATAGTTGTGTTAGCTAATAATGATAAAATATTAAATTAGAACATTGTAGATAATCCTTAATAAATTCCAAAACTATATATAGCTTTCTTTTTACTTTAACAAATATTTTTAAAATATGGTAAAGTTTTGCCGTATCCCTATATCCATATTTATAATTAGTATCGTGTCAAAATATCATAAAATTTTGGAATTTCGAACTAGGTTAGAATGGGTAATGTTAGATTGAGATTGTCAAACAAGAAGACTAACAATAACAATAAGTGGGTAAAATCTTAGGGCATCTTAATGGGACATGGATGAAGACTTGAAGACATTTGGACAATTAGAATACAGATGTATAAGAAGGAAGCAAGCAGTTACCTCTATTTGAATTTTAAATTCAGCACAGATCTTTTCTATCATGCGCTTTCTCGTCCTGAAACCAGAAAAGAATAAAAGATAAAACCGACACAGGACAATCAGGAATGAGTATAGAGTATATTTGCATGTCTACTTCCAGCTGATCCTCCCACAGAAGAACATCAATAACAACAAATAATCATGATTCAAGAAGCCACATATGGCCCATTGAGTTACTGGAAAAAGGTGAAATTCTGTGACATTGGAAGGCAACCCCCACTTGGAAGTTGAAGAACATAAGCAACAGTACTTAAATAATAAGTCCATCATGATGAAACAGAATACAAACGAAAGAGAGAAGCCAGAAGCAGCCCCGAGATGAAAATGGAACAAAGCTACATTGTGATGCCACATTTGCTAATAGACAAGGTCCTATCCCGATGTTTACAAATGAGAGAGCAACCCACCTTATAAACTGTTCCCGATCATCCAATATGAAGACAACTTGATATACGTCTTCAAACTTTAGCAAATCTTCAAGTGGTGGCAGTCGAAGAACATCCTGACTGGTTCGGTGATCAGATAGACTAGCCTTATTTACATCATAACCATTAAGCAATAAAAAATAGAAAAGGTGAAAAAGGATAGATGTTAAATCACAGCCTCAAACACATGGCAAACTGCAGTCTAAGCAATACCATCCGATAGGCAGCTTTTGTCTTATAGAGAAAACAAAATGACAAAAGGCAAATTGAGAAATTTGGGTCATTTCCCGGTCAAATCAATAAATTGTGACCAAACAAAGATATATAATGACTAATCAAATTGTAACACAATATTAAGAATCAACAAATAGTGCACAGCAACAATCTCCCTATCAACATTGACAGAAGAAATCCCAAATTTCAACTAATTTTCCCATATAATCCCAAATTTTGACTTTTTTTAAACAATCCCAGCTATAGAGGGGATTTTCTCAAAATAATCCGAAATTTTTATATAACCATGGTCCCAAAAGGGATTAATGAAGGCCAAAAAACAATTTTGGAATATTGTGAGAAGATCCTTTTAAAAGTTGGGGTTATTCTGTAATCAACAGTTGGGAATGTTTTGAAAAGATGTGTGAAAGTTGGGATTGTTCATATCAACATTTCCTAAATTATGATGCTACCACCTCAGAAATTGACAATACTAGTGGTGTCCATGATTTTCAGCACTCGTATTTCCATGCAGTCAATAGAAAACCAAAAATGCAGCAAAGAGCCAAAGACAAAACAAGTCTTCTTAAATTCAATTCACCCCCAAGGTCCAGAATCCAGATAGACCATTCCCCTCCAAACCCACCCAACCCACCCCTTTCCCTAAAATAATACTTCCTCCGTTCTGTTTTAAAAAAAACGTTTGCTTTTCACGCAACCCAACGCGCTTCTTTAATCATTAATATATTTAGTTGTGCAAACGTAAAAAATATAAAAAAGTTATTATTTGATAGTATACATTAGAGCTGTCAAAAAATGACCTGATCTGATAACCCGACCTAAATCTGTAACGACCTGTAACTGACTTGCACCTGAAATTTTGGCAAAACAGGTCACCTGTAACTTGACTTGTACCCTACCTGATAATAACTGATACCTGCTCTTGACGCGATACTCTATGACCTGACGATTCGACACCTGACCTGATTAGGACCTGAAACTGATTATAACGAGATGTAACTTGTCATTAACCCGACCTGTTGTGACCCGTTACCTGATTTTACTAAACCTGTTGCGACCTAGTACATTATTTTACCTGACTTGTTGCTACATGTTACCCGATTTTACCCGACTTGTTGATTGCTGATAACTCGATTTGTCAATTATTTCACCACATAGTAACATAAATCATATAACACTACTATAAAAAGGTATATAACTAGATGAACTATTCAAGCATTGCTTTTCAATGAAATCTTAAATAATGATACAAATTTGAAGCAACGCCACACAAAATTCATGACATGTTCCGTGCTCGAATCGACCCGAAAGTGACCTGAAATCAAGTATTGTACAACCCGATAGCTACCAACCTAAACCCGACTCGAAAGAAGAAATGAACCGAGACAAACCTGACCGAATTATGACCGTTCCCGACGTGCACCCGACCTGTTTGATTTAATGACCTGACACGACCTGATCGAACATGACCTGAAACCTGAGATGACCCGACCTGAACCCGACTCGAGTAACTGAATTGACAGCTTTATATACATCAAGAGGAATCTAACAAGATCCCACTTGACTATATTTTTCTTTATATAATGGCGATAAATTAGAGTCATAAACTCATAATTGATCAATGAGTAGTGTCATTTCACCCAATATTTCATTTAAAGCAGAACGGAGGAAGTATAACTTTTCGCAAACAAAAGAAAACAAGAAGACCTATGAACACAAAAAGAAAAACACATAGAATGTATATTTGGTGCTTTCTTGTATTCAGAGATGGTCATGCATATGTAGTTGGCAGCTTTCAGCAATCACCTTAATAAACAGAGTGCAGAATATATACCAAAGATGAGCAGGGTTTCACGTAATCAGCATGTTTTACAGCAGAAACAGTTGATCCAACAGAAGTAAAGCCATTTTGACCTGCAACAAGTGAAAGATTGGGGAGAAACAATAGCAGAAATGACAAAACTTTGATTAGGACTCCTGAAAAAACAAAAGAACTATTTGAAATTCCAGAAGCCCAGACATTTTTGTCACAGCAAATTACCCTCATCATATCTGTAACTAGTCGATGCATCACCAACAGTAGTTCTTGTAGTTGCCTGGGATCAGAGTGAAAATCATAAACTTTATTTCTCACAGTCGGCATAAAACTGTTGGCCAAAGTACAGCTATTTCTTCCCTTGATGAACACAGAAGAACTTCAGCTAAAGCATGCAGAACTTGGTCCCTTGTGTAACCCAAGGTTGTGAACTACATATGTAAATTACAAGTGAATTATAGCATGATCTCTTTTATTGGCAACAGAAGCAAACCATGAACCCCCACCCCCCACCCCCAAGTTCTTCCAATAGGTGTTAGAAAGGGGAGAGGGGTGAAAGCTATATGGCTTACGTTTGCATACAGGAGTTCAGTCATGAATTATCAAAACCTTCTTACATAGATCACATAATCAACTCCAGCCAAAATTCACAAACTACACAAAGCTTTGTTTCGGATCTTCGCAAAAAAACAAAACAGTGTTCCACTGCAAGTGAATAGTGGAGAAATAAATAAATATTGGCATATAAAAATCCAAATAGAGAATGAAGCTTTTAAAAAAGAAAAAAAAAGCCAATTGATAACAAGAGACACTTCAACCGTTGAGGCAATCATTAAACCATCAAACTCAGATATTGGTAACCTTTGAGGCTTTGAAGATACTTTTTTACAGACCACGCGGAGATTTATTTATAAAATGTTCCCTTTGAATATCAGAATCCACTGTCCTCATGTACAAGTGTATCTATGCATCAGGCTTTTTAGAATCATTTATTACCTAAAGAAAACAGGACGAAAGGATAATTGTCACTACAACTAACACACAATCAGAAAACAAAGTCTTCTGATCATGCCAAAGTATCAGTTTTTTTGTAAGACATCAGCAACCGAGGGCCAGTTCCTCATCAATGGGAGTTCGAGTGAATTAAAAAGATGCATAATTTAAATTAGTATGAATATGACTAATTTAAATTAGTATGAATATGACTAATTTAAATTTAATAAACCTAAATCAAGTAACGTTCAAAATCTTAACCAAAAAGCACCTAGACCTAAGAGGCTAAGAGGCCGTATTATATGAAGTAAAGAGACGGCTTGGAGAGGATTTTCAAGCTAACCTCCAAAGCTAGCAAGTTTCACAAAGTAACTTAAAAAGATATAACCATGTAAGCACGGGCTTATACATAACATGAATGATCTCAAGATTCGATGACCCATTGAATGCTCAATAGGCTAGTAAATGCTAAGAACCAATGAAGACCAAGTTCAAACCACGAGAGAAATATTGCAGCTGCGTAACTTGACTTTATTCTTAATGAAGTTGCAAATTCAACTTCTCACAATCGATGTGGTACTTAGAGCATTGCAGACTCCCCCACTCGAAGACGCAGAGTCGTCATTGCAAATTTAAAGATCAATCCTCCCTTGACGACTTGGTTAAAAGTAAAACAAAGGCAGACACCAAGTCATGGCCATACCATCCTGGATGCATCCATACATGATTACACAAGAGAGCAATATAGGTCACAGCATGACCCGTCTACCATAATAAAGACTATCTATAATGCCATGAGGTCCATAATGAAGGACTGGCCAGCAAACTTTGAGCAACATAATCACTACGGATATAATCTCGTAGTCTCCCCTTATAAAAGGCTAATTAAGAGAAAACGAAAGTTATTTCAGCTTAATGAAGGGAAAATACACCCTCTAAAACGTGGAGCTCTTGTTCTAACCAGCATATGTTAGGGTTGTCAGGATGCACCATGCGCAATTTACTTGTCAACAAACATGATGGGACCAAAAATTCCAATAGATAATCTAAGAACAGCAAAAGGCTGTAATATAGGAAATTAAAGAATCTTATGCTATGTTTGAATAGCAAGATTTCATTTCAAATCCTGGATTTGGATGAAATCTATTGTTTGGATGGCATGGAATTTGAAATTATGGAATTTGTCCAAATTCTTATCAAAAGCCTATATTAGTAGAAT
Source organism: Beta vulgaris subsp. vulgaris (assembly GCF_026745355.1). NCBI lineage: Eukaryota > Viridiplantae > Streptophyta > Magnoliopsida > Caryophyllales > Amaranthaceae > Beta > Beta vulgaris. Next base: position 8,077,549 of record NC_079203.1, read on the forward strand.
TTGAAATTCAAGCTATTACCTTGTCATTTGAAATCCTCTCCTCATACATATTCTAACTCCATGAGTATCTCTATCCCAACTTTACTCATTCCATTTCTAATATTTATTTCTCTCTCCTTTAGTAAACCCACACTTTTTCTCTCTCCTCCATTAAACCACAATTTCTCTCTCCTCTATCAAACCCCCTCTACAAAACAATGTTTAGGAATTGAAATACAAACTTTAAATTCCAGATTTCAATTCCATTATTTGAAATGAAATACAAGTTTCCAAACACTACCTTATTGCATTCGGAAAGTCGTACTTCTTTATAATAGTTTGTTAGTACTTCTCGGTCCCACTATGATATTCACACTTAGATGGATATTGATTTCATCTTTCCATTTTTAATTAAAATCAAAGAGTCAAAAGATTTAATCAATCACATCAACCCTTTGCTCTTTCCACTCCACTTTCTCTTACTTTTTCTTCTCTCCCTAACAGCTAACAATTTCGCAATTCTACTTTATTTCCCTATCATGAAGAGCATTTTGGAACGTGGGGAGTATTTTGAAAGAACCCCTCAAGTCACACAAATATGACAAAATACTATACAAAGAACTCAAGTCACACCTAAATGCCAAAAGCCTAAAACCATAATTGATCAAACATGCATTGCGTTACCATACTATGTTGATCAAAAATGCATTTTGACTTGAATGTTTTATGTCATTAGCCTCCAAATACACATCAACATATGGAGCACAGCCAAATATTGAACATTTTAGTTCACAATCTAACAGGATAAAGTTAAACAGCCTACTAGTACCCTGCATACGATAGCCTCCACTCTGTTGATGCAAACTGACTGCAATTTTATGTTACAAGACCAAGTATCACTTGTGAAATAGTTGGTGATGCTACCATGCACCTACACGCAACTATCAGCAAAACTACCAACTTGATGGTGGGGTGTATGAGCTCAAGATGTATGCAACAACCTCTGATATGCAAAGATGCTATTTTATTAAGGCCCGAAAAAAAAACAGAAAAGTTGACAAAAGAAGGTACGGGAGATGGCATAGTAAAGATCATAGCACCCAGAAGAATGTAATTATAGTCGTAATGATAAGTACTAGTGTACTATCAGTGTAATAGAATTAAGGATATTTTCATGAAGCTATTTAGCATTCTAAAATATCAGATATAAGTAATTCATCAACTTCAATCCTCGTATTTATAAATCCAAAACAAACAGATAATTCAACAAAGCTGGAATTATGAAAATGAGCAGTATTGAAAGTACTGCACAGGATTCTGACATTCAAAGCTAGCACTCGGTATCTAAAACATCATTAGTATAAAACAAGAGCACTAGTGCATAGGAGACCATTTACACCAAAAAGTCAGCATCTACAATAAAAAGAATGCCATCATGCACTAAAGTCATGAGAATATTAAGGAAGCCCGTCCACCTAAAACTACTAAAAGTAAATCATAGACTCACATAATCAAGATAAAAGCTTAGAGAGTTGCAATTCAATGTCATCATCTACCCTATGTTACATATACTAATAGACGCACACACATCCAACATGGGTATGTGCCCAAATATCAAACTCAACTATTTTACACATAAAATGCATGTTAGTAACCTAAAGGATAATGTCAAGACTCAAGAGTCCATATCCACGCCAAAATAAAGTATCTAGCATAGGTACTTGAGGGTACATGAAGAATCCATAATACCATACCATCGACTAGAGAAAGGGTAGGTATAAAGGTAGAGAATACCCACAACATGCATTAGCCAAGGTGGTGCATCAAAGATATTCCAATAGTGGAAATGGGATATAATTTGAAACTTTTACTTGCAAAATAAAAAATCCGAATGAGATTCATTATAGTACCCTTTCAATAAACTCCGCATGAATATCATCCTCCATGCTCTTCTTTCTGTTCAAATCAGCAGATGTGGGTGAATCAGCAGAGACAACTACCACATTCTCCTTATCTTGCTCGCCTGAATCTGAACTTTCTTCCCTACTGACAACATTTTGAGCAGAATCAAGCATACCAGATCTTGCTAAACAATCTTCTGCTACTTTACGACCGGCATCAGATAGCATATATCTGTTTAATGCAAATGGAAAACTATCAGTATGCACACCATCACCTCCTAGCACACAGAAAATACTTCATGATTTGCACATACCACTATACCAGTACTTAATAATATTAAGTTCTAAACCCATACGTGTGCAAGCAAAGATAGTATCTTCCTTAGGTGGCTATATAAAGGGGAAAAAACAAAGCAAATGGAACTGACAACACTCAAGAGACCTTGAAGCAGCAAACTGTATTTCCACATAACATAGTACTTAAGCTTCGTTATGAAAAAGCAATGAAGCAAAAAACTATGCCTCCTCTATGACATTGATTTATTGATGTGTTCTGGATTGATGATGACAAAGCAAAAATGTCGACACGGATAGACCCATTGATGGCAAGGAATGTTTACCTAATTAACGCTCAAGAAACATCTTTTTTGCATTGCTCTAAAGCATATACTTCCTCCATTTTTTTTTTTGTATTAGGTCCTTTGAGCTTTTAAAGTAGGAATAATTGATAGGAACAGTCTGAACTATAGGCGTTAAGCCATTTTCAGTCCCAACTTTTGGTTATTTCTCTATGGTCCCAACTATTGCTCATGTTTTACAAAAATGGTCCCAGCAGACTGGTTACCAGTTTTACAGGTTAATTTATACAAAAAAAAAAAAAAATTAATTCCACCAAAACATCTCCTTCCTCCTCTCTCACAGGGAAAAAGACGCGGTCGCGTTCGCGGGAACAGCTTGTAACACGGAAATAGAACGTTTCGCGGACGCCGCGCGTGAATTTTATAAAAAAATCACACGTGTGACATTTAAACTTTGTTTTTCGTCTATTATACTTTTTATATCATATTATGTCCAAAACTCTTACAAATACAATATTTGAGGTACTTTTGATGATATATGAACATACTTTTGTACAAGAGTGTGATTAAAAAAAAAAAAGGATGAAAATTAGGTGATTCCACGTGAAGGAATAAAAACTAAAAGGGAAAGAAAAAATAAAAAGGGAAGAAAAGAAGAGAGAAAGAGATACTTTGAGTTACAATTATCACCTGACTAGCAGTCACAAAATAGAAAAGAAAAGGAGAAGAAAAAAAGAAGAGAGAAAAAAAAGAAGTCGATCGGTATAAGAGAAAGAAAACCAGCAAGCACTAACCTGCAAACAAGCCGGCCAGCGGCAGCTAGTGCCAGAAGCAGCCGAAGATGACTCGTCGACCTTATCTGCCATGACCGGAGAAGGAGCATCCCAATGCATATTAGGGTTTTTTTGAAATTAGGGTTTGATTAGTAGTAACCTAATGAAATTAAATGAGGGGTTTTACTCGACTTTGAGTTCTACATCCTCGGTATGCTTTAATTTAAATAAAAAAACATGTTCTATTTTCAAATTTTAACTCTATAGATCTTGCGTTGGCTCTTCTTCTTCCTCGACCAAAAGAACTGTGCGTTACATGATTGTAACGATTCTGGACCGCCATTACACTATTAAGTAACGGCCATCGCGTGGAGTTTGGTGTGAATTCCAAACCCGTTCTAGAACGGTATTTAACGAAACGGCCTCTCTGAAATCCGTTACAAAGCGGTCGTTCCAGAACGGAACGGCCGAGTTTTTATTCTCACCTCCTCCCTCCAGTTCCACCACCCTCTTCTCCCTCCTTTACCTCTTTCTCTGTACTCCTCCTCCACGTGTTTCTCCTACCTCCCCACCACCTCCTCACTAAACTCTCATTAGTCATCACCAGTATTCTCACCACCGGTAAGTAAAGAATGTTCAAGATACTTCCTTCCACTTCCTATAATATCCATTCCAATACATCTCTCACCATCATCAAAAAGAAATTCGAGCAATGTTCTAGCTTTCAATCAATCTAAAAAATAAGTCTCATCTTCAAAATCAAAATGCAAAACAACAATTACCAACGTCACTTGTTCCAAGCTTCTTCAAATGCCGACAAAGCAACATCTTTGACCTTTTCTCCCTTAATTTGTGGGACCCCTTTTAAGATTCCCCTTCAACAACACTTCTCAATCTCTCTCCTCGGCTCGTGACACCGCTGCATTTATGAATGGACTGGAAACAGACTCCACATCAGTGGAGAGAGTAGGGAACAAGAGGAGAAGAAAGCAAGGGAGGTAAAAGAACAAGAGGAGAAGTTCCCAGCAGATTTCTTGCAAATCTTGAAAGCAAATCAGATTTCCCAGCTGCTATGTCCCCAATTACTACTATTTTATACCAATATTCTTCTCCTAATTCTTCTTCTTCCCCCATTTGTTTTTGGAAATTGCAGAGACGATTGAAAAGGTGGGGATTTTTATATCAAAGAAGGGGAAGAAATGGGGATTTAGCTTTGGAGTGAGGCAAAGAATGGTGGTTGATCGGTGGCAGAGAGAGTGGGGGGTGGGGGTGGGGGTGGGGTGGTGGGAGATGACGAAGTGATGGGATTGTAGGGAGAGGAGGATGTCATGGTGTTGAGCAAACAAGAGGAAAGAGAGGGGTTTGGGGGAAAAAAAAACATGTTTTACCTATTGTAGAAGGTGATAAAGCTGGGAACATTTTTGTCAAAAAAGAGCAATTATTGGGACCATTGTAGAATAATCAAAAGTTGGGACTGAAAATGGTGGAACTCCCATAGTTAAGGTTGTTCCTATCAATTTTTCCGTTAAAATATTCACATACTCTCGTTTGACCATCTTTTGTGATAGACGTAAGAAAATATAAGTCATATCAGACCTGGTCAGATCCGTCTTCACATGTACTTTAAATATATCCACGGTATATATTTTTTACTAAATTATAATTATAGATAGTAATGGTTAATGTTGTGCACTGGTATGCGTCACATGATGCAATCATAAAAGATGAATGACTTATATGACAATGTAGTTCAATTGGCCCGGAACTCAAGAATGGCATATGCAACTTTTTGAAGTATTCATGTATTTTTTTCTTCTCTTTAAGAATATCAACTCTTTCAGGTATTTTATCTTATTTTTTTAAAAAAAAAATTAAAAAAAATGGGAACCAGATAGAGTAATTTTTCAATATAATCATACCTCTTAATAAGTTTGACTAATTTTAAATTAATTATACATCCTATATCATAGCATGATTTTTGATAGCTTAAAATAAAAAATTGGAAAACAGTAGTAATATCGAATGAGGCTCTAGAATAACATTTTTACATAGGTAATAGCCACTATCTCAGTCCTCAAGTAGCAATTTTAATATATGCATTTTGTATTTGTTTTGTGGATTTTACCTATACATAGATGGACGCAATACTGAAACATTTATCTCTCACATTTCTACTGAAATGAGCCTAATGCCTTGTCAAAGGTGGCTTGAGGTGCATGCCTCCCAACTTTCTGGATGCGTTTTCTCTAATGCTTTTAGCCAGAGTGGGATTTTATAATTAAGATTAAAACAAAACAAGAAAAAGTCATCAATCTATTATGTATTTATGTGTTCACTAACTTTTCTAATTCTCATCACTTTTAACATCAAATGCTCCAGACCCTCCGCCCTAAAACAAGTATGCCAATTTGCTCTTTTGGTAATGCCACCCACGCTTAGACCAATCTAATAAAAGTGAACATCTAAATGGCCGAGATGTAGAAATTTAAAGGATGAAGGATACTTGTAGTATTCTACCTCAGTCCTTAAAAACACCGCCTATATTTAGGGTTCAAGGAAGTTTATTACACATTGATAATACACTAAATCTTGTGAGTTTTAAAAATGTAAGACCTAGCAACTCCTTAATCAATGTACAGATGTACATAAGCAGATAAGAGCCTTTTCTTAAATAGGATTGTAAGAGGAATGCCCACTAGGTGTTTTCTTTATCTTAATACTCATGCCCAAATACACAGACAAGTTATCTTTACCATTATGCTCAAACATATAAGACAAACTACCATGTGGTAAATTTAAGGGCCTAAAAACTAACAATTTGTCATAAACTCCTAAGGCTAGAATTGCTGTTACCACCTTATCGATGCATACTCTAATCGATGCATCCTCCAATCGAAATCTCACATGCCTAATCTAACATAACTGATTTCCCGTTACCGAATTGGCACATTCTCATTAACAATAACTCCCAACTTCTTCCGAATATCTCCATTCTGAATTCTATTCCTTAACTTCTTAAGGTGTCCCCACACTTACATCTCAACATATGCATATAACCTACCCCTAATTTTCCAAAATAGCCAACACTCTGACCCACTTGTAATCATGTTTACCATGCAATGATATAATCACAGTATTCTCATATTAATAAGTACACTTCACTATCGAAAATTTTTGTCCATGATGCGAAACCTAATATTGTTGCAAATACTGATAAACGCATTCACGTACAACAACCATCAAACCATTATCTTTCCAGTCTACGACTCCCTTTATTCTTTTCGTTTTTATTACTTTTTCCTCAAGGTCTCCATAACGAACTTTGACCATAGTTTTCTCTGATTATTATGTTTTAAAATTAATAAAAACAAAACCTTTACCAGAGTAATACACTAAAAATCAAAATTTCAAAGTTTGACCATACACCTCAAAGTAGGAAGAAGAAAAAGAGTGAACAGAGTACTATATATGAATATGGATCATATTCTACGTGGTAGTGAACGGGCAATATAGGAAATGTAATTACTTTATCTCAATTAACTTTAGATGTAGACTAAGGTTATTGAAAATCTTTTTTTGCGTAAATGTAGATTTTATTACCAAAAGGCAAGAACGCCCACACTTCATACAAACTAAGCAATGATCAAAAGACCAAGCCAAAGCTAAACAACCACACAAGCTAAAGAAACCAGCCAACAGGCTGTCAACAAAAAAAACACAACAACCAAAGCAACAAGCTAAGGACAAACACTTGTCAACCGAGGCACTTGGTAACATCTAGTGTACCATAATAGAACACCATAGTCCAGAAAGTAATAATAGAACAAAACGACTCGGCTAGCAGCATTTAAAAAAATGGGCTCATCTACTCAAACAAAATGGATATAAGGGGATAGCTTTAAGTCCATAAGGAGTAAGCCTGCTTAATAAAGAAAAGGCTGCCACAAACTGTCAGCGGAGATCATTAACTTCAAATTCATGACCAGCAGAAGCATCAAGACAATTCCATGAACCCATGTCACTTTACTATCTTACAGAGTACAGTAAACATGCTAGCAAAACAAGAGAATCATATACAACCAATAAATTTTGCATTAGCAGATATTAACTAGTTTCATGCATAGAACTGTTAAATATAATTGAATAAGACCCTAAAAGCCTTGCAAAATCATAATTACATACTATAGGAAAAGCATAGTCTATAGAATTGAATAAATGCTACAGAGAAAAGAACAGAAGCCATACTTTGCAGGATTACTTATCTTATAAACGAGGCCTTTGTCAATCAATTTCCCCATTGAACTCCATCCGCTATAAAATTCCTTAGCAGAACTACCAAGTTGCCCTGGTTTACCTCTCCCCCTTTCTGGCCTAAGTACATAACACACAAACCATAAGACTAAACTTCCTTTGAATCCATTCAGTAGTCAAAGTCAAAATAATTTCAGAGACTCGGCTGAAATAAAGCATCATGTGTAAGCAAAGCACAAGAAACTCAGGGGGTATCATGACTAGTTACAAGAGATCTTTTCCTATCTAACGAAAGACTACTAGATCAAATAATAAAGACATTTTTGACAAAAAGATGGCTTTCCCCGGATGAAATGAAAATTAGATTCGTGCAAGAGGAGAAAGATTTCCAATTCCTTAGCCGGAAAGATATGTGGCCATGAAAGGGCGTCTGGTTTTGAAGGGGCGGAGATCTTATAGGATAGGTTTTCATCCCGATTTTTCATTTGCTAGGCCTATATAGAAAAAACCTACTTTTTTACGATTACGAGGTTTAATCGAATATGAAATCCAATCCTGGAAATACAGCATCCCGCTTTTTTTACTACCCAGGGCTTTGATACATTTCAAAATAGGGTAATCAGATCATCATACGCTATGGCTACTCGTGAGAGACCACTTGCTTCAGCTGCATCAATCAGCTCCTGCTTATGCATAAATTCAATCCCCTTAATGCGCTCCCTGACAAGGAAAAGAACACAGAAAATAATTCCCGTTTCAATTATATCATGGAGAGACGCGTCCACTTCTGGAGTAAAATGAAAACCAGACAAATCTAAGATGAAAATGAGAATTGTTTTCTACTAATAATATAATTGGCGATTAACACAGATACATTGATAGATTCCAACAGTAAGCTCAAAGAAAATGGGGTAAGATACCAAAAACTTGAGGAACCATTTATACATATAAGAAACTTGAATGCATCAAAAGTTTGTCCACACCTGTATAAGGAAATCAACAATGCATAAGCAACTGAATTTTTCTGTGGAAGATAACTCCTAGCACCTCTAGCCTTCTTACCTGGATCAATCACTCGTATTAGATGTAAACCTAGCATATAATTATACACTTACGAATGCAACTTACTCATGTTCAGCTCCTAAAGCAAACTAAAAAAGATTCTCCAATACCTCCTTTTGCTAAACCATCATCTTGAGAAGCACCAGGAATACTGTTGAAAAATTCTCGCATCTCAGTCAGGAACCATCTCCCAATACCCCTATCAAAAGTCATAAACATATCACCACGAGTATTAAGGAGAGGAAATCAAATTAAGTTATGGTTGATATGTCATCTTTTCACAAGGATAACTAATAACTTCCACTCGGTTCCCTATTGATGCATGTGAGGATTTCATGTTTTGATCAGTGGCGGATCCAGGAATTGGACCACGTGGGTTCGGAATAATTTTAATATAAATTTCAAATTAAATTTTTTTATTTGGAGTTATAATTTTTTAAAGAACTGGAAAAAAGTTAAACTTTTAACAATTGAACTTAGCGGAGATCTCATTCTTTATTACATCATTATTGAAAAAAAATATGGTAATTAGTTTCTTTTAGTAAAAAAAGACTATCAATTTTTTAACAAAATATGAAACTTTAACAATTAACTAGGACAAACATGATGTAGACAAAAAGATAATGAAAATTAACCAAATTCATTAGATTTTACTATATTTATACTTGGTAGGAGGGAGAGATTTATAAATAAAAAGAGAACTTAAAAAATAAAGGGAGGATAAAAAAATATAACATAAGCATAAAGAGAGGACAAAAAAAGGGAAAAGAAAATACAAAAAACATTTACCAAGTTTCGAAACCGCGACCCATGCGCGGTAGAAACAAATAGCAGCAGTGCAAAACCATACTTTACCACTGAGCTACAATGCCTTACATTAACATAATTCTCTTTGATATATATATATTATATCTTTTATTTTGCCCAGTTTCGCTGTTTTTATACCGGATCCACGTGGGTTCAGTTGAACCCACTGAACCCACGTTGGATCCGCCACTGGTTTTGATATAAAAAAAGACTCAATTGAATATTGATAATTTCTTTAAAGATTTTTGATTGAATTTGACGTAGTCAATGAAGGAGTATAAATCTTATTCTCTAATCACGCATGTAAAGAGGAGGAAAACTAAGGTATGATATTGGATTTGTATTTTTGCACCTATCACAATCCAAGAACTACCTCTATAATCCAGCTTTAGAGCAAGAAAAGGTTGAATATTTTCTCCAAGAATAAAGAAACAAAAAGTTAAGAGACGCAATTTCGAAGCAAGTAAGGTTACATCTAACCAAATCATAGAAACACAACCTATTGCATACATACAAAGAAGCACCGCTTAAACCTAATACACCCTAGTTAAGATTTGATTCCAGCCCTACAAAGAAAAAAGAAAATGATATGATTGAATTTCATGAAATGGATGAGGGCTATGAACATTGAACATGACCATCCACATGTACATCAAGCCCCAGCGGCCTGTGCAAAGAGTTGATGCAGAGAAAGAATTTGCATGTGCCTATGCACACCTTAGTCTCTATTTTGCTGCCAATACAGCTTTGCCCAAGTATGCAGATGAGTAAGGCAACCGGTGCAAAGTTTTATATGTCGTTCAACCTTTGTTTTCATTCTTCACATCCATATAATCCCAAACCACTGACACTACCAAATAACCACCTTAGCTCTCCAGAGCTTATTAAAATTTAAACCATCTAAAATCAAGACCAAACATGTACATGGACTCATTAATGTTTAATGGTAATAATCAGCTTAAACGAAGCCAATGAAAGCTCCAATTTCCACCATGAGAGTACTTTAGAGATCTTTATATTATGACACGAAATTAGGAGGAACAATCCCACGTCCAAAACTGTACTGCGAGAAGGCACATCCTTCATTTTGTTTCTGGAAAAAACAAAGCAGCGATACCACTGGAACAAGACTTCATTTCAACAAATGAACCCACCTAACATAACTTAACACCTTGATGGTAAATCTAACAAGCATGGTGAAGAATAACCATAAGAGCCATCGCACAACCAACATCAACTTCAATATCATCAAAATCCAAGGGATAGACTATCTTGCACCTAGCTACTTATCATATCGAACAATCACATCATTTGACTTGCTAAGATTCAGTTTAGTTCATTTCAACCAAATAAAAAGCTGAACATCAACATTAATACCTTTTTTAAGAATATAGGCATTTTCAGGTTTTAAAAATATTAGGAAAAAAGTTGCTGCTATAAGTATTGGGGAGACAAAACCAACAAAATTAGTATGAACCTCCCTTAAATTATAGAAAGTGAGAAGCCTTCCTTAAGAAATTTCCAATCACAAGTTTGTTAAATTAGTTTCACCGTCCACTCTCTCTCCCTACATGAGTTATTTGGTAAATATTTGGTCATGTGCATTAAATGCTTGGATTCAAAATCAAGCCACCTATCACCCCTTCCCTATAAACTATAGTAGGAAAAGTTGGACTGATGTTTTAACATATATGAAAGCTGCCAAAGGAGCGGTATAATGTGGTAGTATAAGTGTGTTTAGTGTTTTGATGTAAGTAATTCTTTAATTCTTATACCCACATTTTTTATTGTTAATCTTCCGAATTATCACCCCAAAATATCTTATAATTGGTATCAAGAGTCATATGTTCCGTTAAATTTTTATGGACCATATCTTACGCAAATTGTCAACCAGGGATCGATATATCGCAACGGTATAGTCTAAAATATTTTTGGCTACTCAACGCTCGGAAACCGTATGGTAAAGTAATTTTCCATTAGTGCACCGTTCGCGACTGTGAAGCTTGTTGATAGGGGACCAAGCTTACTTGTGTATTGCCAAACAACACCAAGTCGCAAATGGCGAACATCGCTAGTTCATCTATTTGTAATTATATTTGTTGGGACAAGATCTTTGGAGTGTAGTCAGTGGTAGTGAAACTATAATACCAACCGATCCAAAGAAGTTAGAAAATTGGAAGCTTAAGGCCGGAAAAACCATGTATGTGCTTGCAGCGACCGTCGAGGATGAGTTGTGCATCAGAGATGCCAAGATACCCAAGGAGGCGTAGACACCCTTGCAGCTTTGTTCTCTAAGAAGAATGATGCTCAACGTCAGCTTCTCAAGCATGAGCTCTTGTCAATCCAACATAAGGACATGACGATGAATTAGTATTTTAACTAAATCAAATTGTGTGAACAAATCAGAAAGTTAGATCCTGAAAATCCGATCACAAGGACGAAGATAGGCAGGAACAATATTTGCGGCTTGGATATAGTAGTCTTGTCACGGCAATACGAGGTTCGGCTACACAACCATCACTCATTGAGTTTGAGAATGTGTTGGCTAACCAAAAAGCTCTAGAGAATTAGATTTCTGGAATTTCAATCAAGGACGAAGAGTAAGCTCTTTTCGCCAACAAGAAGTCAAATAATAGAGGTGATAAGCCACACAAGTCGAACATTCAACTTGGCACGTCAAACCGAAAGTCGGGGGATTCAAATAGGACAACATAGAGGAGGCTTCTGTAGAGGGGGAGCTCGATAAGATATACAACAAGACGATAAGGAAGAGAAAAATCAAACGCAAGAGAGTATACATCTAGAGAATTCTCATAATACTTGCAAGATCCAACACCAGCTCACTTATCCAAATACTCCACAATAAAATGATGGAGTAGCTGAGAGAAAGAACCTTGCAGACACGAAGAAGCATGTTAAATGTCAATAACGTCCCCCCACTTCTTTGCGTCAAGTGTATGAAATCAGCACCACATGTGACAAATCAATTACCTCAAGCGAGACTAGATTTTGTCTCACATTTTAGAAGCTAAGGAACATGAGGCCAAGTCATTTTCGAGTTTTCGAATGTGTATGCTATGCCTTTATTCCTGAGCGTATATGTAGCAAGTTTGACAAGAAGGTTAATCATTGTATCTTTGTGGAATACGATGATCAAAGGAAAAGTTGAAAAGGTTAGAAGTGTGGGATCCAACAACCGATAAATGCCACGTGTCACGAAATGTGGTACTTGATGAAGCATCATCTAGTGGTCACCACAAACTATATTATTGCCAAACTCAAAGGAGATCGAGGAAAAGCTTCAAGAAAATATAGACGAGAAATATGAAGGTCATTGCAGTCATGATAGTGGTAGTATTGAGTTTTAGATATCATAACCTACATCAATGAAGAGAGAGAAAAGTCCATGGCAAGCAAGAGCATGTCATAGATATATAAAAGAAGAAGGACCTCATCAAGGCAAAGGAAGCCAAATCCAAGATATGGTAATGCTGCAATTAGTGGCGGATCTTGACCAACTATTTTACAAGGGCCGAGTTGATAAATTAAAAGTTTTTGTGTCAAATTTTTAATGATGAATAAAAACACTAATACACACCAAACTTTAAATACATTATCATTAATGGCCAAAAAGAGCTTGTAGCTAATGTAATCGATCAAAGTCTTAACATTGCACTTTTTAAGCAATATGTTCCATTTATTTGTTTGACCATTATGAAATCTTCAAGAAATTGAGTAAATTTTTGAGAAATTGAAGGAATAGTTCATTAGCAACTAAATCAATTACCAAATTGCTTTCTTAAGTAAAAAAAAAAAAGATAAAGTTATATTTTATGATTGTGATGAATCATTTGAAAAAATAACAAGTATTACTATAGTTAAAAAAAATGAAACTTTTCTTTAAAGAAAAAGAATAGAAGATAGTAACAATCAATGGAAAAGATTTTTCTAAATTAGACAAATTGATACTACCTCCGTTCTCTTTTAATTGCAACGTTTGACAAATTGCACTATTCATGTTCTCTTATTTGACCACATTTATTGATTTATATGTTAAACAAAATATAGTCATGTGGGGTCTTGTTTGATTCGTTTCGATGTAAGCTTTCATAATATCAAATTTTTTAATTTTTACTTACATACAATTAGAGATAAAACGATTTGAAATTGTACATTGGTAAGCGTGAAAGTCAAAACGTTGCAACTAAATAAAAACAGAGGTAGTATAAGCCAAATATAGGGGGAAGAAGAAACAAAGAAGAAAAAACAAAAAAGAGAATCATTTAAAATGAAGAAAAACAAAAATAGTCCAAATGTATTGATGCACGCAAGGTTCGAACTTGGAACATTAGCGCTCAAACTTCTCTTTGCGCCTTGCTTCACTACCACTGTGCCACCATTAGTTTTGTGAACTAAGCTACAGTTCACTTAATTGATCTCATCCAGTTATGGGGGGTCAAGCCCCCACTCACCCTTTGTATAATCCGCCCCTGACTGCAGTGGTCAAGGATGTAAAAGAGTCAAATAGTTATGACGAGGTGGATCAAAGCAAAGATTGGAGAAAAGTTATAGAAGAAGAAACTTAAGTACCAGGATTAGTGCTAAAGCCTCGAGATTTTAACTTATTTCTTGCAAATGGGTATACAAAGTGAAGACTAGATCTGATGGTACCGTCAAAATGTATAAGCACGACTAATAGCTCGAGGATTTTCTAGACTATGATGAAACATTAAGTCCATTTGTGATGATCACTACACTACGTGTTTTATTAGCACTTGCAGCGGACCTTCTCGCAAATGGATGTTGAAAATGCATTTATACATGGTGAGTTAGATAGAGACATATATAAGGAACAAAAAGGGTTTTGAAAGTCATTGTTATCCACACTATGTATGCAAGTTGAAGAAGGCGCTTTACAGTTTAAAGCAAGCACCACGCATCTGGTATACATAGATAGCGAAGTTTCTGTTACAAAATGTAGCATCGCTAATTCAAGCTTATTTGTGAAAGTTGAGATGAAAAGTTGGCAATAGTTCTTGTATATGTGGATGATCTTATCATCAGAACAGATTTTGACGAGAAGATTCAACAAATAAGAGCTAATCTTATCATCCAGATTTTGCATACTTGACAAGAATAACTAGCTTAATTTACCCAAATAAAGTATTAAACTATTTGGAAATCAGTGTGCTCCTTTTTAGAGGGGCAGTTAAGAAAAGGAGGTTCAATGCTTCAAAGCATTGATTTTTACGGTGATCAATATATTAAAAAAAACATCAACATCACTATTTATAATTGGCTTTTTAAGGCTAAACATTCCTTCCTTTTGTGAAGAGGAAATGCAAAAACAAAGTGGAAAATCTTTGCAATACAACACAAAATACAATCACCAACATCACCTTAAGCCGGGTGCATTAAGGATCGGCCACTCCTTCAAAAAAAAAAAAAAAAAGGATCGGCCAACCTGATCTCTCGAAACATTTAAGCATTAGCTAACTTCACACCAACTCTTCTTCACTCTCAAACTCACTCCGATGGATACTCGAAATTCCGACATGGGCAAGAAGACAAGAACTATTGACTACTTCAATCAAAGGTGAAAATCATGTGATAAATTTAATCATAACCCAATTGAAATAACTACCATATGAAAGTCATCTCAGTTTCAATTCCTTAAAAAAAAAACCTTCATATCTCAATTTTATCAACTCTTTTCAAGAATTACTCAAAATCTCACATAACCCACCAAATTCCACGACATACAGAACCCCATTATACAATCTCCAAAACAGCATAACAAGAAAAAAACTTCACCCAACTTCAAATTACATATTTCTAAGCATTTAGAATTAAGCACTAAAAATAATAATTAAAAGACAAAAAAAAGGATGTGACTCACTTGATGTCTTTGAATTCCTTGAGAGTAGTTATTGGAGTTTTATGTTTACAAACGTTGGTGAAAGCGGTTCGAATATTCTTCTCAGTATTAGGAGTGTAATTTTTAGGTTTATTTTCCGCCATTTCTGTCCACCATTTTCGCATGTATTCAACCAGAGCATTGTTTTCTTCGCACACTGCTCTCTGCTCACTCACCATTTAGATTTATTAGGATGAGAAGAAAATTGAGTGGAATTTCAGAAAGATGATGTATTTTTTCTGGGTTTTGATCAGAATTTTGATGGAATTTTTAGGGTTTTTTGTGGATTTTGATTTGGGAATTTTGTGTTGGAACTTGAAAGTAATTGTAATTGTAAAGTGGAGACTGGAGTGGAGAGCAAAGAACCCGCCACACGTACAATCTCTTTTCAGGAGTTTCAAATTATTATAAAAATTAAACATGAAAATAAATAAAATACATTAAAATTTATACAATAATTCTGATTTGTACGTTACAAAGAAAATTACATTAAGCAAGTCTGGGTGGTGTAGTCGGTTATCACGCTAGTCTCACACACTAGAGGTCCCCGGTTCGAACCCGGGCTCAGACATTTTGATATAATTTTTTTCTTTTTGAAATTTGAATAATCAAACATATTATCAAAACAATAAATTAGGAAGGGAAAAAATCTCTTCAAAAAGAACAAGGAACTTAAGGAAGGGATATCTTTCCAAAACAAAATAAGAAACTACGAAGGGAAATCCAATGCCTACAACATTTTTTTTCAACAATATTCCAATAAGGTAGTGTTTGGGAATGAGCATTTCATTCAAAATGATTCATTTGAAATTTGTATTCTCAAATCATAGAATCTAAAATCAAATTCATTGTTTGGTAAACTTAAGAATTTCAAATTTAGGATTTTAAATCCATCTTCATTGTTTGGCTTACCATAGAATTTACAGAGAGGAGATTGAATAGTTAGAAGCTAGAGATTCATTAATGGAGGAAAAAAAAGCTAAGAGATTCGTTAATGGGGGAGAGAAAGCTAGAGTTTAAAATTGAGGTGAGAGAAAGTTAAGAATATATTGAACAAGCCTTGCTTTAATCAAAAATCATGATACATCTCTCCTACGATTGCATTTTTCTAGCCATAGTGTAATAATATCCCAAGTCCTAACAAGCAAGGATTTTAAAAGACATGTGCTACCTTCCACACAGTCTCCTTGATAGCACAAATAAGACTAGTCACATATACACGCGATGCGTGCATCAACAACCTTATGTAGCTGTATATACAAATGGACATGTTTTTTATCTAAAATTATTTTGGTAGTGATGTAAATTATTGAGGTTCTTTTGTAAATGTTATTATCTCTATTACATAAGGGAAGAGGGGAGCAATGGTGTCCTCTTTTGAAACGCCTATTTTGCCCCCCTTCCCTTTCTAAATTACAAAAGATGTCAAAATCAAAATCGGCACTCAATAAAACTACCGAAAATAAATTTACAACACTCACTCACAAATCACTTAAAAGAATAAACTTTACAATTTACCCATACAATTGAGAAAATCACGTTATAAAAATCACACAAATCACTCAAATAATCAGGAAACTTTGTTAAAACTTAAAATTAACATACAAACTAAAACTAGCTAATAACCTAGAACGTCAATACATACAAAAACATTTACAAAACTTTACTTACAAATCACTATTCTCAAGAACCATTCACAATTAATGGTGGGTCAGGAGAAAAAAATAGAGGTGTATTTGTATTGAAATCAGAATTTAGAAGTTAGACAAGGAAAAAAAATTATTTACTTTTTTATAGTGTTTCATATATATAATGAAACTTTTACATATATTTGGACCTTTTTTTCTATTATATAATAGCGATTAATTATCAAGGTAAAAAGGTTTATGTAAAATATCATTCAAGAATTAAAGTACAACATATCTCTATTATATAAGGGAAAGGGGAGCTATGGTGTCCTCGAATGAAGAGATTATGTTACCTCCTTCCCATTCTTAAATTACAAATTCACTTACAAATCAAAGGGCTTCAAACAAAAATATCAAAAATATAATTATAACAATCACTCACAAGTCAACTAAAATCATAAAATTGCATAATTTACGTTATGCAAATCACTAAAATGAGGAAACTTTGCAAAAACTTAAAATTCACTTACAAACTACAACCTATGAAAAAATTGACTTGAAATCAAAGTGTCTACTTTCTTTACACTTTATGAAGTATTGTACTTAATTCAAAAATCAACTAAAAAATTATAATATTAGAAATCATAAATAATTCAATAAAATTTCTATTTTTGTTCATAGAATTTAACTTTGAAAAGTAAAAAAAAGACAAAACAAAAAGAATGGTGAGAGACTTAAGTGACAGAAACTAAAACCAATCAAATTTTGCAAACTAAAAACAATTATATTTAGTATGTCTAATGTTCAAATTTTGACTCTTATGCCGAAGAAAATCGAGTTTCTGTTTTGAAAAAAAATTCAAGCACGCATCGCGTGCAAAAAATTCTAGTCTTTCTGAATTGAAGGTGACCGGTTTTTAATTGTTTAATACTATTAATGAAAAATTTGGTCGATGATTTAATAAATCCTTAGTAGCGACTTTAGTATATTTCTTTAATGATGATAAATATTAATAAACCATATTGTTTGAACTTTGTAAATACGAAGTATTATGTTGTCACATACTTCCTCCGTTTCTAAATAAGTGCAACATTTGTATAGTGTTTACTATTCACAATTTAAACTTTAATTAGCTTTGGGGATTTACATTTTAGGAAAAACATAGTCATGTGGGATCTTGTTAGATTCGTCTGCATGTGAATTTTTTTAATATAAACTTTTTATAATTTTTTACTTATTGATAATTGAAGATATTAATGCTTAAAATAATGCATTGGCAAACGTGAAAACAAGAAGTGTTGCACTTATTTAGAAACGGAGGAAGTATATCGCTAACTTTTTCTTTATTGAAGATTCTAATTAATTTCGTGAATTGATTGTGTCAAGCTATTTTGTCAAGTTATTAAACGGTGGTTGCATATTCCATTTTTGACTTACTCATATGGAAAGTAGCATTGATTTTAATTTTTTTTTATAAAAAGAAAACGTTGTTTAAAATTATTAGAGGGTG
This sequence comes from Beta vulgaris subsp. vulgaris, assembly GCF_026745355.1. Lineage (NCBI taxonomy): Eukaryota > Viridiplantae > Streptophyta > Magnoliopsida > Caryophyllales > Amaranthaceae > Beta > Beta vulgaris. The sequence goes on from NC_079203.1 coordinate 8,095,955, forward strand.
TAACACCCCGATAATTCTCTCTTTCTAGAAAATACCTTTGTAACAAATCTAGAGAATTACCCAGGCATTATCGCCCGTGTGATAACGTTTCGGCTTACTCAGAATTTTGCAGCGGAAAACTTATTAAAACAAAAATCAACTTTATTAAACTTATGAAACCAAATGACAATGTCAAACTTAAACACACCAACTAAATAACCTCAAACTTAAGTAAAGATGTTCCTACGAAAACAACTTAAGTAATACTAATGACATAAAAGCCTCTCCATTCCAGATTCCCCAATGGTATGCATCTTCGAACCTGTAATGTCAATGCTTTCTTGACTCTGCTCCCCCGAAGGATCACCACAGGATCAATAGGCAAAGCCATGATCACAAACACAGACAAGCACGTAATCAGCAAAGCTGAGTACTACATATCAGACACAAATAATCCTAAACATGATACTACACATAAATTTGCAGGGATAAATAATAACATAAATAAGTAATACTCTGCAGACGACTTTTACTGAACTAAACTTAAATTAGCTTTTTATCACTTTAATGGAATAGTTATTAGACGAGTTGTCCTGCCAATAAAATGAAATGGGGGCGCGACTCCGCATTTCAGAGTGACCTGCGATATCGAGGAACCTTTGAATAAAAAGGATGGTGATCAACCCATTCCTAGAAAAGCTATGGCACGCTCACCATAACCCCAACCCTTATGTCCAACTCTAGACGTGCACTAGTCTAAAGTCTATAACTTATTCTCGTTTCACTTTACGTTGCATTCCTTTTAATACTTGTGATGACACCACAACAACCAAATAATACACAATTCATAATCACATAATCATAACAAAATTCCTTTTTATCTTTAGATTAACAAGTGTTCACAACTTATCAATCAAGACTCCTTTTACTTCTTTTTATCCTTTGTTGAACCCAGCCAACAGAAATCCGTACCTTTACATAGGTATAAACCATACTTACCAAATAAGATCCACGGTTCTTAAAGATAAATAAATACTCTCCAAGAATCTATGTAACACATGATTCCAACTTACTTAAATTAATCCACTTACGAATTAATACCAAACTGAACTTATTGCTTGCATCAAACTTCCATACAAACAATTCATACTCATACATATTCTCAATTTACATGTAGCACACAGGCAAGTAACATGTAAAGTAATTATAGTAAATTATACATGACAACAAGGTCCTATACATGATACTAATAAATAAAAATCATCCCTAAGGCATGTTCTAAACCATTTAGCACGATAGACTATGTACGTACCTCGTATAAACTAACGCGTAGGCCACTTTTTAAGCACTAAAAGTCCCCTACAGTGAATTCTCCGCCTAAAACAACCAAGAAATCGAGTAAATACTTGTACTAAAAAAAATACAGCAACTTTAAAACGTCCCAAACCCTTCTAAACTTCTTTAAAAATCGTTTTATTTAATTTAAACTCTCATTATTTTTAATCCCTAGTATAGATAAACTATTCTAAGTGATTAAAAACCATTAAAAACCTTAAAAATATTAACTTTCTGAATTTCCAGCAACTATAAAATTTTCTAAACCTTCTGAAAATATTTTAAATGAATATAAAATCGTATTCCAATCAAAATCATATTCATACTCTAAATATGCGATTTCTAGTGATTTAAAACCCTAAAAATCACATCTTTCATGATTAAAACTAAAAATAATAAATCTGAAATTTTTCTTTTATACATATGATCCGAAAAATACATATTTCATAATAAAAATAATAACTCAAATCGAAATCATGCAAATAATAATAAAATAACAATAAAAATTAGAACTTTAATGGAATCTTAAAGGAGAAGTAAAGAAAACAACCAAAATAAGAGGAGGAAGGGGGCGCCGGACTGAGGACAGCAGCAAGGACCGGCGGCAGCACTGTTTTCGGCTTCAAGAAAAGGTTTGTGACGTTTCTTGTTCAACAAGAAACGTTACTTAGCGAAGAAGAAACGATTTTTGAGAGAAAAGATGAAGTCACGCTCAAGAGGAAGAGGAGAGAGAAAATGTCGAGTGAGGGAAGGCTCAAAGATCACGTGCAAGTGAGGAGAGAGAAAATAAGTGTAGGGCAAAAATTCGGGTTTTAGGATATTTAAATAGGCTAATCCTATTGGGCTTAGGAAAAAAGAAAGAATTCAATAATTAAAACAATAGGCTAATCCTATTGGGCTTAGGAAAAGGAATTCAATAATTAAAACTTTGATGACTAACAAGATGGGCTTGTTAGGACTTTAGTCATCAAATTATCCTTTCCCTTTTTATTTCTTTTGGGCTTTCGATTCCATTAAGTTTCTTTTCAAATATACTTTTAATAATTAAACTCTTATTTAAAACACGCTTAATTAAAATATCACAACTTTATTAAGCTTAGAAAAATATTTTTAGTTGACTTTTAAAATAGTCAACCCTTTTTAAAAGTCAAATCATTTTCCAAACTCATTTGGATTTAATATAATTACATAAATAACTTAATATATTTATGAAAATCCTTTAAAAATGTGGGGGATTACAGTCTACCCCCTTAAAAGAAGTTTCGTCCCGAAACTTAACACAAAACCCTCTTGTTTTCGAAAGTCTAACTCATCATTTCGAAAATCTTTGAAGAAAGATAGTGCCTCTGGTGCACTTTCCCATTTTTAAACACTTGTGTCACTTATGAACACTTTTCTTATGCGGAGACTCTACTTCTTTTGCACTAACATGTGCAAATTGCCCAACATAGGCATACATATACATGAAAATGTCATAAAAATAGACAAAAAGCGCGAAATTTATCGCATTCTACCCCCTTAAAGAAAACGAGTTACGCCCTCGTAACTCACCTCAAGGAATAGGTCTGGATACTTTTTCTTCATATCCTCTTCGGCTTCCCACGTTGCCTCTTCTGACTCGTGGTTAGACCAAAGAACTTTGACAATATGAACATCCTTGTTACGCGTACTACGCACTTTCCTGTCGAGAATCTTGACAGGTCTTTCCTCATAAGTGAGGCTACTATCTATCTGCACTCGTTCAGGCTCTAACACATGGCGCTCATCAGGGATATAGCGCTTCAATTGGGATATGTGAAACACATCGTGCATCTTTTCAAACTCCATTGGCAATGCCAATCTATAAGCTACTTTCCCAATGCGCTCCAAAATTTCATATGGGCCTACATATTTAGCACTCAGCTTGCCCTTTTTCCCAAATCGCATAACGCCTTTGGTGGGTGATACTTTCAGGAATACTTTATCACCTACAGCGAACTCATCTTCGCGCCGCTTTAAGTCTGCGTAACTCTTCTGCCTATCTTGCGCAGCTTGAATTCTAGCCTGAATCAATCTAACGTTTTGACGGTCTCCTCAATGAATTCTGTCCCCAAAACTACATTCTCACTATAGTCGTTCCAGCAAATGGGACTTCTACACTTCCGACCATATAACGCCTCAAAAGGTGCCATCTTGATACTCGCATGGTAACTATTATTGTAAGAGAACTCAATCAAATCTAATTGGTCCTCCCAACTTCCTTGAAAATCTATAGCACAAGCTCGCAACATGTCTTCCATAGTTTGGTTAGCCTCAGTCGACCATCGGTCGCAGGGTGAAAGGCGGTACTCATCTTTAATGTTGTCCCAAGGTTTGCTTGTACCTTCTTCCAAAACTTAGATAGAAATCTAGAGTCACGGTCTGAAATAATGTCCTTTGGGACTCCGTGCAATCTCACTACATGCTTGATATAGGTTGTAGCGATTGCTTCTTCTTCCATGTCTCCTTAATAGGTATGAAAATAGCGGACTTGGTCAGTCTATCCACTATAACCCAAATGGTATCATTTCCACTCCTCGACTTGGGTAAGGCAGTCACAAAGTCCATAGAAATCGAATCCCACTTCCATCCAGGAACCTCTAGTGGTTGGACTGTCCCCATGGGCCTCTTATGGTCTATCTTCACTTTCTGACAGGTTAGACACTTAGACACATACTCGCTACCTCTCGTTTCATGTTCGGCCACCAATATATCACCTTAAGATCCTTATACACTTGTCACCCCCAGGGTGCACAGAATACGGAGTATTATGCCCTCATCCATAAGACGTCTTTTAGTCGTTACACTTCTGTGGTACACACCACCGTCCCTTAAACCTTAGACTCCCATCCTCATGAATCTTGAAGTCTACCTCCTTACCTTGCTTCATTTTCTCTTTATCTTATCTAGATGCTCATCCCAACTTGACCCTCAATGATCTCATCGAAAATGACACTCCCAAAGAAAGATTACTGAGTCTAGCCTCACTTTCCCCAGGATTTAAAATTTCTAGGTTCAACCTTTGCATATCTCTACACAACTCCTCAGGACTATAAAGACTCAGCTATGACTCGATTTCCTACTCAAGGCGTCAGCACCACATTGGCTTTCCCTTCATGATACTGGATGTCTAGATCGTAATCCTTAATCAACTCTAGCCATCTCCTTTGTCTCATATTCAAGTCTTTTTGGGTAAATATGTATTTCAAGCTCTTATGGTCTGTGAATATCTTGCAGTTGCCCCATAAAGATAATGTCTCCAAATCTTCAATGCAAACACTATGGCAGCTAACTCTAGATCATGGGTAGGGTAATTAGCCTCATAAGGTTTCAGTTGACGCGATGCATAAGCTATTACCTTCCCATTCTGTTGCAATACACAACCCAAACCATTCTTCGAAGCATCACTATAGACCTCAAATCCCTCATTCCCATCAGGTAGGGTTAAGACAGGTGCAGTGGTTAAACGATCTTTCAAGATCTGGAAGGCTTCCTCACACTTCTCATTCCACTCAAACTTGGCTCCTTTTTCATTAAATTCGTCATAGGTCTGCTATTTTCGAGAAATCCTCACAAATCTCCTATAATAGCCAGCTAAACCCAAGAAACTTCTAATGTCAGTCACACTCTTTGGAGTTGGCCACTCACTCACAGCTTGAATCTTAGCAGGATCTACAGAGACTCCTTCCTTAGACACAAAATGACCCAAGAATGCTACTTTCTCCAAACGAAATCGCACTTAGAGAACTTGGCATATTTGGTTCTTCCTCAAGGTTTCAAGATAATCCTCAAATGTTCATCGTGTTCGGTTTCATTCCTCGAATAAATCAAAATGTCATCGATGAAAACCACTACGAACTTATCTAAAAACTCGTGAAAGATTCTATTCATCAAATCCATAAATATAGCAGGAGCATTGTTAACCCAAATGGCATTACAGTGAACTCGTAGTGACCATAACGCGTTCTAAAGCAGTCTTAGGTACATCCTTATCAGCTACCCTCAACTGGTGATATCCTGAACGTAAGTCAATCTTCGAGAACACACTAGCTCCGTTCAATTGATCGAATAGGTCATCTATTCTAGGCAAAGGGTACTTGTTCTTGATGGTAACATTATTCAACTCCCTATAATCGATACATAACCTCATACTCCCATCCTTTTTCTTCACGAACAAAACAGGAGCTCCCCAAGGCGATGCACTAGGTCTGATATAACCCTTATCCAAAAGTTCTTGCAATTGCGTCTTTAACTCACTCATCTCAGGAGGTGCCATTCTATAAGGTGCCTTAGATATAGGTGCAGTTCCAGGAACTAAGTCTATGGTAAACTCACAGCTCTTGCAGGCGGCATCCTGAAATTTCACTCGGAAATACGTCCATAAACTCATTCACTATTGGAACATCCTCAAGTTTTAACTCAGCTTCTTTACTCACATCTTGCACACTACAGAAAAACAGCTCACACCCCTTTCTCATCAACTTCTGCACTTGAGAGCAGAGATCACCCAAAGTTTTTAGGTTTCCCAAATCGTCTATATGAGGTAAATTTTCCCGAAGGGTTTCTCAACACTACTTTCTGGACTTCACAATCGATCCTGGCCTTGTAATGACTCAACCAGTTCATCCCAAGAATCACATCTAAATCTCCTAAGTTAAACTCGATAAACTCGGATGGAAAGACACTCCCTCCTATCTTCAAAGGTAAGTTCTTAAACAACTTAGTACACTTAACGACTTCCCCAGTAGGAATACTAACAGACAATCAATTGACTCATACTCCACCAATCCCAGACTCTTTAAAACAGAAGGCGAAATAAAAGAATAAGTAGCCCCCGAATCGAATAACGTTTTAACGAAAACTGAGTTGATAGAGAAATTACCAGTTACCACATCCGCAGATCTCTCTGCCTCGTTATGACTCATCACGAACACTTTTCCTGCAGGTTTGTTCTGGGTAGATTATCATTGTAGTAGGCCTACTATGGTTCCTTGGTTATTCTGACCTCCAGGCTTAGGACCCTGGTTCCCTATTTGATTAGACCCTGGCTAGCCTGATTACCTATTCCCTGATTCTCAAGTCCTTTCCTGCTTGCGTAGCACTCAACTCTCTTGACCCTTCTTCTGGCAGTAATGACAAGTCACAAGTCTCCCTTACAGTCCCCCAGGATGGTTTTGTTGCACTTCTTACAATGGTACGCCCTTTCAGGTCTACCCTGACTACGTTATCCTGGTTGTTCTTCCTTGAAATTCCCATTCCCATTCCGGTTTTTCTTAAAGTTCTTTGGTTTCCCCAGTACTAACCTCCTTTCTCTTTCACCAACTATTCCAGCCTTCTTATCCTTCTCGATTGCAACCCATAAATATGAGAAGCTCTCCCATACACACATCTAAGATGTAAAGGTTTCACCCCCTAACCCACTGGATCTCATCAGTCAACCCTGTTCGAACCTCTGAGCCTTAAGCTCTCAGTAGCTACAACCTCAGGTGCAAACCTAGACAAGGCTATGAACTTACTATAGTATTCAGAAATGGTCATACTACCCATTCTAAGGTTGATGAACTCTTGGGCTTTCTGCTTCCTCATGAAGGCAGGGTAAAACTTTCCTCTCAGCACAATCAAAAGGCTTCCCAATTGAATCCCTCAGCAGCACTCAATCTAGCCCCTTTTCTCTCCACCACAAGTCAGCCTCATCTTTAGGTATAAAACAGCTTGTCCTACTCTCATGTCAGCAGGGCAATTCACTACCTCAAACAACTTTTCAAATTCCCTAATCCAGTTTTCTAGGAAAGTAGGGTCAGCTTGTCCCTTAAAGTAAGGTGGTTTCACTTTGGACAGTCTTTCAAACATTTCTCCAGCAGTCTCTGGACGTTCAACCTTGTCCTGGTTCAGTTTCTCCGCCAAGAGGCGAATAGCGTCAGCTAGTTCAGTGTTGTTAGCCATTCTACTTCGGGACCTGAAAGTAATATAACTCTACTCAGGCTCCAGAAAACTAGTATAGTCATCTAAGCAAGACAATACTTGATTTGATCACTAAGGATCGCATCACATACAATTTCACTAAGTTTCAACATGGAATGTTCACTAATATTCATACAGTTGTTCACGTAAGTAAATTCATAGTCACATGAATTTAGGCAAGAAAATCGAAATCACATAATGAAAATAAAAAAAATATTCCCCATTACGTGTCCAAAATAAATTTTTACTCCTTGAATAAACAAACTAAAATTTATTCTTCCATAGAAGGGAAAAGAAAAATGTGAAATAAAATAACACACTAGTATATATATATTTCCTAAAATGCTAATCCTATAAAACACCTTTGTCTGTTGGCATATACCCAACCTTATTCTTTTAACTAAAACCTTATGTACCTCTATATATATATATATATATATAAAAAAAATATCTATAAGTTTATAACCTATGGCACTACACTGCCATCCTTGTCCTTATCTTCCTTATATTGTTGAGGTACAAAGTCTTCATCACTAACTTCGTCCTCTTCGTCAGTCTCATAGTAGTCAACGAATTTCCTCTTGATCTTAGACTGCCTAGTAGGTATGGTGTCAAATCTTCCTCAGGTTCAGATTCCACCCTCATACATGCATCATATATGTCTTCTCTGGTAGTTCCTCTAGCATGATCCATTTCTATGATGACTTCATCATCCCTAGCATAGTGTCTCCTCAAGATGCGACGCATTATCCAATGCAGTTCTTCATATTCTCTATGGTCAATGGGTGGTGATGGTCGTCGTCTTCATCGTCAGTCAGGACGATAGGGTTAAAGTAGTTTCCTAATTTGCAGCCATAATAGTAGAGCTACATCACAATAACCCAAAAGGTTTAGCACTCTTCCTTAACGTATTCCCACCAAGAATCAAAGAATAAGAAAACAAAAGCATGTATAACACTTTAATAGGCAAAAAGGATATAACAATTAGCAGGAAAGAAAACATTCATGCATCGTTAGTAGGGAAGAAAAATAATAATGCACTTATTTGCAGGGAAGAAAATTTATAATGATGCTGAACTAAATTTTCAATGCAGCATATAATATTTTTATCCTATATGCCCTTCCTATACTACCCATTCTCACAATGTCATGTTGTAAACCCTTAAAGGTATGAAAATAATGCAGGCACTTTTTATAATAACATTACTTTTGTGCCTAAATAAATTTTCTAAAAAAAAATTTCGAACTCAAGACATTCGAAAAAAAAAATTTTTTTTTTTTTTTTTTTTTTTTATTCGGCTCCTAAAAATTTCCGAAAAACGAAAACGACAAAAAGAAAAGTTTCGAACTCCTCGATTTTCGAAACAAATTTCGAACCCAATTTCCGAAAAAATTTCGGTTCTTAAAAAAAAATTTTGATCCTCAAAATATTTGTGTTCATCTTTCGAAATGAAACGTAGGAGCAATACTAAGGTTTCCTTCAAATAATCAATAAGCTAGGTAACTTAAGAAGCTAAAGTCACTTAATAAGCTAGTTAGTTAGGCGCCTATAAGTCTTAAACTAACCTAAAGCTCCCAGATACCACTTTGTAACACCCCGATAATTCTCTCTTTCTAGAAAATACTTTATAACAAATCTAGAGAATTACCCAGGCATTATCGCCCGTGTGATAACGTTTCGGCTTACTCAGAATTTTGCAGCGGAAAACTTACTAAAACAAAACCACTTTATTAAACTTATGAAACAAATGACAATGTCAAACTAAACACACCAACTAAATAAACTCAAACTTAAGTAAAATTTCCTAGAAAACAACTTAATAATACTAATGACAAAAGCCTCTCCATTCCAGATTCCCCAATGGTATGCATCTTCGAACCTGTAATGTCAATGCTTTCTTGACTCTGCTCCCCCGAAGGATCACCACAGGATCAATAGGCAAAGCCATGATCACAAACACAGACAAGCACGTAATCAGCAAAGCTGAGTACTACATATCAGACACAAATAATCCTAAACATGATACTACACATAAATTTGCAGGATAAATAATACATAAATAATAATACTCTGCAGACGACTTTTACTGAACTAAACTTAAATTACTTTTTATCACTTTAATGGAATAGTTATTAGACGAGGTCCTGCAATAAAAAGTGAAATGGGGCGCGACTCCGCATTTCAGAGTGACCTGCGATATCGAGGAACCTTTGAATAAAAAGGGATGGTGATCAACCCATCCTAGAAAAGCTATGGCACGCTCACCATAACCCCAACCCTTATGTCCAACTCTAGACGTGCACTAGTCTAAAGTCTATAACTTATTCTCGTTTCACTTTACGTTGCATTCTTTTTAATACTTGTGATGACACCACAACAACCAAATAATACACAATTCATAATCACATAATCATAACAAAATTCCTTTTTATCTTTAGATTAACAAGTGTTCACAACTTATCAATCAAGACTCCTTTTACTTCTTTTTATCCTTTGTTGAACCCAGCCAACAGAAATCCGTACCTTTACATAGGTATAAACCATACTTACCAAATAAGATCCACGGTTCTTATAAGATAAATAAATATCTCAGAATCTATGTAACACATGATTCCAACTTACTTAATTAATCACTACGAATTAATACCAAACTGAACTTATTGCTTGCATCAAACTTCCATACAAACAATCATACTAACATATTCTCATTTACATGTAGCACAAGCAAATAACATGTAAAGATTATAGTAAATCATATAATGACAACAAGGTCCTATACATGATACTAATAAATAAAAACATCCCTAAGGCATGTTTCTAACCATTTAGCACGTAGACTATGTACGTACCTCGTATAAACGTAACGGTAGGCCACTTTTAAGCACTAAAAGTCCCCTACAGTGAATTCTCCGCCTAAAACAACCAAGAAATCGAGTAAATACTTGTACTAAAAAAATACAGCAACTTTAAAACGTCCCAAACCCTTCTAAACTTCTTTAAAAATCGTTTTTATAATTTAAACTCTCATATTTTTAATCCCTAGTATAGATAACTATTCTAGTGATTAAAAACCATTAAAACCTTAAAATATTAACTTTCTGAATTTCCAGCAACTATAAAATTTTCTAAACCTTCTGAAAATATTTTAAATGAATATAAAAATCGTATTCCAATCAAAAATCATATTCATACTCTAAATATGCGATTTCTAGTGATTTAAAACCCTAAAAATCACATCTTTCATGATTAAAACTAAAAATAATAAATCTGAAATTTTTCTTTTATACATATGATCCGAAAAATACATATTTCATAATAAAATAATAACTCAAATCGAAATCATGCAAATAATAATAAAATAACAATAAAAATTAGAACTTTAATGGAATCTTAAAGGAGAAGTAAAGAAAACAACCAAAATAAGAGGAGGAAGGAGGCGCCGGACTGAGGACAGCAGCAAGGACCGGCGGCAGCACTGTTTTCGGCTTCAAGAAAAGGTTTGTGACGTTTCTTGTTCGACAAGAAACGTTACTTAGCGAAGAAGAAACGATTTTTGAGAGAAAAGATGGAAGTCACGCTCAAGAGGAAGAGGAGAGAGAAAATGTCGAGTGGGAGGAAGGCTCAAAGATCACGTGCAAGTGAGGAGAGAGAAAATAAGGTGTAGGGCAAAATTCGGGTTTTAGATATTTAAATAGGCGAATCCTATTGGGCTTAGGAAAAGAAAGAATTTAATAATTAAAACAATAGGCTAATCCTATTGGGCTTAGGAAAAGGAATTCAATAATTAAAACTTTGATGACTAACAAGATGGGCTTGTTAGGACTTTAGTCATCAAATTATCCTTTCCCTTTTTATTTCTTTTGGGCTTTCGATTCCATTAAGTTTCTTTTCAAATATACTTTAATAATTAAACTCTTATTTAAAACACGCTTAATTAAAATATTACAAACTTTATTAAGCTTAGAAAAATATTTTTAGTTGACTTTTAAAATAGTCAACCCTTTTTAAAAGTCAAATCATTTTCCAAACTCATTTGGATTTAATATAATTACATAAATAACTTAATATATTTATGAAAATCCTTTAAAAATGTGGGGGATTACAGAGGGTGTTCTAGTCATTTCAAAGGGGGACACCACACCTCCGTTTCGTTTTAATCTACACACTTACACTTTTCACGCATGCCCATGCAAAACTTTGAGGACATATATCTTTAGTTTTGTATTTGTAAAAATTACAAAAAGTACATATTAATAAAATATATGTTATGATGAATCTAACAAGATCCCACTTGACTATATTTTCATCTGCGTATAAATCATAAATGATGGTCAAAGTGAAAATACTGAATAGTGTAAAATATCAAAGTGTGTAGATTAAAATGAAACAGAGGTAGTAGAGATCAAGCAAAACAATCTTCACCCTTCTTGAGGAGCAAAGCTTCAAGCTGTATTTTGAGATCATAACTGAACAACATGATTTAGTTATATTATAAAACAAAAGAAAATTTGAAGGGAATGATTCTAACTATGGCCATTCCTATCAAAATAATCACAATTATAGATTATTTGAGAATTATCATCCCAATTATGCTAGTTTCTTCTCAAAATGATCTGGTAGCTTGAATAAACCGATTTAACAGGTTAAAATAGTGATGTATCAAGCTCTTATTTGTCATTCTATTTAAAAGCTTTAGTTTTCATTTCAAAAAAATTTAAGGGAAATTGGTACTTGTTTCGATCAAATTTTCGTGATTCGTGGCCAATACGAGTTGTTGGCATAATCTGTTTTCTTAAGAAACGTCGCTTCCCAGGTCAAAAACACATTTTTTTTCTACCTCGGGATGCTTTCCATGAATGTTGGCTAATGATACTTGAGTCGACCGAATTCTCGTAATTTGTGCCTCACAAGGATAGTCGCTAAAGTTCTTTTCACAAAAAAAGCGTTGTTAGTTTTCAAGGTGAAAGATAGTGATTGTGAAAGTTGTAATTTGTACTTGTTTAAAAAAATTGTTGTTTTCGAGGTGGAAAACACATTTATGTCCGATTTATGATGATTCCCGTGAAAGTTAGTATAATGCTACTTATTTCGACTGTATTCTCGTGATTTATGCTCCATAAAGATGGTTGGCGAGGTCTTTTTTCTTATCTTTGTGTTATTATGCATTAAATTTTCTTAAAAAACTTTTTAATCGAAATTATTGACCAGAACAAAGAAACTATTATGAAAAGGTATCCCAAAATGTTGGAATTATTGTGAAATAATCCATTGTTGGAATGATTTTGAACCAATTGGCCATAATTGGAATTATTTCCATCAATTTCTCTTAAAACAAAATAAAATAAAATAACATATTAGAATTGCTATTGTTTGAGATCGATGGCATTGACTTCTCTCAATAACTTCCCAGAAAAGGAAAAAAGAAAACACTTGCTCGTCTGCTCCACTGCCTTCTGCCACAATGTCATCACTTACGGTCACAGGCTACATGTCTACATCCCATGAATCCTTATGTGAAATTTAACTTAAATACTCTAAGTACAATAAAATTAAGTTGAAGGAAACATAGTCTCAAGGGTGTATTCGGCAATAGATTTTGGGATAGCTTTTAGTATTTGGACCAACTTAGAACTCTAATATTGGTGAAAGTTGTGTTTAGTGAATTAGTGTTTAGAGTAATTTTTGGTGTAATCCCCCATAATTTTAAAAGGATTTTATATATATGTATATATTTATATTTAAACCCAAATTAGTTTTGAAATGATCGATATGACTATTTAAAAAGGTTGACTATTTTTAAAAGTCAAATGAAATTATTTTCATGATGTAATAAATTTGAAAATATTTGTATTGAAAAAGAAGTCTAATGGAATCAAAAATCCTAAAAGGATAAAAAGGAAAAGAGTCATGTTGATGATTAAAGTCTTAAGTTATTTATCTTATTGATCATCAATTTTCATTAAAATTCTATCTCTTTTCCTAAGCCCAACCAAGGAAGCCTTTATATAAATACCTTAATACCCAATTATTTTATCCCACACAAAAGAAAATTTTTCTCTCTCCTCCTCCTCACACACACGGCTCTTTCTCTCTCTCTCTTTTCGCCTTCCACGTTTTTCTTCTTTCTCTTCCAAAGTTCTTTCTTCTTCTTCAAGTAACGTTTCTTCTTCAACAAGAAACGTCACAAGCCTTCCTAAAATCACCAATTTGCCGCTGTCGTGCTGCTGCCGTGAGCTGCTCCTTGCCGGCGCCCTTCCTTCTCCTCTTTTGTGGTTGTTTTCTTTTCATCTTCCTCAAGATTCCATTAAAGACTATATTTTTATGCTTTCTTTTAATATTAATCATGATTATTGGATTTAATTTACTGTTTTAATTAATAATCTTGATTCATATATATATTATATTATGAGAATAAAAATTCAGATTTGTTTATTTTGATTAGATTGAAGTTTTAATCATTAAAGCATGGATTTTTAGGCTTTTAATTACTAGAAAACCATAGTATCATGTTAGATACTATGAGATTGATTTAGATTATGATTTTAAACATGTTTATATATGTTTAAAGAAGGTGCTATGATTTTAAAAGTTGCTGGAATTTCAGAAAATGTTTTATTAATGGAGATTTAAGAGTTTTAATTACTAGTATGGTGGTACTATGCTAGGAATTAAAAGTAATTGAAGTTTTGGTATTAAAATCAATTTTGAGTATATTTAAAGGGGATTTTAAATATTTTAGAGTTGCTGTAATTTTTATTTAAGGGTATTAATTTTGGTTATAATATTGATTTCTAGGCGGAGAATATTTCGTAGGGGACTTTTAAGGAGTTAAAAGTGGAGTTAAAAGTGGCCTGCAGACTAGTTTACACAAGGTACGTACATATCATGATTTAAGGAGAAAGAAATTTTAGTATCATGTATAGGAACTTATTATGTTCATATATATATAATTTCTAGTATTTGATTGTTACATGTTTTATGCCTAAGTGCAAGCATGTGATTTGAGATTTATTATGAGTACTAGATTGTATGTTTGTATGGAATATTTGATACAAGCATGAAAAGGAAGTTTTATTTATTAATTCGCATGAGGAATTAATATATGTTATAGAGATCGAATCATGTTATTCATGTATTCCCTGACAAGTTTTATTTTCACTATCTTATGAGGACTGTGGACCTTATTTGGTAAGTTGATAAGCTATACCTTTTTAGAGGTAAGATTATTGTTGGCTAACAAATAAGAAAGTTCAGACTAAAAAGAAAAGTAAGTCTTGGATTGTAAGTTGTGATCACTTATTAAATTCTAAGATAAAAGAAGTTCAGTTGTGACTGTTTTATTATTATTTCTGTGTTGCTTGTATGTGAGTCATAACAAGTGATAATTGGAAATTAATTAACGTAAAGTGTAACGAGAATAGTTATAGACTTTAGACTGGTGCACGTCTAGAGTTGGACATTAAGAGTTGGAGTACATGGTGGTAGCCCATGGTTTTTCTAGGAACGGATTGATCACCATCCCTCTTTTAGTTCAAAGGTTCCTCGATATTACAGGTCATTCTGGAATACGGAGTCGCGCTCGTATTTCGTCTTCTTAGTGAAGGCATTAGTAGATAAGTCAACTCGTTCCAATAACTATTCCATTAAAGTAATAAAAAGATATCTAGAGTCTGAAAGTTGTCTGCAGAATGTTATATGATTATACTATTATTTATCCCTGCATGTTATTTATATAGTATCATGTTGGGAATGCTTATGTTTTAGTATGTAGTACTCAGCTTTGCTGATTACGTGCTTCGTTGTGTGTGTGTGATCATGGCTTTGCCTTATTGATCCTGTGATGATCCTTTATGGGGAGCAGATTCAGTATAGCATTGACATTACAGGTTCGCAGATGTGCATCATTGGGAATCTAAAATGGAGAGAATGTGTAACTAGTATAGTTTACTTTCTGCATTATTAGGAACATATTTTATTTAAGTTTGTTTGAGTTGACTAAGGGCTTGTTCTCTTCGGCATAAAACAGCTGAACTGAACTTATTGGAGCTAAACTGAACTGAACTTAACTGAACTTATTGGAGCTGAACTGAACTGAACTTATTGGAGCTGAACCGAACTGAACTGAACTGAATTGAATTGAATTAAATTGTATTAAATTGAATGTAATAAATATATAAATAATATTTTAAACAATAATAATATGAATATTAAATAATAATTATAATGATAAGTAATAATGATGAATAATAATAATATTATTTATTTATAACTATCATTTTATATTATTTCTATTAATATATTAATACTTGATGATGATATAGAATAACAATAATATCTAAGAAGTAAATTAATATTACTATTTTAAGAATTAGATTTAATAATATAAAAATATTTAGTCATATAAATAATGATTGTGTTGGACCACGAAAATTACATCATAAACCGTCTTGACGCGATTTGATTGGTTTATGGGATAAAAAAAGTGGGTTTATTTGTGCTTTGACCTAAACCATGTTCCTCCTAATAATAATAGTAATAATAATGAGTAAAGCTATAATAAACAAAATAATATATAGAAACACCAATATAATATTAATAATACTTAATAGTAATGATATATATTTAAATAATAATAATAATAATAATAATAATAATAATGATAATAATAATAATAAGAATATTTAGTAAAATAAATTATACCAACATAATAATAATATTTAACAAAATGGTTATAAAAGAATGGAGCTGAACTGAACTGAATTGAACTGATTGGAGCTGAACTGATTAGAGCTGAGCTGAACTGAACTGAAAGTAAGCTGGGGAGAACAAGCCCTAAATTAGATTGTTTAAGTTCTAAACACTTGTTTATTTTTTTATTGAGTTTTAATAAAATTTAAAGTTTAGTTAATTGTTTTCTGCTGCAAAATTCTGAATAAGACGATACGTTATCACACGGGCGATAATGCTTTGGTAATTCTCTAAGTTTTATATTATAAAGGTATTTCTAAAAAGAGAGAATTATCGGGGTGTTACATTTGGTGTTTGAACTAGTGTTTTGGAAAAGTTATAATATTAGCTTCTGAGTTAGAGGTAGCTTTTGAGAATTGAATATAGTTTTTTTTTTTTTGTTATTTTAACATCTAATATATTTTACCGAACACTAATTATCAGAAAAATTATTTTCGCAGTTAAACTCTAACAACTACTCCCTCCGTTTCCTAAAGATCTTCCCTCTTTCCGTTTAAGTGTGTTTCCAAAAGATCTTCCCTCTTTTACATTATTCCTTATTTGGAAATATTTTTCCCCTTTTTACCCTCTCATGTCCTTATCATATGGTCCACCATTACATTATTAATTCAATTTCACTCCATCTCTCTCTTTAACCCCTTTTTATTTGTTTATTTATCTTAACCCATTTCTCTCTCCTACTTTACCCACCCCATACCCCACATAAATGGATCCTCCTTGGTATCTGTAGGAACAGTAACAAGGAATATCTTTAGGAAACAGAGAGAGTAATATCTAACATCAGCCATGTACGTAGTACAACAATTGACAGATACTTTTACAGCTAACAACTACCGCAACAACTACTTTTGTCGAACAAGTCCTTATAATATATAGCTAATATCTACGAGAACTAATTGCCTTTTTTCCACGAAGATAGAAATTTATTTTACAAAGGCAAGCGTTATTGTAGTTTCACTAAAAGTTGTTAACAAGTAATGCACAAAAAAAAAAAAGTTGTTACGTTTATAGAAAAACCAAAAAATAATTATACTAAGAACAAGACAAGATTAAAATTTCAAACGCAACAGATTTCTAATACAACAATTGTATCATGCAACACTCTCACAAATTAAACGAGGAAAACTATGAGTTTTGGGGTTTAAAAAAGGAAGAAAATCTCTATACTTTATTTTTCATTGGTTGAGAGAAGATTAGCTATAATATACAAGACTAGAATTTTCTGCACGCGATGCGTGCTTGAATTTTTTTCGAAAATAAACTCAATTTTCTTCCGCATAAGTGTCAAAATTTGAACATTAGACATACGGAGTATAATTGTTTTTAGTTGCAAAATTTGATTGGTTTAGTTTCTGTCACTTAATTCTCTCACCGTTCTTTTTTTTTTTTTTTTTTTAACATTTCAAAGTTAAATTCTATGAATAAAATAGAAATTTTTTTGAATTTATTTATGATTTCTAATATTATAATTTTTTAGTTGATTTTTGAATTAAGTACAGTACTTCATAAATTGTAAAGAAAGAAGACACTTTGATTTCAAGTCAATTGTTTCATAGGTTGTAGTTTGTAAGTGAATTTTTAAGTTTTTGTAAAGTTTCTTCATTTTAGTGATTTGCATAACGTAAATTATGCAATTTTATGATTTTAGTTGACTTGTGAGTGATTATTATAATTATATTTTTGATATTTTTGTTTGATGCCCCCTTTGATTTGTAAGTGAATTTGTAATTTAGAATGGGTAGGGGGTAAGATAGTCTCTATATTCGGGGACACCATAGCTCCCCCCTTTCCCTTATATAATAGAGATATGTACTTTACTTCTTGAGTGATATTTTATTATATACCTTGTATTTACGTATATATAATAGAAAAAAATACGTCCAAATATATGTAAAAGTTTCATTTTATATAGGAGACACTACAAAAAAGTAAATAATTTTTTTCCTTGTCTAATTTCTAAATTCTGATTTCACTATAAATACACCTCGATTTTTTATCATGACCCACCAATAATTGTGAATGGTTCTTGAGAATAGTGATTTGTAAGTAAATTTTTGTAAATTTTTTTGTATGTATTGACGTTCTAGGTTATTAGTTTTAGTTTGTATATTAATTTTAAGTTTTAATAAAGTTTCCTGATTATTTGAGTGATTTGCGTGATTTTTGTAATGTGATTTTTCTCAATTGTATGGGTGATTTGTAAAGTTTTTTCTTTTAACTGATTTGTGAGTGAGTGTTGTAATAAATTTATTTTCGGTATTTTGATTTTGACATTCCTTTTGTAATTTAGAAAGAGAAGGGGGGTAAAATAGGCGTTTCAAAAGAGGACACCATTGCTCCCCCTTCCCTTATATAATAGAGATTTTGAAAATTAAAAGTTATAGTGATGATGAAATTATCTAATGAACTTATAAGATGAAAATAGTATTCTGGTTGACTTCTCGTTTGCCTAAGTCTACTAAAATATGATGATAACATCCTAGCATGTTTGCTTCTCGTTGAGTCATTTACAGTTCACTCTATAATACTTGTTCTTAAAATAAAGCCATGCATTATATATCCATATTGTAAAAAATACTATAAAAGTACACGGCAAATATTTTATAATGCTCCAAATCTCCAAAGTCTTCTATAGAACGTGGGAGATTCATGCTCCTAGAAGCTGGAGAAAATTCCACACGACAGTTATAATGCACCTACTTACAATTTCATCAACCAAAATAGATCTAAACTAACAGGTAGTTAATTCCTAAATTGTCTTCTCCTCCAAGATTAGCAGACATTATATCAGAAAAAATGAAGGTTAGTTGATAATTCTTTCTGTATTACTACAATCATTACTAAAGTATTCTATTGTTTCACATAGAATTCTTTGGCGCCAATGTTTTCAGCAAAAGATTGTCATAAAAGTACAAATGCGCTGTGGAAAATGCAGGAAAGAGGCCATGAAGATTGCTGCCAGTGCAGAAGGTAAAACAAATACTTCCTAACTCCTAAGTTCCTACCTACGTTCGTTTTATTTGAAACACATACTTCTTTTTGATCATTTTTCATGCTTTATAAAAAAAACAAGTAAACATATAATTGTTACATGCATCTCAATATGTATCTTCAAGATATAAACTTTTGCAACTTTTACTTGAAAATATGTATTACTAATGGCCTGTTTGGTAATAAGTTATAAATGGTAGTAATGGGAAGGAATTTGTGTATAAATTTATGAAGAATATCATTGTCCATTTCCATGGTAATGCTAATTTATACTAAAATATCTACTTTTCTTCTTGAATTTTCATTCTCATCCAATACTACCTCGTATGTGGTAATGAGTGG
Source organism: Beta vulgaris subsp. vulgaris (assembly GCF_026745355.1). Taxonomy (NCBI): domain Eukaryota; kingdom Viridiplantae; phylum Streptophyta; class Magnoliopsida; order Caryophyllales; family Amaranthaceae; genus Beta; species Beta vulgaris. The sequence continues at coordinate 8,115,330 of NC_079203.1, forward strand.
TAATGAAAATTGCTTTCCCTTGGAGACAAAAATACAAGTTTAGGGGATGAGATTGCTTGCCTATGAAGAAAAAATGTCTCCCCATGGAGATTGTAAGGGTGCTTCCCTAATAGCATTATACTTAAAATTCATTCTCATTATCGCAATTTATTAACGACTATCAAACGGGTTGTAAAGGTATTATAGATCAAAATGTTACATTGGCATACATGAAAATCAAACTGTTGCAGAAGTGTAAGGACCAACAATCGATCATAGATATACTGCAACTCAACAGGATTTGATCATATTATTTCCAAGATTTAGGTATAAGTTTTGTTCCAAAAGAAATAAAGCTTGTGTAATGCAGGGGTGATATCAGTAACCATGCAAGGGAAAGACAAAGACGAGATTGTGGTGGTTGGAAATGAGGTTGATTCAGCTGGTTTATGTGCGGCGTTAAGGAAGAAAGTAGGGATTTCTAATTTATTGAGCGTAGAAGAAGTTAAGGATCCAAAACCAGAAGAAAAAAAGAAAGAAGAAAAGAAAGCAGTAGAGGAGAAAAAGGCAGAGAAAGTGGAGGAGAAGAAACCAGAGAAAGAGGAAAAGAAACCAGAAAAAGAGAAGACATCAGAATCAAAACCATCAACACCAGAACCAACAATTATTTATCATCATTATCCTCCTAATTATAATTATCCACCTCCTAATTATTATGGTTGTCAAAATCCTCCTCAGTGTTACATGTATACCTATGATGATCATAACCCAAGTTGCAGCGTCATGTGATTTATTTATCATGTTAATGATCTCTGTAATTTTACCCTTTTCATTTACGAACATAAGGGTAAATATTGGTATTTATGAGAATAATAAGGTAAAGTATGTAACATTTAATTTATTAAATTTAGATAAAAGGCAAGAAATTGCTTCTTATGTATTTGAATATCAAGTAATATATTGCCTAAAATGTAGCTAGAACTGATAAGGTAGCTAAAATCGATAAGGTGTAGCTGAAATCGATAAAGTAGCTTATTAGCTTTACTGTTTGGCAGAACTAGTTGATAGAGTTTGTGAGAAAGCTTAAATGTATTGAAAGAGTTTACAACCTATTTATTAGAACAACTATGACAATGAATAGAGGAAATAAAGATATTATGCTAATAATATTCTAGAGAATATGCTATACGTACAAATTAAGAGATAATATTCTAAAAATACACATGATATCGTAAATATATTAGATAACTGAAATATTTGACTAAGATATGTACTATACGTATATCTTATAGTATATCTTCTATACTAGTTGCATAAGTTGATTAATTATTTAAATTTTGTAATTTTTTTCGATGTATTTAAACAATATAATAACAATATAAATATTTAAAATATAGCTCACTTGAACAAAAATGATACTTGTAAAATATAATAACAAATCATTTTCTACTCCATATTTGACTAGCAATACGATCACGAACCAAATCCATCTCTTTAAAAGTCCCTCTTGAAGTTTCGCTACTTTCGTAATTTGCAACATTTGGGATTTCTTCGTTTGGCATATAATCTGGATTATTATCGAGCATATTAAACATAAGGTCATTTCTTATATTCAATACAAGCATCACAAAACACAAAACATTGTATTATATTCACAATTCTTATATACATTGGTGGTTAATTATGTCCTTAACTCAAATTTAGACGAAACAAAAAATGACAGAAGCATGTATCCTATACTTTTAAGAACCTGTTTTCCCTTTGAATTAGGAAAAAATGATTTAATCAGTTTCAACTTTGGGCGTTCTGACAAAATTGTCTCAACTTTCCTTATTTATTGTTCAGTCCTAACTTTTGCGAGTCATTTACAATAACAGTCCAGGTTAACCAGTAATCAGTTTAAGAGGTTAAATATATATTTTTTTACTTTGTTTTTGTTGTTTTAATTATATCTTTTATGTTTTATTTCTTATATTCAATACAAGCATCACAAAACACAAAACATTGTATTATATTCACAATTCTTATATACATTGGTGGTTAATTATGTCCTTAACTCAAATTTAGACGAAACAAAAATGACAGAAGCATGTATCCTATATTTTTAAGAACATGTTTTCCCTTTGAATTAGGAAAAAATGATTTAATCAGTTTCAACTTTGGGCGTTCTGACAAAATTGTCTCAACTTTCCTTTTTTATTGTTCTGTCCTAACTTTTACGAGTCATTTACAATAACAGTCCAGGTTAACCAGTAATTAGTTTAAGAGGTTAAATATATATATTCTTTTACTTTGTTTTTGTTGTTTTAATTATATATTTTATGTTTTAATTCTTATATTCAATACAAGCATCACAAAACACAAAACATTGTATTATATTCACAATTCTTATATACATTGGTGGTCAATTATGTCCTTAACTCAAATTTACACGAAACAAAAATGACAGAAGCATGTATCCTATACTTTTAAGAACCTGTTTTCCTTTTGAATTAGGAAAAATGATTTAATCAGTTTCAACTTTGGGCATTCTGACAAAAATTGTCTCAACTTTCGTTTTTTATTATTCAGTCCTAACTTTTGCAAGTCATTTAGAATAATAGTCCAGGTTAATTAGTAACCGATTTAAGAGGTTAAATATATATATTTTTACTTTGTTTTTGTTGTTTTAATTATATATATTATGTTTTAATTCTCTCCTCTCTCCTTCCTCCCCTTCCACCTCCTCTTCCTTCTCCCCAACCATCCACCCTATCCCCCTCCCTTGCTGAGTGTCGACTCCCTGCCACCCACTCCCCATCCCCTGCTGACCCTCTGCCGACACCACTATTCTTCTGGGACGTCAACTTTACCATCTATATTACTCATCTTTTATATTTTTTTTATATAGTGACCCTTTTCTTCACAAATCACATGAATTAGCATTAGATCCACACTAATTTAATGTGAACCAAGTTCATATAAGTTTTTCTCCCTACAAATGCCATACTTCTCCAACAAATCAACATTGTGCATTACATTATTGTAATCCCCCATAATTTTAAAGGATTTTATAAATATATTTAAATATTTATATAGTTATATTTAAACCCAAATGAGTTTGGAAAATGATTTGACTATTTAAAAAGGTTGACTATATATTTTAAAAGTTCAATGAAGTTATTTTTCATGGCTTAATAAAATCGAAAATATTTTAATTAAGCATGTTTTAATAAAAGTTTTTAATATTAAAAGTATATTGAAAAAGAAGTCTAATGGAACTAAAAATCCAAAAAAGATAAAAAGGGAAAAGAGGCCTAGTGATGATTAATGTCTCAAGTTAATTATCATGTTCATCATCAATTTTCATTAAACTTTATCTCTTTTCCTAAGCCCAACCAAGAAAGATGTACTGGTAACTTTTCTATCAACTCAGTCCTTATTAAAACGCTATTTGATTCGGGGGCGACTTATTCTTTTATATCGTCTTCTGTCCTAAAGAGTTTGGGGTTGGTGGAATTCGAAACAGTTGACTTGTCTATTAGTATTCCTACTAGCGAAATCATAAGGTGTACTAAGTTGTTTAAAAACCTGTCTTTGAAGATAGGAGGATGTGTCTTTCCGTCAGACTTAATAGAATTCGATTTAGGGGATTTAGACGTGATTCTGGGAATGAACTGGTTGAGTCTCTATAAGGCCAACATCGATTGTGAGATCCAGAAGGTGGTGTTGACGAAGCCTTTGGGGAAACTGACCTCCTATAGATGCTTTGGGAAACCTAAGAAGTTTGGAGTTATCTCTGCCATGCAAGTAAGGAAGTTGATGAAAAAGGGGTGTGAGTTATTCTTATGTAGTGTGCAGGATGTGAGTAAGGAAGTTGAATTAAAACTTGAGGACGTCCCAATAGTGAACGAGTTTATGGACGTGTTTCCAAGTGAGATATCAGGTATGCCACCTGTTAGAGCTGTTGAGTTCACCATAGACTTAGTTCCTAGAACTGCACCTATATCTAAGGCACCCTATAGAATGGCACCTCCTGAGATGAGTGAGTTGAAGATGCAATTGCAAGAACTTTTGGATAAAGGTTATATCAGGCCTAGTGCATCACCTTGGGGAGCTCCTGTGTTGTTTGTGAAGAAAAAGGATGGAAGTATGAGGTTATGTATAGACTATAGGGAGTTGAACAATGTAACCATAAAAAACAAATACCCTTTGCCTAGAATAGATGACCTATTCGACCAATTGAATGGAGCGAGTGTGTTCTCAAAGATTGACTTACGTTCAGGATATCATCAATTGAGGATAGCCGATAAGGATGTACCTAAGACTGCCTTTAGAACGCGTTATGGTCACTATGAGTTCACTGTAATGCCATTTGGGTTAACCAATGCTCCTGCAATATTTATGGACTTAATGAATAGGATATTCCATGAGTTTCTAGACAAGTTTGTGGTGGTTTTCATTGATGACATCCTAATATATTCGAGGAATGAAACTGAGCATGATGAGCACTTGAGGGTTATTTTGGAGACTTTGAGGAAGAACCAACTATATGCCAAGTTCTCTAAGTGTGAGTTTCGTCTGGAGAAAGTAGCATTTTTGGGTCACTTTGTGTCTAAGGAAGGAGTCTCAGTAGATCCTGCTAATTTTAAACTTCTTTTAAGGGGGGTAGACTGTAATCCCACATAACTTTAAAGGATTTTATAAATATATTTAAATATTTATATAGTTATGTTTAAACCCAAATGAGTTTGGAAAATGATTTGACTATTTAAAAAGGTTGACTATTTTAAAAGTCAAATGAAATTATTTTTCGTGGCTTAATAAAGTCGGAAATATTTTAATTAAACATGTTTTAATAAGAGTTTTAAATATTAAAAGTATATTGAAAAAGAAGTCTAATGGAACTAAAAATCCCAAAAAGATAAAAAGGGAAAAGAGTCCTAGTGATGATTAACGTCTCAAGTTAATTATCACGTTCATCATCAATAATTTTCATTAAACTTTATCTCTTTTCCTAAATCCAACCAAGGAAGCCTTTTATATAAATATCCTAATACCCAATTATTTTATCTCACACAAATTATTTTCCTCTCTTTCACACGCCATACACGTTATTCTTTTCCTCCTCTCGGTTTCTCTCTCTCCTCTTTGGCCGTTCCTTGTTTGTCTCTCAATTCACTTTTCTTCTTCTTCAAGTAAAGTTTCTTGTTCAACAAGAAGCATCACAAGCCTTCCTAAAAACCCGAAATTTGCTGCTGCCGTGCTGCTGGTGGTGGTTGTTGTGACCGACGCTTGTCTTCCTCCTCCTTGAGTTGGTTGTTTTTCTTTCTTCCTTCTTAAGATTCCATTAAAGTCTAGATTTTTATATTGTTTTATTATTATTATTAATCATGTTTACTAGTTAAATTACTGTTTTTTTTATAAGTAAATTCGGCATCTATAGTTTACATATTATAAGAAATTTTCAGATTTGTTATTTTGATTTTATTTTAGTTCTAATTATGAAAACATGAGTTTTTAGGGTTTTAAATTGCTTGGAAAACTAAAGTAGTATATTATGTACTATGAGGTTTACTTAGTACGTGATTTTAAGTATATTATACATGTTTTAAGGAGGTTTCTTAAATATTAAAGTTGTTGTATTTTCAGAAAGGGTTTAATTAGGGAGTTTTTTAAGGGTTTTTAATTATTAGAATAGTAGTACTATACTAGGAATTAAAAATATTGCAAGTTTAATAGTAAAACCGATTTTTAAACATGTTTTGAGGGAGTTTTAAATTATTCAAAGCTGCTGTAATTTTTATTTAAAGATGTTAATTTCGGTTTTGTTGTTTTTTAGGCGGAGAATACTTCGTAGGGAACTTTTAGAAATTTAAAAGTGGCCTACAGGCTAGTATACACGAGGTACGTACATAATTATGTGCTATGTAACTAGTATTATGCTTAAATGATTTGTAGTATCATGTATAGGGACTTTTATGTTCATATATCTGATTTCTAGCTTATTTGATTATTACATGTTTTATGCCTGTGTGCAATGCATGTGAATTGAGATTATTTGGGAAGTATTGGGTTGTATGTTTGTATGGATTAATTGATGCAAGCATGAAAGAAAGTTATTTATTAATTCATATGATGAATTGTTATGCGTTATTGAGAATTGAATCATGTTGTTCATGTATTCTGTGATGAGTATTATTTTATTATCTTATGAGGATTGTGGACCTTATTTGGTAAGTTGGAGGTATACCTATATAATGGTAAATTGGTTTGTTGGCTAGGTTCAACAATTAAAATGGATTGGATTGAAAAGAAAGTATTCTTGAATTGTGTTATGATCACTTGTTAAATCTCAAGATAAAAGAAGCTATTTGTGGTGATTGGATATTTACGTGTGGCTTGTATGTGCGTGTCATGACAAGTAATAATTGGTAATTAACGTAAAGTGAAACGGGAATAGTTGTTGATTCTAGACTTGTGCACGTCTAGAGTTGGACGTTGGGAGTTGGGGTTGTGGTGAGCGTGCCATAGCTTTTCGAGGATGGTTGATCTCCATTCCTCTTCTTTAGTCAAAGGTTCCTCGATATCGTAGGTCACTTGGGAATACGTAGTTGCTCACGTATTTCGTCTTCGTAATGAAGGCTGGTTAATTGGTAGGACAACTCATAGTCTAATAACTATTCCATTAAAGTAATAAAAAGATGTTTTGAGTTTAGTTCAGTAAAAGTTGCCTGCAGATTATTATATGATTATGTATTATTTATTCCTGCACCTTATTATTTTAGTACCATGTTTAGGAATGTTTGTGTCTGAGATGTAGTACTCAGCTTTGCTGATTACGTGCTTGTTTGTGTGTGTGATCATGGCATTGCCTTATTGATCCTGTGATGATCCTTCTGGTGAGCGGAGTCGATTTAGCATTGACATTACAGGTTCGTAGATGTGCATCCATTGGGAATCTGGAGTGGAGAGACTTTAAATCTAGCGTAGTTTAATTTATGCTTTCGCATGAACATATTTATTTCAGTTGGTGTGTTTAAATTCTAAACATTTGTTATTTACTTAGTGAATTTTAATAAAGTTGGTTTTTAGTAAATTATTTTCCGCTGCAAAATTCTAAATAAGCCGATACGTTATCACACGGGCGATAATGCCTGGGTAATTCTCTAAGTTTATATTATAAAAGTATTTCTGAAAAGAGAGAATTATCGGGGTGTTACAATTATTTTACCTAAACATGAATAAAGCAAATCCCATTGTCGAGCTATTTTAACAACATTCTCATCACTACCTAAAATACTCTTAAGAATTTGAATTGCAGAAGATAAACATCGATTTAACAATGAAGGATTCCTTGAGATAACATAATGAGGAGTAACCTGGAAAATATCAATTATGTTGTGTGTGCTAATGCTACTGTCAATTAGTGTCATCTGAATTATTCTTCAAGAATCTTTTACCTAGGTGTCATCTAGTACCAATCATTCTCTAATCATGAGCTATCTATTTATTATTGTTATTTTGCCGAGTCTGGTTTTGGAGAGACGGTCTCACGTTAGTGTTAACGTGAGACCATTGATGTCATGCTGACATCACGCGCGTGCATCAAACCAGCCGTAGAATTAGTTAAGCGCTTGCACCTATTAGTTATGCTAGCCTTAAATTGATTCTGGATGAATTAGTTAAGCGTTGAAGTATATTAGTTAGTCACTGGAGTATATTAGTTAGTCGCTGGAGTATATTAGTTAAACGCTGAAGTATATTAGTTAAGCGCTGAAGTATATTAGTTATATCATAAAAATCAAATTATAATGCATTTTATAGGCCATAACTTCATTATCACGCATAAATAATTATGTCTTTCTCAAAAAACTAATGCAAGAATTCTATCATAAACCCTCCAAAACAAAGCCATCATGCTCTTCTTCAATAAGTCTGACAACAAAGAATTACAACAACCCAAACTAGGGCAAAATCACCATCTTTAACACACAAAAACACATTAGCAGCTTCAATCAAGAAACCCTTTTTCTTACAAACATTGATCACTATATCAAAGAAGAACAATCAAAATTAAGAAAGAAAACAATTATTGATGAATACCCAATTGAGAATGTGACCAGTTAAAGAAACCCAAAAGTTTAGTTGGATAAAAAAACTGATTATGATGAAGAACAGATTGAATAATATATGGGTTTAGCTTTTTAGTGATGTTTGAAAAACCCACTAAAATTTTCCAGTTGTTGTGTTTGAGAAGTGTTGAAATTTCTTCAACATTTTCGCCATTGGAGGGATTCAAGGTGGTGAAATTGCAGGAGATAATCTGAGTTTTGTGCGTTTTTTGTGTAAAAAACAATAGTAACTAAATACCCAAATATCATAACTATTTATCAGAAAACAGTAACTAATAGCCAGAATCACAATTATCAACCATAAAACCATAAGTAGTAAAGTTCGATGCTAAGAATTGGAGGAAAAACAGATTCGTCTCACGTTAGTGTAAACGTGAGACGGTCTTTTATAAGACTTTGCGTATTTTGTCCTTATTAGCTCTGAGTAACTTGTCCTGTAATAGCTCCATATATAAGGGAAGGTATAATCAATATTGGACAAGAATATTAATACAATCTATTTATCATTTCCCCATACTATTCTCTATTCTTATTTTTCCTATCTACGGTTTATTTCTTGCTCTCCCCTCTAGCTATTCATTCAATCACTGATGATGCATCTGTGTTGATCCTGCATTACTATAGAAGTTATTATAACATGAACTAGAGGAGAAGCAGATGAACCCGTTTCCAAATGTAACACTAAAGGTTTCAAAATTGCAATCAAATTCTACAGATATTTGACTTCTCCAATAAACTAGACGAGGCATTCATTATATTTTTCTTAGCCCACCTCTTCAAAGTTCAAAGTCCCCCCAGCCACCCACCCAAAAAAAAAAAACAGAACTCCTTTCTTTTCTCTCTGTATATTTAATTGAATGTGTTTCTCCTCTCTGCATCAAATACAAAAGGAAAGCAAATCAAATGCATTCAGAAATATAGAGAAATAAAGAACAGAATTTGCATAAAATTGCAAGAAAAATCATATGGCGATTTCAAGAAAATGAAGAACGAATTAGATGGTACCTATTTTGAGAAAATAAGATGCAGAAATTTAACAAAAGATGCAGTAGAGGTTCGAAGATGAACAACGCAGTAGGGAAAGAAAAGCGGCAGTAAGAGAGAATGACGTTAAAGTAGGAGATGTAAAAAAGATTTTTCTCAAAATTTTAGGTACCTAATTTGAAACATTAAATTTTTTAACTTGTCAATTTCAGTCTTTTAGGAGGGGGTTAGGGTCATTTATTATAGATGATCCCCTACGAAGAGGTCATTTATCATGGATGACCCTCCTATAGGGGAGTCATTTATCATAGTTAGTATGATTATGATTCTTTCATGAGGGATAAGTTAGTCGTTTACTCTTTTTTGTTATATTTAACTTTTTTTTCAGTATATATCACTTATGTTTAGATATTTTCCGTACACACCTAAATATTTTAGCAACTTATCATTTTAGGCACCTAAAAACCTTTCCAAACAAAGCCAATATAAAAATATATGATATGATTTAACAAAATCAACATGTGGCTTCCAAGATAGGATATGGTCATTAATCAAGATACGCATATTGTAGCCTTGTCGGTATTGAAGAATTGATGTATTCATTTTTTGTATTTTTGAAAATAACGTACATATCTGTTTAGTGAAGTATGATTATTGATAAGAGTGGCATATTCATTAACAAAACCAAAAAACAAACTTTTACCATCAACTATATATGAAAAATTCTCATGACATCCAAAAGTACCATGCAAAACCTTATAAAAACAAAAACAAAAAAACCTAATTAATATGTCTTTATTTGTAACCCAAACTAATTAATATTAGCTCCATTTCACTACCGGTGACAGTCCCGATCATTTGAAACTTCCTTTGCACCTCATCTCTCGCTTTTCTTACATCTCGACTTTCATAATGGAGTCCGTCCATATCTCCTTTCTCCGTACTATAGAATTCCCTATGAATTTTTTTAAGTTCTCTCAAAACCCTTGCTAATTCTCCATATTTCTCACTTTCATCTGCAAATCGTCTGGACCAAGACCTTTTATCGTCATCAAAGAACTCATACGGAGCAATTTTGATCAAGTTTTTAGAATCATTGTCCCAGAATTCTTCTATGTCGTCAACTATCAAAATAACTCTGTCATGTGACGATACAAGATTAAGCCCTTTTTCATCGGTGTGATGCAATCTTCTTTAGTAATTACATCTGAATGTGCAAAATATAATCCCTTGGGATCAAGAATATTAGCATTTTCTTTGCATACGTACGATCTCCTAGTGTAAATATTGAAAAATCAAACAGTTTGCTTGCTTCTTCTAGGAAGTTGCGAATGTTGGGCCTTAATTTGGTCAGCCATTGATCTTTTCCCTGTTATATGAAAATTATATGATTTTAGAATACACAATTAAAAAGACCACAAAATGACGCAAATTGATATAATCATCAGCACAAAAGTAGAATAATAAAACTGGACAAAATCAGATTAAATTCTAAACATCTCACATGGTTTGAGATGGTTTAATTAAATAAACTTGTTCGCTGCTGTTAAACTTTTAGGCGTGGATTATAATTTACTAAAGTGGCTTATAATATTTGCAAGAATAGGAGTATAAATGGTAAACACAATTAAAGAAGAAGACACAAGATATTAGCCTGACAGTCTTACAGTATATCATGTGTTGTATCATGTTTTTCCAATACCTAAGTAATGATAAGAATTGGTATTTCACGAGCACAAAGCAGCAAAGCTTTTAAGGAAGGACTAGGACATGCAATAACTATTAACATACTGATTACTGATACTGTATATACGAAGTATACAATTGCTAAAAATTACGAACAACTGATATGTAATGTACTGCGTGACTGCGTCCTTCCCTCCTATACTAAAGAGTAAAGATCCGCAACAAAGTACACAAGTATTACAAAGAAAGAAAAAAAATACAAAAGTATATATTTTTGCCATAATTCAAAACAAGTGACAGTAACTTTATGTTCTAAACCAAGTTTCTTTTTAACCGGAGTATTAACTGATTACCTTCGGTGCAAAAAAAAAAGAAGAAGATAATACCAAAACAATGACAAAAAAGAATAATCAGGAAAAAATAATAATTTGAAATCCAAAAATTACCTTGCCCCATCTAATCAATTTTCCTTCCTCGAGCCATCTTTGAGTACCAGGACGTTCCAAATATTCACGATCATATAGGGTTAGATTTCGCATCGCTCTTGTTTGAAGGAGGGTGTTATCTAGATCCAGAACAAGATGAAGTTTTTTCCGCGCTATTAAACTTTTCAAGTTCATATCACGAATATAATTGATTGAGCAAGCATGAACCGAAGAAGTATCGATGGGGTTTAACCTTTTACCTTCCATAATGCAATGATTGTCGTTTTTTTGTTAGTCTGTCTTTGATTTGTACGTGTAATTCTTCTTCTGCTTTGTACGTCTATTTATACACAATGCTTTGTAATAATCAGACCAGGTTTCGGTTAAATTTGATAAGGTAAGTATACCCTAATATATCCACTAAAATTCGGAATCTAGGAGTCCTAGATTTCCAAACTTGATTTGGAGTTGCAAACGTTTTGGCATAACCTGCTTCTACCAATTAAGGGAGTTTCCTATCTGGTTTGCTGCATTATGATGTTGAGATACTAATTACTAGTGTTCTATTACAAGTTAAACTTAAGAAACGCAAAACATTAACAAATAAACGGATAAGATCGATTTTTGAGTAACTCTCTAAATAGACCGTCTTATAATAAGATTAGAGTTAGACGTAATAATTCACACGAGCTTGATTATGGTATAGCAGTGCAAATTTAATTACACAAATTATAAAATAGACAGTCTTACAGAATGGATTAACCTAGTTACGAAATAGATTAAACCTGTCACTAAATAAATTAAAGAATGTGATTACTGAATATATTAAATTGATTCCTAAATAGATTAAAATGGTCACTCAATACATTAAAGTAGTCACTATGTTCAAAAATATGGCCCGTTATCTTCTTAATATTGGGCTTGGACGCGCTTACTTTTAAATTAAAAGTAGAAGGTCTCTTACAAAACCAACTGATTTAATTAAACTATAAAAAATGTTAACTGATTGCAAAAAATATGCAACTATTTTTACATAATAACTTTTGATGAAATTATATTAACTAATAAATTAAAACTCATATAACTATAATCAATAAATCATAATTATCAATCCAAAACCATAATATCAACCAAACCACCATAATCATAATTCAAACGATAACTATTTAAAATTAAAAGAAGTATTATATAGTAATACATTCTTTAAACAACATTTAAAATTTTATATTCAAATAATATATTTAAAAATACTAGCTTAATGCATTTTAAATACCAGAGAGTGTTTTTTAGGTTGCTCTAGAATTCATGTTATTTTTGTTTGGGTCGCTTCATGGTTTGTTGTGTAAACTTGAGTGGGTGCAAGTATTAGCGTGAAGTAATTGTTCAAGACTAACACATGTTCTGCTGGTTAGTGTTGCTTGTTTATGAATAATATTTATTTGATGAATTTGTAGTTAAAGTTGGATTAGTGGTTGTAAGACCCTCATTTGAAGTTGGATTAGTGGTTATAAGACCCTCATTTCACTCCTATGAATGGAGTTCGATTCTCACCCCTTACAAGAAAGATACTCAATTTACCCCTTTCCTTATAAGAGAATTCTCCTTACCTTAAAAAAAAAAAGTGAAAGGACATGGGATGTGGTTCCTCTTCCTTTGCTTGCTGGTTTCAGATGTTGTCTGTTTCTGTCTAGAAATTGAGGGTGATCACAAATGCTGATGTGTGCTTAGAGACTTGATGTGGGCCTCAAGAAGCTACGCCTGAGCTCCGTTATTCGTACATCGGAATCCTGCAAAACAAGGTTAGCCTACCCCGGGGGTGGTCCCGGGATTGCCCCTCCCACGCTCAAGCCAGTAAATGATTGAGGTAGAGAGAGAAAGGGATCAATATAGAGAGAGATGCTCTGGGTTTGGCAGCTTAGAGTTGCTTGCCTTTGTCTGATGAGACAACTCCTATTTATAGAGGATAGGAGCCCCAATAAAGGAGGGTATTTTAGTCAGCTCCAGCTGGTGGAGGATTGACTTCCCTAGATGCAGGGGTATTTTAGTAACTTTTCCATAGGTGGGCTGGTCCAGGAAATGGGCCCAAACTATTAGCCCCACGCCAAGCAATCGGAGTGAAAATCGCCATTTTAGCTCGGTTGATTGGCGGAATAAGCTGATTGCATATTTGCTGATATTGAGCAGGACACAAGAATTTTCATGCCGGATCGTAGCGGAGGAAATCTTCTGGCGCTAGGATTAACCAAGCACGGGGGTCTCGCTAAAACCGAGCTGCTTGCTGGTCGGGCGGCTCTACAAGTCGGGGTCTAGGGGTGAAACGCCCTGGTGGGGTTAGGGGGCAACGCCCCCGAACTTTTTCGGAGTATAGGCTGGCCGAGTGTACGGGCCGAGCTGCTGCGCTGGCCGAGTGTACGGGCCGAGCTGCTGCGCTGGCCGAGCTGCTATGCTGGTTGGGCGGCTCTACAAGCCGAGCAACTATGATGGCCGACCGACTTCACGAGCCGAGCAATTATGCTGGCCGAGCGGGTAACATGGTCGAGTGCCTCTATGGGCCGACCCACTCCCCTGGCCGACCAGCTTCATTGGCCGAGCGGGTAATATGGTCGACTAATCCCCCCTGGCCGACCAGGTGTTAGGCTGAGCGAACCCCCTGGCCGACCATGTGCTAGGCTTGCCGAGCTTGATAGCCGAGTAGCTTCATAGTCCGACCGGGTGCCTTATCCGTATGCCTGGGTCGAGCGAGTGCCATGACCGAGTGGCGGAGCAGCTCTCAAGCTTTGCTGGCCGAGCCCGAGCAGTTGCCCTGGTTGAGAGGCTGACCGTATGCCTTGGTCGAGATACTCTTCTGACCGACCAAGTACCCTAGCCGAGCGACTCTCCTAGCTGAGCGACTCCATTGGCCGACCAAGTATACACCTTGGCTAAGGGGGTGCCCAGGCCGAGTGGCGGAGCAGCTCTCAAGCTTTGCTGGCCGAGCCAGAGCAGGTGCCCTGGTTGAGAGGCTGACCGGATGCCTTGGTCGAGATACTCTTCTGACCGACCAAGTACCCTGGCCGAGCGACTCTCCTAGTTGAGCGACTCCATTGGCCGACCAAGTATACACCTTGGCTAAGTGGGTTCCCAGGCCGAGTGGCGAAGCAGCTCTCAAGCTTTGCTGGCCGAGCCCGAGCAGGTGCCCTGGTTGAGAGGCTGGCCGGATGCCTTGGTCGAGATACTCTTCTGACCGACCAAGTACCCTGGCCGAGTGATTCTCCTAGCTGAGCGACTCCATTGGCCGACCAAGTATACACCTTGGCTAAGCGGGTGCCCAAGCCGAGTAGCTGAACGGGTAGGACGCCACTTGGATGACGAGTTAATGAGCCCCATGCTGTCCGAGTGGGTGTCAATAAGATACTTAGCTCGAATTTGGCTAAGTATGAGAACGGCTCGTCAAAGGGGATGTTGTCTCCTAGTGGTCGAGCGGGTAGGACGCCACTCGGATGAGAAGCTAATGAGCCCCATGCTGGCCTAGTGGGTGCCTAAGAAGTACTTAGCTTGAATTTCGCTAAGTATTTGAGTGACGCTCCTCGAAGTGCCGAGGAAGGTCATAGACGATCCTCGAGATGCCGAAGGAGGTCCTTATCCCTATTTCGGCTAGGCGTTTCAGTGACGCTCCTCGGAGTGCCGAGGGAGGTCATGGATGCTCCTCGAGATGCTGAGGGAGGTCATGGACGCTCCTCGAGATGCTGAGGGAGGTCCTTAGCGCTCTTTGGCTAGGAAAGTAACTCGGCCAAGGATGGGAGGGCCTCCTTGGGACGAGTAGGGTGGATGCTGCTCGGATGAGGGGCTAATGAGCCCCAAGCTTGTCCGAGCAGGTGCCTTCTCTCGCTAAGTCGTCCAAGATTTAGGAAAGTGACTCAACCGAGGAGGGGAAGGCCTCCTTGGGCTGAATTGGGTGGACGCGGTTCGGATGATGGGCCAATGAGCCCCATGCTTGTCCGAGCCGGTGGCGTCTCTCGCTAAGTCAATCTGGGACTTAAGAGATTGACCCAACCAAGGAGGGGGACCTCCTTAGGTAGAGATGGGTGGACGCGGCTCGGATGAGGGGCCAATGATCCCCATGCTTGTCCGAGCCGGTGCCGTCTCTCGCTAAGTCAATCTGGGACTTAGGAGATTGATCCAACCAAGGAGGTGGACCTCCTTGGGCTGAGTTAGGTGGACGCAGCTCGGATGAGGGGCTAATGAACCCCAAGCTTGTCCGAGCCGGTGCCGTCTCTCGCTACGTCATCCAAGAGTTAGGAGAGTGACTCAACCAAGGAGGGGAAGGCCTCCTTGGGCCGAGTTGGGTGGACGCGGCTCGGATGAGGGGCTAATGAGCCCCAAGCTTGTCCGAGCCGGTGCCAATGAAATACTTAGCTTTGAATTTGGCTAAGTACGAGGTCGACTCGTCAAAGGAGAGGGGGTCTCCTAGTGGCCGAGCGACTCGATTTGTTTGTACTTAACTATTTTCACTAAGTGGTAGGGTATTCCTGGCATAGCCGAGGAAGTACCGTGAGATATGCTCGACTCGGGAGGCTAATGAGCCCCATGTTTCCTGAGGAGGTCTTGCGACACTACTCGGCTCCCGAGTAGGTCCGGTTTATTGATACTTAGCTATTTTTGGCTAAGTTAGGACGCTCTTTTTATGACTGAGGTGGTGCCAATGATGGAGCTTCTCGACCCGGGGAAGCTAGGGAGATCCATGCTTGCCGAGGAGGTCTTCTGACACTACTCAGATCTCGAGTAGGTTCAATTGTTGATACTTAGCCGTTTCTCGACTAAGTTAGGACGCTCCTCCTATGACTGAGGAGGTGCCCATGATGGAGATTCTCGACTCGGGGAAGCTAGGGAGATCCATGCTTCCCGAGGAGGTCTTCTGACGCTACTCAGATCTCGAGTAGGTTCAATTATTGATACTTAGCCGTTTCTCGACTAAGTTAGGACGCTCCTCTTATGACTGAGGAGGTACCCATGATGGAGATTCTCGACTCGGGAAAGCTAGGGAGATTAATGCTTCCCGAGGAGGTCTTCTAACGCTACTCAGATCCCGAGTAGGTCCAATTATTGATACTTAGCCGTTTTCTTCGGTTAAGTTAGTCGGGGGAGACTTCTCCATATTTGAGTGCCATTGGAGAAGTTTTTATTCAAGAGATGATGAACATCATCGTACCTCCATCAAGTGTATTCATTTGACCAGCTGAGGCGTTCAAGCAATTAGCCCCACGCTAGATGATCGGATAGGGTAGCATCATTCATTCTCAAGGCGATCGTCCAGCGGAAAACGAGAGAGATCCATGTTCCTGGGGTACCCTGCTGGGCCCGAGAGGGGGGGTGAAACTCCCTGGTGGGGGGTTATGAAGCAACGCCCTAGAACTTTTGCAAAGTATAGGCTGACCGAGCAGCTCTCTTGGCCGAGATTGTGCCTCGCTTCAAGTTATGTGCAAGACTGAGTGGCCGACCGGGCCCCTGTTCGAGCAGGTATCAGTGAATTACTTAGCCTAAATTTGGCTTAAGTATAAGAGCGGCTCGACAAAGGAGAGAGGGTCTCCTATCAACTGAGCGCCTCGACAAAGGAGAGAGAGTCTCCTATCAGCCGAGCGGGTCGGGACGCCACTCGGAGGAGGAGCTAATGAGCCCCATGCCTTCCGGGTGGGTGCCGATGAAGTGCTTAGCTTGAATGAGTATGCCTCCAAGTGTGAGTGACTCGGCAAAGGAGAAGGGGTCTCCTACTGACCGAGCGGGTCCAGATATGGGTCGATTTGAGCCTCACCATTTTGACATCATGAATGTTCCGGTATGTTGTACTTAGCCATTTTTCGGCTATGTTAGTGAGATTTCCCCTTCCTGATTGTGGAGGTGCCATGTCGAAATTCTCGCCTTTTGAGTCTCCTTTTGCTCGCCTTTGTTGACTTGATAGTCTTAGTTTTGCTGGACTGATCTGGGTGGTCTAAGGCTTTTGATAGTGTGCCTTTGAAGCTGAGATAAATTTCTCATAAGTTGAGTACGCATCTAAGGCCGAGTAGATGCCCTGGCTGAGCGAGCACCCAAGGATGAGTGGGTACATTGAAGGAGTGGGTAATGTTGATGAGGTGCCTTTGATGATGAATAGGCGCATCTAGCTAAGTATATTCTTTTTGCCGAGTGGGCACCCAAGGATGAGTGGGTACCCTGAATGAATAGACATCGTTGATGAGTCGGTGCTTTTGATGAATAGGCCCCTCTGGCTGAACTATACCATAAACTTCAGGGTCCACTTTTTATTTTGGAGGGATTTTGCGGTTCTAAGTCACCACACCCCTTGTTCAGATCAGTCTTCATGGGTTGTGTTCTTCAATACAACTTCTTCCGAGTGATAACATGTTTTTCCCTTTGAGGGTTGACACAGTCCTTCCCTCTGTTTAGGCCCTAGCCGGTTAGGCTGACCATCTCAGGAAGGACTAAGGATCTCCTCACGACGAGTGGAGGCCATACCCATCCGACTTTGCTGGTGCTGCGGGATGACCGACTCCGTAGTGGATTCTCCATTGGGGTGGAATCCTCATCATTCAAATAGAGGGATAGCACCATAGGTGCATATGGGATGCTTGAGCCCTCCAGGAACGGTTGGCTTGGGAGCATGTCTTCATGGTTGGGGCCATTGCTGAGCAGCAATGAGGTGAGTTTTGCTGAGTAGCAACAAGGTGAATCTTGTTCAGTGGTGGCGAAGTAACTTCTTGTACTTTCCCCACAGACGGCGCCAAACTGTTTCTGTCTAGAAATTGAGGGTGATCACAAATGCTCATGTGTGCTTAGAGACTTGATGTGGGCCCCAATAAGGTACGCATGTGCTCCGTTATCCGTGCATCGGAATCCTGCAAAATAAGGTTAGCCTACCCCGGGGGTGGTCCCGGGATCGCCCCTCCGATGCTCAAGTCAGTAAATGATTGAGGTAGAGAGAGAAAGGGATCAATGTAGAGAGATGCTTTGGGTTTGGCAGCTTAGAGTTGCTTACCTTTGTCTGATGAGACAACTCCTATTTATAGAGGATAGGAGCCCCAATAAAAGAGGGTATTTTAGTCAGCTCCAGCTGGTGGAGGATTGGCTTCCCTAGATACAGGGGTATTTTAGTAACTTTGCCATAGGTGGGCTGGTCCAGGAAATGGGCCCAAACATTGGCGTTTTTATTTGATTATTTGTTATGATTTCATGCGTGTATTTCTTTGGGCCTGTTCTCCCCAACTTATTTTCATTTCAGTTCAGTTTAATTCAGTTTAGCTCTGGACAATACTTTTGCTCTCGCATATCACTATTCATTTCAGTTTAGTTCAGTTCAATTCAGTTCAGTTCAGTTCAATTCAGTTAAGTTCAGTTCAGTTTAGTTCAGTTCAACTGTTTTATGCCGAAAATAACATGTCCTTAGTTGAGCAGGGGCGGCATGAATCATGTTTTGTGATGTGTTTTTTTTACTAATTTCTAGTTTAATTATTAAATAATTTCATGTTTTATTTAGTGATGTGGTTCTTGGTTATTTCTTATTATTGCTGCTTTCTATTGCTACCTTCTTACATTTTGAGCTATGTGAGGATAAATTATATGGTGTTTCTGTCTAGAAATTGAGGGTGATCACAAATGCTGACGTGTGCTTAGAGACTTGATGTGGGCCCCAAGAAGGTACGCCTGAGCTCCGTTATCCGTACATCGGAATCCTGCAAAACAAGGTTAGCCTACCTCGGGGGTGGTCCCGGGATCTCCCCTCCGACGCTCAAGTCAGTAAATGATTGAGGTAGAGAGAGAAAGGGATCAATGTAGAGAGAGATGCTCTGGGTTTGGCAGCTTAGAGTTGCTTACCTTTGTCTGATGAGACACCTCCTATTTATAGAAGATAGGAGCCCCAATAAAGGAGGGTATCTTAGTCAGCTCCAGCTGGTGGAGGATTGGCTTCCCTAGATGCAGGGGTATTTTAGTAACTTTCCATAGGTGGGTTGGTCCAGGAAATGGGCCCAAACGTATGGTATTTTTTTAGTGATTACTATAAGTCTCAGATTATTATGTACGATCAGGTGATGCTCATGCATGTTGGGTGATCTGAAAGTTTCAGTGGCAGATGTGTATTTTATGGAACTTCATATGCATTTTTATGCACTCTTCAAACTCTTATGCCTACTTTGCCTCTTACACTACAATGAACTCACAATCACACACTTGCTCTTCAAATTTTCAATCCTCTTACATTAGAGTGTCAAACAAGACTTGCAAATGTAGGAGAATATTTGCGATTAGGAGCTCGAAATCATCAATGAATCCGCAACAATTATACTACAAGTGTGATGCGTGTAACAAATTTAGGTGGTGTAGTGGTTATGTTGAGCAGCACAATGGGGATGATATACTTGAAGAAGAAGTGGAAAATAATGCAAAGTTTGTGGAGGAAATGAAGCAATTGGAGAAAAAATCAAGCAACAACACAAGTGCTTGCAAGCTGCCGTCAATATAGGAATTATCATGTTTCTTTTACTAGTGTTTGTAATGAAGAACTGAAATGAAAAGCAATGTAATCAGATGCATATGATTTTCATTAAATAAAATATGACTTGTATGATTCACCAAAAACAGTAGGTTTACATTGTCCAAAAAACAGTAGCTTCACATCACCAAAAAAATTGATCTTCACAACATTCCCAAAAAATTGAACTTTTATTTCAACTACTAATTAACCCATAACAACTGCATTTATAGAGTTTCAAAATATGAAATTATAATAAAAAAATCCACCAAAATGACTTAAGGGTTGTTCTTGGTCTTCTTAGCCTTGGATGCACCCTTAGATGTTGTTGCATCTCTTTTCTTTCCCCTTTGTGAGCTTCTGCCAGGCACATGAGTGGGTTGTTGTGATGTTGAAGGACCCTAGCATCAGCAGCATCAACTTCTTTCTTTTGCTTGGCAGTGGCTCCTCCTTTGCATGTTCTAGAATTATGGCCAACCTCCTTGCAGTGACCACACTTGACAGTGCTGCTCCTTCTCCCTCTTTTCTTCTCACATCTCCCTCTCTTCCTCTTCTTAGCTGGCCTCCCAGCACTTCTTTGGAAATGGGGGGTAAAATTTTAGGAAGTTGAAACAAGGGCCACTGGGTTGAATCAGGCATTTGGTGAATGTGGTTTGAGTAGGATCTTTTGTAGGCAACCCCTTTGTAGTAGGTAGAGACAAAGTCCTTAGACTCTAGTCTTTGATTAAAAAAATAACCCTAAGACCATGTTTACATGGAATACCAGTCCCCTACCACTTCCCACAATCACATTTCCTATGCTCTAGGTTAATGGGGAAATGCACATGGTCTTCCCTAACATCAAACTCACCCCCACCTGCTTGTACCATGTGACAAAACCTAGCTTCATCAGATCTCTCATTCAAGATCCTTGTAGCATAATCAGTTAAGGCAGCAAGGTCCACATCAACTGCTTTGTCAAACCTAGACTCAATTCTTTCCATGCACCAATACCTTATAGCTGTAATAAAATACCAACCTAATTAAATGACTGACACTAAATATTATTACCTTGAAAGTATTAGCAATGGGATGGAGAACATTACCTTCCAATAAAGACATGACAGGGAGATCTCTAAATGGTTTTGTACATGCATTAAAGGACTCCACAAAGTTGGTTGTGTTGTGATCACAAACAACTTGAGGGTTAACTGCATGTCTGGACCATTGCTTGTAACGCCCCGACAAACTTACATAACCTTAATCGTCAGCGGAAGCATAACTTAATCCTGTGGGTTATGGCCCACAAATAAAATAGTAGCCTAAAATTGAAAATTCACTATACAATTACTCATCGCAAGATAATACTTGTTTATTCACTATACAAAGTATCTTAAAACCTCATAGAATCATACAAAATCTCCATAACGCAGTATAATAGTGATCCATATCTGTTCTTCCATACCTAAAACATAAAACAAAACGTCGTGAGCCGAGGCTCAGTAACATACTACTCTAACATCGTAAATTCATTTCACATCATTTTATTTATAAACAGGGAGGAGAGAATAAGTAAAACCATTTCACAAACATATCATAGCATGTTACATTATCTTCTTTATCATGTTCATCATCATATATCTTTTACTTTGGTAACTTGGCTAGTACAACGGAAGGGACGTCTCCCCAAAACATCATAACATACATAAACGGAAGGCAGCCACCCGAGGACAAAAGCCCTCACTAAACGGAAGGTGGCGTTATTTGCCCAGATTTGCGCGTGCCACCCGAGGACAATAGCCCTCACTAAACAGAAGGTGGTTAACCGGCCGGAAGGTACGTGCACGACCCGGGATAACAGAATACTTGCCAAAAACCGTCTTTCACTTGAATTTATCATGTTTCATTGGTTTTAAGCATATCGTCATCATCGTGAATAATTATATTCATTTCACATCATACATCAACATCATAATCATTATATAAGTGCATCATATCATATATAACCATCATAAAACATTTCATTTCGATCCCGCAATCCATATATAAAACATAATATTAATCATGATCATAAAACATACTTTGAAGGGGAATGCGGGTGTTAGCAGTAGACGTTACCTGAATTCCTGCTTACCAACCATGATAGCCGGGGAGGCTTGTAATATCCTTTATCTTCTTTAATCTATTCAAGAATAATTTTATTAAAGAACGTTTCGTTGTTATTTAGCTTTTAAGCTTAAATATTAGCTAGCGCTTATTAAGGTCATAGCGGTCATTATAACGTCGCAAAGGTCTCCTTAAAGGTCATTATTTCTTAATCGTTAATAACTTTTAAATTAAGGTGACTCTTTAATCGACTAATTAGGTGAAATAACTCATTTAGCTATATTTTTAGAATTATCGAAACATTAAAGTTATAATACTACATATTATATAACCTTTCGAAAACGTATCATTTTTCTAGTTCATAGCTAACAACTTAATTAGTCGTCCATTAATAAACTATAATAGGGCCATTAACATTATTTTAATATTATTTAGTCATTTAAAACTAACAAGTCAAGTAACTCATTATTATAAGTGAACCTAAGGATTAGTGAAGTACTCATAACTTAGACTCAATTATAAACTTAATGAATTTACAGCTCAACTAGTTTAGAAATCATGAATTATAACCCAATAATAGATTTTAGTAAATAAGTTAGGTGGTTTAATAAAACTAACTAAATCAGTCCATTAAAGCTTAATATATTAAAGCGACAAGATTAACTTAAATGATTTAACTAAGTAAATTCAGATTATAAGCCCAACATTATGCTCAACTTAATAATTAAACTAACATAACTTAATAAAATACTAAATCAGCTTTAGTTTAACTCAATTAGCCCATTTAATAATAAGTAGCTTAGCTAATACTATAAAGAGGTCAGATTTGAGCCTAACTATTGTACATGCAACAAGTTTATAGCCCATAGTAAAATTCAGGTTAAAAATTAAGCTTACTTTTGAGTTCAAGACTCTAGGCCCAAATAAAAATAGTAAAGGTTAAAGGTTATATCTTGGGCTTGCATTAGTAAATAGAGACATCAGAATTTTTTTAATAACAAAGGGAATGTCGTTACCTCTGCTTCTTAGAGCAGGGACGACGGAGATCGAGGCGGAGGGTTCCGGCTCCGGTGGACGACGGTCGAGCACGGCGGCGGCGAGAAACGTCGGCGGCGTGCAGCAACGGTGGCGTACGGAGTTCGCCGGTGCTTGCGCGGTACAGCAATCCGCGAAGGAGAAGAGCGAGAGAGAGGACGCGAGGAGGAGAGAGAGTGTGTGCGTGAGTGCTGGCGCCGCGGATCTCCGGCGAGTGACGTGCGAGGCGGCCGGCGAGAGACGGCGAGGTGAGAGGGGGCGACTGAGCGTGGCGCGAGACCGGCGTCGCGCGGTGGCCGACGGGAGTGTTTCGTTGAGGGGGGACCGAAACAGAAGAGAGTTGTAAAAATTGGGGTTTTCTTTTGTGTTTCTTTTAGTTGCAATTTTTCCGGCAATTATTGACCGAATTTCTGATTAGAGAGAAGAGATGATGAAGGTTGTTGTTGGTGTGTTCTTGGTGTTGTATCCATGACTATTTATAGGGAAATTTGGAGTTAAAATCAGTGGTTGGGAGGAAGATGGTGAAGTAAATAATCTGAATTTGTCAACTTGAAGAAGCAATGGTGAGGATTGGTGACAGATTTTGACTGAAGAAGAAGAAGAGAGGGTGATTGCATGTGTGCCATGTGTTTGCCATGAAAATGAAGGAATTGAAGGAGGAGGAAGAAGGCAGTCAACTTTGTCAGTTTTATATAATACTTTTATTTTTCTTTTAATTTATGAAATCAGCAAATAGTCATTTTTTTTTTTTTTTTTTTTTTTTTTTTAACTTTCAACCACCAAGTTGGGTGATGGTTAAATATAAGTCTAATATTTTCTGGTTAAACAAAAGAATAGGATTACCCCCTTTTTACAAAGTCTAGTAATTTATGTTTAACATAATAAAAGAAAATCTAAATCTTAGTCAAATTAGTGATAACTATATTTAATTAATTACTTAAACATGGTTAAGTTTTTAGGATATTACATCCTTACCCCCTTAGAAAAAGTTTCGTCCTCGAAACTTGCAATTTAGTTAATTGATAAGACAACACGCTAAATTCATTTAAACAAGACCAAGATCGCATGCCTTCATGGCTTCGTTAGATATTCAGCCTCCATTCCGCCATCATCTTTGTATCTCTACTTCAACTCGACTCGCGAAATCGAGGAGCAAAGAAAACAAAAAGGGCAAACTTGTTGGCAATGAATTCCAACTAACTCATTTGATGAGACCTCGTTTGAAATTCTTTTGGTTTATCCAATTATGAAGATACATACTTTGAGTAACTACATATCATAAAAAAAATGCATGATACTACGTACGGATTACTGATAATCACATGCACCACATCTTTACATAAACAGATTCATATTGTACACGCAAAAACGCAAATGCTCAAACGACTTGGTTCATCTATATCCAACTTTTAGCCAACCCATTAAACCTATTTAAAACATTTACGCTACGATATGAAGATCATAGTGTTCCTGAATCTAACCTCAAACTTTCTCAGCACAACTTTACTTTCCATAATATGTGTTGAATCCTTGTGAATTTAAATATCCATGACACAATTTCATACTACGCCCACCAATTTTACTTAGAAAGCTTAAACTCGAATGTTAATCATGCCCCTTAATATATCAACCTATTCTTTTCTTACTCATTATCATTTGACGATTCTCATTCCGCTTGGTATATAATATACATTCTCTTTATCAATTCCACAATATAAGCTTATTAAGGCATTCTTAAACATCACATTTTGGTTCATGTCTGTATAATAACAGTATCATCTAATAAGGTATTCACTAAAGATCCCTAAACCTAATATTTCATGCATTCCCAAATTTTCAATCATCACATTATCATACCAAATCAATATTATTATCATAGCCTCAACGTTAAGCACTTACTAATTTGACAATGTCATAACATACTCCTTACCAACTTCCTCACCTAGCTAACATCAATACTCAAGATCTTAATTATTCAAGGCTTCACCGATCCAAATAATATTTACTTCTCATCACAATTTCAATTTCCTCCACATTTTTCCATTATCCTCTTTTATTGGTAATTCGATCACTTGAATTCATTCCTAGATCATCTCAATACCATACACAAAGAAACCATTTATCTAACAACATTTCAAACTTCGAAATTCTTTATCCCAAATCTTGGTAAAATAGAAGAAAAAAAAAAATCAAGCACTTGTGCACATTAAGTTTCATCTCGACATCAATGCTTATTTCATAATTTTATTCCATATGGCCATTACATCTCCAAGTAGCAAATTCCTATTCCTTCAAGACATCGATTCGTCTAACTCTTCATTTACTTAGTCATAATATAACATCCCAAAAGTGGTTCGCATCACATTAGGAAGTGCTTCAACCATTAAAACTAAAATCCTTAATAACTGAAGTAATGGTAATTGCTTTCTAATTCCTCGAGTAGAATTTCCAAATCCTTTCAAAATTTTCGAATCTCCAAAATCGTCATATGAACTCCTATAAAGTAAAAATTCAATATCAACTTATAACCATCAGGATTTCATATAGTTTAGCCTTTTTATCATCCCACAAATAATATAACCCTACTCATCATAGCATATCTAAATATTATTTCATGTATTACCTCGAGCGTCAAATATTACTACTCATACCTCAAAAGATCGTTCACCTTAGTCCTTATGACTCATATAACCATCATTTTATCCTCAAGTTATTCAACATCAATCTTTGCAGATAATTCATGCCAAGTTTAAATCGCAAAATTTTCCATTTAACATCTTACACTCTAGTAACCCCAAAGCTTTACGTTATTCTAATTTTCCAATAATACTTCAAAGGATCATAATTAAGTTCAAATCCTCACTTCTTTAAGATTCTAATAACCCAAATAATCCTCAACTCCTAATAACTCATTCATGGAAGTAAACCTCATATTTTTCAGCCATTGTCTTATATCTCATCCTATATCAACCCAAATGGTCATTTACTAATCTCGAGTTTTCCTCAATATCTACTTTCCTAAAGGACCACTCCTAGGCGGTGCAAAGTCTATTACTCCGCACTTCCGGCTAGGTTTCGGCTCTGATACCACTCTGTAACGCCCCGACAAACTTACATAACCTTAATCGTCAGCGGAAGCATAACTTAATCCTGTGGGTTATGGCCCACAAATAAAATAGTAGCCTAAAATTGAAAATTCACTATACAATTACTCATCGCAAGATAATACTTGTTTATTCACTATACAAAGTATCTTAAAACCTCATAGAATCATACAAAATCTCCATAACGCAGTATAATAGTGATCCATATCTGTTCTTCCATACCTAAAACATAAAACAAAACGTCGTGAGCCGAGGCTCAGTAACATACTACTCTAACATCGTAAATTCATTTCACATCATTTTATTTATAAACAGGGAGGAGAGAATAAGTAAAACCATTTCACAAACATATCATAGCATGTTACATTATCTTCTTTATCATGTTCATCATCATATATCTTTTACTTTGGTAACTTGGCTAGTACAACGGAAGGGACGTCTCCCCAAAACATCATAACATCATAAACGGAAGGCAGCCACCCGAGGACAAAAGCCCTCACTAAACGGAAGGTGGCGTTATTTGCCCAGATTTGCGCGGTGCCACCCGAGGACAATAGCCCTCACTAAACAGAAGGTGGTTAACCGGCCGGAAGGTACGTGCACGACCCGGGATAACAGAATACTTGCCAAGAACCGTCTTTCACTTGAATTTATCATGTTTCATTGGTTTTAAGCATATCGTCATCATCGTGAATAATTATATTCATTCATTTCATCATAACCATCATCATCATATTTATAGCATCATATCATTATAACCATCATAAAACATTTCATTTCGATCCCGCAATCCATATATAAAACATAATATTAATCATGATCATAAAACATACTTTGAAGGGGAATGCGGGTGTTAGCAGTAGACGTTACCTGAATTCCTGCTTACCAACCATGATAGCCGGGGAGGCTTGTAATATCCTTTATCTTCTTTAATCTATTCAAGAATAATTTTATTAAAGAACGTTTCGTTGTTATTTAGCTTTTAAGCTTAAATATTAGCTAGCGCTTATTAAGGTCATAGCGGTCATTATAACGTCGCAAAGGTCTCCTTAAAGGTCATTATTTCTTAATCGTTAATAACTTTTAAATTAAGGTGACTCTTTAATCGACTAATTGGTGAAATAACTCATTTAGCTATATTTTTAGAATTATCGAAACATTAAAGTTATAATACTACATATTATATAACCTTTCGAAAACGTATCATTTTTCTAGTTCATAGCTAACAACTTAATTAGTCGTCCATTAATAAACTATAATAGGGCCATTAACATTATTTTAATATTATTTAGTCATTTAAAACTAACAAGTCAAGTAACTCATTATTATAAGTGAACCTAAGGATTAGTGAAGTACTCATAACTTAGACTCAATTATAAACTTAATGAATTTACAGCTCAACTAGTTTAGAAATCATGAATTATAACCCAATAATAGATTTTAGTAAATAAGTTAGGTGGTTTAATAAAACTAACTAAATCAGTCCATTAAAGCTTAATATATTAAAGCGACAAGATTAACTTAAATGATTTAACTAAGTAAATTCAGATTATAAGCCCAACATTATGCTCAACTTAATAATTAAACTAACATAACTTAATAAAATACTAAATCAGCTTTAGTTTAACTCAATTAGCCCATTTAATAATAAGTAGCTTAGCTAATACTATAAAGAGGTCAGATTTGAGCCTAACTATTGTACATGCAACAAGTTTATAGCCCATAGTAAAATTCAGGTTAAAAATTAAGCTTACTTTTGAGTTCAAGACTCTAGGCCCAAATAAAAATAGTAAAGGTTAAAGGTTATATCTTGGGCTTGCATTAGTAAATAGAGACATCAGAATTTGTTTTAATAACAAAGGGAATGTCGTTACCTCTGCTTCTTAGAGCAGGGACGACGGAGATCGAGGCGGAGGGTTCCGGCTCCGGTGGACGACGGTCGAGCAGCGGCGGCGGCGAGAAACGTCGGCGGCGTGCAGCAACGGTGGCGTACGGAGTTCGCCGGTGCTTGCGCGGTACAGCAATCCGCGAAGGAGAAGAGCGAGAGAGAGGACGCGAGGAGGAGAGAGAGTGTGTGCGTGAGTGCTGGCGCCGCGGATCTCCGGCGAGTGACGTGCGAGGCGGCCGGCGAGAGACGGCGAGGTGAGAGGGGGCGACTGAGCGTGGCGCGAGACCGGCGTCGCGCGGTGGCCGACGGGAGTGTTTCGTTGAGGGGGGACCGAAACAGAAGAGAGTTGTAAAAATTTGGGGTTTTCTTTTGTGTTTCTTTTAGTTGCAATTTTTCCGGCAATTATTGACCGAATTTCTGATTAGAGAGAAGAGATGATGAAGGTTGTTGTTGGTGTGTTCTTGGTGTTGTATCCATGACTATTTATAGGGAAATTTGGAGTTAAAATCAGTGGTTGGGAGGAAGATGGTGAAGTAAATAATCTGAATTTGTCAACTTGAAGAAGCAATGGTGAGGATTGGTGACAGATTTTGACTGAAGAAGAAGAAGAGAGGGTGATTGCATGTGTGCCATGTGTTTGCCATGAAAATGAAGGAATTGAAGGAGGAGGAAGAAGGCAGTCAACTTTGTCAGTTTTATATAATACTTTTATTTTTCTTTTAATTTATGAAATCAGCAAATAGTCATTTTTTTTTTTTTTTTTTTTTTTTTTTTTAACTTTCAACCACCAAGTTGGGTGATGGTTAAATATAAGTCTAATATTTTCTGGTTAAACAAAAGAATAGGATTACCCCCTTTTTACAAAGTCTAGTAATTTATGTTTAACATAATAAAAGAAAATCTAAATCTTAGTCAAATTAGTGATAACTATATTTAATTAATTACTTAAACATGGTTAAGTTTTTAGGATATTACATTGCTGCTCTACCTTGTTCAAGTACTCCAATGCATTCACATCATGGTTGGTTATCTTCTTCATGGACTTGTTGTAAACATACATGTTGTATGCATCAGCAGCAACCTAAAATAGTTTGTGTAAAGCACTTCCACTAAACCCAGCATTTTTACAGTTTACATAAAGATGCTGGCAGCATATCCTCCTTGCAGCATCAGGGAAGACTTCATGCAAGGCAGTTTCAACTCCCTACATTTATGCAAACACACATTAGCAAACTTGTTTAAAATAGTAGTGTAAGAAAAACAAAAAAAACTTAGAAAGTATTAGATGACTAACCCTCATTTTGTCACTAATGAAGGTCCAATATGATCTATGGACTCCTTCACTACTGAATAGCAGTTTCAAGCACCTGAAGAAGTACCCCCATCTCTCAATGCTTTCCTTGTTCATTATCCCATATGCAAATGGAAATATTTCATTATTTCCATCAATTGCAACAACTGTGAGTAGAACCCCCTTGTAGTACCCACTCAAATGAGTGCCATCAATCCCTATAAGAGGTCCACATCCACCAAGAAATCCCCTCACTTGAGCTGCAAAGGAGATGAAGCATGCCTTGAAGTGAGGAGATTCACTATCAGTGCTATATGACCAGGTCACCAAAGCTAGCATAGCTTCCACGGTTTGTTGCCTTAATCATCTCAACATAGGCAGGCAACAACCCATATGATTCAGCAAAACCACCATATATTACTTCCTTTGTCATCTCCTTTACCTTATACAAAATCCTCTTCTTCACCTTCAACATGAACTTTTCTTGGCATAACTTCTGTAATGATTTAATAGGGATGTCTGGTATAGCTTCAACATCAACCCTCAAATGTCTTGTCAACCAAACAGTGGAAATCATAGGATTGTTTTCCAACCTCCCATACAACCTGTGTTCTCCTTTGAGGGTCTTGATTGCCCAATTGTTGTTGTTCAACAACTTGGATGCATGGATCCTCCAGTCACAACCCTCAACAATGCAACATGCAGTGAACCTACTGTTATCAGCCTTCTCCACCCTCACTGCAAATCCTTTTTGTATTCAATAGTCCTTAAACACATCAAGGAAATGTTCTTTGGAGGAGAATATCATCCAAGAATGAAGCTTGACCTCACCAAAAGTCATATCATCAACCACCTCACAATTCAAGTACACATGATCCATGGTGGATGTCCCATCCAAGCACCCATCAAACCTACCCTCTGTGTATCACCATCAAAGTCAGGCTCAACTTCAAGAATTTTCTCTTCAAGGTCCAAATTTTCTAGCTCCACCTCAGAACTTTCTTCCTCATCCTCACTGTTGTTAGAATCCTAAGCATCAGAGTCTCCAGGTTCATCCTCTTCATGCACAGCTTGCCTAGACCTAGTTGCATTTCTCCTAGGACCTTTAGTCTTAGGCACATAAGTACCAAGCCTCCTTGCACTAGTCTTAGCAGCCTAAAACCCTTTTTAACAATCCTCTTTTTTGCTGGGGTGGCTTGTTTTCTTGAGAGTTGTTTTCTAGTGGGTTAGTGTGAGGGTTCAGTTGAGGGGGTCGATGGGGGGTTGCGAGTAGGAGCTGAAGAGTGTGAGGGAGATATTGAGGGGCTGTGAGTAGGAGCTAAAGGGTGTGAGGGAGAGATTGGGGGGTTGTGAGTACAAGGGGAAGGATGCGAGGGAGAGATTGGGGGACTGTGAGTAGGAGGGGAAGGATGTATGGGTGGGATTGGGGGGTTGTGAGTAGGAGGGGAAGGATGTGAGGGAGAGCTTAGGGGACTGTGAGTAGGAGGGGAAGGATGTGTGGATGGGATTGGGGGCTGTGAGTAGGAGGTGGTTGGTGTAAGGGTGAAACAGGAGGTGATTGGTGTGAGGGTTCTACTGATGTGTTGTGAGGTGGGGGTGTTTCAGGTAGGGGTGTTTCAGTTGGGGGTATTGCAGGAAGTGTTGGTAGTGGATGGTTCTGATTTGGGGGACTTTGGTGGGGGGGGGGGATTTTGTTGTGAGGATGACTGAGGTGGGGTTTGGGGAGGAGTACTTTGTGTTTGTGACATTGGTGATTGTGATAGCCCAAGGTCTATTTCCCATACTCTTTCAGACTCCACTGCCATGTCATTCTCAACATTATAAACAGGGACCTCCACTGAGATAATGAACTTCCTTGCCTCTTCTAAGTCTCTCTGAATCTTAGCTTCATATTCTTGTTTCTTCAATTCCTCCTCTTGTTTCCTTAATTCCTCCTCTCTTCTTTTCCTTACTTGTTCTTCAAATTCTGCTTGTTTAGCAGCTTCTCTCATCAACTTGGCATTTCTCATTTGTATGGCTAACTTAAATGACAACCCAACATCTTGTGTTTCCTCTATCCATATAATAATCTCCTCTTTACCTTTAAAAAGAGGGAACATCCTCATCAAACTGTCATCATCACTCACTTCTACCCTCTGACCAGTCCTAGGATGATCATACCAAAATCTGAACTTCTCAGGCACAATAACATCTTGCTTTTGTCCCTCCACTATCATGAACTCATCAATCAAATTCATAAAACTACTCTCATCCATATCTAATACCCTAACATCAAACCT
The DNA here is from genome assembly GCF_026745355.1 of Beta vulgaris subsp. vulgaris. Classification (NCBI taxonomy): domain Eukaryota; kingdom Viridiplantae; phylum Streptophyta; class Magnoliopsida; order Caryophyllales; family Amaranthaceae; genus Beta; species Beta vulgaris. Next base: position 8,146,700 of record NC_079203.1, read on the forward strand.
ATGTCCATTGTAATCACAAAGTAACCAAATATCTCTAACCCTAAGCATATTACAAGCAATGAATCAAAACCACATCATAACATGCATGAAGTAAGGAAAAAAATTCAAACTTTAAACAATCAATTATCACAGACTTAAACCCTAAAAAACAGTTAATTTCAAGCATTTTAACCATTAAATTCACTAATTTCCACTAAAAAAAACTGAATGAGAGAGATACATACCTATTCATTTTGAAGATTTAACCCAGATTTTCTTCAACTTCCAAGCACATCCAATTCTTCTTCAAAACCCGCAATTCAGATGCGAACAACCCAGATTATACACCTTGATCAACTTCCCACTCCAATTTTCAATCTTCAGATTATGTAGATTTTTCGTAAAAAAATTTGTGCGATTTTTAGGGCCTTTTTTGGATGAGAGAGTTTGAAAAACAGAGGGTGTGGGTGAAGGGAAGAGGAAATACGAAAGGTCGTGGGTTGAGGGATCATTCTAATGGCGCCAGTTCTGACTGATGGCTTTTTTGTAAATATGCACTAACAGCACACTAACGCCACACTAACGTCGTTCATCATTAATGGCATTTGGTTCAATTTAGTCAAACTTCAGGGGCATTTGGTGCATTTTTCAAACAACGAGGGTACCTGGTGCATTTCCTTAAACCTCAGGGGTACCTCATGAAAAAACCGTTATTTTTTTCTCAATTCTTGGGATATCAATGGCAGATTTTATTTCACTTCGTTCCCCAATAAAATTACCAACTAACTGTTAATCCCCCCCCCCCCGACCAAAAATATATTTTTTTAGAAAAATATCATATTTTATTTAGAACGCATTCTCATGGAAGAAAATTGCTGGAGAATTGGAATTAATGAAATTGAATTGTGCGTTCGACTTGCCCTGTTCTTGAGTTTCCTTTTGTGAAGTCTTTAATTGAAGGAATTGGGTGAATCTTCACCCTTCAACTTTTAGCTATAAATTAGGTAATTCTATTTCCTTTCTTCTTTTTGTAATCTATTTTTACACCTAATAACACTTCTTTAACAATTTCTTCCTCGTCTTATTTTTTTAGAATAGCTCATACATTCAGATTATGACATGTCAATTAAAATAAAGTGTGATAAAGTTAGATAGATTAAGATACAAATTCTTAAATTTTTTTCTTCGAGATGTAAAAATTGGAGTATGGTTGTTCAATCACTTGTATTCTGAGATTCAATTATCAGGTTGTTTGGTTCCTTTTTGCACTTATGATACTTGCCTCCTTAAGTCAAAATGCTTAAAGTGGATATGAGAAGAGTTAAAAAAAAAGGAAATAAAAACTTGTGGTTTTTGACATTTGGACTTTTAAGAGTATAACCAAAGTATTTTCTTTAAGAGAATAAGCGAAGTATTTTGAAAGAAACTTTTAATGTTAAAATAATGGATGAGAATACCCCCAACTATGGCCCATCCGCTTTTAATACCCCCAACTATGAGTTATTTGTAAATACACCCAACTATTAGGGAGGTTTGTCAAAAATGCACCCCTGACCTAAAATAACCGGTTTAGCAGGTTAAAATGACACGTGTCATGCTCTTATTGATTTTACTTATTTTTTTTTGTTTTTCCTTTTTATTTATCACACCACCCTTCTACTCCCACCCCACTGTCACCCCTCCTCTTCCTCCTCTTCATCACCAGTCCCCCTCCCCTTCCTCTTTCTCCCTCCTCCCGTACCCCTTCCCACCGAGAAAACCCCCTCCTCTTCACACCACCCCCGAAACCACCCCACCTATGAAATCACCCCACCCCCACCACCCACTGCCACTTTCCCTCACCCCCAGTACCACCCTTCCCACACCCCAACCCCCAAAAACCCCCCTAATCACCACGCAGCCCCTACTCCCTTACCGTAGCAACCCCCACTGCCCCGCAACCCCTCCTTCCCCTGCTGAATCGACACAAACCCATTCTCCCTCCCCTCACCCTCCCATTCGAATTTCGTTTTATTTTCATTTAGCTGTGAGTTTCGTCGTTTTAAAGTTGTGAATTTGTTGAAAATGGTTGATTTGGGGAGGATTTCAGATGGGTTTGTCAAAAATGGAGGTGTATGGAGGATTTCACGTGGGTTTTGCGAAAATTATAAGGGGTTTGCGGGACAGGGAGGTTGTGTGGGAGGGGGTTGCGGCGCAGGGGTTGCGAGGGAGGGGAGGTTGCGGGGTAGAGGGTTGCGAGGGTGGGGGAGGGGTGATGAGTGTGTCTAGATTTGCTAGGCTGAAGGCGGTGGATGGACGCGGTGGATTCGGGGGTGGGGGGAGTGGGGAGGGGGCCTGGCTGGCAGGAGGAATTATGGGAGTGGTTGCAATGGGGGATGAAGAGGAAATAAAAATAAAAGAAAAAAAAAATAAAAAAATGACCTTGGTAACAGGTTACAAGTCATCTGGGTGCATTTGTGGCGGACCTCCCAATAGTTGGGATTATACAGGAATAACCCATAGGTGGGGGTATTAAAAGCGGATGGGCCAAAGTTGGGGGTATTCTCATCCATTTTTCCTAAAATATCACCCTTTTTAAAAATATTGGGGCCCAATTTATATGAGATTAGAACATGGCACTTTGAAATATTTAAGACGGCTCTCTAAAAAAGATTAATTTTGACGAGAATTATAATCATCAACAAGGAGGTTTCGGTAGACGACGACAAAATTTTAAGGGCTAGATATAGATATAAAATTGTACGGACAAAATTTTAAGGGCTAGATATAGATATAAAACTTGTAGATATGATGTAGAAGTATTATATGAAATATCTATTAGCAATGTAATTTTCTTGACATTGTGGATATTTCTTTATAATAAATAAAAGCATTTATTTAATTACTAGTAGTTCTCTTTGTAGTATCTCTTTCAATTGTTAGATATTTTATTTATTATACAAAGTATAAGGAATGCAAAAGATAAGTTAAAATAGCACTACAATTAAAATGGATGAGTTCTAATGCATTCAAAATAATACTGAATTTGATAAATCATAAAATTTCTCTTGAGGCTCTTCAAAATAATTCTTGAATTCTTACAACCGCACACAATGTGTCTTAGACTATGTTCAGTTCACCTTATTTTTGCTTATTTCAGATCTAATCAGATCAGATCAGATCAGATCAGATCAGAAAAAATAAGTTCAGATCAGTTCTGATCATGCTTATATTTAAAAATTATTATCTCTATTAAATATCTTTCATTACATATTAGTAAAAATTATAATAATTGAATATTAGTAAAGTACTCATTGAGACGAATCAAACAAGACCCCACATGACTATATTTTTTTCTTATATATTGAGAAAGATCTAAAAGATAAGATCTTGTAAATCATATCAGATCAGTTCATATCAGATCAGATCAGATCAAAAAAAATAAGTTCAGATCAGATCAGATAAGGTCAGATCAGAAAATTTCAGGTGAGCTAAACATAGCCTTAGTAGTAGGGTAAGAAAAGCGCGTCAAATTAGCAACGCTTTTTACTTGTTATACCGACGCTAATAAATAGTGTTGCTAGAGCTACTAGCGACATAGGCAAAGCCGACGCTTTATTTAGCGTCGGTAAAGGTGCTTGTGACGCTATTTAGCACCGCAATATATAGGTCTTTATAGAGCGTCGCAAGAGCCCTTTTTGTACTAGTGATCCCTATGTCAGATTGATTATTGAAGATAAGAAAAGTTGGTCTATGCTTACTTTTTCTCATCAGTTTTAACTATTTCGCTTGAATAACATCTTGACTACGACAATTATGAAATTGAAAAATACAAAGATGAATTATACTCTTCTTTTATCGGTAATTTTATGAATTTTACAGTGTTGATCTTTGTAATCATTATTGAATATTAAAAGAATAGTTTGTACTTTCGGCTTTAGAATTGTTGGAAATTTTTTTATGCTAGTTTTCTCATCGTAAGTAATCTTTTAATAATGACAATCTTAAAACTTTTTTATGTTAGTTTTCTCTTTTTACATCTTTCCTTAATTATGCATAATTATAATTCGGGAAATGAATGAGAAATTTCAAATAGATTTTTTATGTAATTCCTTAATCAACTCAAGTAAGAATAACCATAATAGTAATAATAAATATGAACTCATGTTGGCATAACCATAATAGTAATAGTTCATCATACATGCATACATACATACATGCGTGCATACATTCATACATACATGCATACATACATCCATACATGCATACATCCATGCATGCATGCATCCATCCATACATTCATGCATACATGCATACATGCACACATCCATGCATGCATATATACATGCATACATACATGCCTGGATTTGAGGGTAGGCAAGAAGTGCCATGGCCTACGGCCCATCAGCCAAAGGGGCCCAAACCAAAAATAACCAGCCATAATTAAGCTATGTGATATAAGCTTCCCATCATCCATAAGCAAACTGATTATCATAGAAGAAGCCAGGAAGGAAAGTCAGAGAGAGAAATCATTAATTTCCTCCAATTTCCAAATTCCAATATTCCATGGCCTTTCATTTCCATCTACTGTTTTTCTCCAAATCTCATTCAATTCTTCCCATATTCCAACTGATTTCACCATTATTTCTCATGGAAAATATCAAATGCTTCCCAAAAATTGAAGTGTCAAAAACATTCTTTGCCTTCTTTCCCAAATAAATGTTAACGGAAAAGAAAAAATTTTTTCTCCAATTTAACATTCCTTTGTATTTGAGTTTTGTTTGAAGAGATGTTATTAACATGATGCAATAAAATATACTACTTTAAATTATATTTCTAGCGCTTCTAATGAAATCACAATTTTAAAATTATTTTAGATGGGGCCCATTTTTTTTATTTTGCCTAGGGCCCATAAAATGTCAGGAACGACACACACGCACACACACACACACACCACACACAACACAAACACACACACACACACACACACACACACACACACACACACACACACACACACATACGTACTACGTACGTACATACATACGTACTACATACGTACTACGTACGTACGTACGTACATACATACGTACTACGTACGTACGTACATACATACGTACTACATACGTACTACGTACGTACGTACGTACATACATACATGCATGCCTGCTGCGTACGTACATACATACATACATTCACAATCATACATACATACATACATACATACATACATACATACATACATACATACATACATACATACATACATACATACATACATACATACATACATACATACATACATACATACATACATACATACATACATACATACATACATACATACATACATACATACATACATACATACATACATACATACATACATACATGCATGCACACGTACATACGTACATACATGAATGCATGCATGCACACGTACATACGTACATACATACATACATACATACATACATACATACATACATACATACATACATACATACATACATACATACATACATACATACATACATACATAAATACATACATACATACATACATACATACATACATACATACATACATACATACATACGTACGTACATATACATACGTACATACATACGTGTACGTACGTACATAGATACATATATACGTACATACGTACCGACGTATGTACGTACGTACGTAAGTACATACATACATACATTCAAAGTACCGATTGCTTGGCGTGGAGCTAATAGTTTGGGAATGTTGTGAAGATCAATTTTTTTGGTGATGTGAAGCTACTGTTTTTTGGACAATGTAAACCTACTGTTTTTGGTGAATCATACAAGTCATATTTTATTTAATGAAAATCATATGCATCTGATTACATTGCTTTTCATTTCAGTTCTTCATTACAAACACTAGTAAAAGAAACATGATAATTCCTATATTGACGGCAGCTTGCAAGCACTTGTGTTGTTGCTTGATTTTTTCTCAATAGCTTCATTTCCTCCACAAACTTTGCATTATTTCCACTTCTTCTTCAAGTATATCATCCCCATTGTGCTGCTCAACATAACCACTACACTACCTAAATTTGTTACACGCATCACACTTGTAGTATAATTGTTGCGGATTCATTGATGATTTCGAGCTCCTAATCGTAAATATTCTCCTACATTTGCAAGTCTTGTTTGACACTCTAATGTAAGAGGATTGAAAATTTGAAGAGCAAGTGTGTGATTGTGAGTTCATTGTAGTGTAAGAGGCAAAGTAGGCATAAGAGTTTGAAGAGTGCATAAAAATGCATATGAAGTTCCATAAAATACACATCCGCCACTGAAACTTTCAGATCACCCAACATGCATGAGCATCACCTGATCGTACATAATAATCTGAGACTTATAGTAATCACTAAAAAAATACCATATGTTTGGGCCCATTTCCTGGACCAACCCACCTATGGAAAGTTACTAAAATACCCCTGCATCTAGGGAAGCCAATCCTCCACCAGCTGGAGCTGACTAAGATACCCTCCTTTATTGGGGCTCCTATCTTCTATAAATAGGAGTTGTCTCATCAGACAAAGGTAAGCAACTCTAAGCTGCCAAACCCAGAGCATCTCTCTCTACATTGATCCCTTTCTCTCTCTACCTCAATCATTTACTGACTTGAGCGTCGGAGGGGCGATCCCGGGACCACCCCCGAGGTAGCCTAACCTTGTTTTGCAGGATTCCGATGTACGGATAACGGAGCTCAGGCGTACCTTCTTGGGGCCCACATCAAGTCTCTAAGCACACGTCAGCATTTGTGATCACCCTCAATTTCTAGACAAAAACACCATATAATTTATCCTCACATAGCTCAAAATGTAAGAAGGTAGCAATAGAAAGCAGCAATAATAAGAAATAACCAAGAACCAATCACTAAATAAAACATGAAATTATTTAATAATTAAACTAGAAATTAGTAAAAAAAACACATCACAAAACATGATTCATGCCGCCTCCGCTCAACTAAGGACATGTTATTTTCGGCATAAAACAGTTGAACTGAACTAAACTGAACTGAACTTAACTGAATTGAACTGAACTGAACTGAATTGAACTGAACTAAACTGAAATGAATAGTGATATGCGAGAGCAAAAGTATTGTCCAGAGCTAAACTGAATTAAACTGAACTGAAATGAAAATAAGTTGGGGAGAACAGGCCCAAAGAAATACACGCATGAAATCATAACAAATAATCAAATAAAAACGACAATGTTTGGGCCCATTTCCTGGACCAGCCCACCTATGGCAAAGTTACTAAAATACCCCTGTATCTAGGGAAGCCAATCCTCCACCAGCTGGAGCTGACTAAAATACCCTCCTTTATTGGGGCTCCTATCCTCTATAAATAGGAATTGTCTCATCAGACAAAGGTAAGCAACTCTAAGCTGCCAAACCCAAAGCATCTCTCTACATTGATCCCTTTCTCTCTCTACCTCAATCATTTACTGACTTGAGCATCGGAGGGGCGATCCCGGGACCACCCCCGGGGTAGGCTAACCTTATTTTGCAGGATTCCGATGCACGGATAACGGAGCACATGCGTACCTTATTGGGGCCCACATCAAGTCTCTAAGCACACTTGAGCATTTGTGATCACCCTCAATTTCTAGACAGAAACAGTTTGGCGCCGTCTGTGGGGAAAGTACAAGAAGTTACTTCGCCACCACTAAGCAAGATTCACCTTGTTGCTACTCAGCAAAACTCACCTCATTGCTGCTCAGCAATGGCCCCAACCATGAAGACATGCTCTCAAGCATCCCATATGCACCTATGGTGCTATCCCTCTATTTGAATGATGAGGATTCCACCCCAATGGAGAATCCACTACGGAGTCGGTCATCCCGCAGCACCAGCAAAGTCGGATGGGTATGGCCTCCACTCGTCGTGAGGAGATCCTTAGTCCTTCCTGAGATGGTCAGCCTAACCGGCTAGGGCCTAAACAGAGGGAAGGACTGTGTCAACCCTCAAAGGGAAAAACATGTTATCACTCGGAAGAAGTTGTATTGAAGAACACAACCCATGAAGACTGATCTGAACAAGGGGTGTGGTGACTTAGAACCGCAAAATCCCTCCAAAATAAAAAGTGGACCCTGAAGTTTATGGTATAGTTCAGCCAGAGGGGCCTACTCATCAAAAGCACCGACTCATCAACGATGTCTATTCATTCAGGGTACCCACTCATCTTTGGGTGCCCACTCAGCAAAAAGAATATACTTAGCTAGATGCGCCTATTCATCATCAAAGGCACCTCATCAACATTACCCACTCCTTCAATGTACCCACTCATCCTTGGGTGCTCGCTCAGCCAGGGCATCTACTCGGCCTAGATGCGTACTCAACTTACGAGAAATTTATCTCAGCTTCAAAGGCACACTATCAAAAGCATTACACCACCCAGATCAGTCCAGCAAAACTAAGACTATCAAGTCAACAAAGGCGAGCAAAAGGAGACTCAAAAGGCGAGAATTTCGCCATGGCACCTCCACAGTCAGGAAGGGGAGATCTCACTAACATAGCCGAAAAATGGCTAAGTACAACATACCGGAACATTCATGATGTCAAATGGTGAGGCTCAAATCGACCCATATCTGGACCCGCTCGGTCAGTAGGAGACCCCTTCTCCTTTGCCGAGTCACTCACACTTGGAGGCATACTCATTCAAGCTAAGCACTTCATCGGCACCCACCCGGACGGCATGGGGCTCATTAGCTCCTCCTCCGAGTGGCGTCCCGACCCGCTCGGCTGATAGGAGACTCTCTCTCCTTTGTCGAGGCGCTCAGCTGATAGGAGACCCTCTCTCCTTTGTCGAGCCGCTCTTATACTTAAGCCAAATTTAGGCTAAGTAATTCACTGATACCTGCTTGAACAGGGGCCCGGTCGGCCACTCAGTCTTGCACATAACTTGAAGCGAGGCACAATCTCGGCCAAGAGAGCTGCTCGGTCAGCCTATACTTTGCAAAAGTTCTAGGGCGTTGCTTCATAACCCCCCACCAGGGAGTTTCACCCCCCCTCTCGGGCCCAGCAGGTACCCCAGGAACATGGATCTCTCTCGTTTTCCGCTGGACGATCGCCTTGAGAATGAATGATGCTACCCTATCCGATCATCCAGCGTGGGGCTAATTGCTTGAACGCCTCAGCTGGTCAAATGAATACACTTGATGGAGGTACGATGATGTTCATCATCTCTTGAATAAAAACTTCTCCAACGGCACTCAAATATGGAGAAGTCTCCCCCGACTAACTTAACCGAAGAAAACGGCTAAGTATCAATAATTGGACCTACTCGGGATCTGAGTAGCGTTAGAAGACCTCCTCGGGAAGCATTAATCTCCCTAGCTTTCCCGAGTCGAGAATCTCCATCATGGGTACCTCCTCAGTCATAAGAGGAGCGTCCTAACTTAGTCGAGAAACGGCTAAGTATCAATAATTGAACCTACTCGAGATCTGAGTAGCGTCAGAAGACCTCCTCGGAAGCATGGATCTCCCTAGCTTCCCCGAGTCGAGAATCTCCATCATGGGCACCTCCTCAGTCATAGGAGGAGCGTCCTAACTTAGTCGAGAAACGGCTAAGTATCAACAATTGAACCTACTCGAGATCTGAGTAGTGTCAGAAGACCTCCTCGGCAAGCATGGATCTCCCTAGCTTCCCCGGGTCGAGAAGCTCCATCATTGGCACCACCTCAGTCATAAAAAGAGCATCCTAACTTAGCCAAAAATAGCTAAGTATCAATAAACCGGACCTACTCGGGAGCCGAGTAGTGTCGCAAGACCTCCTCAGGAAACATGGGTCTCATTAGCCTCCCGAGTCGAGCATATCTCACGGTACTTCCTCGGCTATGCCAGGAATACCCTACCACTTAGTGAAAATAGCTAAGTACAAACAAATCGAGTCGCTCGGCCACTAGGAGACCCCCTCTCTTTTGACGAGTCGACCTCGTATTTAGCCAAATTCAAAGCTAAGTATTTCATTGGCACCGGCTCGGACAAGCTTGGGGCTCATTAGCCCCTCATCCGAGCCGCGTCCACCCAACTCGGCCCAAGGAGGCCTTCCCCTCCTTGGTTGAGTCACTCTCCTAACTCTTGGATGACGTAGCGAGAGACGGCACCGGCTCGGACAAGCTTGGGGTTCATTAGCCCCTCATCCGAGCTGCGTCCACCTAACTCAGCCCAAGGAGGTCCACCTCCTTGGTTGGGTCAATCTCCTAAGTCCCAGATTGACTTAGCGAGAGACGGCACCGGCTCGGACAAGCATGGGGCTCATTGGCCCCTCATCCGAGCCGCGTCCACCCATCTCTACCAAGGAGGTCCCCCTCCTTGGTTGGGTCAATCTCTTAAGTCCCAGATTGACTTAGCGAGAGACGCCACCGGCTCGGAAAGCATGGGGCTCATTGGCCCATCATCCGAACCGCGTCCACCCAACTCAGCCCAAGGAGGCCTTCCCCTCCTCGGTTGAGTCACTTTCCTAAATCTTGGACGACTTAGCGAGAGAAGGCACCTGCTCGGACAAGCTTGGGGCTCATTAGCCCCTCATCCGAGCAGCATCCACCCTACTCGTCCCAAGGAGGCCCTCCCATCCTTGGCCGAGTTACTTTCCTAGCCAAAGAGCGCTAAGGACCTCCCTCAGCATCTCGAGGAGCGTCCATGACCTCCCTCAGCATCTCGAGGAGCGTCCATGACCTCCCTCGGCACTCCGAGGAGCGTCACTGAAACGCCTAGCCGAAATAGGGCTAAGGACCTCCTTCGGCATCTCGAGGAGCGTCTATGACCTTCCTCGGCACTTCGAGGAGCGTCACTCAAATACTTAGCGAAATTCAAGCTAAGTACTTCTTAGGCACCCACTAGGCCAGCATGGGGCTCATTAGCATCTCATCCGAGTGGCGTCCTACCCGCTCGACCACTAGGAGACAACATCCCCTTTGACGAGCCGTTCTCATACTTAGCCAAATTCGAGCTAAGTACCTTATTGACACCCACTCGGACAGCATGGGGCTCATTAACTCGTCATCCAAGTGGCGTCCTACCCGTTCAGCTACTCGGCTTGGGCACCCGCTTAGCCAAGGTGTATACTTGGTCGGCCAATGGAGTCGCTCAGCTAGGAGAGTCGCTCGGCCAGGGAACTTGGTCGGTTAGAAGAGTATCTCGACCAAGGCATCCGGCCAGCCTCTCAACCAGGGCACCTGCTCGGGCTCGGCCAGCAAAGCTTGAGAGCTGCTTCGCCACTCGGCCTGGGAACCCACTTAGCCAAGGTGTATACTTGGTCGGCCAATGGAGTCGCTCAACTAGGAGAGCCGCTCGGCCAGGGTACTTGGTCGGTCAGAAGAGTATCTCGACCAAGGCATCCGGTCAGCCTCTCAACCAGGGCACCTGCTCGGGCTCGGCCAGCAAAGCTTGAGAGCTGCTCCGCCACTCGGCCTGGGCACCCCCTTAGCCAAGGTGTATACTTGGTCGGCCAATGGAGTCGCTCAGCTAGGAGAGTCGCTCGGCTAGGGTACTTGGTCGGTCAGAAGAGTATCTCGACCAAGGCATACGGTCAGCCTCTCAACCAGGGCAACTGCTCGGGCTCGGCCAGCAAAGCTTGAGAGCTGCTCCGCCACTCGGTCATGGCACTCGCTCGACCCAGGCACACGGATAAGGCACCCGGTCGGACTATGAAGCTACTCGGCTATCAAGCTCGGCGAGCCTAGCACATGGTCGGCCAGGGGGTTCGCTCAGCCTAACACCTGGTCGGCCGGGGGGATTAGCTCGACCATATTACCCGCTCGGCCAATGAAGCTGGTCGGCCAGGGGAGTGGGTCGGCCCATAGAGGCACTCGACCATGTTACCCGCTCGGCCAGCATAATTGCTCGGCTCGTGAAGTCGGTCGGCCATCATAGTTGCTCGGCTTGTAGAGCCGCCCGACCAGCATAGCAGCTCGGCCAGCGCAGCAGCTCGGCCCGTACACTCGGCCAGCCTATACTCCGAAAAAGTTCGGGGGCGTTGCCCCCTAACCCCACCAGGGCGTTTCACCCTAGACCCCGACTTGTAGAGCCGCCTGACCAGCAAGCAGCTCGGTTTTAGCGAGACCCCCGTGCTTGGTTAATCCTAGCGCCAGAAGATTTCCTCCGCTACGATCCGGCATGAAAATTCTTGGGTCCTGCTCAATATCAGCAAAAATGCAATCAGCTTATTCGCCAATCAACCGAGCTAAAATGGCGATTTTCACTCCGATTGCTTGGCGTGGGGCTAATAGTTTGGGCCCATTTCCTGGACCAGCCCACCTATGGAAAAGTTACTAAATACTCTGCATCTAGGGAAGTCAATCCTCCACCAGCTGGAGCTGACTAAAATACCCTCCTTTATTGGGGCTCCTATCCTCTATAAATAGGAGTTGTTCATCAGACAAAGGCAAGCAGCTCTAAGCTGCCAAACCCAGAGCATCTCTCTATATTGATCCCTTTCTCTCTCTACCTCAATCATTTACTGACTTGAGCGTGGGAGGGGCAATCCCGGGACCACCCCCGGGGTAGGCTAACCTTGTTTTGCAGGATTCCGATGTACGGATAACGGAGCTCAGGCGTAGCTTCTTGAGGCCCACATCAAGTCTCTAAGCACACATCAGCATTTGTGATCACCCTCAATTTCTAGACAGAAACAGACAACATCTGAAACCAGCAAGCAAAGGAAGAGGAACCACATCCCATGTCCTTTCACTTTTTTTTTTTAAGGTAAGGAGAATTCTCTTATAAGGAAAGGGGTAAATTGAGTATCTTTCTTGTAAGGGGTGAGAATCGAACTCCTGTCATAGGAGTGAAATGAGGGTCTTATAACCACTAATCCAACTTCAAATGAGGGTCTTACAACCACTAATCCAACTTTAACTACAAATTCATCAAATAAATATTATTCATAAACAAGCAACACTAACCAGCAGAACATGTGTTAGTCTTGAACAATTACTTCACGCTAATACTTGCACCCACTCAAGTTTACACAACAAACCATGAAGCGACCCAAACAAAAATAACATGAATTCTAGAGCAACCTAAAAAACACTCTCTGGTATTTAAAATGCATTAAGCTAGTTTTTTAAATATATATTTGAATATAAAATTTTAAATGTTTTTTAAAGAATGTATTACTATATAATACTTCTTTTAATTTTAAATAGTTATCGTTTGAATTACGATTATGGTGGTTTGGTTGATATTATGGTTTTGGATTGATAATTATGATTTATTGATTATAGTTATATGAGTTTTAATTTATTAGTTAATATAATTTCATCAAAAGTTATTATGTAAAAATGGTTGCATATTTTTTGCAATCAGTTAACATTTTTTATAGTTTAATTAAATCAGTTGGTTTTGTAAGAGACCTTCTACTTTTAATTTAAAAGTAAGCGCGTCCAAGCCCAATATTAAGAAGATAACGGGCCATATTTTTGAACATAGTGACTACTTTAATGTATTGAGTGACCATTTTAATCTATTTAGGAATCAATTTAATATATTCAGTAATCACATTCTTTAATTTATTTAGTGACAGGTTTAATCTATTTCGTAACTAGGTTAATCCATTCTGTAAGACTGTCTATTTTATAATTTGTGTAATTAAATTTGCACTGCTATACCATAATCAAGCTCGTGTGAATTATTACGTCTAACTCTAATCTTATTATAAGACGGTCTATTTAGAGAGTTACTCAAAAATCGATCTTATCCGTTTATTTGTTAATGTTTTGCGTTTCTTAAGTTTAACTTGTAATAGAACACTAGTAATTAGTATCTCAACATCATAATGCAGCAAACCAGATAGGAAACTCCCTTAATTGGTAGAAGCAGGTTATGCCAAAACGTTTGCAACTCCAAATCAAGTTTGGAAATCTAGGACTCCTAGATTCCGAATTTTAGTGGATATATTAGGGTATACTTACCTTATCAAATTTAACCGAAACCTGGTCTGATTATTACAAAGCATTGTGTATAAATGACGTACAAAGCAGAAGAAGAATTACACGTACAAATCAAAGACAGACTAACAAAAAAACGACAATCATTGCATTATGGAAGGTAAAAGGTTAAACCCCATCGATACTTCTTCGGTTCATGCTTGCTCAATCAATTATATTCGTGATATGAACTTGAAAAGTTTAATAGCGCGGAAAAAACTTCATCTTGTTCTGGATCTAGATAACACCCTCCTTCAAACAAGAGCGATGCGAAATCTAACCCTATATGATCGTGAATATTTGGAACGTCCTGGTACTCAAAGATGGCTCGAGGAAGGAAAATTGATTAGATGGGGCAAGGTAATTTTTGGATTTCAAATTATTATTTTTTCCTGATTATTCTTTTTGTCATTGTTTTGGTATTATCTTCTTCTTTTTTTTTGACCGAAGGTAATCAGTTAATACTCCGGTTAAAAAGAAATTGTTTAGACATAAAGTTACTGTCACTTGTTTTGATTATTGGCAAAAAATATATACTTTTGTTTTTTTTCTTTCTTTGTAATACTTGTGTACTTTGTTGCGGATCTTTACTCTTTAGTATAGGAGGGAAGGACGCAGTCACGCAGTACATTACATATCAGTTGTTCGTAATTTTTAGCAATTGTATACTTCGTATATACAGTATCAGTAATCAGTATGTTAATAGTTATTGCATGTCCTAGTCCTTCCTTAAAAGCTTTGCTGCTTTGTGCTCGTGAAATACCAATTCTTATCATTACTTAGGTATTGGAAAAACATGATACAACACTGATATACTGTAAGACTGTCAGGCTAATATCTTGTGTCTTCTTCTTTAATTGTGTTTACCATTTATACTCCTATTCTTGCAAATATTATAAGCCACTTTAGTAAATTATAATCCACGCCTAAAAGTTTAACAGCAGCGAACAAGTTTATTTAATTAAACCATCTCAAACCATGTGAGATGTTTAGAATTTAATCTGATTTTGTCCAGTTTTATTATTCTACTTTTGTGCTGATGATTATATCAATTTGCGTCATTTTGTGGTCTTTTTAATTGTGTATTCTAAAATCATATAATTTTCATATAACAGGGAAAAGATCAATGGCTGACCAAATTAAGGCCCAACATTCGCAACTTCCTAGAAGAAGCAAGCAAACTGTTTGATTTTTCAATATTTACACTAGGAGATCGTACGTATGCAAAGAAAATGCTAGATATTCTTGATCCCAAGGGATTATATTTTGCACATTCAGATGTAATTACTAAAGAAGATTGCATCACACCGATGAAAAAGGGGCTTAATCTTGTATCGTCACATGACAGAGTTATTTTGATAGTTGACGACATAGAAGAATTCTGGGACAATGATTCTAAAAACTTGATCAAAATTGCTCCGTATGAGTTCTTTGATGACGATAAAAGGTCTTGGTCCAGACGATTTGCAGATGAAAGTGAGAAATATGGAGAATTAGCAAGGGTTTTGAGAGAACTTAAAAAAATTCATAGGGAATTCTATAGTACGGAGAAAGGAGATATGGACGGACTCCATTATGAAAGTCGAGATGTAAGAAAAGCGAGAGATGAGGTGCAAAGGAAGTTTCAAATGATCGGGACTGTCACCGGTAGTGAAATGGAGCTAATATTAATTAGTTTGGGTTACAAATAAAGACATATTAATTAGGTTTTTTTGTTTTTGTTTTTATAAGGTTTTGCATGGTACTTTCGGATGTCATGAGAATTTTTCATATATAGTTGTTGGTAAAAGTATTTTTGTTTTGTTAATTGTGTTTTGCTTGAAAATAATGCCTTATTCAAAAGAAATTGCAAGATGGTTTAAGAAGCATATTTGTGTAGGTATTGATATAATTTCATTCAGAATATGAGAACTTTGTAGCGTAATTCTAGTGCATATTTAATTAAATATATAAATTAGAAGAAATGAATCTAAAATCTATTGAGTCTATTTTATAGTGTAATGAGATTACCATAACCTTTCAAAAAAAAAAAAAAAGAAATTACCATAATGAATATGCCACTCTTATCAATAATCATCCTTCACTAAACAGATATGTACGTTATTTTCAAAAATACAAAAAAGTAATACATTAATTCTTCAATACCGACAAGGCAACAACATGTGTATTATCTTGATTAATGACCATATCCTATCTTGCAAGCCACATGTTGATTTTGTTAAATCATATATATTATGTATTTTTATATTGGCTTTGTTTGGGAGGTTTTTTAGGTGCTTAAAATGATAAATTGCTAAAACATTTAGGTGTATTTGGAAAATATCTAAACATAAGTAATATATACACAAAAAAAGTTAAATATAACAAAAAAGAGTAAAAGACTAACATACCCCTCAGCATGAGAGGATCAAAGATCATATTAACTATGATAGGGGGTTAAAGAAAAGGCAAACCTGGACAATTTGTTGATGCAAGTCTGCCCTTCCAAGCAAGCCCACAATCAGCTAATTAATTTGGGCTTACTCCAAATCAGGCTCTTTCTCGACAAAATCAGTTACAAAGGAACTTGATATGCTTCGCCCACCTCCTCACCATGATGCAATCATGGGTATATGGGCAGGTCTTGTGCCGCACAAAATAAAAATATTTGTATGGTTGGCTTTGATGGGGAAAATAAATACTCGAGACAGATTAGCTTCCGTTGGGATTATTCAAAGAGATTGCAATGTATGTCCACTATGCCTGCAAGATCCTGAATCCGCAGAACACCTCCTGCTTCACTGTAGTGTCTCATCGCAAATATGGTCATGGTGGACCAATCTATGGCAGATCAACTGGGTATTTTCTCACAGCCTTCGGGACGCATTCTTGCAGTGGAGGTGGCCAAAAAAGGCACCTTTCTTTAAGAAGGTATGGGCAGCGGTTTTGTTCATTATTTTGTGGAGCCTATGGAAGGAGAGAAACCAGCGCATCTTCACAAACAAATCATCACCAGTCAAGAATATAAAAGACATGGTTCTCTTGAGACTAGGTTGGTAGATATCGGGCTGGAAAGATGAATTTCCGTATAAACCGATTGACATAATGCGTAATCCAAAATGCCTACAATGGTCGAGCAGTTCGAAGATAAATCCAACAGATCTTTGTGGCAAAAGCGCAGTGTTATGGTGCCCCCCATCTTCTCACACCTTTAAATGGAATGTTGATGCGTCAGTTCATCCCTTTAACTCAAGATCCGCAATCGGAGGGGTTTTAAGAAACCATCTAGGTAATTTCATGTGTTTGTTCTCCTCTCCTATTCCTTTCATGGAGATTAACAGTGCGGAAATTCTGGCAATATATAGAGCTGTGAAAATAACTACATCAAATGAAGCGTTAAAAGGTGCGAAACTGATTCTTGAATCTGACTCAAAAAATGTTGTGTGTTGGTGCAATAGTGATAGTGGTGGTCCGTGGAACTTAAACTTTCAACTAAGCTTTATCAGAAATGTGTGCAAGGGAGGAATTGATATATCGATTGTTCACCGAGGGGGAAGCGCAAATTTCATGGCTGATTCAATGGCAAAACAGGGGCTGCACAGGAAGTCCGAATTCATAGCATGGCTGTGAGGGCTATTTTGTCAAGGCAGGGTGCAATCAGTGAGCTATAGGGGCTCAAAGAAATCAGAAAATCCTCACTCCCATGGATAACTTCGAGGCCTGGTTATGACTTCAGATTTTAGAATTACAAGCCCAGAAATGTACGGGTGAATGTACCCAGATGGCATCTTCCCTCAATCCCAAATTTTGTAATCTGTTTCTTTTAATCTGTCACTTTTCATGCTACTTGTAATGAGACTCGATTGTATCAGTTTTTTGAAGGGGGACTCCTCTCTATAGGGTGTGCTTCGGCACTATTAAAACGTCGCTCACCTAGTGGGGGAATACCCTATTTTGAGTTTAGAGGCTGCCTTCATATTATTATCAATGAAAGAGTCTCGCAAATTATCAAAAAAAAACTATGATAGGGGGTTATCCATAACAAATGACTCCCTTATCGGAGGGTCATCTATAATAAATGACTCCCTCGTACGAGGAAGTCATCTATCTCTATTATATAAGGGAAGGGGGGAGCAATGGTGTCCTCTTTTGAAATGCCTATTTTGCCCCCCTTCCCTTTCTAAATTACAAAAGGAATGTCAAAATCAAAATCGCCACTCACTTTACAACACTCACTCACAAATCACTTAAAAGAAGAAACTTTACAAATCACTCATACAATTAAGAAAATCACATTATAAAAATCACGCAAATCACGCAAATAATCGGGAAACTTTATTAAAACTTAAAATTAACATACAAACTAAAACTAATAGCCGAGAACGTCAATACATACAAAAACATTTACAAAAACACTTACAAATCACTACTCTCAAGAACCATTCACAATTAATGGTGGGTCATGATAAAAATAGAGGTGTATTTGTAGTGAAATCAGAATTTAGAAGTTAGACAAGGAAAAAAATTATTTACTTTTTATAGTGTTTAAAATTTAGAAGTTAGTACTGTACTTAATTCAAAAATCAACTAAAAAATTATAATATTATAAATCATAAATAAATTCAATAAAATTTTCTATTTTGTTCATAAAATTTAACTTTGAAAAGTAAAAAAAAAAAAAGACAAAAATAATGGTGAGAAACTTAAGTGACAGAAATTAAACTAATCAAATTTTGCAACTAAAAACAATTATACTTCATATGTCTAATGTTCAAATTTTGACTCTTATGCCGAAGAAAATCGTGTTTCTGTTTTGAAAAAAAAATTCTAGCATGCATCGCGTGCAAAAAATTCTAGTAATAAATAACTCTAACCCCCTCCTAAAAGACTGAAATTGACAAGTTAAAAAATCTAATGTTTCAAAATTAGGTACCTAAAATTTTGAAAAAAATCTTTTTTACATTTCCTATTTTAACGTCATTCTCTCTTACTGCTACTTCTCTTTCCCTACTGCGTTGTTGTTCATCTTATTTTAATTTCTCAAATTAGGTACCATCTAGTTTCGTTCTTCGTCTCCTTGAAATCGCCATATGAGTTTTCTTGCAATTTTATATGCAAATTTTGTTCTTTATTTCTCTATATTTCTAAATGTATTTAATTTGCTTTCCCTTTTTATTTGATGTAGAGAGGAGAAACACATTCATTTAAATGTACAGAGAGAAAAGAAAGGAGTCTGTTTTTTTTTTTTTTTGGGTGGGTGGCTGGGGGGACTTTGAACTTTGAAGAGGTTGGCTAAGAAAAATATAATGAATGCCTCATCTAGTTTATTGGAGAAGTCAAATATCTGTAGAATTTTATTGCAATTTTGAAACCTTTAAGATCGTTTGGTTCATTATTTTTGGGTTGCAAGAAACGGAATCAAATACCGGTTCTCTTTCTTCTTGTTTGGTTCAACCCCACATCAATCCCTTACCATTACTTGTTGGTAATGGATTTCTCCAATTTATTACCTTCCCCTCCCCTTCAAGTAACTAAATCCATTACTTGAAGGTAATAGTTACTCTTCATTTCCATTACTTGGCTTGAACCAAACACTCAATAAAAGGAACCATTTTTGTTACCATTCCCCTCCTCTATTTGTATTCATTCCCTTTCCATTTCATATATTGAACCAAACGACCCCTTAGTATTATATTTGGAAATGGGTTCATCTGCTTCTGCTCTAATTCATGTTATCTCAAGGAATCCTTCATTGTCAAATCGATGTTTATTTTTTGCAATTCAAACTCTTAAGAGTATTTTAGGTAGTGATCAGAATGTTGTTAAAATAGTTCGACAATGGAATTTGCGATATTCATCTTTAGGTAAAATAATGTAATGCAGAATGTTGATTTGTTTGAGAAGTATGGCATTTGCAGTGAGAAAAACGTATATGGACTTTGGTTCACTCTAAATTAGTGTGGATCTTCAATGATAATTCACGTGATTATGAATAAGGGTTATTATCTTAAAAAAATAGATATAAAAGATGAGTAATATAGATAGTAAAGTTTGATTATGTGAAAAAAATGTTACTATGTTGCAAAGTGAAAATTTCATTATGATAAACTAATGTAAAAAAGAGTGGCTATATTAAAAAAACAGTCACTATGATAGATAGTAACTGTATAGGGGTGTTTAGCAATTAGAGTTTTGGAGAAAAAGAGAGAAGGAAGAAGAGGTGTAAGGGGAGGAAGGAGGGAGGAGAGAATATATCATTAAAATAACAAAAACAAAGTAAAAAAAATTTTTTAAAAATATTTAACCTCTTAAACCCGTTACTGGTTAACCTGCACTGTTATTGTAAAGGATCCCCAAAAGTTGGAATTGAACAATAAAAAACGAAAGTTAAGACTATTTTTGTCAGAATACCCAAAGTTGGGACTGATTAAATCAAATTTTCTTAATTCAAAAGGAAAAGAGTTTCTTAAAAGTATAAGATATACATGCTTCTGTTATTTGTTTCATCTAAATTTGAGTTAAGGACATTCTTTGCTTCCAATGTATATACGAATTGTGAATATAATACAATGTTTTGTGTTTTGTGATGCTTGTATTGAATATAAGAAATGACCTTACGTTTAGTATCCTCGATAATAATCCGGATTATATGCCAAACGAAGGAACCCTAGATATTGTTAATTATGAAATTAGCGAAATTTCAAGAGGGACTTCTAAAGAGATGGATTTGGTTCATGATCTTATTGCTAGTCAAATATAGAGTAGAAAATAATTTGTTACTATATTTTACAAATATTATTTTTGTTCAAGTGAACTATATTTTAAAGATTTATATTGTTATTTTGTTGTTTAAATACATCGAAAAAAATTACAAAATTTAAATAATTAATCAACTTATGCAACTAGTTATGCCAAACAGTAAAGCTAATCAGCTACCTTATCAATTTTAGCACCGTATCAGTTTTAGCTACCTTATCAGTTCCAACTACATTTCAAGCAATATATTACTTGATATTCAAATTGATAAGTCGGTTTTTAGTTGCATATAGGTAGGTATTAAGTCTCATTTTCATGAAGATTTTAGTGCATCTTAGATCTAATTGCATGATTTGGGCATTCTTTTGAACCATTGTGTTATTTTGAGATACTTTTAGGTCTTTCATGTGACTTTCAGGTTATTGAGGCGGATTGTGACTAAGATAAGCTTATATGGTTCGTAGATGGTCTAGATGACAGTTTTCGGATGCGAAAAGATGAGTTTGAGTGCTTTTGGGGTTGATGGAATGACGACATCAAAGAATACCTCCTTTGCGGGACCAAGCAAAACTTCGCTTGCCCACGCACCAAGGCGCACACCCAAGCACGATCTCACTTGCCCACGCACAAAGGCGCATGCCCAAGAGAGATCCCGCTTGCCCATGCATTATTGGAAACAAAAACTCAAAACCTTCTGTTTCGCGTGCACGCCCAAGCAGAATTCTGCTTGCCCGTGCACGGTGTTGCACTCCCGTGCAACTTCTCGCTCGACCGTGCGTGTTGTTGCCCGATTATTTTCGCGACTTTTAATTATTTCCTTTTTTAGTTTATGTAGGCATTATTAGGTTTTGTTAAACATACTTTTGGGCACTTTTTCATTATTAGAAAATAGAGTATTACTTTTAGAGAGCTTTTGAGAGAAAAACTCGATGATTGAACCTTGAATTCTACAAGTTTGATCCATTCAAGTAAAGACTAAGTTTTTCTAATCTCCTCTTTTCCTTTATTATTATTATTATTATTATTATTATTATTATTATTATTATTATTATTATTATTATTATTATTATTTTATTATTATTATATTATTATTATTATATTATTATTATTATATTATTATTATTATTATTATTATTATTATTATTATTATTATTATTATTATTATTATTATTATTATTATTATTATTATTATTATTATTATGCCTTTCAATTTATTTATTAATTGCTTTGTTATTTCAGTTATGAGTGAGTAGTTTTATAATATAGGATTAAGTTGAACCTTAGTAATGATTAATGCATGAATCCCTTCCATAATTCCAATTTGATGTGATTAATTGTTCTTGCTTGATTGAACCTGAATCATCTTTGTTTCGCAGATGATCTCTTACTTTTTTTGTAAGTGTGATGTGAAATCAGCCTATCTGCTTCTTCAAGGGATAAAATTATTTTCTAATTTTACAGGCTTACAAGCTAATTAATAACTCTAAATATGCCTTGTACTGCAATGGTTTGAGGGAGGATGAGTCTCAAAGACTTCACCTTTTATCAGGGTATGTGAAAGACAGTTTCCCTTTCAGGTATTCAGGAGTACCCGGCCCATTAGTACTATTAAACTAAGAGTAACAGATTCTGAAGCTCTAATTGATAAAATGGTGTTGAGAATTAGAACCTATCTTTTGCAGGAAGATCTTAACTTGTGAATTCAGTTCTGATGAGTGTGTACAGTTATTGGGCATAGTTTTTTCGTGCTTCCTAGTTCAGTCATCAAAAAAAAAAATAACACTATTTGTAGATACTTCCTTTGTACAGGGAAGGCAAATGGTGTTAAAGGGGGCTATGTTAACTAGGACCAGGTCTGTTCTCCCTAGTCTTATGGAGGTCTTGATTTTAGAAACATTATATGAGGAAATGGAACTAGGCAACGATGGCAAAATTGGTTTGGCATATTGGTATGAGGAAGGATGATTTGTGGGCTAGGTGGATCTATGCTATTTACATCAAAGATCATGATTGTTAGAGTTTTGAAGCTGCACAAGGGGACAGTTGGATTGTCAAGCAATTATGCAAAGTGAGGGATAGCTTGAAACATTAATATGCATACTTGGGAGAATACAAGGCAATATTCAATTAAAAAAGGCTTATCAGCAGCATATGGAATCGCATGATTATTCCTACACATAGGTTTATATCATGGCTTGGGGTTCAACACAAATTTCAAACACAAGACAACTTTACAATTATGACATCAGTAATGATACTAGTTGTTGTATCTGTTGTAATGCAATTGAGTCTCATACACACTTATTTTTTGAGTGCCACTTTAGTAAGCAAGTGTTGATGCAACTTTTGGATTTGATTGGATTCCAAAGGAGAAATAGAAACTTGCTCCATGGTTATTAATGTGGATTCACAGAAGCTACAAAGGCTCCAAAACAAGAAAGGGTGTTCACTTAGCTGTCATACGTGTAGGGGTTTATCATATAGATTACTAGGAGCAATGCCTATTGGCACTCTTCTCTTAATAGTATTCTTTTTGTTGTTAATAACATAAAATTCAATGTTAAGCATATAATCAAGTATTGTATTCCAAAGAAGTGTAGTGTTGTAGATAGATTGTGGATAGAAAGGTTGTAAGTTTCAGCACTTTTGTGCTTGTGTCTTGTGATTGTGATTTTTGGTGATATACAATTAGATTACTTACCAAAAAACAAAAGGTAAAGGGGCCTTCCTTAACATTGATTGGGGCTTGTAGACCTTCAAGCTTGTGTCTTGTGACTTGAACGCTCACCTAGACATAAACCAAGACATGAGTAGGAAAAAGAAGATATTAAAAATAAAATTCGTTGTCCAAAAAAAAAAATTACATAAACAGAAATAATAGAAACTATATTAAACCATTTATAAATAAAATAAATAAATTATGAAATTAAGAGCTAGAAACTAGCAAATAACACTAATTAAACAATTAAGCTACAAAGTATAAAAAGAATAAATAAATGCTAAAATATATAAAAATAAATCAAAATAAACTATGAAAACAATATAAAGAATTACTCCTAGAAGTGACATAAATGTCACTTATCACAATCCTATGTTTTGTAAAAATAAAGTCTATGTACGAAGTACATGTTTATTATTTCGCATTAATATTAATGTTCTTTTTATGATTCTTAATATCAGTTTAATACTAATGTTACCGCAACTTGCACGCATCGCGTGCATACAAGGCTAGTGCTAAATAAGTCCACCATTGATGAACTCCAAAACTTCAATATTTGTTTTTATGATAGATAAAGATCAATTTTCTCAAATCATTTGTGATTGTTCATCAATTGGATTTGCCATGATGAGAGAGTAAACCATAAAGGGGAGAGAAACTTGAAAGGTGAGAAACAATGTTAGGAGAGAGAAATTTTGAGATAGGAGAAACAATGGAAGTAAGAGAAATCTAAAACTAGTTGATTCTTAAATCATCTTTTACATTACGTCATTATGATCATTAATTCTCACTAGTACAAGATAGAATATTTGCGTCGGATGCGAGATGCCCATTTGCATCGGACATGGGTCCAACGACACATGCCTCATCGCAGATCAAGATACAAGAAGATCTGCGTCGGACAACGACACGATGGAGTTGATTAGCTATCTACGTCGCACCCTGCCTACTATGCGACGCATATGACTCCTTGCCCCTGTCACATCAACAAAAGACTCATCTGCGTCGCATGAAGAGTAAAGTGTGATGCACATCCTTAGTCCAACACCACACCAACTAGCACCCATGGCCGTATGTGTCAAATGGTGGACAAAAGAATCCTAAAAATTCATGTCTCTGAAATGAAATTTAAAAAATATAACCCAAAGAAACAAAATTACATTTAATACAAAAAAACCCTAAAATCTAAGACAGTCTGGGTAAGATCGAATATGAAAATCTTAATTGAATTTCGTTGAATTCTGATGTCTTCTTTACTCTTCACCGTCATCTTCAACTTTCTAGTCGCCTTTTGCCGGCGAGAGTGAGAAAGGGAATCGCGACCGTCATTTGCAGTTTTGGTGAGATCTTGGTTCAACAGTTAGAGGAGAAGTGTTACGTTGTAGCCTTATAGGGTCTTAAATGAAGCCAGGCAGGCCTAGTTTGCGTTGGATGGGCTTTTATGGTCCGACGCAAATCCATCCCAACTAAGAAAGCCTGAAACCCATTTGCATCGCATGGTACTAATGTTCGACGCAAATTTCCGAATCCAAAAATCAACTTCTTTACTCATCTGCGTCGGATGATCTTTCATGTGCGACGCAAATCGCCTGATACAAGGAGTTGCACCCAAGACACGTTCGACACAAATCCTCAGATCATTTGCATCGAACTTTGATAATAATGCGATGCAAATCATCTGCTCTTGACTACTTTTGTCATTTCTTCGTGCATGCGACGCAAATAGGCAGACACAAATCGTTGATTCTGTACTAGCACTGGTGGAAAAAGGTTGATTTGCATCGGACCCGAGACCCCTATTTGCGTCGGACTTGGGTCCAACGGCACAGGTCTCGACGCAGATGACCTATCAATGATCTGCGTCGAATGCAGATCCGACGCAGATCTTCGTCTATTTGCGTCGCACCTCGTATACGGTGCGACGCAAATGGCTATCCCAACCCCATTATCAGAGCTTCGCTCATTGGGTAATGTAGAGGGTAATGTGCGTCACACATTGTCTAGGGTGCGACGCACATGAGTGATTTGTGTCGCACCATGGGCTATGTGCGACGCAAATTGCTATTTTAATAAAAAAAAAATTAGAACTACGATATACTGCAACATTCAAGGAAAAACAAAGACGATTCTCGAACAGTAGAAGAAGCGAATTGAACACAACAGAATAAACCAACAAAATTCAATAATTTCATAATTTACAACTCCAACACAAAACAATAAACCACCAAAATTCCATAATTTACAACTTGAACACAAAACAATATACCAACAAAGTTCCTAAAATTAAAACAACGAGGGCGAGTAGAGAGACATTGTTAAGTCGAAACAAAAAGAACGTAACTTCAATTTCCTTCCATTTTCGACGAAGAAAACTTCAAGAGAAACCAAAAACAAATCTGCAAAAAGTCAATAAAAAATCAGATATAAAAAGTAAAAAAACAGAAGAACATAATTTCAGATGTATAAAACTCGAAGACAATGAAAAAATGAAAAAAATTAGATCTAAACAATGTAAAAATGAAAAAACGAAATGAAAAAATTGTAGATCCGAAAACATGAAAAAATGAGAAAACGAAATTGTAGATCTAAACAATGAAAAAATGAAAAAAATTAGATATAAACAATGAGAAAATGAAAAAACGAAAAACTGAAACTGTAGATTGAAAAACTGAAAAAAAAAAAACGAACCTGTCAAAGTGAGAGAGAAAGAGTTCGACGATTGTACGCCGGAGACGAAATCGTCGGAAAGAGAAAGAGTTTGTCGTTGTTCATATCAGTTCGTCGATTGAGTATAAAATCAGTTCGTTCATATCAAATTTTAAAGAGTTCGTCGTTGTTCGCCGGAGAGAGAGAGAGTTTGAGGGTGTGAGAGAGAGAGAGTGTTTGAGGGTGAGAAGAGAGACGCGAGAGGGAGACAATTTTTTAGGGTTTGAGTGAGAGAGGAGAATGAGGCCCTATCCGGTGAGAGACATGTTTAAGAGTCGCGCAAGGGGTGTAGGGCTTTTGGGATGATCTGCGTCGGATGGGCCAAGGGGTCTGATGCAGATTAGCCTTTTGCAACACACTTTAATAAAGTGCGACGCAGATATGGCTTAACGATGTGCGTCGGATGGGCTTCGGTGTCCGACACACATGAGCTATATGCATCGCATATCGATAAGGTACGACGCATATAGCTCCGCTGGTGCTTATGCAAAGATGTTTTGCGTCGCACTCTTAATAGCATGCGACGCAAATTATATTTTTGCGTCGTTTTGCCTTTCATGCGACGCAAATAGGACGGCGCAAATCGTCCTTTTTCTACTAGTCTAGTGTCTGTCCTTGAAGAATTTTTTTGGAACTCTAAAATGTTGATTCGCAAATATGAAATTAATTTCGCAATTGATGGAATTTGGCGCTCCAATCTATGTTTTTTCATTTATTAATTTCAATGAAGGTTTCACATTTGGAAGAGAGAGAGAAACAATGTTGAAGAAAAATTTGGAGTTAAGAAACAATTGAGAAGAGAGAAATTTGGAGATGGGAAAAAAATGGAAGAGAGAGAAATTTCGAGGTAAGAGAAACAATGGAGGCCAGAGTGAGAAAATTGGAGGTAAGAGAAACAAGGAAGAATAGAAATAAAGAAGAGAGCAACACAATAAATAAATAAGTGACTAGAAATGAGTAAAATTTTGCTCATTTGGAGCATTTAATACATAATCTTCATTGGGAGTACCATGCATGCATGTAATCAAATTAGTGCAGTAGATAGAAAAGAATCCATAAGTGATTATAAGTTTCTTGATATTATTCTGTTGAACCCATATATGTTGTGCACATGTGAGTTGTCCTACATTGAAGAAAGAGAAGAGAAAGTACCACAATAAAAGGTAGAGGACTACCCCTACTATTGCTAATTGGTTTTAATATATAACCTCCTTTGAGCTTCTATGTGGACCGAATTCTCTTTTTCTTTATTTGGGTTGCCTAGGCCTATTTTTAGTCAATATCAAATTTATCTAATTTAACTCCAAATAACACAAACTTAACATGGAACAAATGACTTAACCACGTGCTAATTTATGAATTTATTTGATTGAATTGAGGTTATTTATAAGTTTTTGCGTATTTCTATTAACATGGTTTACGAACTACCAAATACATACACAAGCAAGATTGCTCTATCTCTATTATATAAGGGAAGGGAGGAGCAATAGTGTCCTCTTTTGAAACGCCTATTTTGCCCCCCTTCCCTTTCTAAATTACAAAAGGAATGTTAAAATCAAAATCGGCACTTAAAGAAAACTAGCGAAAATTAATTTACAACACTCACTCACAAATTACTTAAAAGAAGAAACTTTACAAATCACTCATACAATTGAGAAAATCACGTTATAAAAATCGCGCAAATCACTCAAATTATCAGGAAACTTTATTAAAATTTAAAATTAGCATATAAACTAAAACTAATAACCTAAAATGTCAATACATACAAAACATTTACAAAAATTTTCTTACAAATCACTATTCTCAAGAACCATCACAATTACATACTCACAAAAGTTACCTATAAACACAAAACTGAGAAGAACATAAGATTTTGACGGCGATATCACACATTCATCCATCGGCAATTTGCGAACTTTCAAAAAGGTACATAACTCTTTTAACCTTCAAAATTATTTCACACTAGTGAAATAAACAATAGCAACTTAGTCGACTGTTATGTAGTTAAAAAATGGAGATGATAGCAATGAGTTCAAAAGGGGTTTTATACAATCAGACTTAAATTTAATTCATTTTCATATAAGATAAATCTATTTTTTTCTTAAAAAATGCCAATATTAAAATTTTTGCCCGCAAAAAATCCATGTTCAGAAATAAATTTTGAAAAATAAAAAACAATATCGAACTTTTGCAAAAATCCATTTTCAGAAAAAAAAACTACATTAATTTCCGAAAAGTAATGATTTTTGTTTTTCTAAAAAAAAATTACAATATCAAATTGTGTATGAAAAATTTAAAATTTCATTTCAAATATAATTGAAGCTCAAAGTGTTAAAATTTAGAAAAGGACAAGATTTAAAATGATGAAAATTTTAAATTTTAATGTGTGAAAACAGAAGTTAGAAGTTAGACAAGGAAAAAAAACTGAAATTAGTTTATACTTTTCGGTTACAATTTTGGGATCATGGATCAAATTTAACCCTTGCTAATGTCCAAAAAACGTAGAATTTGTTTTTTTTTAAAATGAGGCACGCATCGCGTGCGTAAATGCTATAAGCCTATAACTCGTCAATCTCCTTGAACAATATACATCCACAGTATGTACGACTCGGGCTGGCCCGTATCCAAAAAATTAGATGGCCCATTGCCAGTTTCCAAAGAAAAAAAAAGGGGGAAAGAATTATGATATTACTTCCATCATGATATCATCTTAGAAAATGTCCAACTTTAGAAAAAGCAAGTCAATGCTTGTCAATACAGTGCAACGAACCATATTCGTCAAACAGTCAACATTTACATTTGATCTAATGACTCATGCTTTGAACAATTCTTTGCAATTCACTTGATCATATATATATATATATATCCAAGTAAATAAACAATAGTCTTTCTTCTCATAGAGACCATATACATATATTCAATAACATAATCCAATTTTAGCCTCAACCATCAAATTTTTCATGCCAAAGTTTATCACTAAGCGACAATAATGGCATCTCCTACAGTGCGTTATACCGCTGTTGCTATCATTATCATAGCGTATGTCTTTGGTAGCCACAATTTCATGGCTTACGGGCAGTCATGCGCAGGAGATATCCCAAGCCTTGTGCGCCAATGTGCCAAGTATGTGCGGAAGGCGGGGCCGAAAACACCGCCTTCTTCACAATGTTGTGGTGTGGCTAGGAATGCTAATGTTCTTTGCTTATGCAAGTATGTTACCAACGGTATTGAGAAGTTTGTTAGCGTTGATAAAGCTGTTTTCATTGCTCAATACTGTGGTGTTCCCTTTCAACATGGAGCTAAATGTGGAAGTAAGTGTTTCGAACTTTGTATAATCATCTTAGTAATAATCAACTTTGCTTTTTCTTGTTTTAGTTTGTTTCATATATTAATTTCGTGTTTGGTTTCTAATTTGTGTTAAGATTGATAGAATTTTATGCGGATGATTCTTAAAGCTAAACGAAGAGGAATTATAAGCTAAGTGTGACAGTTATTACTTATTAATCACTAACTCTTATCAATCTAAGTTAGCCATATTATAGTATCAACCTATTGACAGATTTTGACATTATTAGCCTTTCGTTTTATACCTTGCTTTTTATTAGTAAAGATTATTATGAAGTCGATAAATCGTCTATGGCTCACATAACAATTTTAGGCCTTGTTTGCTTGACAAAACAAATTACGGGAAGTGCAAATTCCTAGGAAGTAGAAGTATATGAAGTTGTTTGGTTGGCAAAATTATGAGAATTTGCACTTCTTAGGAAGTTCTACTTTGTCCAAATGGAGGAAGTTACTTACGTCGGTCCCCCTAGGTAAGTAGAGCTTCCCATATGAAATTCTACTTCCCATTATCAACCAAACACAATTTTACAGTTCCTAGCAATTTCAAATACATGGAAAAAATAACTTCCTAAAAAGTATGACTTCCTATATACAATCAAATAAGGCCTTAGATGAATAATCAAGCACCGGTTGTCTGGTTAAATTCCTTTGGAAGCAAATCTATTAACACCGTGTGGGTCCTCTTAGGATTCAGGACAAAATAGAGGTAGAGTTAGAGGGAAGAAACTAAGTACCTTCGCGCATTGCATTTTACTATTTTAGTCTGATGAGTCATGGGCTTTGAATTTGATTGTTCGGTAATCGGTAGTGAAACTTTGCCATTTCATGGTCCTGTACACAGTAACACCATAGACTTTTCAAAATGGTAATATAGTCTCACGGACTTCATAAATCATTAGATAGTGAAAACTCACCAGACTTTTCTAGTTTTCTGGGTTACTGACCCAAAGCAAAACGCGTAAAATAGGAATTACTCTAAGAACTTCCTTTTTTTTTTTTTTTACATCTTATATTTTTTAAAGGGGCGTGCTATATAAAGCAAAAAAAGGCTAAATACAGCAAAATATATTAAAAGACTAACCTATTCTTTGGGGGTCATCTATGACAAATGACAAGGGGGTCATCTACGACAAATGACCCCCTTTTGAGGGGGGTCATCTATGACAAATGACCCCCCTTTAGGGGGGTCATCTACAACAAATGACCCCCTTTTGGGGGATCATCTACGACAAATGACCCCCTATATAATCCCATTCCTGCCATACCCCTAACGCATCCAATTTTATAAATAAATGTGACATGCTGGCTTGTGTGCACAAGTACTTATGGTAACGTATTTTGCTGCATTACTACACCCCTGCGTACAAGATTTTTTTTTATTAAAAAAATTAAAATTAACCATGGTTAAGTTAGACATAATTTTAAATGCTGTATTTAGCCTTTTTCTTTGCTGTATACAGCACTTATGTTTTTTAATTACGAATTTGTATATAATTTTTAAAGAGGAGAGAGATAGAGATAAAGATAAATAAAATAAAAGGATCTCATGTGAACATGTGATAGAAAAGAGATAGAGAGAAGTTATTATTCAGAATAAAAAATATAACATCTAATTTGAAACTTACTAAAATAGAAAGTGTAACATTTAAAAGAAAATTTATTGTTATTAAATTTAATAAAGTATCAAGTAGTACTTGGTATAGAGGTAAAGAGAGCACTCTTATAACCTCAAAGTTGGAGGTTCAATTCCCACTGGAGGCACCTTGAAATTAGGGATTCCCCTTACCCTTCCCCTTTACTCTCAAGTGTCTGGCCCATTAAGACCCGAGCGAGATTCGGGCCACCTATTCTTACCAAAAAAAAAAAAACTAAATTTAGTCAAGTTATACCGGCTAAGTGTTTAAGCCGGAAAAGATAAAGAAAATCTCCATACTCAAGAAAAATTGGTAAGAATTAAACGTATGACCTCAAGGTTACAACAAAATAAAACTCCTACTATATATCAACTACGCTAAGTATTTTTTGGTCTTACAAATTTGACTTGTACTGATTATGTCACGTGGTAATACAACTCCTTCAAAGCTCGAAAAGTAAAGGATTTTTTAGGAATTAGGTTAGATAAAAAGAAGATTCTAAAATTATTTGATTGGTTAATGGTTAGTTTAGCACATCTAAAACAATAGATAACAAATATGGAGAAAACTTCCAAGAACCAAATCACCATGATCAAACATTTTCCACATGGCTGCATATTTGTACATCTAAAATTGTGCTAATCCAAATCATTATCTTGTTTGTACATCCACTATTTTGTTTTGTACATCTAACATTCTTTGTATGTACATCCAACTTTACCTATTTCATACAAATTAAATTCATTCATGCATGTACGTACATCCACAAATTTGTTTGGGATACAAGAGGGTCGGGGTTGGAGGTTGAAAGTGTATGATTGTAATGAGCATCTCGGTAGGTGTTATGTATGAGGGTAGTCCAGAAGATTTCTTCTTACTTATTAAAAACTTATTTTAATGTACATTCATCGTGCTTGTTTTGTACATCCGTCATAATTCTTTTGTGCATTCAAGATTTCCATCACTAGTTTAAAAAGAAGTAAAGAGAAATATATCATTTTAGTCTGTTTACCATGAAATTGTTATTAGAATACCAGAAAGTCTAGCATCAAATAATTACACATATATGAAGTAAGAGAAGAAGAAAA
Source organism: Beta vulgaris subsp. vulgaris (assembly GCF_026745355.1). Classification (NCBI taxonomy): domain Eukaryota; kingdom Viridiplantae; phylum Streptophyta; class Magnoliopsida; order Caryophyllales; family Amaranthaceae; genus Beta; species Beta vulgaris. The sequence goes on from NC_079203.1 coordinate 8,178,858, forward strand.
GTGAAGCCAGACCGAAGAATGAGACACCTGGGTGCAGAAATTTCAAATTACAACATTTGTCTTCTTGCATGGTGGGTGCCATGGACATTATTGTTTGGTGGAATGTTTTGGTGTATTAACAGAGAAATTAAAACGCCACCAGAATTAATGCAAAAAATTTGCCTAGAATCTACCCAGCAATCAATAGTGGCTCCCAAATATAGTTAAATATTGAACGGCAATTTTCATGGATTGTGATTTTCTTCCTCTCATTTTCTAGTGGCTTGCCTACCCTAAAAATCATTGTATACATTTTCCATACATTAATACATATATCAGATGGTTATATTTAAGTTTGATAAAAAAAAGATGGTCATATTTAAGGCCATAATTATGAATTTATGGTAAATTTCTGAGAGATATGTGGTAGTTGATCGTTGACTAGCTATTGCATGATCAAGCTTTAAATTGTTGACTCGTCAGTCCACCAACTTCTAGTTCCTACGTTGATCCTACCCCATTTTGTTTAGTGAAAATTTAAGATCAATTTTAGAGGAAAATTAAGGTATTGTTTAGATTGATGCTAATGTTAAAGAGGTAATATAGAAAATGAAGGTTACTGAAATTAGGATAAATAAAACAAACGAGACGTGTTGGAACTAGCTAGCTAGTGGCAGAAAATCAAAATAACTTATGGTTAACGTACTAATTGAAGGCGACATGTGGAAAATTGTCTATTATCTCATTCTTAATTTACCGAACTTCTATTCGTCACCCCAAAATTACTGAATATCGCCCCAAATAACCTTTTTTTTCCTTAAATCACCACCACCACCCACCTCCTGCCAGGCTGCCACCACCACCACCCACCTCTTGCCAGGCTGCCACCACCACCACCCACCTCCTACCAGGCTGCCACCACTGCAATCCGCCTCCTGCCAGGCTGCCACCACCGCAATCCGCCTCCTGCCAGGCCGCCACCATCACCTCAAACTAGCAGACCCCACCACCCCCACCCCCACCAGCAGCCCCCTCTCTCACCTCAAATTTCAGATCTGAGTCTGTTTCCCTCACCATGCACCATCGTCGTATTCGTCGGCCTTTCTCTCACCACCATCGCCAATCCAACTCAACTCGTCGTATCGCTTCTTCGAACACCATGGCCAGATCTTTCTTTGCGCACATCAATAAAACACCATGACCAGATCTTTCTTTGCACAGATCAATCGAACACCATGGCCATATCTTTCTTTGCATAAATCTCGAATTTTTTTGGGACCATGGGTGGAACGTCCAGGCAGGACGTTCGCCCCTATGGTCCCAAAAAAAATTCGATTTTGTTAGTAGATTGGTGGTGGTCGAGGTAGCGGGTGGCAGGAGGATGTAGGTGATGGCGGGTGGCAGGAGGATGTAGGTGATGGCGGGTGGCAGGATGTAAAAATAGGAAAAGGGTAAAACAATCCAATAAAATAGTCTCAGGGCGATGTTTAACAATCCCAGCTTAACTTATACAATGCAAGACAATATGGAGAAATCCACTATATAAAATGGAGCAAATGGTTGTCCACCACCAATTCAATGTGAGACGATACAAAAGAAAGTGAAATTCATATATTTACTTTCCAAGTTTAGACCAATTATCCCAAACTTTCCAACAAGATATTTAGGCACGATTTTTAAGGAGTCGGAACACTATCAACTTATTTGAGCTTCACTTGTTCACCAAACGAGTTTTTTAGCTTGTTGGTTAGGAGTTAGGTCACAAGCTTATTATTAATATACACTCCTATAGACATGAAAATACACTGGTACTTTCACTATATATGATCACTTGTCCCATTAGTAGAACAAATATGTGGTCGATCTTCTCCCACATTTCTCTATCAAAATAATGAACCTTACAATACGTTTAACGACATTCCTTGACAACATGGACCCCCCCTCCTAAACTTCCCTATATAACTCTCCTCAATTATTACTCCTTTCTCCACAAAATCAAACAATAAAAGAGAAACAAAAAGAAAGTGAGAATGGTAGTAACAACACCAACAATGCGTTTCACAGCAATCACAATCCTTGCCATGGTTTGTGTTGTTGCTATTATTGGCAATAATAATAACTTCATGGCATACGGGCAATGCGAAGGGAGTATCTCAAGCATAGTTAGCCAATGTGCTAAGTATGCGCGTGTGACAGGCCCTAAAATCCCACCCTCTAGACAATGTTGTGCCGTGGCTAAGAAGGCCAATGTTCCTTGCTTATGCAAGTACATTACTAAGGATATTGAGCAATATGTTAGCGTTGATAAGGCTGTCTATATTGCTCAATATTGTGGTGTTGCTTTTCAACATGGCTCTAAATGTGGAAGTAAGTGTCTCTAAACTCTTTTCTAGCTCCTCCTTAGTTGATTTTTATTTTTCTATCCAATTTCATCTCCTCCTACAGGTCAAGTGGGTTCATAGATCAGGACCTTGTTACACGTAAAGAAAAATATTGTAGATTAATACTTTAGTTTATAGTGAAAATAATAGCTAATTTTACTTTTCCAACATCAATAATACTACTTTTCTTTACTATTATAAAAGTATAGTAGTATCATTGTAGTACTTGGTCTAGTGGTTTGGTTTGTATCTCAGATCACAATTTTGAGATTGTGGGATCAAACCCCACTAGAGGCACTTTGGGGGTGGGGATTTCCCCTTACCATTCTCCCCTACTCCGAAAGGGCCTTGCCTATAAACCTAGGTTGGATTGACTCGTGCAAGGTTCCGGTCCAGTTAGGGAGTCTTCTTCCTTACCTTTTAAAAAAATGTATAACTACATATAGCGCATTTTCATAAGATACATGGTTTGGATCTAGAACCAAATGGGTCTAGATCAAACCCGGATCCAACTTGAAGATTCAGATTATGTGAAATGGATATTTATTAACAATTCTAATACAAGTTCAGAATCTCTTATTATTGCAAATCATGTTGTGTAATGTATATGCTTACCATCCAAGTTCCTTTTTGCCATAAACAGTTCGTAATTAAGATTCAATGAGTCTTTTTTGGAAAATCATTTATGTTACTACTTTGATGGCATGATCTATAAGACTTCGCTCTTCTCAACTTAATAATATATATAAATTTCATAAACATGAGTTTTGTTGAGTAGACAAAAAAAAGTAAGTTTAATTTATTAAGCTATGTTGAGTAAAAATAAGTTAATTTCAATTAAATTAGTTTTGGTTAAGAAAAAATAAATTGAACAATATTAGGTTTGTCAAAAATAAAGTAAATGGAAAATATTGGATAGATGTGGAGTGGGGATCAATCGTGTTTTGTCTATATGTGGGTAATAATTCTACACATTATGTTGGTACTCGGCAGTGGAATAAAGAAAAGTTAAGCTTGATGGAAGAACAGATCATATATTGATATACTAGTCTTACATGCACGCAATGCGTGCAATAATGTATGATAACAAATGAAGTAAAAAATAAAATTAATTGGGTAGAAAAACTGTTTTACATTTTATTTTCTCAAAAAACTAATATTTCAAATGTCCTACTTTCCACCTCTTTTTTCATTCAAATGAAACAGTAAGTTATCCTCTATTTTTTTTTCTTTTTTTTTCTTTTTCTATTTTTTGGTGTCCCCCAAGTGTTGCCTTATATAATAGAGATGGGCTCATTGCTCGAGCATTGTCGGTAGCCATGGATTTGTAAGGAATGTTAGGAATCATTATGACAATCTTGGAATATTCGCTCTAATCCATGGGGGTCCAATAAGCCCATTATTGGAGTTTTTTTTTTAATTCTGTAATTTATTGGTCCAAACAGGCTCAGTCTTCATGAGTTAGGGGGTAAAAAAAGGAAACCAAACCCATAAGGAAACTTCCAGAGACTGGAAAGTGGGATTTATACCCAGAAACAAATAGCCACACAGATACCCCAAATATGGGAATGATGAGAGTCGAACTCCCGACTATAAAATTGGGAGGTGGGAGCTCTAACCATTAAGCTCCCACATGATTCTCATTATTGGATAACCTTTTTTTAATTTTATCTATTAAGGCTATGTTTAGTTCACCTTATTTTTGCTTATTTCAGATCTAATCAGATCAGATCAGATCAGATCAGAAAAAATAAGTTCAGATCAGATCAGTTCAGATCATGCTTATATTTAAAAATCATTATATCTTTCATTACATATTAGTAAAAATTACAATAATTGAATATTAATAAAGTACTCATTGAGACGAATGAAACAAGACCCCACATGACTATATTTTTTCTTATATATTGAGAAAAATCTAAAAGATAAGATCTTGTAATCAGAAAAAATAAGTTCAAATCAGATCAGATCAGAAAAAATAAGTTCAGATTAGATCAGATAAGTTCAGATCAGAAAATTTCAGGTGAACTAAACATAGCCTAAGTATTACTCCCTCCGTCCCAAAATATAATTCCCATTTCATTGTGCACAGTCTCCAAGACGTACATTTGACCTACGATATCTTCTATTTCTTATTAGTAAAAAATATAAAAAGTTGATATTACGAATTTACACATTGAGACGAATCTAACAAGACCTCTCATGAATATGTTTTTTTGTATACATTAGTAAGAATATTTGGTCAAAGTTTTTAAAATTTGACTCCCAAAATAGAAATGGGAACTATATTTTGGGACGAAGGGAGTAATGAATATATTTGTCTAATATATTACTATATTTTTGGTGCTTTTTTTTAGGGGGTATTTTTTTTGGTGCTTTATTATATATACGTGTATAAGTTGTAGCATAATCCTTAGAGGTTCTAACATTTAAAACTGAAGATTTAATCTTTGGCCTTCCTAATTTCTTTTTTAATGGTCACATACTTCCATGTTACTCAACCAGTGTGTATATATGCTCTAAGAGAAAAACATAAATACACCTTAGTATAAGATGCACATTTTGAGTTTTTGACAATTAATGGACACATGTAAGTCGTGGATAATGGATATAGGACGGGATTCCCATCAAATTTGTACTTCCTCCGTTTCAAAATAGATGTCACATTGTACATTTTTAGGTGTTTCAAAATAGATGCAATAATGTTTTTTTCCCCTTATTTAGTAACTTTTGCCTTATACTTTTACCATTTTACCCTTACTAACTTGTTTTAAGTACACTAATCTACTTCACTTTATATGTGGTCCCCAACAGTTTTTTATTTTCCCTCTTTTCACATGGGGACCACTACAATTAATCTACTTCACTTTATACTACTTAAACATGCTTAGGAAATTTTGCCTAGGAAACCGTTTTAATAACAATGTGGCATCTATTTTAAAACGGAGGAAGTATTAATAAATGGTGGTTTAATTTTAGCCTTTATATTTGTGATAGGAATCATGAGCCTATAAATGACCCACACGACTACAATTATTCATCTTATTATATAACCTATGCAAATAATATATTGGATCCGAGTTTAAGGAGATGAAATTCGGTTTGAAAAGAAGAAAATAAACTAGAAATGACGTTTGTTGGTAGCTTGGCCAAGACACGACATGATAATCTCGTGCCCGTGCCATGTCAACTTAGTTAGAGCAAAAAGTTAGGTCTAGGCATAAAACGGCCCATCGGTCCATTAATTCGTCGAGTAGTGCCTAGCGTAAGACCCAACTTTTTTTATGCCAAAATTCATGCTTCGTGTTGTGCTTTCTCATCCAAAATAGGTGAACTGGTAGGTTCTAGGCTTGGAGCTCCGAGAATTTCTACTAACCTTTACCTCTTCTTTTTGACAGGCTACACAATTCCATGAGCACCGGACGCTACACAATTAATGGCAGCGATACTGCGGTAGTATGTCATCAGATGTTCTAATATGTACCGTTATTATTACTAAGTACCAGGGATGAAGTTTGAGGCTTTGAGCCTATGCTAAACGATTCGTTTATCGTACTCTAGTCTAGTAGTCTTGATGTCTTTACTATCACAATTGACAGTGCGTCTCTACTTCCACAAGTTAGGATGATTAAGGTTGTCCACCTAATTATCTTTTAATTTCTAAATTAGAGAACTGCAATAAATGTATTAGCTTTATCATACTCCATAGAATAATAAATCAAAATTGGCCTTCATGGTTCTACTTATGATTTCATCATGTTAATTCTCTCAATTATTGTGCATTCTCTTTATTGTGATACCGAGACCAAATGCTACTATGAATAATTATGTTTTGGGAGTCTATCTGAACATTTTTATTGGATTGATAAACCACATAAACTTGCAGCATGTATCTTCTTGACTCATTTATAATTTAAACAAAAAAAACGCATATAAATTCAAGAAGCGATAAAGAATATTCTACTTCATAGTCATGATCATACTTAGGGATGACAATGCATCTTGGACCCGAACCAGATCTGTGGATCAAGATTCGTATTTCCAAATTTGGATCCCAAAATTGTAGACCTAGTGAATTCGAGTCAGTTTTTGTATCCTATGGCCAGAATGTAGATTGAAATCTGATCCCAAGATATGGACTCGAATGGATTGATCCCTTTTTTTTTTTTTTGAAAAGGGGTTGGGCTAGTTTTGAACTTTTAATTAAAATGAAAAATATAAGTTAAAATAAAAACCTTTACCCACGACACACCCCTTACAGTCTCTCTTGTCCAACACTCTGCCCCTTTGTCCCTCTCTCTCACCCGCCCCTTCTGTATCTCTCCTCCACCACCAGCATCGAGATCCGACCAAGTAAACCACCAACAACGCACTCAACACCCTCTCCTTCTCTCTCGCTCTCACACTCACTCCTCCACTCTCTCTTACCCACAACCAACAGTTATTGTAGGCATGTGATTATCATGTTTTACCCCATATAATTTTAGTGATGTTTTGGCTCGAAATAGAGTTGTCATTTAATGTTTAATAAAATTCACTAAAACAAAGTTTGGGATGAGTTTCCTTACTTATTCAATGAAATATTGAAATACATGCACATAATTCGATTAATTACATAAAAAGACAAACATTTTAAAGGTTGTTTTTTCTAACATATAAGATCTTATTTTGGTAATCACTTGATTAAATGACAAGATAAATAGGTACGAAGATCAGTTGTTCAAAATTATCTTATAAGGCATGATTTAACTAGTTTGCAGGTTTGATTTAGCAAATAATAATATATTAGTGATCAGGCATTTGCAAGTAAAAAAGGCATAAAATAACTAATCAAATCATATAAATGTTCATGAAAATAAATAAATAATTATGAGAAGAGAGATCAGAAAGAATATACAACTATATTTACAAGATTACATTTTTAATGATATAATCCCTACATCATGAAAATGAAATCGTTAGTATAAAAGGAATTAAATTGGAATTGAGCATAAAATTTTACCTTTATCGCCTATGCCTGACTGTATAGACGTTGGAGGAATCAATCTTTATCCTTGAGAAAGTGAGTTCTTGAATGAAAATTCGAAGAAGGAAGGATGGTGTTTCTTGAGATTGAATGTGTTTGAGTAGTTCGAATGTATGTTTTGATAGTGAAAAAATAAGAATGAATATTGTTGAGAGGTTTTTGAGTTGTATTATATATTGAAGCTTATGTGAAGTCCGTGAGAAATCTCACAAGTGAAAACGTGGTATTTATAGTGCAAAATACAACTGGGGTTCTGAAAATAGAAGCTACTAAGAGCAACTCCAATGGTAGAGCAAAATGTAAGTTGGCTTAGAGCAATTATATATCTCTGCCACCTAGGTTTTTCTAGCTAACTCAACTTTAAGCCAAAACTCCCACAATGGTTAGCCAATATACTTGTTGCTTGAGTAACGGTCCCACTTGAAATGAGATAGTTTTTTTTTTCATAGAGAAGAATATATAAATTATTCACCAAAATTTTCACATGGGCCCACAACTTTAACTCAAGCAAATTGGCTTAGAGCATCTCCAACGGTCTTCTTTCTGATGTCGCTTGAGAATTTTACTTTGCTGAGTGACATGCTGGACCATTGGAGATGAAGGAAGCAGTTAGCTTAGTTTAAGCTACTTGCTTGTTTTGGCAATATAGCTGGAGCAAAAAGGAAGAATAGTTGGAGAAAGAGAAAAGTTTCTGGTTGAACTACACGCATGAATGACAATCATGCGTGAAACTCACTTCTCTTCTTTGCAATTTTCGAGTAAAAATTATGTGGGCCCTAAAAGTTTTCACTCTCCAACAACTATATTCTGGTGGTTTTTTTCCATCAAAATCCTGTTCAACAAATACAAGTTTGTAAAAATAATGGATACTTTGAACGTCTATTTTTTTTGTAAATTTTTTTTTCAAAAACTAAAGATTTTAAATTTTAATACTTACAAATTGTCTATAAATAGCAGTAATTTTTTTAGTTACCACACTTCTCATATTACCCAATAAAATTACCAACAACTTCTTACAAGTATTTTCTTACAATGGATAATTCTGAAGATTAATATAGTCAATATTATTCCTACTTAGAAAATTCTCCAAACATAGAAAATCAAACTTATCAAATTCCAACCCAAAATTTGTCAAGTTCCCAAGTTTCTCCAATTCGCCCAACTCCCCACAATTATCATGTAAGAAACATGTCTATACCAAATATACAATATCCCCCCAATGCTCATATGTATTACCACCCTACCTATTACTGCTCGCCTCCTGTTGGGCAAGGCAATCGTCCGATTAGGCCGAACTATTACTCTGTCCATCTTATTATCCTCACGAAAATACAAGAAGGGAAACTCTTGATTCATCTGGTATGCATCAACCACCTCCAACAATGGGTAACGAGTCTCAAACTGAAGTTCTTGAAGATGAGGAACAACAAGAAAATATTCAAGATCAAGGAAACTCAGACAAGTTCAAGTGGAGCATAGCACAAGACGTAGATTTATGCAAGAGTTGGTTAACAATTTGAACTGATGGTGTCACGGGAACTGACCAATCAATGAACAATTTTCGGGAAAAAAATTGTTAATTACTATTACAATGAATGGAGAAAGGAGGGTCCGTCTGTGACCATTCAGACGACTTCTAATCATTGGTACAAAATGAGGGCCGATGTTTCCAAATTTAATGGGTGCTATATACAAATTAAGGATAGCCATCCAAGCGGTCATAATTACACACTTGTTATCAATTTGGCAAAGGACCTTTGGAGCAGCCGTAACAAAAAAAGAAAGTTCCCATACCCACATTCTTGGGAAATTCTTCGAGATCAACCAAAGTGGCAAGAGTTTGTAAAAAAGGATGGTGGTTCATCAAAAAGAGAACAAAAGTTTCTGCTGCGGGTGCCTACACTTCGTCATCGTCAAATCCAGATGTAAGTGAGTCTAGTAGAAGTGTACAAAACATGGATGATCGACCACCATGACAAAAGGCAGCAAAAGCAGAAGCAAAAGGTAAGGGGAATGTGAATAAGAAGAAAACTGGTGAGGTCTCTGACAAGTGGGAAAAGTTTCAAGATATACAAATGAAAAAATTATCTTTATTCGAGGAGCGCATTCGACTTCAAGAGTTTGAGCTTCTTTGCAAGGATACCTCGAACATGGATGAAAGAACTTCGCAAAAATCACATACAAGTTTGTGAATTTCTTAAGGCTAAGCATGGGCTATCGTAAAATTACTATGTTATTCTAATAAGAAGAAAACTAATGAGGCATCTGAGAAGTGGGAAAGGCTTCATATTATGTTGTTTTAATATTCATATATCTTAGGATGTTTTAATTTTGTACCGGTAATCGTATTAATGTAATGTAATCATAGTTATGTATCAGAAATTTTAACATATAAAAGTACCTTTCCTAAACTAGGCGTTGGAAAGTAGCAATAATAAACTAGCCGTTGGACAGTACCAATGCAAAAGTAGCCGTTATAAAGTGTTTGTTTGCAAATTCTTCTATATATTGAGTTCAATGTCGTTTGAGAATCCTCACAACTCAAAATTCATATACTCTCACATCATCTCAGTGGTCTCTTCCACAACAAGAATGCGTGTATTTAGCGTCTACCTTTAGCGTCCGTCTAACAAAGCAGACGGTATAGGTCGCAATACCGTCCGAATTACAATCAGACGGTAAATAGCGTCCGATTTACCGTCCGTTTAAATATCAGACGCCACTTAGCATCTGCTTAAGGACATTAGCGTCTGCTTGTGGGGCATACGTAAATTAGCGTCCGTTAGGCGGACGCCAAAGTCCTTTGGCGGACGCTAATTTCGCGGATATACTAAGAATTCTCCGACCCTTCCTAGAATTTTTCGACCACACCTTCACCAAATCGCTGCTACGAAAAACCTAACCTCCATATTTCGCCGGCGAATCTCTCCCTCCTATCGCCGGATACTCCCACCGCTGCCGGAATCGCGACACTGCCGGACTCGCGACGCTGCCGCACTCGTCGTCACGTGGCGCCGCTGCTTTCTCTCTCTCTTCACGTGGCCTACGGTTGCTTTCTCTCTCTCTTCACGTGGCCTATTGAAGCCCATCGTCGGCGCCCCGCCGCTGTGCTCATCGCCGCCAGCTTTCCTCTTTCTTCTACAGTTGTTTAAGGTATGGATTTATACTTTAGTTTTGTTGATTTTTGGCTTGAATTTCTTGTTGTTAATTGGGGTTTTTGGCATTTTTGATGTATAGTTGTTGTTGTTGATAGTGGTTGTTGTTGTGTGTGATGATTGTTGTTGTTGTTGTTTTTATTTAATTGTATTGTTGTTGTTGTTTAGTAAATTTGTTGTTGTTGTTTTTAATTGTATTGTTGTTGTTGTTTCGTGAATTTGTTGTTGTTGTTTTTAATTGTATTGTTGTTGTTTAGTGAATTTGTTGTTGTTGTTGTTAGTTGTATTGTTGTTGTTGTTTAGTGAATTTGTTGTTGTTGTTAAGTGAATTTGTTGTTGATGATTGAACATGTTAAGTATTATTGTTGTTGATAATTAAATATGTTAAGTATTGTTGTTGTTGATAATTAAATATGTTAAGTGTTGTTGTTGATAATTAAATATGTTAAGTGTTGTTGTTGATAATTGAATATGTTAAGTGTTGTTGATAAAAGAACATGTTTAGTATTGGTGTTGTTGATAAAAGAACATGTTTAGTATTGGTGTTGTTCATCAACTTGTCTACTACATATCTTACGTATTTCTATTAACAAGTAGTGAATATAGTGAATTGATATTTTCTAGTTGTATGTAGAGTTTTAAATTATACGTAGCTGGATGTATAACAGACTTGATGAGTGTTCCCTTAGAACTGAGTTTGTGAAAGGAGTTGACAAGTTCATTGAGTTTTGTTTACAACATCCACATTTAAATGACGGTGAGAAAGATAAAATGTCCATGCATGAGGTGTAATAACTTGCGTTATTGGATGTGGACACGGTCAAAGTACATTTGTACAGTAAGGGTTTTAAACCGAATTACTTTGACTGGTTATGTCATGGTGAAGCGTTACGGGGTCCTCCTCATCTTCCGCTCAGTCAAATCCGTATATGGATATGGTTGTGGATGCTTTAGGGAATACTGAAGATCATGCTATGCTTGCCGGTTCAAACTCAGTTGAAGAAGAACCGAATGGTGAAGCAAAGAAGTTTTTCGACCTTCTCAAGGCGGCCGAGAATCCCTTGTATGAAGGGAGCAAGATGTCCGTGCTGGAGATGGCTTCTAGAATCATAAGTTTAAAGTGTGAGTATAACCTACCACACAGGTGTGTTGATGGGTTTCTTGTTTATTGAATGAGGTGATACCCCAGAGCAACAACATGGAAAAACTTTCTACGAGACAAAGAAAGTTCTAAAGGGTTTGGAGCTCTCATGAAGAGGATACATGCATGTCCTAAAGGTTGTATGTTGTTTTGGAAGGGCGATGCTCACTTAGATAATGTAGTGTATGCGGTAGTGATCGGTACAAGAAAACTTCTAAGGGCAAGCTTATTCCTGCAAAAGTGTTAATCTACTTTCCAATCACACCGAGGTTGCAGAGGTTGTTTGCAACTAAGAACATCTCTCAGGAAATGACATGGCATGCCGACAATCCTCGAATGCAAGGTACCTTAGCACATCCAAGTGACAGTGAAGCATGGAAACACTTTGATAGAACCTTTCCCGATTTCGCCGCTGAGGCTCGAAATGTTAGACTCGGGCTGTGCACCGACGGATTTTCTCCATATGGTAAGTTCGGAGGGCAATATTCATGCTGGCCAGTTATCCTCACACCATACAATTTGCCTCCATCCATGTGCATGAAGAAACCATTCATGTTTCTTTCTTTGCTCGTTCCGGAGCCTAAAAATCCCAAAGCAAACTTGGATGTGTTTATGCAACCTCTAGTTGAAGAGTTGAAGCAGTTGTGGCATATTGGGGCTATGACCTATGATGTTTCAAGGAAGCAAAATTTCAACCTTCGAGCAGCGCTGCTTTGGACAATTAGTGACTTTCCTGCGTATGGTATGTTGTCCGGATGGTCTACTGCTGGAAAGAAGGCATGCCTTATTGCATGGATAAAAGTAAGGCATTCTGGCTTGAACATGGGGGTAAAGTGACATGGTTCGATTGTCATCGACAATTTCTTCATTCTGACCACCCATTTCGAAAGAATAAGACTGCTTTTTGTAAGAATAGGGTTGAGAATGGCGTAGCTCCTCACATAATGTCTGGAGAGGAACTGTGGCAGTGCGTGAAAGACTTACCTAAAGCAACTGATGGTCCTGAGGCGCTGAACCGATTGAAGAAGCATAAAAAAAGGTTGGTTGAAACAAAATATATTGTGGGAGCTTCCATATTGGAAAGATTTGATTATCCGTCACAACTTAGATGTCATGCATGTTGAGAAGAATTTTTTCGACCAACTCATTAACACTGTGATGGATGTGAAGGGTCAAACTTCAGACACCCTTAGTGCAAGAAAGGACATGGCACGTGTTTGCAAACGCTGGGAACTGGAGCTTGTTGATGATGGTGTGGGGAATTTGGCCAAGCCTAAAGCACCTTACACACTCGACAAGGCTCAGAAAAAGGTATTTTGTGAGTGGGTACGTGACTTGAAGTTTCCAGATGGCTTTGCATCGAACTTGAGTAGATGCGTGGATCTTAGTTTAGTAAATTGCAAGGATTGAAGAGTCATGACTGTCATGTATTCATGGAGAGGTTGTTGCCGGTTGGTCTAAAAGAATTGCTTCCTTTGCATGTTTGGAAGGCGATAACCGAAATAAGTCAATTCTTTCGAGACTTGTGTGCGTCCACAATCAAAGTCAGTGAGATGAAGCGCTTAGAGAACAACATCGCTGAGATCTTATGCAAGTTGGAAAAAATCTTTCCTCCATCATTTTTTAATTCAATGGAGCACTTGCCGGTTCACTTGCCTTATGAAGCAAAAGTTGGTGGCCCCGTCCAGTATAGGTGGATGTACCCTTTCGAAAGGTAACTGGATTTGTTTTAAGTGTCATATAATACTGAATTCATACATAAAGTGCTAATCCTCACCTTACTGACAGGTTGCTTAACCACTTAAAACGTAAAGTGGGAAACAAAGCACGTGTTGAAGGTTCAATATGCAATGCCTACCTAACTGAGGAGACAGCGAACTTCTGCTCCAACTACTTTCAGCCCGGGGTTGACACAAAATCAAGGGACTTAGGAAGAAATGTCAATCCTGATGTCGCTAGCACACATGGTCTTGGTGTCCCCGAGTTGTTCAGGGAAGACTGCGGTCGACCGGGAACAGATGGACGTTTGCGATGGTTGCAAGACAAGGAGTACGATCGAGCACATCTTTACGTACTTGCAAACAGTGGCATCTTAAGTGATTATGAAAGGTAATTTGGTGAGAAGTTGTAGACCCATTGTGTTACATTCTACTTGTCCTTTGCCTAACGTGTGTGACATTACTTACTCAAGGCGATTCGAGGATTATATTGTCAATTCAAGACCGAACATTGCTAAGGATGATGTGTGGAGCAAATGCGAAGCCGAGTTCCCTAGTTGGTTCAAGACAAATGTGAGTTTCGTACATTATTTGTTATAACCATTGAGATTCCTTCATGAACTAACTTAGTCCCTAAAATCAGGTCCTTGGTGCCATGAAAGTGACGATGTCACTCGAGCTCTTGCTATGGGTCCTTCCAGACAAGTGAGAATGTGGAATCAGTTCTTTGTGAATGGATATAACTTTCATACACAGGAATATGGCAAGAATAAGTCAACTATGAACTATGGTGTATGTGTACAAGCTGCTGATAGAGCTGATTACTTTGGCATTTTGGAGGAGGTTATTGAACTGGTGTACCATGGTAATTTGGCTGTTTATAAGACAATTTTGTTCAAGTGCAATTGGATGGACTCGGACAAGGTATGAACATTCATGAACAGTACAAACTTGTGGAAGTCAATCACACCAAGAAATACCCAAAATATGATCCGTTTGTATTGTCGTACCAAGTTAGCCAAGTATACTACGCGCCGTATCCCAGTCTTAGGAGGGATAAAGTGCAATGGTGGGCGTGTTTAAAACGAAGGCAAGGTCCGAAGTTGATGCCCCGGTTGATTTGGATGTTCTCCAGGAGGAAAGAGTTGATACCGCTGCAGTTCTTTGTGCTCCGGATGAGATACCAGATTATGATGCTGGTGACGACAACAATAATGATGAGATCATGGAATTTGAGGCGCCGAATGAACAAGGAGAACCAAGTGAATATGAAAGCAGCGACGAGACTGGTGATGACACGATGATGATGACGAGGATGATTTGTTTGATGACGTTTAGTGTATTTTGTTACCTTATGTAGTTTGCTTTTGTTGTAAGACAATATGTTTGTCATTTTATCGCTAGTGCAGACCTCTATGTGTAAGACATATTATTTCTTTCTATTATATGTGTTTTAGTCATTTAATATGTTTTTAATTTGAAGCTTTTTCCAAATTGATTAATTATGTGATTTTCAATATTTTGTACTACGGTTTTATAATTTGTTTATGATTAATTTCATAGTTTATTGATTATAATATGTGATTACTTTCAAGCTTTTGCAGATGTCATCAGGTACCGGATCCGGAGGTGGTCCTCGTGATGGGGTAGTGGCAGAGAGGCGTGAGCCTCAGCCTGAGCGTGATGGCGAGTTGGAGAGGGACGAGGATAATCATGAGGCTGGGGTAGGTGACAAGAAAAAGGAGTTGGATCCCAATGGACTTTGGTAAGTTATATTATGAGCGTAATACTTTATTACTTTTAATAGATTTTATTGGTGTTGTTCACTTGGTTTTAATTGCTTTTTATCAGGTTTGAAGACAATGGAGTCATTCGCGACATGACTAAATGCTTCAAGCAACATTTCCATCATCCATGGAGGAACTATTCGCAGGTTGATGACGATACAAAAAACCTTTGGTTCTCTATTTTCAAGGTGAAATCTATTTGTTAAGTTTATAATATGTAAAATATTAACTTGTTGTGATTAGTTTTCTTATATATGTAAACTAACCCTTTAAACTTAAGTTTATAATATGTAAACTAACCCTTTGTGATTGGTTTCTTATATGCATGTAGGGCAATATAAATGGAGGGAGGAGCTTCAATCCCAAGTGAGGTCTACATTCGACAGGAAAATGGCCAAAAGGTTGAAAGATAATCACCACTCGGCAGTAAAGAAGAAGGGTGGTGTTTGTCCGACATGGTTGTCTCTAGCATTCACGAGCAGATGATGAAGAATGCTCAAGACAAGGAGTTCAAAGCACGATCTAGAAGGCTAGCAAGAACCAGCGAGGAGGTGACTTGACCAGCAGCGTACCTCCTTCTCATGTCCAGGGCTCCATTTCCTCAGCAGAGCGCGCCAAGAGATTGGTAAGTGTAACTTGTTTGAATACATTTAATCCAGAAATTTGATTTAATTAATGTCTTTGAACGTGCAGGCCGCACAGCGTGGAGGGGTGCTGCCTTCCGCTTTGGCCTTGTTCATGGACACACACATGAGGGATGAGTCTTGAAAAAAAAGGGCCGATCAACGACAAAGTCCAAAAAATCAAGGTAATTGAAATAATATAGGATCATACATTTTCATAAAGGTAGGATTATAGGAACATGAAACCCAAAAAAGGGCTCGAAATGGCTTAGTTTCTCTCATTTTCATTGGCTTAGTGTCTTAAACTTGCTTAGAATCATACAACCAAGTAGTAGAAAGTTTAAATGAGTATTCTAGGACTTGCATGAGCCATTAGAACTTGAAATAGGCATAGAGGTAGGATTATAGGAACATGAATCCCAAAAAAGGGCCCGAAATGGCTTAGTTTCTCTCATTTTCATTGGCTAAGTGTCTTAAACTTGCTTAATCCATTCTTGCAGGAAAGTTATGACAAAACTCTTGCTCAATGTGAAGAAAGAGGTGAAACCAAGGCCCCGAACCAGATTTTCTTTGAGACTGTTGGTGACAGAAAGAAAGGGTGGGTTCCTGGTTTGGGACGAGTGCAGACCTCTATTTTGAGAGGTCTTCGAGGGAGGAGGTAGTTCGTCCTCCAGTTGCACTCCTTCCATGTTTTCTCAGTTGTCTGCGAAGTTCGAGGAAGAGAGAGCCGAGATGCAAAGAGAACGTGAGCGGATGCAGAAGGAGAGAGAAGAGGAACGCATCGCCAGGCAAAAGGAGAGAAAGGAGGATCACAGGGTGTATGATGAGTACCTGGCGCAGATGAGGGCGACTATGGAGACATACAGCCAGATGATGAGCCAGTGTGGTGGTTCATTCCCCTTTACCGGGCCTCGAGACCCCCCCACCGGCAGTGGTGATGCGTGTGCGACTTAGGATCCTACATTAGCTTACACTATCTATCTTGTTTATATTTCGGGACGTGAAAACATATAATTTAGTTAAAATCGTTAACTTATGTTTATGTATGAATTTATATTAGTGTATTTATGAATTTATATTTAATGCAAACAAGTCATTAGTGCAGAATTCGACGCATTAGCGGACAGCTTGAGTATATATTTTGTTAGAAAACGAAACAGGTTAAAAACTATTCAAATACAATTAGCATTGTAATTAAAAAAAAAAGGAAATTAGCGTCCGCATATGAAGTTAACGTCCGCTAAAAGTAATTTGAACCATGCAAGAGGTCGAGAAATTAGCGACCGTTTTTGTATTTTAGCGTCCGAATAGGCAGACGCCAAGTAGCGTCCGCCTAGCTGTCAGACGCTAACTTGCGTCCGCCTGAACGGACGCTAATTAGCGTCTGCCTCCCAACGGACGCTGGTTGGCGTCAGGCATGAGAGCGGACGTTAATTATGAAAAAGCGGACACTAATGTTTAGCGTCCGTCTAGCGGACGCTAATCCAGCCATTAGCGACCAGGGGTTTTGCATCAGCTCTTTAGCGTCCGTTGGCGGACGCTAATTTATTTAGCGTCCGATCCAGCATTTTTACCGTCCGATTTTGTCGGACGCTAAAGCCTAACATTCTTGTTGTGTTCTATAGGCCTTCAACATCCATCTATTAACCTCATCATATTATAAAAAAAATGTCTCAAAATTCTAGTTCATCAACCAACGTCGATTGGATGAAAGAGAAGGATAAATAATTTTGGGATGAAGAATTTTGGGATGACACTGATGAAGAAATAGGAACTTATCTCCTTGAAAACTATCTCAAAATCCATTGAGAGATTGTGTTCCTCATGATCGTGAAGGTGGTGCAGAACGTCTTTATCTAGACTATTTTGCATCCCAACCGGTTTATCCTGATAACATGTTCCGTCGACGGTTCCGTATGAGAAGGGAATTGTTCCTTCGTAGATGTTGTTGGAATCCTATCGAAATATTTCCAACAAAGATTTGATGCTGCAAAAAGAATGGGTTTGTCCACATTACAAAAGTGCACCGCTACTATTCGCATATTAGCATATGGTACTTCTGCTGATATTATTAATGAATATATCAAAATAGGTGAGAGCACGGCGATAGAATGTGTATTCAGATTTTGTTGTGCAGTTATGGATCCATTTGGAGGGGTGTACCTGAGAAGGCCTACTAATGCTGATGTCCAACGATTGCTTTAGATGCACGAGGAGTATCATGATTTTCTTAGCATGCTCGGAAGTCTTGATTACATGCATTGGCCTTGGAAGAATTGCCCAACTGCATGGAAAGGGCAATACACCAGAGGTGATTATGGTCATCCAACAATAATCCTTGAATCAGTTGCCTCTATAGATCTTTGGATCTGGCATGCGTATTTCTGTGTTGCAGTATCAAACAATGACCTTAATGTATTGAGTAAATCAAATTTGTTTCGAGAAAAATTACAAGGAAATGCTCCAGAGGTAGATTTCACTGTGAATGGTAGTCAATATACCATGGGATACTACCTCATGGATAGTATATATCCTGAGTGGGCTGCATTTGTCAAAAGTTTCCCACATCCCCAAGATCCCAAGCGTTTATGTTTCAAGCGAAGGCATGAAAGCGCAAGAAAAGATGTCGAGCGAGCATTTGGAGTACTCCAAGCCGGCTTTACGATAGTAAAAGGACCTGTGAGATGTTGGCATAAAAGTAAAATCCATGACATTATGGAAACTTGTATCATTTTGCATAATATGATTGTTAAAAGATGAGCGATACACATACTCGAGGAACTTTCAAGACAACGAATTTGTTCCACAAGTTGTTGGTGATATCCAACAAGGGCATGTTCCAAACTTCCAAGCATATCTTGCAACAGATGCAACAATCCGAGACAGAAATATGCATCATCAGTTCAAGGTGGATTTGGTGGAGCACATTTGGACACGTTTTGGAAGCGAAGACCCACATTGATCATTGTCTAGCTAATTTTATTATTGAACTACTTATGTAATTTCATTCAGTTCGTAACGTTTTTTATCAGGTTGCAACAATTATTATAATTATTATATTAAAAATTATAATTATGTCTTTTAAAAAATATATTTTTGTCATTTTTTTTAATTTTAATAGAATAACTTTGCCAAAAATACATCCCCACAATTTGATTTATTTAGCTTATGTAATATCATTTAGTTAATATAAAGTAAAGAGTTGAAAAATAATAAATGTTGAGTAGCAAGTGGGATCCTTCAAGCTACATTGGGTGTTGCTTGCCATTAGAGAACATTATCGCTTAACAATGAGATAGCTTGTAAGTATGACATGGCAAGGCAAGCAACAAGGGGTTGTTGCTTGCCATTGGAGATGCTCTTAGTTAAGCTAGATTGGCTAGCAAATAAAATTTTAGCTATAATGGTTGGGGTAATTGCTTAAATTTTTTTTATTTGCTAGCAAGTCCCTAATGGTCACCATTTGATTTGCTCTAAGAGCAACTCCAATGGTAAGCTATAAGAGCAACTCCAATGTAGAGCAAAATGAAAATTGGCTTAGAGTAACACATAGATTTTTCTAGCAAACTTCATTTTAAGCCAAAACTCCCCCCAATGGTTAGCCTATATGAGTAGGTCCCACTTGAAGTAAGATAGTTTTTTTTTAGAAAAGAGTATAGAAATTGTTCACCAAAATTCCCACACGGGCCCACAATTTTAGCTCAAGCCAATTGGCTTAAATTAAGCTACATTGGCTAGCAAATGAAATTATAGCTACTCACTCCAATGGTTGGGCTAATTGCTTAACTTTTTATTTATTTGCTAGCAAGTCCCTAATGTTCACCATTGGAGTTGCTCTAACATTGCTTTCTAGTAACATTGCCTTCTAGCTACTCACTCCAATGGTATTATGGTAACACCTTGTAGCTTGACTTGCCACGTCATCTTTTCAAGTAACATTGCTTTCTAGCTACATAGTCTCCTAATGGTAAGCTACAATACCTTATTGCTTGTATGGATTCCATATGTCAATCAATTATATTTTTTTATTTTATTATTTTTCAATAATATACACTTTGATAATTATATGGTTAGTTATTCTCCACTATTGGTATTATTGGTGAACATTTTATTACAATATTATACTGGTCACAATATTAATTATTAAAACAAATATAACTATTAAAATAATTTTTTTTACAATAAGAAAGACCTAGTTGGTGTAGAGTTTTCCAAAGTTGCGTAGAGTTTAGTATTTTTTACAAAGTATTAGAATAGCAAATTTATTTGCAAAGTTGTGTGGAGTAAACCAAAACCAGTCTTCAATCTAGAAGACGAAGTACGGGCGTGACTCCGTATTCCCCTGACCTACGATATCAAGTAACCTTTAAAATAAAAGAGAACGTATTGTGTCGGACTCGTCCGACCATAATCTTGGTCGGACGACTTTCAGGTGGTTCCAATTTTTTTTCAGGTAGTCTTCATTTTTTTTCAGGTGGTTCCAATTTTTTTCAGGTAGTCTTCATTTTGTTTTCAGTTAGTCTTCTTTGTTTTTCAGTGGGTTTTTGTGCTTCAGTTAGACTTACTTGGGTTTCAGTTGGTCTTTATTCTTTTTCAGGTAGTCTACATTTTTCTTCAGGTAGTCTTCATTTTGTTTCAGTTAGTCCATTATTTCTTTCAGTTGGCCCATTATTTCTTTCAGTTGGTCCAACTGAAAGAAAAGAAAGTCTAACTGGAAGAAAAGAAAGTCCAACTGAAAGAAAAGAAAGTCCAACTGAAAGAAAAGAAAGTCCAACTGAAAGAAAATAAAGACCAACTGAAAAGAAAACAAAACACTAACCTCTGCTTTCTCTCACTTTCTCCTTCTTCTTCATTCCTCTTAGAACTGAAAAAATTCAAAGCCCTGATTTTCCTCCAAATTTAGTGTTTTCATATGCTCACTCCACTTTCATCTATCATCGTCTGTTGGTCTGAGTATTCGACGCGTCCCATGAGAACTTCCAAAAGATGAAGTGATCTAAATTATTACTCTAATGAAGTTGCCTCGCAACTACTCTCACGACACAATCCACATCAGTAAAACTCATATCTACATCTTCTTTGTGCTGTATATCATGTACACAAGACCCACTGCTGTGTGATCTTTGTGCTACAGATCTGATTTACGTATACTAAACATAACACACACAAAATCTGTAGGAAGCATTAATTTGATGGGTGTATAGGGCTTACAAGGGGTGCAGTACTTTCATAAAATGGGCCTCCTTTCTTCTTCTTTTTCCTTGACCTATCTACATCTCAATGACCTTAGCATTCAACCATGACGCACATAACTCCGTCATTTTTTATTAAATATGATACAGAAAGAATCAATGATAACAAACACCGACCTTCACCTATGAGAACGATTGCAAAGAGATGTTTAAAGAGGAGAGAGAAAGATGATGGGTGAGACTGAGAGGAGTAATGAAGATTGCGAAGGAGTTGCGTAATTGCCATGAAATTGAATTGATGGTGGGAGTAAGGTAGTAGCAGGATGCCCGTAAAAAAAAAAAAGTAAGTAGCAAGATGAGAGGAGAGAACTGGGCTCAGCCCGTCTGACGAAAATATTGGGTCAGACGGTCTGACCCAATACTTTCACAAAATAAAAATAGGACATGGTGATCAATCTTGTCCCGAGAAAAGCCATGGGCTACCACTATGTACTCCAACTCATACTTGACCAACACTTTAGACGTGCACAAGTCTAAAGCTATTACTATTTACGTGTCATTTTAGATGATTAATAATTTATTCACTTGTTATGACTCACAAGTACAACAAATAATATAATCAACAAACAATCATAAACTTCCATTTTTATCTTAGAACTAGATAAGGCGACCATCAACTTACAACCCAAGATTAATTCCGACTTTTAATCCATAACCTTCCTTAATTCGTTGAACCAAGTAAACAACTAACCAACTTTTCATAGGTGTAATAATCAACTTACTAAATAAGGCCCTCAGTCCTTATAAAGTAATTAAATAATCCATAGGGAACAACATGATTCAATCATGATCCAAACCAACATAAATATTAAACCCTCGTGTGAATTAATAAAATAAAGTTCCCGAATCCCCTATGCTTGCATTAATCTTCCATACAAACATAATATAAATATCATAACCAACATGCTTCACAGAACGACATAAAACATGCAATTCCAACTTAATAGAAATCGCATATGAACTAAAAATAATTTCCTATACATGATTCTCATCCTTAGGACAAGATACTAATCCAATCAACATATAGGTATATATGTACGTACCTTATGTAGACAAATCGAGAGGCCCCTTTCACAACTTTAAAATCCGCCTAAAAATAACCAATATAATCCACAATCAGTACTTTTAACAATAATAAATTACTTTAAACCCTTCTTAAGAGTATGTAAAAACCTTTCCAACCATTAAAACTTAATTAGTAAAACCTCCTAGTATATATAGTACCACTACACTAGATGTTCAAAACCCTTAAGAACATATATTTAAAAAATAAAAACTCCATCAACATCCGTTTTAAATTTCCAACAACATATAATATAATTAAACCCTTTTAAAACATACTTAACCATACTTAAAATTATAAAATAACTCAATTTCATAAACTATAGTATACTACTATGATTTTTCAACCCATTAAACCATGAAAATCAATGCTTTGATAATTAAAATTCCAATTTAAACATAATAAGTAAATCTGAAATTTAATTACTTCATTACATATATTATATATGCTTAGATTCATAATTAAAACATCAGACTATAACTTTTAAACATAAACATATTAAAACAAACCCTTAAAAATACAAACTTTGCATTAAAATAAAACTTGAAGAGGAAGAAATAACCAAACAAGAGAGCGGGAGAGTGAAGGACGCTGGAGAGGAAGACCGACTGGTTGTTGTCGGTGGCTTGTTGCTGCCGGTGGTGGTCAGATCGTGGCGGCGGTTCGGTCGAGCACGGAAGGAAGAGGAGGATCGAAGGAAGAGAGAGTAAGAGAGAAAGAATAGGGGAGGGCTGAAAAAGTGAGGAAAAAAGAGGAGAGAGAAAATAAGTGTGTGGGAATTTGGGATTTTTATGGGTTTATATAGGTTTTCCTTTTGGAATTAGGAAAAAGTGATTGAGCCAAAACGAATATTTAATGGTTGATGATTTGAGTGGTTGGTTTCCTCATACCCAATTTAAAATCCTTTTGACAACCCAAAAAGTGTTTTAAGTTTTTCAAATATATTTCTAAGTATAACTAACTAAAATGTTTGACTTTTAAAATTATTAAAATAATTCCTGTGACTTTCAAATAGTCAACTATTCAAAAATTAAATCGTTTAAATACCAAAATATACTTAATTATATATAAATATAGATGAAAAAATATTTATAAAATTCATAAATTTACGGGAGATTACACCCCCTCTTGAACATAAGGGGAAGGGGGGAGAATTGAAAAAGAGGGGGGCTAGAATCTTTACTTCCGGAAGTCGACATAAAACTTATGTAGTTCTAGGTCCTTTTGTCCAATGAAGAGGAAGTGCTTGTTTCGCTGAATTATTTGTGGTAATTTGTTGATTCGAATTTGTGTTGGAGTTGGTGAATTATGAAAAAGTAGGTTAATAGACTAAATCACGGACGAATCTATGATTCATTTTGGACCCGGATCTGTAGGAACCACGATCTTTGGATCTGGATCCAATTTTTTCAGACACGTCAGATCAGGCGCGAATCTGGTTGCCATCCTTTATCATATTATACATCATACAAACGTAATACTCACTCGTACTTCCTCCATTTCATTAATGTTGTAACATAACCTCTAGGTAGGTACATATTTTAAGAAAGTCATGTGAAAAGTAGAGAGATTGAGATTGAGATTGATAAAAGGTGATACCCATGTGGAGAGAGACAGATAGAAGACAAACTATCAATTAAATTGAATATGGGCCAGAATATAATCAATTTTGGGTTGTCTTGAGTCAAGTCACTTTAATTTTGATTTCAGTTGAAATTTGGATCTAGCCCTTTTGGTCGGGTTTGGATCATATCGAACCAGATCATATCATTCTCGAAACTCAGTCATTGTCTTGTTTGATTTGACTTCAAGTCAGATCACATTTATATCGAGTTATCTTGGATCGAGTCTTTTTTATTTCGATTGAATTCAGGACTGGGCTCCAATAGTACCTAGGCCGACTTATTCTTTATTAAAATGTGTTTCAATAAGGTTAAATTTAGTAATTAAAATTATAATTTCAATGAGAACTAACTAGTTCATGTACGATAGTTATATATACAAAAATATATATAAAACAATAATATACTATCTCCGTTTGTTTACAAGATGATTAATTACATAAACTTATAATCACAAAGTAGTTAATTATTCAGAAACTGATTATCCTCCTAAACTTAGCTTGTTCTTCATCAACACGTGTTTGAAATTATAAGCAAGTTTAAATTCCAATAAATCATACTCTCTCCGCTTTTATTTATTTGCTACATTTTGGTTTACACAAGAATTTAGGAGATGTCATTTTCATTCTTTTTTAGTATACTTTTTGACCCCTTTAGCATTAAATAGGGTGGGAAAAGGGAAAAAAGTAGTACTTTTTGGTGGAAGAAGAGGGGAAACAAATTACTATTATTTTTTAGTGGGCCAAATCTCCTTATAAGGAAATGTAGCAAATAAAAAAAAAGCAACCCTTTTTGAAAAATGTAGCAAATAAATAAAAGCAGAGGGAGTAATATATATACAAAATATAGTTTGAGACACTAATAATCTACTCCCTGTTGTAAATAAACAGAAGAGAGAAGAGTGAATCGTGTTATATATCTTATTCCATGTAGTCTGGTATATATATATACAATACAATAGTTAGGGTTTTACTTGGAGAACAAAACCCTAGAATATCCCGGATATATTAACGGGGGTATAATGGGCATCCATATTATATTTCATAACACTCCCCCTTGGATGTCCATTATACAAAATAAAAGTTCTCTCTTAAAATAAAATATTTTCTAATGCGCGTAAGATGCTGCCTCATTAAAAACCTTACCAGGAAAACCCAGTGGGAAAAACCATGGTTAAGGGAAAAAGAGTGCAGCGCGCATCTACTCCCCCTCATGATTACATAACTTGAGATCTTTGAGACGACGTAATCCAATACGGTAAACTAATTTCTTGAAAGTAGCGGTGGGAAGTGCCTTGGTGAACAGGTCTGCCAAATTTTCACTTGAACGAATATGTAGAACCTATACATCACCATTCTTTTGCAGTTCATGGGTGAAGAAAAATTTTGGTAAAATGTGTTTTGTTCTATCACCCTTGATGTATCCTTCCTTGAGTAGTGCAATGCATGCTGCATTATCCTCATACATAACTGTTGGAGCTTCTTTCCCTATAGATATGCCACAATCTTCTCGTATATGTTGAATTACGGACCTTAACCATACACATTCACGACTAGCTTCGTGGATAGCTAAAATCTCTGCATGGTTGGAAGAAGTGGCTGCAATGGTTTGCTTCATTGAACGCCAAGAAATGGCAGTACCACCACTTGTGAACACATATCCTGTTTGTGATCGAGCATTATGGGGATCAGACAAATACCCTGCATCTGCAAAACCAATTAAGTCTTCTTTGGGTTGGTTAGAAAAGAATAAACCCATATCTTTTGTTCCTTGGAGGTAACGAAGTACATGTTTTATTCCATTCCAATGCCTTCGAGTTGGACATGAGCTAAACCTTGCTAGCAAGTTCACAGGAAATGATATGTCAGGTCTCGTATGGCTAGCAAGATACATCAATGCCCCTATTGCACTTAAGTATGGTACTTCGGGACCAAGGATTTCTTCATTGATTTCTCGAGGACGGAAGGGGTCTTTATCAACATCAAGTGATCTTACAACCATTGGGCTACTCAACGGATGTGCTTGATCCAAACAAAACCTTTTTAACACCTTTTCCGTATATGTTGTTTGATGTACAAGGATTCCATTCTTTAGATGCTCAATTTGTAGCCCCAAGCAAAATTTTGTCTTTCCAAGATCTTTCATCTCAAATTCTTTCTTCAAATATTCCACAGTGTGTGAAATCTCTTCTGGGGTCCCAATAATATTTAAATCATCAACATACACTGCAATTATTACAAATCCTGCCCCAAATCTCTTTATAAAAATGCATGGACTGATAGGGTCATTCTTATAGCCTTCACTTAAT
Source organism: Beta vulgaris subsp. vulgaris (assembly GCF_026745355.1). NCBI lineage: Eukaryota > Viridiplantae > Streptophyta > Magnoliopsida > Caryophyllales > Amaranthaceae > Beta > Beta vulgaris. Next base: position 8,204,913 of record NC_079203.1, read on the forward strand.
AAGTACTCACTGAGGCGATTATACCACATACGCCCTGATTGCTTCAATCCATATAGAGATCTATTTAATTTTATGCAGTAATGTTCTCGAGAATTAGAATTAGCTGCTTCTGGCAGTTTAAATCCTTCTGGGACTTTCATATAAATGTCATTATCCAGTGGCCCATATAAGTAGGCTGTGACTACATCCATTAAACGTAAATCAAGTCCTTCTCTTATTGCCAGACTGATAAGAAATCTGAAAGTAGTTGCATCCACCACAGGGGAGTATGTTTCTTCATAATCAATCCAGGTCTTTGTGAGAATCCTTGTGCAACTAAACGTGCTTTGTATCTCACAATTTCACCATCTTCATTCTTCTTTCGCACAAAAACCCATTTATGTCCCACTGGTTTTACACCTTTAGGTGTACGGACTACTGGTCCAAATACTTCTCTCTTTGCAAGAGATTTTAATTCTGCCTCAATTGCTTCCTTCCATTTTGGCCAATCATCTCTTTGTGCACACTCTTCAATAGACTTTGGTTCATGATCCTCATTTTCTTCCATAACATCAACTGCTACATTGCATGCAAAAATTTCATCGACGTCGATTTGATTTCGATTCCATTTTATTCCAGACATGACATAATCAGTTGAGATCTCTTCATTGTCAGGTACCTGAATTTCTTCCTTTGCCATGTCTAAAGTCTCTCCTGGAGATCCTTCAAAATTCTTTGCTTTCTCGGTCTGGCCATTATCAATTCCTGCTCCTTTTCTTTTCCGAGGATTCTTATCTTTGGAACCAATAGGTCTACCACGCTTCTGGCGTGCTATAGACTCACTAGCAGTTTGATGTTTTCCTTCGGGGGCATCAATTTTAATTGGAGCATTCACAGCTGGTATATGCGACTTAGTTACTCTATTTGGGTCAGTAAATGCGTCTGGCAATCGATTTGCTAAGCTTTGTAAATGAATTATCTTTTGGACTTCTAATTCACATTGTTTATTACGAGGATCAAGATGAGAATAATGATAATTCATTCCAACTGATTTCCTTCTCCAGCTGTTTATTCTCTCCCCCTAATGTTGGAAAAACTGACTCATTAAAATGACAGTCTGCAAAACGAGCCTTAAATAGATTCCCTGTGGATGGCTCTAGATATTTAATTATTGATGGAGATTCATATCCAACATATATTCCTAACCTCCTTTGAGGACCCATCTTAGAACGATGTGGTGGAGCAATTGGAACATATACAGCACATCCAAAAACTTTTAGATGGGAAATATTTGGTTCCTGACCAAAAACCAATTGTGATGGGGAGAACTTTTGATTACTCGTTGGCCTCATGCGAATTAATGCTGCTGCATGTAATATAGCATGTCCCCAAGCAGAGATTGGGAGTTTGGACTTCATAAGTAGTGGTCTAGCAATTAACTGGAGACGCTTTATTAATGATTCAGCTAGACCATTTTGTGTGTGAACATGTGCTACAGGATGTTCAACACTTATCCCAATAGACATGCAATAATCATCAAAGGCTTGAGAAGTGAATTCACCAGCATTATCAAGGCGGATTGCCTTCATAGGGAAATCTGGAAAATTGCTCGTAATCTAATCAATTGAGCAAGTAGTCTCGCAAACGCCAGGTTGCGAGTTGATAAAAGGATACATGTGACCATCTACTCGATGCGTCAATTAAAACCATAAAATATCTAAATGTTCCACATGGTGGGTGAATTGGCCCACAAATATCTCCCTGTATACGTTCCAAAAAATTGATAGATTCAAAATCTATTTTGGTTGGTGAAGGTCGTATTATCAACTTGCCTTGTGAGCAAGCAGCACATGAGAAATCATTGGGAAGAATCTTCTGGTTCTTCAATGAATGTCCACATGAATTTTCAATTATTTTTCGCATCATTATTGAACCAGGGTGGCCCAACCGGTCATGCCAAATAGTGAAATTATCTGCAAACTTCCTGTTTACTATGGCATATGTTTCAATTGTATTGATTTTAGTATAGTACAGACCAGTGGAAAATGCAGGTAATTTCTCCAAAATATTCTTAGTGCCTTGGGTAATATTCGTGATATGAAGGTATTCAACATTTCCTTCACTTATTGTCTCAATATGATATCCATTATGGCGAATATCTTTAAAGCTCAATAAATTTCTTTGAGATTTGGGAGAATATAGTGCATCAATGATTTCAAATTTTGTTCCCATAGGCAATAATATATTTGCTCTTCCGGAGCCTTCAATTATCTTTGTGCTACCTGATATAGTACTCACACTAGTTTCTTTCATTGTCAAATAAGAGAAATATCTCTTGCTTTTTAGTATGGTATGAGTAGTTGCACTGTCTGCTAGGCATAAATCTTCACCATTCATTGCTAACTGAACTTGAGGGGCATTAATTCATATTCTTCAAATAAATGAAATAACAATAATATATAAGAATAACTAAATAACCAAAATTTAAAAATATCATATAAATTCATAATACTGACAAATAAAATCTAAAATAAAATAACATAATCCAAACAAAAATCCATAGTAATAACTTAATAAACCAAAACGAAGTTTTATTCTTTAAAAGACCATAATCTAATCTAAGGATTAATTATTCCCTTCAGGGGTGGTGAAGAAATCAGCAACTTCCAGGTGAGTTGTATTGCCACAATCAAAATCACCTTCGCCATCTTCGTACACAAGATTTGTTTTACTTTCTTTCCCTTTTGCTTCAATGATTGTTGATAGAGGTCAACCAAGTGTTTTGGTGTACGACACGTACGAGACCAATGACCTTTTCCTCCACATCTGTAACATACATTGGTCACGTTCTCATTTTTATCTTTCTCTTGTTTGTTATCATCTTTATTGTCCCCTTCTGGTGGGAATATGAATTCTGGAAATAACCACCTTGGCCTCGACCTCGACCATATCCGTATCCACGTCCACGTCCACGACCTCGACCATGTCCATATCCATGTGACCACGACCACTATTGTTGGCATGATATTTTCTTTCCCATTATGGGATGTCGCATTCGCTTCAGGAAATGGAGCAGAACCAGTTGGACGTGATTCATGATTTTTCATCAGTAGCTCATTATTTTGCTCAGCCACAAGGAGACAAGATATAAGTTCAGAATATTTCTTAAATTCCTTTTTACGGTATTGTGTCTGCAGGACAACATTATTCGCATGAAAGGTAGTGTATGTTTTCTCTAGCATTTCTGCATCAGTGATTTTCTCTCCACATAATTTCAACTGTGAAGTAACTCTGAACATAGCTGAGTTATATTCACTTACAGACTTAAAGTCTTGTAGTCTTAAATGTAACCAGTCATAACGAGCTTTGGGTAGTATTACAGTTTTCTGGTGGTCATACCTTTCCTTTAGATTACTCCAAAGGACTTGTGGATCTTTCACAGTCAAGTACTCAATCTTAAGACCTTCATGGAGGTGGTGGTGAAGAAATATCATAGCCTTAGCTTTGTTTTGACTTGTGGCTTTATTGCCTGCTTTGATTGTATCACCAAGGTCTTTTGCATCTAGGTGAATTTCAGCGTCTAACACCCAAGACAAATAGTTCTTTCCAGTAATATCAAGGGCCGCAAATTCAAGCTTTGTAAGGTTCGACATAGTATACTATATACAAGTGAATATTGCGAAATTAGGACTTCATATAAAATTGTAATTCAATATTGTAGTTTAAGGGGTTCATATAGTAGGTAATGTAAGAATATAATTCGAATAACTAATGTTACTATAATATTGTTATACATCCAGTATAATATGATACATGTTTTAGACGCAAGAATAAAACAAACAAAAAAAAATAAATAAATAAAACCAATAAAGTCCAAATATTTTTTTTTTTTTCGCATCACGAAATACATCATCTGTTTTATTCCTTTGAAGGCTAATCATAATGGGGAGGGGACCATGCTTTAAAAAAATATAGGCAGGTGCGTGGAACTCATACAACACTAGCATAGATTTCAGGAAGATTTTGGACTCACATATAACACAAGGGGCCAAGACTCATACTAATGGGGAGGGGACCATGCTTTAAAAAAATATAGGCAGGTGCTGATAACGTGTTGTAAATAAACAGAAGAGAGAATAGAGAATCGTGTTGTATATATATATATACAATACAATAGTTAGGGTTTTACTTGGAGAACAAAACCCTAGAATATCCCGGATATATTAACGGGGGTATAATGGGCATCCATATTATATTTCATAACACTCCCTTTATTTCTTTGCGACATGATTAATTATATAACTTTATAATTACAAAGTTGTTTATTATTGGAAACTTATTATGTTCTGAAACAATAAACACTAATATGCTACGAGTCTATACGAGATGAGTACTTGTATACTTATACACTTATACTAATGTATAGATGTAATATATGTTCTTAAAAAGTAAAAGGGTCAATAATAAGTCTGGTTCATAATAGGTCGGGTTGAAAACAGATCAGGTTAATAACATGTCACGGTTGAAAACATGTCGAGTCAATCACATGTCGGGTTAAAAACATGTTCGATTTACGAGTCGTGCTCGATCAGATTACTTAAGTTATTTATCGAGTTGAAACGATTTTGAGTTGTAATGAGTCGGATTAATAATGGGTGAATTGTAATCAGGTTAGGTTAATAGCATGGCTAGTTGGTTTCGGATCAGGCACAAATCGGGTGGGTGTCTATACTATCAGGCCATATCATGTTGCAAGTTGCGTTTGTATGTTCAATTTCGGATCACACTTCCCGGGTTATGATCAGGTCTAACGCACATCAGTTTCGAGCAATTTTTCTGTGGAAAACTGACAGCTTTACGCCTCTACCAAATAAAGTTCATGTCGCAATTAATATAAAAACTACAAATAAAAGAAACTTTACAATTAATAATTAATATAGATGTAGTAGTAATTTACGCATCTACATGTGTCAAGGGTTAAGTAAAGAAATTTAGGCACAAAGAAATTTTCAAATACTTAGCACAAGCAATTGTAAAATAAAGTGGGCGGCATTAACAACTCTTTTTTCATCCAAATAAAAACTTGCTATAAAAGTACTTGCTACCCACAACTAGGAACAAAAATACGACGGCCGGCAAGCAAGGAACCAAGAGCCATCAACAAATTAGGCTAAGACCCACTAAAAAAATCAAAAGACTACAAAAGGTGCATTATAATACAAATTTTCATCTAGGACCATTACAAAAGAACTCTGGAACAAGCAAAACTTGATGCCAAACAAGTCTACTGTCAACCATTAAGACAAACTAGAAACCTTCCTACAAAACATTCTAACACAAAAGAATATAATTATACTTGCTTCGTTTTTTTTACATATCACACTTTTTAAATCATGAATTCCTAGGTAATTTTTGGAGAGGAGAGAGATAGAGAGAAAGGAAACAAAAAAGTCTTATGTGAACATGTAATAAGAAAGAGATAGAGAAAAGTGATTACGCAAAATAAAAATGTAACATTTAATTTAAAACTTCATAAAATAAAAAGTGTAACATGTAAAAAGAAAAAACGGATGAAATATTAAAAAATGAATTACAGCCAATAAAATGGAAAAGCCATTCCTCGTCCCTCTTTTGGACCCAAAAGTTACCAATAAAAACCAAGAGCTATCATATTCATATATTAAAAATAATACTATACATATCATTTTCATGAAACCACCCTTACCTTTTTTGTGACTTTGTCTTAATATTCAAAAATAGCCGTTGCAGTTGCACCCTCCCCTCACAAATCATAACATTTAAATAATTCTCCCCTTCAACAAAGTAATCCGCTCTTCTTTAATTCCCTCACACATTCTTCCGCTCCTCCACCAAACAATTCTCAATTCCCCTAGCTTCTTTCATATACTTTCTAAATCCTACATATATTTTCTATCAATTATTAGAAACTACTAAAAAAAGCGTTACATTTGACAAAATCCAATATGTGTTCCATCCTTCGTAACCCAAAAAGATCACTATCAACCCCACTTCTTTACCCGTCTAGCAGCGCTAGCGAAAGCGGCAGCAGCAGCAACGGCGAGGTATTGGAGTATAATCCATTATGTTTATCGACTCGATTCGAGATCAAAGACGTAAAGATGCTAGGAGGAGGATCAAAATCATACAAACTCCTAGATGTAATATCAGGTCACGTAGGAGCCATTTCATGTTTAGCCTTATGTGGTGAATTTGTGTTGAGTGCATCCCAAGGAAAGGATATTATTGTATGGCAACAACCTGATTTAAAACAATTTACCAAGTTTGGTGCAGGGGAAGGGTCAGTTAAAGCACTTGTTACCGTGGGTAACAAGATTTTTACTGCGCATCAAGATAGCCGGATTAGAGTCTGGAAGGTCTCCCGGAGATCGGAGAACGTGTTTCGACTTGTTGATACGCTCCCTACGACGAAAGATTATCTAGGAAAGTGTATGAAACAGAGTAATTATGTGCAAATAAGACGGCATCATAAGAAGTTATGGATTGAACATGCTGATAGTATATCTTGTTTGGCGGTTGAAAATGGTTTAATTTACTCAGGTTCTTGGGATAAGACATTAAAGGTATGGAGGTTATCGGATTTAAGGTGTTTGGAGTCAATTAAAGCTCATGATGATGCTATTAATGGGTTAATCTCTAGGAATGGCATTGTTTACTCTGCCTCAGCCGATGGCAAAATCAAGGTATGGGAAAGGGAAAGAACCAAAAACTCGAGCTCGAACTCGAGTTTGCATAGGTTAGAGGGAGTTTTAGAGGGTCATAAGGATGTTTCGATGAACGCCATCGTCGTTTCTGAAGAGATCAATGAGAATGAAAGAGTGTATGGAGGGGAATCAGATGGGTATTTGATGGGGTGGGAGAAGGAAAAAGAGAGGGAATGGAAGTTGGTAGTTGAGGTAAAAGCACATCAATTAGCTGTTTTATGTTTGAGTTTTATGGGAGATATATTATGTAGTGGATCAGCTGATAAGAGTATTTGTTTATGGAGGAGAGAGCTTCTAAATGATGGATTAAGAGGGGAGTTATGCAAGGTTGGTGTGATAAGAGGACATGAAGGTCCAATTAAGTGCTTACAATCATCATCTAATTGTGTAGGAGGTGGGTTTATGCTGTATAGTGGAAGTCTTGATAAAAGCCTTAGAGTTTGGTGGGTTTCTAAGGATATCAAGGATGAACAAGTTTGATTTGTAAGCAAGATTTTTTTTTTTTTGGGTGATTATTTTTGGTTGATACAACAAACAATGGTCTTTATTTTTTGAGATTGTCCATTGCTTTGAAAATTGAGTGTGTGTTACAGATTTTTTTTTCATTAATTCTTTCATTCATTTTTTTTTTTGTTGATGTTTGTTCCTGTATGATTTTAAGGTGTTGAGTTTAATTTTACCTTAATGTTTAGGATGTAATAACAAGAGTTTTGGTGTAATTAATCCATTAAGAATTGTTAATAGAATTGAATATTTTATTGTGTTGATCTTATATTATTTCAAATCATTCATCTTGTCTCGTTATATATATATATTCTTAGAAAATAATAACTCAATTAGTGAAAAGCCAAGAACCATTGATATATCATGTTGACTACGCGCTAATGTTGTAACGCAGTGGAGTGTATTCGCTAAACAAGGTGCATATGCAACTCTTGGTTTTGAAGATCGTTTAAATTATGAGCAAAATCTATAATTTTTAACATGTTGATCAGTGTTATCTGATTAATGATACAAAAACGTAAACGTGAACGCAATTTGCTACCTAATTTATTAATGTGGCCCAAAAGTATACCATTTATATGTAATAAATTACTTTTTTCCAAACTACAGTTCAGGGAATTTAGGAAATTTGGTAATATTGATATTAAATTTTGGGGGGTTGTACTTTGTAGGTTTGTAGCATCAATAAGATTAATCGGTCCTGAACGTTACCTTTTCAACAACAATTTGAGTTTTGAGGATAGATTTGGAAGACTTAAATTAAACGCTTAGAAAGGTTCCACTTGGTTCTTGGAGCAAAGAAAAAGCAATTCGAAAGACTTCAGAATAACACATAAGGAAAAATTATATTACTACGAAATTTCTACTAAGGATAGACTTGGATCCTTGTTGCCATACAATTCTTATGATGCATGGAAGGAGTTGATGAAGTTTAGTTCTGTTCAGGTGGGCCATTGCTTTAGGGAAGTTAATCATGTATAGTGGACTTCGTGGCCTACAAATGCCATTTAACGGTTTCTTTTTGATGTTGCTTTCCTCCTTTTGATGTTGATTTTTATCTCTTCATTCGTAAGGATGTTTTAGGTTGACCCCGAATTAAGCGTCGATTCTTTTCTTTTCAAGAAAAAAAAAAAGAAATACAATTTGTATGGTTCACACAAACCCATGCAAGATACACAAACGAGACATATATTGTCATACTACACCAAATTTTTCATCTAATGGTATCTAGTTAATCACGAATGTAGAATGCCAAATAACGTAAGATAAAATCCCGCTAAAGACAATCAATATAAAGTATAACCCACAATTAAAAATATTGACATGGATCATAATAAGAGCCAAATTAGAGACCAAGTTCTTCCAACACTTAAATTGAATATGCTTAGAAAGGTTCCTCTTGGTCCTTGGAGCTAAGAAAGAGCAATTTGAAAGACTTGAATAACACATAAGGAAAATTTCTACTATGAAATTTCTACTAAGGATAGACTTGGATCCTTGTTGCCATACAATTCTTATGATGCATGGAAGGAGTTAATGAAGTTTAGTTCTGTTCAGGTGGGCCATTGCTTTAGGGAAGCTAATCATGCGGTGGTCTTCGTGGCCACAAATGCCATTCATCGGTTTCGTTTTGATATTGCTTTCCTATTTTTGATGTTGATTTTTCTCTACTTATCCGTAAGGATGTTTTAGTTTGGCCTCGAATTAAGGATCGATTATTTTCTTTTCTAGAAAAAAAAAAAGAAATACCATTTGTATGGTTCACACAGACCCATGCTAGATACACAAACGACAAAAATATTGTCATACTACACCAAATTTTCCATCTAATGGTATCTAGTTAATCACTAACATGGAATGCCAAATAACATAAGATAAAAATCCGATAAAGACAATCAATATAAAGTGTAACTGACAATTAAAAACATTGACATGATCTTAATAAGAGTCAAATTAGAGACCAAGTTCTTCCAACACTTCGAGAGACAAAACCCTAATGTAATTTTTAGTGCTTTCTCTCCTAAGGTGGATGTAGGCTAAAGTAATTTGGAATGCAAACATTGGTATCAATGCATAGGTATACTGGAAATAAGTTTTAAAGGATTTTTTTCTCTTTTGGTTGTGGATATGTGAAAAGCTCTTGTCCCATATGGCCATATTGGAAAGACAATGAGTGTTTTGCCATGGTTCAATTATGTGGGTTCTATTATTGGTGAAGTGCTCCGACATTGTGATTTACGTAAGAAGTTCTCAGAATCATCATCGTTGGCCCACCGGTTTGTGGTACGTTTTCAGTGCAAAATTCGCCAATAGTTACCTTCTATGTTATTCTATCCCATTTTATTCTTAATTATTCTTGTATTTTTTTTCAAATAATATTTTTTTTTCAAATAAGTAAGATGAACGACCCTACTAAATTGGCATCTCGTTCAGGTTTAACCAATCAAGTTTGTATGTCAGACTTCATGAAAGAAAGGGGGAGCAGTAATTGGTAACTGGTAAGGAAAATCTCACCTTTGAAAAAACTCCTAGTCGAATTTGATCCCATGACCTTCAAGTAATAAAATTAAATCTTTATTAATAGGTCAAGTCTTACTTAATTCTTATTTCTTGTTATTGGGGAATTGTTATTTCCTATCAAATCGTAATTTAATATAATGTTTAGAAGCAAGTGAGCAACCATCATTGTGTTAGATGATTGATTTTTTTATACATCACTTAAGTTTCCAAACCCGACATACCAAATATTTTTAAGTATTCTAACTATCATGGAACATGGCATTTTCCCATATATGTCCACCAATATGCTTTATGCATTAGCTTTAGGAAGATAAAGCACATGCTATAAAGTATAAGCTATGATTCTCTCTTAAATTTATAGAAATTTTTTCCCAAATAATACTAGCTTAAAAATTAATTTTTAATTTACACCAAGTCTAAAATTAATTCCGGAACTATTGTCCATATAGAATATATGCAGAAAATAACTTTTTTTTAAAAAAACCTCAAAGTATAATTGCTAACACGAGTAGTGGTTCGTTTATCGAAACCGCTAAGAGCAACTCCAGCGGACCATTTGTGATCCCAGCTTGTAAATATGAGAACGTTGGAGCTAGTTGTTTGCTTGTTGGAGTGAAAAGCATGTTATTGCTTGGGGAAGCCAAGTAGCTCCCCAAAACTACTTGCTTTTTTCTATTTTTTGTGTCCCTACTTTTCACTTTTTATTGGTTATAGCTTTTTATTGGGACCTCAAAAACTACAAGTGGTTGTTGCTTTCTATTGGGAGACGTTGTAGTTTGGGAACGTTTTAGTTTGGAAATTTGATTTGGCACACAAAGCTACAAGTGATTATAGTTTGCTATTGTAGTTGCTCTAATGGCGCTAGCAGTTTGTTGATGAACCAAGTCTACTTTTTGTCTCTTACTCTTTACACATCCGGCATCCCAAAGAAAATAACACTCTCCCCTCTTTGTCTCTCTCTCAATCTCCATTGCGACCATTGTACCCATCAACAACCTTCTTCGCCTCGGCCAACCATCGATAGCCTCCTCTACCATCCGTCGTCACAACACCACGCGAATAGTTCTTGATTTTTTACATCTATCTCTTTAATTCTTGCCTCTACTTTGCTCTATTTTTTGTTATCTTTCCTCTTAAATTTGCTAAATTTCACCATTGGTTTTTTCTGGGTCAATGATTGAAATTTTCCTAAAGATGTGGACTTCTCCTGCATTCTCATAAACAATTCCAAAGCAATCTTAGCATAACCAGGAATAAGGGCTTTCCAAGAAGCGACATCTTTCTGAGGCATTCTATCAAACATCTTATAGGCATCCGCAACCTCCCTATATTTAGCATGCATATTCATAATTCCAGTCATTGCTTACAACTTCAACCCAAACCCACTAACAATCAAGTGCCCCTGCATCTCCCTCCCTCGCCGGATATCTGAATTATCACCATACTCAATTGACTCCAAAGATTGGAATTTGTAGAAGAGACTAACAAGCTTAGTTCGAAAGCGTTGTTCATGGTATAAGTTATGTTTGTATATAATTATAAGAGGAATGATTTGGTGGAGTTCTTTAATGGAGGTGCAAAGTTTGACGAGAATTGCAGCTTGGGTGTTTGTAGGTGGGAGGGACTGTAGACTCTTTGTGAGAGGGGTGGTTTGGAGAGAGATTTGTGATGGACTCAGATGAAGTAACGGTGGGTGAAGATGGTAGAGATAAGGTTTGCATTGAGATTCAAATCATTGATATTGTATGATGCGGTTGTGTTCTTCCAATTTTTTTTATTAAACCGCTGCTGTGAGTAGCGGTGCAATTGACTCAATCGTTTAAGGGCCTGTTTTGCAAAACTAGCGATTCTAGTAGCTGGTAGCTGTTGAATTAGCTGTAACTGTTGGGGTAGCTGGTAGCTGTCTACTAGTAGCTATTAGAGATTAGCGTTTAAAGTAATTGTTTAATAAGAAGTGTTTGGCAAAAGTAGTTGTTGAAATTGTAAAATACATAAATGACATTACTTGTATTAACGTTCTACAACCGCTATCCATAATCTACTCCAACCACTACCTCACCAAACACTCATAATTTTCTTAAGTAGCGTTTCGACCTTATCCAACCGCTATTCACATTAGTGGTTTCCTGCTATGGCAATTAAAAAATTATTTTTGTATCTTCCTATCTTACGTGAACGGTAGTTCCAGAAAAAATTTCAAACTTGGTGTAAATTGGGAATTCATTTTTAAATTAGCATTATTTGAGGAAAAAATTCATAATTTATAAGGTACATTAATATTGATGAAATCAGTGTAGCACAGAGGAAGTATGATTATGTTTTGTGAGCAAAGGAAGCCAATAGTCTGTGCAATAACATTTTACCTGAGAGTAAGGCTAAACAACAAACTATTTATTACCAAACTATTTATCCCCTCTCTTGTTTGGCTACGAAAAAGTCTGTTGTTCAATCATACTCATAACCACTGATGATCTTCTTCAACGCCAACTACATCTTTCGAAGTTCTACTAGTAATTGAATTAGCCTAACATGGCTTCTAATATGGTAAGACGACCAAAACGAAAGCACTAGAAATGACTTGAAAGAAAAATAACATATTCATTCAAAGAATGAGTATCAAAGATGCCTACACTAGCTCTATGCTACTATTTGAATCTTTAGTAGTAAAACAATTGCCTCTCATCATATCAACCACTGGTTTCTGTACATAATATGAGACCTCGCTTCTATACCCGGCCATAGCGGCCGGGACTAGAATAAGAATGGACCAAAAAATACTTTGCTATTACCCACTCTCACCCCCCCCCTCTCTCTCTCTCTCTCTCTCTCTCTCTCTCTGTGTACAAAGCGCTTGGGCAACGATCGGGAAGAAACCACAAAGGTAAAAACCTCTTCCCTCCTGCTTCATCCCATTGCTTACCAAACTCTCTAAATCAGTGTTTCAGTTGTGTGGCTAACTAATGGGCAGAAGAATAGGAAGCTGTAATGTGTAAAATCAAATGAATATGTCAGATATATCACCATTCAAGCACCTGTTTGTCATCCGCACCAGGTGCTGGTAATGGTGGAACGGCAACTTCATTAGTGGCTGCATCAGTAAACTGCAGAACCCTTCTCACAGTTGCCTGAGACTCGGTGATTTTACCCATCTTTCTCGAGGAACCAATGGAGTCATGAGGTCTCGTCGAATTAGAACTCTCAATTGAAGATAAAAATTTATCCTTTGAGAGAGACTTTGAAGCAGATTCAATAATAGAAGTGAAAATACCAGACTCTCTCAAACCCTGAACAATGACCTGATAAGTGGACAAAAGCATATAAGAACAATTGTTGTAGCAAACAGGAGAGAATGGGCACAAATAACATAACAAAATCATACTATCTATATGATTGGAATATTGAATGAGATTCAACTTTAGACCGGAGCCACGTACATTAATATATCAACGGTTGAATTCATATGGAAGAGATACCACACTTACCATTGGAGCATATACACGAGTTAGAATGCCCTTCCTCAAGAGTTTCAGGTTCAGTGCTTTGTCACCCCATACAACATGCTCTTGATACCTAAAATCAGTAGACGCCACAGTAAACACTAACAATTTATCCAATCCATCATTTAAGTGGCACTTTTAGTACTAGTTATAGACAACATCACCTATATGGCTCACAAACTCACCATTTCCGCATTTCTTCCTCGGTTGCAGTTGAAGCAATTATGAATGCCTGGCATCAGTAAATGGTTGTCAATCGACAATGTAAAACATATCAATAAGAAGGTAAAATGAAACATATCTATAAGAAGGTAAAATGAAACATATCTATAAGAAGGTACAATGAAAGAACAAGCTACAATCTCATATCATGGGAAATCAATTATATCTTGCAAAATTAGCTGCCAAGACACTACAAAGCTAGAGTATAGTCAGATGGTAGAAAGTAGTAACAAGGTGTCATTTCCGAACGCCATCCACTTGGCAATGATCGTCTTCAACCCAAATCAAGCACAAATATAGAAGCGCTTTAGATCCAAAGTTTTTCCCATTTATGAACAGGTTGACATTAATTAACAGCCCATTAAATTATTGATTGCAGTTGACATTTCTAAGTTCTAACACACAAAATAATATCATAACTGAATCTGAAGATTAGCTAAAAGTAACAAGAAAATCTCATATTGAATCACTGCAATAAAAACTCTACACGCGTATGCTTTTTATATTCAATTTATTTCTTCATTTTTGGACCAAATCATAGGCTTAAATCTAAAGAAAATACAAACCTTCTTTTTGCTTTATTTGATCAAGTTCAGGCAACCTATTCAATTCTGAGTAAGGCCAGAAAAAGAAAAGGGATTTTCAACTTGTTTATCACCATCAACACTTCTTTCTATCCAGCACAATCGGTTTGTCAACTCTTATTGTAACCATATCGTTATGAGTCAATATCACATTAATTGGATGTTTGCTTGGATCAGAAAAGGACAAATGGAAGTTTAAGCTCCCAAGTCTGTTTCGTGGGATAGGGAATAAGACATGGGATTGAGAATGATAGAGGTCTATTCCCATGGTTCGATTACCAGCAAAGGAAAGAGAATTGCAATTGCAAAACAGAATGACCCTTTGCTATCAAAGATAAGGGAGAGTGTTCACATTTGGTAAGGGTATTTTAATAAAGTTGCGGTTTATTAAGGGAACCAAAATAATTTAATATATATATTCCAATTACTTATTCATGTTCCCATCCCAAGATTCCTTACCCATTTCCCTGGAAGTAGATGATATTTTCGTAATAGATCATGAGTTCCTCAAGATAGATTCTAATTTCTACATATTGTGATGCACCAACTAGTTAGAGAATCATAATAAGCCCGTATTCTCCATACTAAGCAAAGTAGAGGTTCTTAAGATTCTCATCTACATATTCATAAAGGTAAGCACCCAAAGCCTCTCCTCCCAGATTATCTTACATAGAAAATGTCATAGTCAACTACAAAGGATACACTTGGTTTGACAAAGCAATCTTAAAGCTCAATTCCATTGGCAACATATGTTACTCGAAATGCAGAGACTAATATTCATGGATAATTTCTTGCGTTTGAGCACTCACATATATCTTAATAAAACCACACCCAAATAGATGCCACATACAAAATCGGGTTATTGCTTGAGTGGATTGTGGACTGCAACAAATCCCCTTTTTGACATTAATCTGGTTTTTCATAGTTTGTTCAGTAACAGAGCTCCAGAACTGAGTTACGAAAAAGGATTTCAGGTGTTAACTCCAGCTATTGGAAGAAGGGTTTAACTGAATAAGTAGTAACTAGTAAACATAGGAAACATGATTTGAGTTCTAGAACTACAATTTCTCGTATAACTAGTAAGACCTTAGTCATATGGCAAATAAATAAGAGAACAAGATAAGCTCACTTAGCAAAGCACTTCGTGTGACTTGGAAAGGAAGGAAATGAATACAGAATGAACCAGAAAGAAGCTGAAAACTGATAAAACTTACTGCTCTATCGAATTCCAACATGAAGCATCTCTTAACATCCTCTTTCGTGGGCTTGCATCCACACCGATCACGTCTAGAAGTCAAATCTGAAAATTTTGAATATGTATAATGCAGAACAGCAGCTTCTTCGAATTTGATCTCACTACAAAAACAAAAGTGGCAAATGACAAAATAGATAAAACATCAATCAAGGAAATGAGATAGATAAATACTGCGTAAAAACATAACTAGGGAAGTGAGGGCATCAGAAATTTAGAGGCAAAATATAATCCTATTCTCTTGCTAAAGCAAACACTAGATATCTAACCCATGCTCTCATAACATTCAACATAATAGCACAACCATCGCCTCCCCCCCCCCCCCTCTCCAAGGACAACTTTGGTCCCTCTCCTTTCCTAGGGCCTGCAGCGAAACTGCTCATCCTTAGCTCTGATATCTAAGAATTACTAAAAACTCTTCAAGTGCCTTGCTTTGACAGAAACATTTTTTCGATGCTATGGCTTTAGCAATCCCTCCCTATCCAATTCATGCCCTAAACTATTCCAGAATAGCTCCATAATATTCTTCTGCACTTCGCCCCCTCTAAAAGCATATAATCCCTCTGTTTTTAAATATAAGGCATGCTAACCACTTTTATTCATATTCAAAATTTAGTCAACTTTACTTATTTTCCCTGCGTACTCTTGTTCCCTAGTAATGGGCGTCTTGCTAAACTGGCAAGGATCTTTACTGTTCAAGTTAAATCTAAGGGGGGAGATCAACCCTAACTAGTACCACTATAAGTTAAATACACCTTCAAAACAAAATATATGGAGTTGGTACAAGATTTTTCTACTATCTTCTAACAGACATCCTATCTTATCCTTTGCTTCAAAGGCTTAGACTACCAATATACACATTAAAAGCTAAAACCAAGGGAAAGAAAGGAAAAGGAAAATATTGCCTTACTTTGGAGTCTTCATATAATTGTGCCACCGATGAGCACCATTAGGACGAAGGTGATCTTGGATTCGAGCAATAGATTTTCCATTGCCATAGGTCAAGAAGTAATTAGGATTTCCACGAGTAGCTTCCTTGTACATGCCAAAGTATGTATCCTTCGGGAGATGATCATAGTTCTTCTTAAACATAGATATCTGTCGCATGAAAAACAATGCTATGAGTTGCACAAAATATGAATGCAAAAGGATTTGTAAACTGATATGTTCTCAATCATATGACAGTTGACACTGATAAAAGGAAAGATTCAAGCGCTATTAACCGAAAAGGCGAAAAACAAATGGCAATTCGGTAAATTATTTCCAAACATCCTACTGTTCAATTCTTTTGGTATGATGTTGACCAATTATAATCTTGGTAGCACTTAGCCTAAAATGAAAGCTAAGAAAGTGCTGCATAACACCTCCCAAACTGTGCTCAATATTAATTCTAGCCTATGAGGTATCAAGTTACACAAAAGAGGATACTAAAATCTAAATCAATGTATATACACCTAAAGTATAAAGCGTCTATGGTAACTTGATAGTAAAAGTCAATTCCAAATGTACTAGGAAGTGCTAAAAGCTCGATTTACTTCCACCACTGAACAAACTTTCAAGTCTCAGATGCCATATTTACAAAACCACAACCACTGAGCACAAGCATATCAGCATCAATAGGTTACCTCCTATCAGATCAATTACATGGAGCAACAAAGACAAGCATCCATAACGGATTTGACTAAACAGAGGCACAGAGCAACTACTGACAAAACTCTTATCGAAGATCTCCAACCAAAGAAGCTTACCTCACTGAAAGGATCTTGGATATCATCGCGCTCCACACTGCTTTCCTAAACAAAAGAATGATAAATAAATGAGCAACAGCAACAATAAGTACAAGAAAACACATCTAGTGGAACAAGTATCACCAGAAGGTAAATGCTGTCTCAACGCAAATTTACTTACATAGTTGGGAAAAACAACCATATCCACATTCTTAGGAACATCAAGCAGCAGTTGCCTCAATGAATACTCCCGAGTACCAGCCGGGTGTATTAGTTCATCAGTATCAAGGTGAAGAATCCATTCCGCACCATCATTCTAAATTAACGAGATCATCAGGAATCAGGAAATACAGTGTTACACAAGCTATCAAGAGCTCAACAAAAAAAATGTCCTACCCTAGCCATGATGATTGCCATCTCCATGTTAAGAGACTGCTTGACAAATAGCTCATAATTGCACGGCTTGTAAAAGAAACTCGCTAGCCATGTCTCATTCCAAATCCGGCTACAGACAGAAAAGGAAAAGTATATTCAATTGAACATGAAAAAGTTTCATACCAAACCACAATATTACAAGCCTCAGAGTCAGACGAAGAATCAGGTGTTTTTTAGGTAAGATCTGTCAACAGTATAAGCCACTCACACTAATTAACAGCAGAAAGCAAGACCAGAACACCTAGAATTAATGTAAAGCTACAAGGGTAGCCACGAGGGATTTTGCGAGAGAATCATACATCTTACATCCCAATAATAAAAATCAACCAAGAGACCAGCAAAGCTTTTTAACCCACTTGACGGAAGTTGGAGACATAGCATCCAAAGGAAAGAACTTGCTTCAACCAGGCTCAAACAACCTTCTCCTTTATAGTTGGGAGTTGGGCAAAAATTAGATGAATGACAGAAGAAATAATTTTCCTAAACAATGAGGCCAAAAAAATGCTTGCTAACAGCTGCCACTTATACATTCAAATTCTCTTATTGCAAGATTAGCTCACCTTTTCGCCTGTTTCTCCTCTAGCTCTTTTGTTCTATAAATTACTTTTACACCCTGCAATAGAAAATATAGTATTTTTCTCAGAAGTATTCGAAGAGAGCAATGCAACCAAAATCTCTTAAAAGTAGCAATGGGGATACTCAAAGGACAGAATTTAAAGCTCACCGGAATAGATTCCAGGACTCTTGAGACTTCTGGAGATGCAGCCTTTCCTTCCACAAAAAGGTAAAATGTAGTGACCCCAATAACCTTGTGAAAGAACATCCATGGAAGAATCTGCTCCAAGCTTGCTGAGGTACTTGTTGTGATGGCAATCTAAAACGGCAAAATTAAGGTCTTTAGTTCAGATAATGACACAGCAATAACATCAGAACAGTTTTCAACTTATAAATTTGAAGGACAATTGTTTTTAAGTTGTTCGATAGTAACTGCCCCTACTTTACAAATTTGAGACAGACCAAGTAAAATCTTCTCAAACATCATCGAATTCTAACAATAGCATGAAATGCGCATATATACAAATTACATTGCTGCAGAACATAAATTTTTGTAATAGATTTTACTATTCCAGTGCGTCGGATTCATCCCACATTCCAGATTCAAAATCGATCCATTAACAATCAAATCATGAAATTAAAGAAAATCATACAATCTGAACTTAAAAAATGACCCGTTAACAATCAAATCAGCATCCAAATAGAAAAATAAATAAAATCATGCAATTCAAACTTAGAACCGATCCATCAACAATCAAATCACACAATTCAGCTGAAACTACACAAAAACATGCAATCCAAAACTCATTGATTTAAAACAACCAAAAACTCAAATGATTAGGTCAATGCCCCATAAAACCCCATCAATTAACCAAATCAAGCAATACCCAATTCAAAATCAATCAAAACAAACACAACCCAAAAATCCAAAAACCTCATCAATCAAAAAAATCAAGCAATACCCAATTAAAAACCAATCAAAACAAACACAACCCAGAATCAGATCATTCAAAAAAATCCGAAATTTACAAACTTTAAACCAAAAGAAGATGAATTAACCCCACCTTAGGCTTAAGATCGGTTTGATAATGGAACTTCCAATCACGATAATAGGGAAAAGTAGGAGAGAGATGGCTCAAAAGAGGCCCACAATCAGACTTAGAATGATGGGTAGTTGTAGTAGTAGTTGTAGGAGGAGAACTATCCATGCCTGGGAATTTGTGATCTTCTGAAGAGTAACGAGTAGAAGGGTCTGTTACACCACCACGCCATTGAAGAATGAAAGCAAAAGCAGCAAGAGTAAAAGGAAGAAGAGTTAGAAGAAGAAGAAGTTTTGCAGTGAAAGAATGATTTGATGAAGAAGATGAAGATGGTCTTAAGGGAGCATGTAGTCCACCTGCCATGGTTTTTAGGGGGAGAGAGAGAAAATAAAGGTCCGATTTTGCAGAGGGGAGATATTTGAGTTTTTTGTGGGAAGTTGTTTAATTGAAAAAATTAAGGATGAGAAATGAAAATGGTCGTTTTTGATGAAATGTTGTTTGTTGTTGTGGTTGTGGTGGTTGTTTAGATGGGGGAGTTTTTCACTTCATATGGAAGCAACTTATAATAGTAGTAAGTAGTTGTATATTGGATCTGAAAATTTTGGTGATTATTATTTACTTAATGATGATGTTTTTGTTTCTAAAATGGTAAGAGGTATTGATAGTATCATATTAGGAGTATTTGATAGTGTGATCACTGTGATTTCATATTTGATATGGAAGAATCCATTTTACGGTATTGTTTTGTATGACAAAAGGTGGCAAACTGATAGTGGGATGAAATAAAACTGACAAAATCATAAAGATTAAGGAAAGAAATTAAATTTTATTTTGTTGCCCTATAAACTATAGAGATAAAAACTTTGTCTATCCACATGTAATCTATCCATTAGAAATAGATATTAATAATTAACTAGTTATTAGGCCCGGGCTATGCCTCGGGTAAGAAAAATTTCATTTATTAATATTGTACTGTGATATGATATCACTAATTACAACTTGGTCTAGTGGTTAAAACTTTAATACATGAACTTGAGGTCACGGGATCAAGACCTTATACCATGCAATTTCTAATTTTTTTTATTGTACATGGATTACATGAACTAAAACTCCCTAGGGAGAGCGCCACGTGGCACCGATCCTGGTTTACGCACGCCTTTTAATATATTAGTACTAGCCTTTTGTGCACGCGATGCATGCGAGGATATTACATCCAAATGAATCATGATGGGTTGGTTTGGGTTATTTTTATTTTGAGCAATAAAACTTGTACACTGCCTGTCTGATTTAATTTAGGAGGATTTTTTAAAAAAAATCTTGCTTGTTAACCGGGAACAGTTTGTCCATATACTTATTTGCCACTTAAATCGGTGATCAGAGTAATTTTTCTCCTTTTCTAAATGTTCACACTTTGAGTTTCAATTATATTTGAAATGAAATTTTAAATTTTTCATACACAATTTGATTTTGCATAAAATGGTCATTTTAATTTTTCTCCTTTTCTAAATTTTAACACTTTGAGTTTCAATTATATTTGTAATGAAATTTTAAGTTTTACATACACAGTCTTATTTCGCATGAAATGGGCATTTTTAATTTTTTCCCTTTTCTAAATTTTAACGCTTTGAGTTTCAATTATATCTGAAATGAAATTTTAAAATTTTCATACACAATCGGATTTCACATGAAATGGTTTTCGCAAATTAATGTAATTTTTTTTTCTGAAAATGAATTTTTGCAAAAGTTGTTCGCAAAAAGGTTTGATATTGTTTTTTTTTTCAAAATTTATTTCTGAACATGGATATTTTGCAAAAATTTTGGGTAAAAATTTTATATTGGAAGTTTTAAAAAAAAAGAACTAAATATTTAACCTTTTCATCAGTTTCTTAAATGAATCAAATTTCATACACATCTTGTTTTCTGATTTTATATGAAAATGAATCAAATTTAAGTCTAATTATATAAAACCCCTCTTCAACTAATTACTATTATCTCCATTTTTCCAACTACATAACAGTCGACTAATGTGAAATAACTTTGAAGATTAAAAGAATTATGTACCTATTTGAAAGTTCGCAAATCGCCGATGGACAAATGTGTGATATCACTGTCAAAATCTTATGTTTTTCTCAGATTTGTGTTTATAGGTAATTTTTGTGAGTATGTAATTGTGAATGGTTATTGAGAACAATGATTTGTAAGTGAATTTTGTGAATGTTTTTGTATGTATTGACGTCCTAGTATATTAGTTTTAGTTTGTAAGTTAATTTTTAGTTTTTGTAAAGTTTCCTGATCATTTGAGTGATTTGCGTGATTTTTACAATGTGATTTTCTCAATTATATGAGTGATTTGTAAAGTTTCCTCATATAAGTGATTTTTGAGTGATTGTTGAAAATTAATTTTCGGTGGCTTTGTTTGACGCCCATGTTGGTATTGAGATTCCTTTTGTAATTTGGAAAAGAAAGGGGGCAAAATAGTCCGTTCAAAAGAGGACACCGTTGCTCCCCTTCCCTTATATAATAGAGATAGATAATTAATGGTGTATAACTATGGCCTAGGGGTGTAAAGGAGACGAGACAATTAGCGAGCTACTCAAGATCGACTCGAGTGAGAACTCGACTCGAGTGAGCTCGACTCAAGCTCGAACTCGACTTGAGATGTTGGCGAATCGAGTTTTGAAATTAAGGTGAATGAAATCTTTTCTATCATTTAGTTTAATTGATGGAAGTTAATCTTTTTGTTAGTTATTTAATTTTATCCAACAAAAAAGATATTAATATTTAATGGGTGCTTTAGCAAACCGGAAATGGAAGAGTTTATATTTTGGATGATGAAACAATATATTGGATTATTAGTTGAGTTTACACGGTTCAGATAAATTGAAAGTGACCAATGTAATTACTTGAAATATTTCTCATGTCCACCTACGGGATACGACCTACCATGGTCTTTAGGGAAAGGAAAACATAAAGGTCTGATTTTCCTGAGGAAAGATATTATAATCTTTGTGTGTTTTCTTATAAATATGAAGGGATAAAATTTAGTTGATCTAGTGGGTAAATTACTCTCTACTAATGGAATTTAATGAAAGGCATAATCAAACTCAAAAATCATCAATTATTTTTAAAGATATATTAGGAGTAGGCAATCCACCCAATGGGTAGATGTTCAAAATGATATCAAATATCTTTTTCGATTTTATATTGACTGGGAGTTTTTTGGAAATAATTTTCGAATATGGGTGGATATTATATATTGGGGTTTGTTTTTAACTAGGTGATTTTATATTAACTAGCTAACTCTTTTGGATATGTTTTTAAGATATCAGGCATAGTTGTTTGGGATTTAATCTTTGGTTTAAGAATATCTTTGGCTCAAACTAAGTTTTGTTAAAAAGAGTAATCAACAAATATACTCAAGCCCTATATACTCAAGCAAAATTAAAATAAAGAAAAAGAAGGGTGTATGACTCAAAAAAAGGGGGGAAAGGGTTTTTTATAGTTGAAGGCATCCGATTGTTTCTATTCTACTTTTTTAGGCTCCCTTTCAAATTAGTTAAGAATTTAAGATACGCAAAAATAAATTGGATAAAACGAGACTAAAGTAGTTAAAAAAGCATGCACTTACAATTAATATTTTAAAGATAGTACTAACAAAATGTCCATAAGAATACTACATGCATAATCACCTCTTTTGTTAAGTTTATTTAATTTGATTAGCAAATTAGTTCATAATTGCAAATATATTTATCTTTATTTATTCGTGAAAATCAAATAAAAAAGGATCTTTCTAATCTATTTTTTCCTTTTCTATTTCCAAATTTGATTTAAATTCATGTTCTCCATAATTGCAAAGATTACCTTCATATCTTTGTGTTTTTCTTTTGTATTATTTCGAATTTTGATTTAGTTGTGAACTATTTTTAATTCTAACTCTTATTTATCTATCATTAATACAATAGTTAAAACTTCAAATGTAGTACGTTGTCTGGATCAAATCTTATTGTCCTCTATGTAATTGACTTACACAAATTTAAATTATATATAAGCCCATTAAAATGATCATTTCCTTACATGACTATAATGTTGTGGATGTATATTGTCGATTTTTATTTTGACAATTTTTCTTTTTGATAGGAAGATTTTGATATTCTTATATGAAATTGTTATCTTTGTTTTTTTTTTTTGTAAATTTTTTTAGTATTTCCTCTTTATTGCAAACCTAAATTTTTTAAGTTATTCGAATTTTAGTTTTTTAAAATGGCAAATATTTTGATTGATTGACTACCCATTATTTTCTAAAAAATTTAAAAAAATATATTTAGAATGTTGTGCTACTCTTCTGGCAAAATAATTGTTCATGATCTATATAATCGCATGTTTGACAATGTTGAAGTCCATAACTTTGACTAAATGGAAAATGTTCATTTTGAAGGGAAAATTATTTTACATCATTGGGAGATAAAATTTCCTTCTATGAAAAATGGTTTTATGCTCTTTTACAAACTAAACAATGTAAAATTGAAAATAGAGGAAAATATTTTTCTAGGAAAATGTTTTACACCCTACCAAACGGAGTCTAAGTGACTTCTTAATGCATACTAAATGAAGTTATTTGTCTTGACCTTGTATGTCAGTGCATACTAGTTAATTGATGTATCTCCTTTTTTTTTATAGTTTTTAGATGCATTTAGGTTGCATTTTAGGATCATTTAGGTGCATTTTAGTTCGTAATTGCATATAATTACATAAGTTGTGAGATGTTACTCCTTTTTGCGTGTTTTCAATGTTCTTTGGTGAATTTAAGGTGTTTAGAACGTAATTGGAGTATGATTGGACAAACTTGAGTATTTATGAGCAATTGGAAAGAAGATACTCTAATAAGGATCATTGTGGATATTTCTGGGTGCAATTTGGAGCCATAATGAAATTGGAATTTAATGAAAGAATTGTGGAAATTGAGTCGGTGTTAGTCTTTTACCCATAACTTTTGATTTGATATTGAAAGTTAGATGATTTAGCGGCATTGGAAACTAGGCTTGAACAGGTTTCCAATGATAAGTTGCACGACCCAAGGCAAGTTATATTTAGGAGATATGGGCTTCGTAAGTTGGCCCTGTTTTGATGATCTTCCTACGCGCTCGGACTAGCTAAATCGGCCTATTAATGATTCAATTGGCTTTCCTTATCTTGTAACTTAGTTTCCTACAAATGTTAAGAGATATAATTATATATTAGGGATTTTCTAAATAGGTTAAGATATTCTTTTCATATTCAAGTTAGACGTCTTATTTTCTCTTTTAGAATGTGACACAATAATGAAAGCGTTTGTTTCACTTTCTAGAAGAATTATTCAAGACTTCAACTTTCCATCATCAATTCATGTATTCTCCTTTATTTTATATTATTGATGATTAGTTATGCTTTCTTTTATAGTTTACGATTTTTTCACCATATACCCCTGACAAAATTTTTTTTGCACTATATACCCTTTCAACTTTCCAAATTCGTCATATACCCTCCACTTTTCAAAAAATACACTCACTTACCCTTTTGACTGATGGTGTTAGACTTCTATTAGTCATTAGGTCCTAATCCTCCCCTAATCCCTAATTAACTAACCTAACCCTAACCCTAATCCTAACCCTAACCCTAATCTAATACACTAACTTGGACTCTAACCCTAACCACCCTTTACCCCCACTACCGCCATCACCCCCTCACCACCACCACCTCCTCACCACCGCCCCCCCTTCCCCCGCTGACTCCCCCTTCACCCTCCCCTTCGTTCGCCGTAGCTCAGGCCTGCTCGCACCGATAACTCAGGCGCATCGACGAGCTTGAACTCCGACAACAACCACCACCACTTCTCCATCTACTGACTGTCGTCTTCATGCTACTCCCACCTCCGACCAACCACCCTACTCCCCTCACCTTCATTGCTGCTCTCTCGAGTCCCCTTCTCTCCCAAACTCTGTCCTGTTCTTCGCGCTTCCAACCACCCTACTCCCCTCACCTTCATCGCTGCTCTCTTGATCCCCCCTATCTCCCAATCTCTCTCCTGTTCTTTGCGCTTCCAACCACCCTACTCTCCTTACCTTCCTCGCAATCACCGGAAACTTGAATTGTAAATTAGCGCGATTTTGCAAGGGGAGGGGGGTTGAGCTATTTTTCGGGGGTGGTGGGGAGGGGGACTGTAGGGGTGACGGAAGAGGGGAGGGGGTTGCGGTGCTGCAGGGTGGCGGAAGGGGGGAGGGGGACTGTGTGGTGGGGAAGGAGGGCTTCGAGGGTGGTGGGGAGGAGGACTGCAGGGGTGGGGGTTAGGGTTAAGATATTAGGGTTAGGGTTAGGGTTAGGTTACTTAATTAGAATTAGAGGGAGGATTAGGGGTTAATGACTAACGAAGTTTCTCGAAGTTATTCATTAAGGGTAAGTGAATGTATTTTTTGAAAAGTGAGTGGTATATGGTGACTTTGGAAAGTTGAAAGGGTATATGGTTTAAAAAAAATTTGTCAGGGGTATATGGTGAAATACCCGTATATTTTATTTAGTCTATTGGATTATTATATGTGATTAGTTTTCTAACCTAGGTGTTAAGCAAACCCTAGCTATAATTAACCAGACATATTGCTGCAGTTTCTAGCAAAAACCGCAGCAATATATTAAAATATTATTAAAAAAAATAATATTTTAATATCGCCGTTAATTTCATAAGCCTATTGTTGCGGTTCCTTAAACACCAGCAACAATAGAATTTTTCTTTTTCATATAAAACGCGCGACAGTAGGGTTTCCCCTTAGTCTTTTAAACACACATGAACAACCGCTTTTCCTCCTCTCCTCTTCCTCTCTCTCTCCTCTTGCTCTTCCTACTCTCCTTTTTCCTCCTTCGCCGGCCATCCTTCGCCAATAACTATGAAACTCAAAGAACGATTATTCCAATCTTCAACTCCGTAAGAATCCATCAAGTGATTCATACTACTCCACAGCAAGATACCCGAATGTGTTCTCACCGCTGTAAGTAACATAAAGGAACCCGTCTTCATCTTTCTTCTCCTCGTATGTAGCAGACATGATTGCTCCAGTAGAAGGAAGAACATTATCCACAAAGATGAAGATTGCTTTATCTGCACTCAGCTTGATCCTTTTGCGGATTACGTAAACAAACTGTCCAACAGTCAAGTCAGCTGGTACTAGGTATTTTTTCTTGTTTATATTCGGAATATCACTTCTCTCTGCCTTCTCCACAATGACCGGTATTTTGCCTGGGTATTTTTCTCTGACCCTTGTAGCCTCTCCTCGCTCGTTCGCACTACAACAAACGGCTTCAAGGAGGGCAATTAAAATTGCCCTCTTTCATACAAAATTTGCCTTCATAGGCTACGAGGGCAATTTTAAAATTGCCCTTCCGTTGCCCTTGTAGCCCCGTTGTATTAGGTTTCAAGGGCAAAACTCATGTTTTTGCCCTCTTTGATCCAATAAAAAAAGGGCAAAAATTTTTGCCCTCTTTGCTTCATCAACTAAGGCAAATAAAGTTCCCCTCTATGATCATCAGAAAGGGCAATACTTTTGCCCTCTTTGCTCAAAAACAAGGAAGACAAACACAATTGTCTTATTTGGTCTACAACAAATAGGGCAAAAATAAGATATTGCCAATGTCTTTGTACTTTATCAACGGGGCAAAATAAGATATTGCCTTCTTTGTACTTTATCAAGCAGGGCAAAAATAAGATGTTGCCTTCTTTTTACTTTGTCAAGCACTGCTAGTCATTATCTAAAAACCATTATGCATCGAAGATCAATCTAATATAAGTTGAGAGATAAACCTCGTACATTATTCTACATAACACCATGGTAATACCAAGGGAAAAAAATATTATTATATTGATTTACTAAAGTTTTAACAAAATCATATTCACATAATGTTTACTTGAGATAGTGCAACAACATATACTAAAACAATTCATTCATCTAAACACATGTAAAGAAAAGGAAATAAAAGGATCAAAAGTGAACTCATCGAAAATGCTCAAGTGAACTAACATTTCTACAATCATTTGATAACAATTCCGCACTGGTTTCGAGCCAAAGTTGTCATGTGCTGATAAACTGCAGAACAAAGAGATATGTCGAAGGAGATTTGATCACATTAGTACCTCCATGGCACATGGCACCTATAACAAAGAAAAAGCAGGATACATTACTCAAGGAATTCTGCAGCATGCTTAAATAAGAATGAAAATTTACATTCATTATCATATATTAATAAGAAAATTCAACATATATTTAACTATATCTAGTGCTTGTATTTTAGGGTTAAACTAGATTACAGATGGTATTAGATAAAAACTAGAAAAAATGACATTCTCGTGAATCTCAAATTGTTCTAGTACTGTGAAATCTGTTGGATTCTAGAATTCTGATGTGAAACGTGAAGCTGCCCTTTTCAGTTACAAAAACATAGCTACACATCCAAGTGATCTAATCTGATCATATTAACATCAAGCTTCTGGAGTTTAAGATTAAGATTGAACCTAAGTTCTTAGTAGCTTAGCTTGAACAGGGGAACAGAGCAAGACAACAAAGGTTCTAGCAACTCCTTAAATTTCATCACAATGCAAGTATGACAACCGAATGACGAAATCGCTTCTATTCTACTGTAATAAGAAAAGAGTTCATGAATTGGAGACATTACCTGATCAAATTCCAAGTGAAGTCATAATGACCTCAATCTTCTTTTCCAGTCTTTCCTCTCTTTATTTAGCCTCCTTTTCCTTTCTCTGACTTTCAGCTTTTAGGAAATCTATTTCAGCTTGCATTGCATTGTTATTACCTCTTAGTTGTTGAATCTCAGCCTCCAATTCTGCTTTGCCTTTCTTCCCACCCTTGTCCACCACCGGATGTCCTTTACCAAGACCCCGGGCATACCCCGAATAATGGCCAAGCACCATCATGTAAGCCTCGTCTATGGAAATATTATCAATGCCATTCTCTTGAATTTCTTTCTCGTGTAACTTTTTAAATTCGTTGAACTTTGCTTCACCCTCTTCATCAAAACTACCATCTTTATGCCTTCGATGATCCATCAAAAAATTCATGATGATAGTAAAAATGTGGATTATTTGAAATATAAGATGATGATATAACAGAACAGAACAGAACATGTCTACTGATCACAGAACATTACATAACAAGTCATTTATATTAGTCATATTTTTGTTTATAAGAATCTACCGAGTATTAACATTAACAGAACAGAACATGTCTAATATACTAAGTATGATATGTTCTCTTTGTCAGAATTTACTTCAACTGTCAAAGAAACAACTGCAACCTATTCTTCTAAAACTTTTGAACTGTACAAAAACAACAAGGATATCAAACATATTTCAAGGACTTTATGCCAATCAAATAGCACCAACAGTCATAAACCAAAACACCTCCATTATCTGAACAAAGCAGATAGTCAAAACATTTAGACAATAGCTCTATTACAGATTTGGTATAATTACATACTATATAAAGCATAGTAAGCAGAGGTTCAATGCTTATTACGTCTGCCACCTTTTTACATTACCATTAGTGTTACCTTTTTCTTTTCTTTGGGGGGTAGCACAGGGAGAGGCAAAGGGATGACCATGAGAGTAAAAAGTCACATATTCTAATTGCTCGACTGAGATACAACCATACAGGCATTCCACTCAAACAACTCCACCTTAGGCCAAACAGGAAGCATTCTAGAGTCCAATGTTTAACTTTTCTAAACTCCAACATTCTACAAACCAAGCATTTATCAAAACAGCCATAATTAAATCTCCTATTTCTCGCTATTTGGACTGAATCTCGTTAAACAGTTTCAACCACAATCACCATTCCAAAGATAAGAGCAATAGTGACATTTATGAAAACAACCATAAAGGGACGTTTTGGTTGGCAATAAACGCACATAATGACAACATAAAATGAAGTAGATGACTAGTCCCACGAAAGCATAATTTGTCAAAAAGTTGTTTTACAAGAAGTATGTAGCTAGAAAGAGAGAATTGCAACTTGGAGGTTCAGACATTTTCTCTTTGAAAATGAATATTTATGATTTCTTTCCTATGGCATCTGAAAGGTGAACAAAGCTTCTAACACATTGCGGAGCTGTATATGTCTGCAGTACGATAACACTATGTTTGTAGAAGATTGTTGTAACATCTCAGTTGCTTAATCAAGGAACTCAATTCATAAAAAATCATTATCAAATCACTAGACCTAATTAAATTCGTCTGATTTTGTGGAAAAAGTTAAGCAACCCTAATTGACAAAAATGCTTAAACAATCATCCATACATATAATTTAAAAAGAGGAATTGAATGATTTACCTGAAGATGCGATCGAATTGGGAAATTGCTAAGAAAATCTGCGAGAAACGTCCAAAGTCGCTAGAATTCGAAGGTTTCAAAAACTGAATTAATTTTGACGAGATTCGTTGCAATCCCTAAAACTTGTAGTGAAGATGAATTGATAAGGAGAACTGGTGTTAGGTGAGTGATCAATGAGAGAACCGGATATCCACTCCAAGGCACGGAAACTACGCTTTCCTATTAGTTTAATTTCGCCCCTCTAGGATCACCGGGTTAACACGAAATAACTAATGAGATACAATGGAGAAGAAACAATCCACTTAGATGATTTTCTAAGTGAATCAACAAGAACTTGTGTTTTTGTGTTTGTGAAGAACACTCAAGAGAAGATTGCAAGGTTTCTCTTAAGCAAAGCAAGAAGGTTTTTGAGAGTATAGAAAATCTGATTTTCTTCTAACCCCTCACTCATAGGAATCCCAAGGTTTATATAGGAAAAATAAACCTTTCATTGACTAGAGTAGTTAAACCCATAACCCCCATTTTAATCACCCATCAAAGGCCTTTAATCTACTGATTTAAGGACCTTAAAGGTCATTAAAATGAGACCATAACATCACAACGGACATAAAACCGTCAAGGCATCTTTTCGCATTCCAAGGCAGAAGACACGTCGCGACCCGCGACGCCTGTCGCGACTCGCGACGGGCCACTGGTCGCGACTCGCGACGGTTGTCGCGACTCGCGGCCAGTCTTCTGTCTCCCTTGGTTTATCAATGCGTTTTGCCACTTGATGCACTCTAGCCTTTTGCATACTAGACCTCCTCCTCTTCTAGTACATACCCCTATGAGTTTCAAACCCATTACCCTATAAATGTTCCAACAATCCTCCTCCCATTTATAGGGTAATGTTGAAAAGTTTTTCAACTTGCTATAAATCGCAAACACACATGTTCATGCATCATGGAAATATCTAACGATTGAATTTCCATTTAGTAAAAGTAATCTTTACAATAATTTAGATCATAATGATAGACAAAGCTTTGAATCATATAACCATTACAAATTATTGAAGTTACTAATACACACAAACATAAACTAGGTTCTTAAAACCTCCGACACCTATGAAGCCTTGGTGTCCATATCCATTCATAAGCATTCCAAGTCAAGCCTAGACTTGATGAAGCGGCCAAACTTCTAGCTTACATAGGTAAATCTTTCCGGACATGCTCCTACAATTGAGCACCTTATCAAAGATTTATTAAGAATAAAATTCAACCTCTTTATCATTGTAGCAACAAGCACTAACCTCGGGATGTATTAAACAAGTGCTCCCAACCTCTTAGAGAAGTACTATCCTCCTTGAATTTGAGATCTAACGTTGTATTAGACATCAAATAGAGTTTTCCTTCACCATAGGTTGATCAATAGGCTTAAGACCCATCCCTTTGTTCATTTTGTTCACTAGTTCCCTTGACAACGGTTTTGTAAACGTATCCGCCAAGTTCAAACTAGACCGAACAAAATTAATAGTTATACAACTATTCCTTATCATTTCCCGCACATAGCTATGTCTAACTCCAATGTGCCTTGACTTGCCATTGTAGACTTCACTATATGCTTTAGCTATGGTTGATGCACTATCACAATGGATAGCAAGAGGTGACATGGTTTCACCCATAAGTCCACCTCACTCAACACATTCCTTAGCCATTCCGCTTCTTGGCAACAAGAAGCCAAAGCAATGAATTCCGATGCCATAGTGGAATCCGTTATACATGTTTGCTTCTTGGATGCCCATGAAATGGCACCTCCTCCAAGAAGAAACACCCAACCACTAGTGGATGAATAATCTTCCTTATTCGAAATCCAACTAGCATCCGAGTAACCTTCTAAGATAGAAGGTTCTCTATTGTATGTTATGACATAATCCAAGGTCTTATTCAAGTACCTTAACACTCTTCTCAATGCTTGCCAATGCAACATACTAGGATTACTAGTATACCTACTGAGCTTGCCAATAGCAAAGGCTATATCCGGCCGAGTGCTAGTCATAGCATACATCAAGCTTCCAATTAAGCTTGCATACTCCAATTGTGAAATTGGAGTACCACTACTCGGAACCAAGTGAATACTAGGATCCATAGGAGTAGCAAAATGAGTCGAATTTGACTCATTATACCTCTTGACCACTTTCTCAATATAATGAGATTGTGATAAAGAAAACGACCCTTTCCCTCTTATTATTCTAATACCTAGAATAACATCCGCTTCACCCAAATCTTTCATGGAGAAGCTAGAGGAAAGGAAGACTTTGGTCTTTTCCACTTGTTCCAAATCAGTCCCAAAAATAAGCATATCATCAACATATAAGCAAATTATAACTCCTTTACCGTTATTATCAAATTTGCTATATACACACTTATCGGACTGATTTATTTTGAACCCACTAGACAACACAACTTCATCAAATTTTTGATGCCATTGCTTAGGTGCTTGTTTAAGACCATACAAAGATCTAACTAATTTGCAAACTTTAGTTTCTTGACCTTTAACCACAAACCCTTCAGGTTGATTCATGTACACTTCCTCCTCCAATTCACCATTAAGAAAAGCAGTTTTTACATCCATTTGGTGAATTACTAGACCATGAATCGCAGCTAATGCTATCAATAGTCTAATAGTAGCTATTCTAGCTACTGGAGCATAAGTATCAAAGTAATCGATACCATATCTTTGCCTAAAACCTTGGACCACTAACCGGGCCTTATGTTTTAGTATGGTTCCATCGATTTTCTTTTTCCTTACAAAAATCCATTTACAACCTAGGGGTTTGCAACCGGGAGGTAAATTAGCTAAAATCCAAGTGTGATTACCCATTATAGAATCCATTTCATCATTCACTGCCTCTTTCCAGAAAGCAGAATCATGAGACTTCATAGCCTCATCAAAGGACCTAGGATCCTCCTCCATATTGTAACAATATGAAATTTGAGTCGAAATTGACTCCCTTGACCCTTCAACTAAATATAGTTGAAAATCCGGTCCAAAAGATTTCTCTTTTCTAATTCTTTACTTTTCCTAATTTCCGGTGTTGTAGTATCATGATCATTTGAAATGTCATCTACAACATTGGAACTAGTACTAGGTATCATGTCCTTTGGTCTTGGAATCGATGAGAATCTAGTCTCATCAAATATTGCATCCCTTGACTCTATCACGGAGTGAATAGAGACAAAGTCATTGGGCTCAATGACATAAAACCTATAGGCTTTGCTATGTACCGCATAGCCTATAAAAATGCAATCAATTCCTTTTTCACCTAAAGTTTTCCTTTTAGGTTCCGTCAATTTGACAATTGCCCTACAACCCCATACCTTAAGGTAATTGAGATTAGGCTTTTTATTACACCAAAGTTCATAAGGGGTAGTCTTATTCCTTTTATTAGGAACTCGATTTAAATGTAACATGCAGTTAAAATTGCATCACCCCAAAAACCGTCATTAAGACCCGAATTAGAAAGCATGGTATTAACCATTTCTTTTAGGACCCTATTTTTCCTTTCCGCTATACCATTACTTTGAGGTGAGTATGGGGCGGTTGTTTCATGAATTACACCAATGGAACTAAAATAACTTGGATTATAATATTCACCACCCCTATCCGTTCGAAGTCTTTTAATCTTTTGATTAAGTTGGAGTTCCACTTCGATTTTAAAGGTCTTAAACTTTTCTAGTGCTTCATCTTTAGTAAATAATAAATATATGTAACAAAACCTTGAAAAATCATCAATAAAAGTTACAATATATTTTTATTTCCTAAAGAAGGTGAACTATGAAAGTCACACAAGTCACTATGCACCAATTCAAGCAATACCGTTTGTCTAGTCACACTAGGATAAGGATTTTTGTAATTTTATTTAGCAGCAAGTGTGACACTTCTCTAACTTTAAATCGAAAGGAGGTATCAACCCCATTTTAGACATGTCATATAATCTACGATAATTCACATGACATAAACGATTGTGCCATAGAGAAGAAACATCAAGCATGTAAATAGAACTAGTACCAATTTTATTATCAATACTAAATTTAAACATTCCATTACAAAAGAAACCTTGTCCAACAAAAATACCACCCTTGGAAAGTACAAATTTATCCGACTCAAAAACAACTTTAAAACCATACTTATTCAAGAGACCTCCTGACACAAGATTCTTCCTAACTTCCGGTACATACACAACATCCCGGAGAGTTAAAGTCTTTCCCGAGGTTAACAACAATTCTACTTGGCCTATTCCTCTAGCCTTTACCGTAGAATCATTCCCCATATACAAGATTGGACCATCATCCAAATCTTTCAAAGACTTGAAGAAATCCTTGTTATTGCACACATGTCTAGAGGCTCCCGAATCTATCCACCAAGAATCATCAACCTGCACACACATAATTTCAGAAATCATAGCAACAAAATGCATTTCTTCAATTACATTAACATGTGCATTGTTACCTTGGTTTTGAACAACACTAGGTTGTGTGTTCTTTGTCTTCTTCTTGTTGTTAGAAGGACAATCCCTCTTAAGATGAGGACCATTGCATATCCAACAAGAGAGGGTCTTCCTCTTCTTGTTTGCAACATTGGTTTTGTTATGTTGTTGTTGTTGTGTTGTTGTTGGATTTCTTGGTCTTACTAGACCCACCAACCTCTACCAAATTAACGGTAGATTTAGGAATACTAGGAGTAGTATCCTTAACCCCATCTTGAGCCCGGATCCCCTCTTCAATACGAAGATGAGTTCCTAATTGCTCCATGGACATGTCTTCCTTTTTATGTTTTAAAAGATGTTTTGTATCTTTCCAAGAATTTGGTAATTTGTCAATGATTGAGGCAACCGCAATTGCCTCATCCATCACCATACCATGTGATCTTATTTGGTTCAAAATATGATGAACCTCATGGAATTGCTCCATAATAGGCCGATCATTAGTCATTTTAAAAGAATTAAAATTACTAACAAGGAATTTCTTACTTGAAGCATCTTCCGAAATGTACTTGGCCTCAAGAGCATCCCAAAGTTCCTTTGCACTCTCCACATTTTGGTAGAGATCAAACAACGGGTCGGTGAGAGAGTTGAGAATATGACCACGACAAATGTAGTCATCATTCTCCCACTTTATCCTCTTCCTAGTAGTCTCAAGAGGCTCTTCCTCTCCATCTTCCGGGAGTGGTGGCATAGGAGTTGATAAAACATACACCACATTCAAGGCGGTCAACAAGAAGTGCATCTTCTTTTGCCACCTCGATAGCCCACCCCCTCAAACTTATCCAACTTTTGGAAGTTCATAGTCATGTCCTTGAGTGTTGAGCCATATCCGAAAAGAGAAAATTAAACTAATAGATTGTTAGTGAGTGATCAATGAGAGAACCGGATATCCACTCCAAGGCACGGAAACTACGCTTTCCTATTAGTTTAATTTCGCCCCTCTAGGATCACCGGGTTAACACGAAATAACTAATGAGATACAATGGAGAGAAACAATCCACTTAGATGATCTTCTAAGTGAATCAACAAGAACTTGTGTTTTTGTGTTTGTGAAGAACACTCAAGAGAAGATTGCAAGTTTCTCTTAAGCAAAGCAAGAAGTTTTGAGAGTATAGAAAATTCTGATTTTCTTCTAACCCTCACTCATAGGAATCCCAAGGTTTATATAGGAAAAATAAACCTTTCATTGACTAGAGTAGTTAAACCCATAACCCCCATTTTAATCACCCATCAAAGGCCTTTAATCACTGATTTAAGGACCTTAAAGGTCATTAAAATGAGCCATAACATCACAACGGACATAAAACCGTCAAGGCATCTTTTCGCATTCCAAGGCAGAAGACACGTCGCGACTCGCGAAGAAGCTCGCGAGTCGCGAGGCGCTGGTCGCGACCCGCGACGCCTGTCGCGACTCGCGACGGGCCACTGGTCGCGACTCGCGACGGTTGTCGCGACTCGCGGCCAGTCTTCTGTCTCCCTTGGTTTATCAATGCGTTTTGCCACTTGATGCACTCTAGCCTTTTGCATACTAGACCTCCTCCTCTTCTAGTACATACCCATATGAGTTTCAAACCCATTACCCTATAAATGTTCCAACAACTGGTCCCTTTCAATGTTCGATTGAAGATTATGATTGAAGATTTCTGCCAAAATCACAGGAGATTGAAGATTTTGTAGAACATGTTACTATGTTAGTGAGATTGAAGATTTTGTAGAACACTTTGTTGTCTGCGGGAAATCGAATAGAACGTTTTTAACAAAAATTATTCATACTTTGTCATTTTAATCCTTTTTTGTTTTTTTCCTTCAGGTTATTAAAGAGAGCAAAACTTAAAATTGTTGTTTTAGGTAAATATTAAAGAGGGCAAAACTTTAAATTGTTGTTTTAGGTTAATATGAAAGAGGGCGAAACTTTAAATTGTTGTTTTAGGTTAATATCAAAGAGGGCGAAATTGAAAAACCGTCTTCTTAATTGGTATCAAACAGGGCAATTTTGAAATTGTTTTCTTAAGTGATAGCAAAGAGGGCAAAATAATATAATTGTCTTCTTAGTTAATATCAAAAAGGGGAAAATAGTTTTGTCTTCCTTGATACTATTAAATAAGGCAATCAACTAGTTGCCCTGTATTATTCAAATAAATTGCCCTCTTTGATTGCATTTCTTGTAGTGTCGTCGGCCATCATTCGTCGCTCGACTTCTCGCTCGTTCGTCGGCCCTTCGTCGCTCGACCTTCTTTAGTCGTTCGCTCGACCTCCTTCGTCGTTCGCTCGACTTGCTTTGTCGTGTGTTCCTCATGTTCTGAAGATGAGCCTTGACAGTAGTTTGGTGATGTTTTTTATTTTTTATTTTTTCGATTTTCAGATTTTTGTTTGTAATATATTTTTTTTGTTTTTTTTGTAGTTTTTTAGTTACAGTTTCTTAATGTTATAGTTACAGTTTCATTACTGTATAGTGATGTAGTTTTTTCACATTTTTTTTTTTTTGATTTTCATATTTTAAGGTTTCTTCGTCTTTTCATTAAGTTTCTTAATTTTGTAGTTTCTCTTTTGTATTTAGTGTTTGTAACAGTGGATTGTTGTAGATCTGTAACATATTATAATGTTACTATAATCACAAAATATTTACGCCTCGAGAAATTTGTATTTTTTTTATATGCCTAGCGTCTATTGCCGCGGTTTTAGGTAAAAGCCGCAGCAATATGCGTATTTTTTATTATTAAATACGGCATATTGCTGCGGTTTTCACTATATACTGCAGCAATATGTTGTACTATTCTGATATAAAATACTAA
Source organism: Beta vulgaris subsp. vulgaris (assembly GCF_026745355.1). Classification (NCBI taxonomy): domain Eukaryota; kingdom Viridiplantae; phylum Streptophyta; class Magnoliopsida; order Caryophyllales; family Amaranthaceae; genus Beta; species Beta vulgaris. Next base: position 8,241,651 of record NC_079203.1, read on the forward strand.
TATTGCTACGGTTTTTCCTAGAAACCGCAACAATATGTTCAAATATTGCTGCGGTTTTAAACCGCAACAATATATTTATTACCTATTGCTGCCCCCTTAATTGCTGCACGGCCAAAACCGCCACAATAGGCCACTTAATGACCGCAACAATAATCATTTATTCTACTAGTGTGTATTCTTTTAAATTCCTAAATTAGTTGTTTATTTTTTCTTGCTTAATTGATTGTATGATTTTTAATTCTAGATTAGGGATAATTAGTATTGCTGTCATTCCAATGTCTTGATCACAACGTGAGTTGGATTTTGACGGATTTGAGTATTTCAATTAAAGATATAAAGTTCTCCACAAGATTAGATAGAATGGATTGTTATGAAGTTAGAGTGTCGTGTTTGATGTCTTTAATTTGCATGATTCCACGGGAGTAGGCTTGAGGTGCATATTAGGGAAGTCACTTTCGACTTCGTAACTTAATTTTTATATATAATATAATATAATATATGAAAACGCCAAAACGACAATTGTAAACATTACGCTCTCCAAAAGTCTAAGTCCGCCCGAAAGACGGCTACATCCAAACAAACTCCACCTAAGTTATTCTAAAAGTCAGCTTAAGGCCCTAAGCCGACCCAATCGCACCCGATGTCGCCTTGTTCCGAGAGACATTCATTCTGACCCAAGTCATTCCAAGGGCCGATTTTTTCAAACCCAAGTCAATACGCCACCGATTTTGAGGCTTCAGCCGACCCAAGTCATTCCGAAAGCCGATTTCTTCCGACCCAAGTCATTCCGAAAGCCGATTTTTTCCGACCCAAGTAATCCAAAAACCGATTTCTTCCGACCCAAGTATTCCGAAAGCCGATTTCTTCCGACCCAATTATTCCGAAAGCCGATTTCTTCCGACCCAAGTCATTCCGAAAGCCGATTTTTTCTGACCCAAGTTACTTCGAAAGCCGATTTGGGCCGACTTCACCTTATTCCATTCCGACCCAAATTCACCCAACCCAGATACCGGCCGACCCAGTCTCAGCCGACCCAGTTCCGACCTAGTTCCGAGAGCCCCTCACCCAGTTGAACCCGACCCAATTTCACCCGACCCACCCAGTTCCGACCCATGACACACTCTCACCCAGATTATTCCGACCCAAATCATTCCGACCCAGCTTGGGTCAACCCAAACCCAGCCAGTGACCCAGATTGACACCTCTAGGGAAGTCATAGATACTCGCGAGAGGTTTATGTTATTTTATAGTATGTACTTTTCCTTGTGAACATTTAATTGATTAAGTAGTTCGGGGTACGTAGGAATTATTTTTGTACTATTCATGCTAGTGGGATACTTAACTCTAGATTATTTTATTTATATATTGATTAGTGATTCGACTATTATTGATATTAATTTTCTTTAGTTTTACCACTAGTTAAGAGCTAATTATAGAATAACTTTCTCTCAGTGGGATCGAACCTGATTTATCCTACTACATAGTTTGGAGGATTGTTATATTTTTTTAAGGTGCGTGACACACCTATATTTAATACTAGGTCATTGGTTGATGTTTGTTTGGGGGTAAGACTTTAAGTGGGGCGGGCTGCAGTGGCGTATCCAGGATTCCGGTAAAAAAAAAATACATTCAATCAAAGTTTAATACATTAATTCAAATATCAAACTACAATAGCTAAATAGAATGTTAATTCATTACATTACATCAATAAAAAAAATTACAAAAGCATCCTACGAGTTTTCATACTTTGGAAACATTTTAATACATCATCATCACTAACTTGAACAAAAAGATCTCTCTCAAGAAATGTGACTAAGCTATCATTCAATAGTTGATCACCCATACTATTCCGCAATTTGTTTTTCACATAATAGTTAATCATTCATTCATCCACAAGACCACAATCCACAATCCACATTCATTCATTGAAAATTTATTCAACATTCACAAATCACAATCCAAACTGCAAAGTCCACAATTCACATTCATTCATTAAACATTTAAATCTAAAATTCATAAAGCAACAAAATCATTTTATGAGTAATTGAATATTGAGTAAGTGGCTAAGTGCTAAGTAATACTAACAAGTAACAATTTCACAATCCAAACTCCAAAGTCCACATTCATTCATGATTCATTCAACATTCTACAATCCACATTCATTCATTCAAGTATTCATATTCAATAAAGACAATCACAACATTTAAATGATTAACAAAATTACATAACTACAATTACATATTTTAAATTTTAATCATCTAATGTGTAAAAGACTAAAATCTGAAATAGTAAAATTCATAATTAAAATTGAAAAACAAAAAACTAGGTTCGGGCTTTACCTTTCAAACGGCCGGAAAAGTTTCTGCGAACTACCTGCTGGTCGTCGTCGCGGTGGGGACTGGCCGTAAGCCGTCGTCGCAGCGTCGCTGACGGATGGTCAGTCGGCAGACGTGACTTTGGGTCGCTGCTAGGGAGTTAGTAGTTAGGGTTTTGGGTTGGGAGGAAAACGAAAAATGTTGGCTGGGGTGTGGGGGAAAAGAAATGAAAACGTTTAAAAAAAAAAGGTTGGTTGAGGTTTCGAACCCCAGACCTTAAAGTTCAAATCCCGCGGCCCATGAGACACAAAACCACTGGGACACATGCTTCTTTCATGTACGCATATAGTATATATCTAATATCTAAAATATTTTTAATTTAAAAAAAAAATCGGGCAATTTTTTTCCAAAAATCACTGGGTTCACCTGAACCCAATGAACCCATAGTAAATCCGCCCCTGGCGGGCTGGACACATCTCTTGTGCCGAAGATACAAATGACTTATGTTAAATTATAATATGTTACGAACTTGGTGTGCTTACTTTTCGGTATATTGCTATGTCATTACTCATTCGGTATATACTTTCATATGGAATTCCAGTTTATCGTATACAAGGTAGTGAATTGGATGAAAAAGATCTTCATTTTCGTAATGTTAAAGGAAAATGTGGTGCTCAATATAGTAACAACTTATAAGGTTTACTATTCAGAAAAGTGTATACTATTTGATAATCAATCTAATTTATGAACTTCGAATAATCACAATGTAAGTGTTGCTTACAATGATCCTTATTTCATAACTAGTTCAGATCAAACTATGAACAAGCTTGTTGCTATAAATCTTACTGGATATAATTTCATTAGCTGGAAACGAAATGTTAAGAGAGCTTTGATTGCTAAAAACAAATTAGGATTTCTTGATGGAACTATTCCTAAACCTGATGAATCTGATAAAGATTACAATCATTGGATGAGATGTGATTATTTACTAACATGTTGGTTAGTAAATTCTATGAGTGAAGAAATTAGTGAGAATTTCACTTTTGTTGAATCTTTTGCTCAATTGTGGCGTGAGATTTGTGAATGTTATGGTCAATGTAATGGACCACAGATTTATCAATTGAAACGTGAATTAGATAATCTCAGACAAGAGAATCAAACTATTATGAACTATTATGGAAAATTGAAGAGGTGTTGGGATGAACTACAAAATTTGAGAAGTTTTCCTTCATGCACATGTGGCATTCTATCCAAATGCAGCTGCAATTTCCTGAAGCGAGTATCTGATTTTGAATTAGAAGAAAAATTGATGCAATTCTTCTTAGGCTTGAATAGTGGATTTGATAATGCTATTAGTAGTATTTTGGCTATGGATCCTCTACCTTCTCTTAGTAGGGCATTCTATCTAGCTCAGCAAATGGAGAAACAGAAGGAGGTTAGTGGATTGAATGCTGGACCAGGAAGCCATGAGATGAATGCTTTTGCAGTTCAAAAACAGTCTCATTATGTTAGGGACAAATATAAGAAAGATTGGAAGAAAGACTTGCAAGAAAAATTCTGTGACTATTGCAAGAAACATGGTCACACTAAGGATATCTGTTTCAAGCTTAAAGGATATCCAGATTGGTTTACTAAAAAGCCTGGCAATGGGAAGCTTGCTGCACATGTATCTGTTGATACAATAGATTACATTGATGATAATCCTCTTGAACATAATATAGCTGGTCCTTCTCAGTCACATGAAGGTGTTGGTACTTCTGATTCAATGATGATGCAATCAATAATACAAGAAGTTATGAGAGCTATGAAAGGGAAGCAGGTTGTTGGAGAATCTTCCAACAGTCCTGGATGTTCATATGCTAACTATGCAGGTACTAATTCTAATTCAGCTTTATGTTTTAGTATGTGGATTGTGGACTCAGGTGCAACTGACCACGGTTTTTGATGATAGTCTTCTTGTGCATAAAAATAAGTTACATAATATGGTGGAAATTGGACTTCCTGATGGAAGTTGTTCTTATGTGACTGAAATTGGTAGTGTGAAGATTAATGATCATTTGATTCTTGAAGATGTGTTGTATGTGCCTACTTTTAAACATAATCTGCTTTCCATAGGAAAATTGACAGCTCATTCTAATATTGAAGTCAGATTCTATGCAAACAAGTGTGTTTTCTATGATAACAATTTTTCTTCCAAAATTCTAGCTATAGGATCTAAACACAAAGGTCTATACATTCTCAGTTCATCATCTACCAATTATATTCATAACTATTCCTTGCCTATTAAAGCCACTAATACAGCAGTAGTAAATTCTATTCCTGTGAACACTACTTCTTCAAAGCATAAACATCTCACAAAGGCAGAAATTGATTTACTACATGCAAGATTAGGTCACATCTCTCTATCCAAAATGAAACATGTCTGCTCTTGTGATCATCTAAATGAATATTTTTGTGAAGTCTGTGTTTTTGCCAAACATCATAAAACTCCATTTTCAAGAAGCTTAAGTAGAGCATCTCATTGTTTTGCTTTAATCCACATAGATCTATGGGGTCCTTATAAGTCTAAAACCATGTCAGGAGCCTCCTATTTTCTAACCATTCTTGATGACCATAGTAGGTGTACATGGACCTATCTTTTACACAACAAAATGCAAATTTACAGAACCATATCTGCTTTCATACTACAAGTTGAAACTCAGTTTAATACAAAAGTCAAGATTGTAAGATCTGACAATGGTACTGAAATCATTCAAGATCAATGTCTTAACCTCTTCCAAAACAAGGGTATCATCAACCAAACTAGCATAATAGGAAGACCACAGCAAAATGGTCGTGTAGAGAGGAAACATAGACACTTGTTAGAGGTAGCCAGATCTCTAAAAATCCAAGCCAGCTTACCTACTAAGTTTTGGGGTGATTGTTTACTCACAGCAACTTTCCTTATAAATTTGATGCCTTCACCTGTCATAGATTGGAAAACACCTTCTGAAATATTGTTTCAAAAACCTCCTGATTATTCCTTCTTAAAAGTATTTGGCTGTCAATGTTTTGCTTACAACATAGACAGAAATAAGGACAAGTTCAGTCGAGCTACAAGATGTATATTCATTGGCTACCCCTTTGGTCAAAAAGGATACAAAGTTTATGATATGGTCTCTCATAAATGCTTTGTCACTCGAGATGTTGTTTTTCAGGAACACATCTTTCCTTTTCTTTCAAAAAATAATCATTCTCACAATGTTCCTTCTCATAATACACCTCTTGATACACCTATTGTTTCCTTTGATGATTTACCTTCCTCATTTATTGAACCATCAGTGGATAATAGTCATATTTCTTCATCTAGTCATCATCCTTCTGTTCAAGAATTTTTCTCACATTCTCCTATTAATCATCATAATTCTTCTGATAATTTGAATCAGCCTTCTTATCTCAATACTTCTTCTTCTCCTAACAGCATTCATCAATCTTCTCCTGTCCATGACCTTAATCAAACTTCTCCTGCTCCTAATAGCATTCATCAATCTTCTCCTGTCCATGACCTTAATCAAACTTCTCCTGCCAGTTCTTCATTTTCTACTGAAAATTCTTCTAATAATAACATGGTAATTCCTGTTATTAGACAATCTTCTAGACTTAGTAAACCTCCTACTAAGTATAAGGACTTTATATGTCCTACTATTCCTGTTTCTTCTCCTTCTGCTTCTTTCAATGTTCAGACTCACACTACTTGTTTGCATGAACCTACTTCATATAAGGAGGCTACTCAATTCCCTGAGTGGAGAGAGGCTATTCAAAAGGAGATGACTGCCCTTGAAATGAACCAAACTTGGGTGTTAACTGGTCTCCCTACTGGTAAAAGGGCAATTGGTTCTAAGTGGGTTTTCAAAATCAAACATAAAGCTGATGGTAGAATTGAAAGGTACAAAGCCAGGTTGGTAGCAACTGGTTATCAGCAGATTGAAGGGGAGGATTTCACTCACACATTTTCTCCTGTTGCAAAAATTGCAACTGTTAGAGTTGTTATTTCTCTTGCTGCTTCTAAACATTGGCCTCTTTGCCAATTAGACATCAATAATGCTTTTCTGCATGGTTATTTAGAAGAAGAAGTGTATATGAAGCCTCCCTTAGGCTATGATAAAGCCAAATCTGATGAATTATGCCATCTTAAGAGGTCTCTTTATGGCCTTAAGCAGGCTTCCAGGCAGTGGAATAAAGAGTTAAATAAGTTTCTGTTTTCTATTGGTTTCACTCAATCAAAGCAAGATTATTCTCTGTTTACTAGAGAACTTCAAGGTGAATTCATTGTTCTACTGGTTTATGTTGATGATATGCTCTTGACTGGTACTTCACAAACACAAATTGATGAGATAAAGGTTGCTTTGGATAAAGCCTTTACTATCAAGGACTTGGGTGAAGTAAAGTATTTTCTAGGAATTGAAATAATTAGAAGTGAATCAGGTATTGTGCTTAGTCAGAAGAAATATATAGTGGATATGATTCAAGACTTAAAACTTGATCATTCAAGGCCTGTTATACTCCTTTACCTAAAGGTCTGGGTTTATCCACTGAATTGGGTGATGTATTAGATGAGCCAGAACAATACAGAAAGTTGGTTGGTAGGTTGTTATACCTAAACATTACAAGGCCTGATCTTTCATATGCTACTCAACAATTAAGTCAATTCTTAAGTTGTCCCATGAAACCACATCTACAAGCTGCTATGTATGTTGTTAGATACTTGAAAAGTACTCTTCATCTTGGCCTATTTTATTCTGCTACCAGTGATAATGTTGTGAAAGCTTATAGTGATGCAGATTGGAGTACCTGTCTATTCACTAGCAGATCCTTAAGTGCTTACTGTATTTTTATTGGGAATCATTTGGTGTCATGGAAAACGAAAAAGCAGAAAACAGTAAGTAAATCTTCTGCTGAGGCAGAATATAGGAGCATGTCTAGTACAGCTTCTGAAGTTGTGTGGCTTGAAGGGTTATTGCAAGATTTAAAAGTTCATATTTCTCTCCCTATTACTCTATATTGTGATAATACTGCAGCTGAACATATAGCTCAGAACCCAGTTTTTCATGAAAGAACTAAACATCTAAAAAGGGATTGTCACTATGTCAGGGAGCAAGTAGAAGCTGGCTTCTTACAAACTTCTCATGTTTCAAGTCAAGAACAACTGGCAGACTTGTTGACAAAAGCATTACCAGGGCCACAGCATCAGTCAGAGGCGGATCTATGGAGGGTCCTGGGTGGCACAGGACCCCCCAAAACAAATTTTAAAAATTTGTTTTTCTCCTTGCGCCAGACCTGCAGAAATATAATTAAAAAAGTGTGCGCGCAGTTTTGTTTCACGGAGTGGGCTTTGCTCCAGTGGTTATTGTAGCTTTTTCTCATGATTTTAGTTTGGTCGCAGGTTCGAGTTTCTATTCAGACAACTCCAATGTTTTCTTTTTCATTCTAAAGAAATGCTTTTTGGTTCAATTGAAGGCTGAAGCTTTATTACTTTTCTTTTTTTCGTTCTATTTAATCCAAACAATTCATCTGTTTTTTATTTCAACTCTTAGTTTTTAGCAATTACATATTTTAAATTGATTTATTCGTTTTCAAATAAATAAATAAAAATGATTATATGCACTTTTTATATACTAAGTTTGAGCAAGTAAAAAAAATTATGAGGTAAGATGTTGAACTTGTTGATCTCTTAATTTTTTTTAAAAAAAATTCAATTTCTTATACTTTTATGTAATAACGAAGTCTTAAAAACAATTAATAGTCAAATTTGTGTATTTGCTATTTTGCTTGCTTAAAAGTCAATGTGCTAGATGGTTTGGTTAGGACCCCCCAAATTCAAAAACCTGGATCCGCCTCTGGCATCAGTATCTCAGTGCCAAGCTTGGACTTGTTGATTCCAATCATGTCCAGCTTGAAGGGGGAATATGAAGAATAAAAGCCTAGTTAGTTAGTTTATGTTATTTCTGTTGTTGTAATAATAAGTTTGTTACTTCTTCTAACTGATTCTCTCTCTCTCTCTATTGTATCTAGAGTATAAAAGGATGTTTGTTCAGTTTATTTCAGTAATAAGAAATACATCTTATTCTTCTCTCTCTATGAAATCTATCGAATTTTTTCCTTCAATAATGCCAAAAAGGGGATTAATTCCCAAAATGTGCCACAAAAAATTTTATTTCCCTGCGTACCGTCCACGTAGGACGGCACGCGAAAAAAATTTTTTTTTTTTTGTTTTAACGGAGGTAAAACCGCTACTCGAGTAGCGGTTTACTTCAAATAAAACCGCTACTCCGAGTAGCGGTTCATTCACATAAACCGGTACTCACAGTAGCGGTTTTAATGAATGAACCGCTACTCTGAGTAGCGGTTTTCTCCCTCGGGTAAACCGCTACTCCGGGTAGCGGTTCATTCATTAAAACCGCTACTCGGAGTAGCGGTTTTGTACCCATTACACACCTCACTGCATTATTTCCACATAACTGGCCAACTGCCAGAAAGCCAAAAAAATTCCAGCAATCCCAAACAAGCATCCAACCTGCAATTCCAGCAATTCCAAACAATTAACCAACCTCCAATTTCAACATTATCCAACCTGCAATTCCAGCAATTCCAAACAATTATCCAACCTCCAATTTCAACATTATCCAACCTGCAATTCCAGCACCAAATTCCATTCAACAACACCAAATATAAGCCACACATTGATCACTCATCACCAAGTTCATACACATTCAAATGTATGTAAAAAAATTTTAGTTACAAGTTAGAGTGAGAAAATAATGTTAACTAACTACATAAACAATAAATGAAACTTCTAAAACACTCTCTTCTTCTTTTGTGAAGGTGTAGATGAGCTAGGTGTGGTTTCATGAGTCTCTGTAATGGCATCAAGAGAAGGGGGAGTAGTGTCAGAACGTCGTCGATAGGCCCTCTGAGTGACTGGAGGTGAAAGCAAAGCTGACGTGGTAGATATATGGGCAGCAGACGTAGAAGATGTAGAAGTCGATGTATATCCAGCAGAAGTAGGCACGCCCTGTACGATGTGGCCATGTCCAGCTCGGCCAACAGCATCAACACACAGTCCCCTCATAGTCTGCAATGTCTGCGCATACAACTCACGCACCATATCTGGAGGCAATGACTCAGAAGCCTCTAGTACAGTACCGCACCTATGAGCAATATCAGATAAAGTATGCGCCTGAATAGAAAGAAAAAAATACATATTATATAGTTATATAAATAAATAAAAGTGCAACTAAAATCAGTGAACTTACCAGTACTATATCTGCAGACGCAGGCTGATAATGTGTAGAAGGTGGTCGCCTCGATGGATTCGTCAGGCGTAACCTCGTGATGCGACGAAACCATATCATATACTCGTCAAAGGCATGAGTACGACCACTACCAGGCTCATTCATCCACTACCATCCACTACCAGGCTCATTCATAGCTGCAAGGATACCCCTATGACGATCAGAGATGACACACAGATCCTTTCTATCTGTGACGGAACTTCTAATGCAAGCTAAAAACCAAGACCAGTCCTCCGTGCTTTCTTCCTCCACAACAGCAAAGGCAAGTGGGAATAGCTGGAAATTAGCATCTGTTCCCATAGCAATCAATAATTTGCCTTTGTATTTCCCGTACAAGTGAGTACCATCTATAGTGATAAGAGGCCGACAATGACGGAATCCGGAAATGGAGGGTTTAAAGGCCCAGAAGACCCTCCTAAAGATGTGCGTAGTAGGATCTTGTGTTGGGATCGTACTCCAGTAAACGACAGTGCCTCGATTGGACTCTTTCAAGGCTTGCAAGTACCTCGGTAACTCTTGATACGACTTCTCCCAATCACCAAAAATATTGCTGATTGCCTTTTGTTTTGCTAACCAAGCTCTCTTATATGTTATTGAAAATTGATATTGGTTCTTCACAACAGTAAGGATGGACTGAACTTTGAATGAAGGATCAGTCCTAATGAAATCCTCGATAAGATCAGCAACGAAATCTGATGAAATGAGAGGATGGTCTCCACATGTTATGTCTCCTAAAATTGCTTGCATGTGGACCAATATATCGTACAATTTTGAATGAGAACGACTTAGTCATGATTGCACGCAACCTCCATGGACAGTGACACACTTCCTTTCTAGCACATTCAATGACATACTTTGTGGGCTCTGACTCTAACACCCGAAACATCTGGTTTCTAGAGATCGACCATGCTTTCACAAAATTCTTTAATTGCTGCAATGAGGCGAACTCTTGTCCTATCTCAAATTCAGAAGCCACAGTTAATGAACCAGTGACATTCCAAGTCATCCATGAATCTATTAACCTTTGATCAACTTCGTCAACTCTAAGCCAATCTTGTGAAGGAACACCAGCCTTTATTGCCTTGTCAACTAATTCTCTTGCATCATCATCCTCATCCCTATCAGAATCCACATGCTCCTCCTCGTTTCCCAAAAAATCAACATCATTTTGATGTAGAGTGTCAAGATGGAATGTGGATGGTATGTGGGGGAGACGAAGCAGGAGAAATAAACTCATTCATGTGCTGATTTACATAATGTGGGTCTGACAACATGCTAGTAAATGATTCAAATTGCATATTAGGAGCTGATGTCGGTACCTCCATGCTATCCCTAAAGTCCATTGAAGGTACATAACCCACATTACTTTGCACATTTATCTCTTTGGGAACTTGTTCAATGTACACCTCCATTGCCATGGCTGACGTTTGTGTCACTGAAAGCCACATAGCACTCAGTGACTCGTCATCCTCTAGTGCAATTGGCACATATTTTCCCGGCATCGGATATCTCATAAACAATTTCAGTTCCACATACATACGATCACATCCAACAACGTCATATACCCTATTCAGAATCTCTTGAAACATCATACCGGAATTGATGAACAAAAACTTTTTCCTTCCACCTCTATACACAATATCAACATCATTTTGAGATAATTCACCATTCCAATAAAGGTATAGAGGATATTTAGGTTGTTCCATATTCTACATACAAAAAACATAATGTTTAATTAAGTTATTCTTATTCTACATATTCAAACAATATGAACACTATTTTTCACCTATACTAGTAGTATTTACAACATAAACACAACAATTCATGCAAAATCAACCATCACAAAATGCTCAAATCCATTTTTAACCAACCAACAACTAAATTATACTAATCAAACAACTAAACAATATGCTAATAACCTTCGAGTTATACTAATCACCTTCCAATTATACTAACCTTCCAATTGATACAAAATCAACCATCACAATATCCTAAATTTTTAATCATCAACAACTAAATTATACTAATCAAACTAAACAATTTCCATCTAACAAATATGGCATGCTACACAAATTAAATTAAAAAAAAAACAAAAAAAAAAACAAAAAAAATACTCACAAAGATGGCTGTGGTCGGAAGAGAGAGAGGGAGAAGTGACGGATCCGGTGAGGTGGCGCTGTCGTCGGAAGAGAGAGAGCAAGAAGTGACGGACTGTCGTCGGTCGCCGGCGGTGAGGATCGTGCGGCAGCGTCGTCGGAAGAGAGAGAGAGGGAGAAGTGATTGTGAGAGAAAAAAAATTTCGAGCACCTGTAAATTGGGAAATTGGGGATTTAGGTCTGATTTGGGGATTTTTATAAACCGCTACTCGGAGTAGCGGTTTTCTTTAATGAACCGCTACTCCGAGTAGCGGTTTACAACGGGTCCAAAATCTTGTAAACCGCTACTCAGAGTAGCGGTTCATTAAAGAAAGCCGCTACTCATAGTAGCGGTTGATTTTAAATATAACCGCTACTCTGAGTAGCGGTTTTTATGCATTAACCGCTACTCTGAGTAGCGGTTTTACTGCAGTTTTAAAAAAAAAAAATTTCGCGTGCCGTCCTACGTGGACGGTACGCAGGGAAATAAAATTTTTTGTCACACATTTTGGGAATTAATCCCCTTTTTGGCATTATTCAAGGAAAAAATTCAAATCTATCTTCACCATTTATCTCTCTAAAACTCCAGTAAGAGTTCTCTGCTTCTCAATGATTAAGGTACTTTTAACTTAGGAAAAATTGACAATAGAGGTCTGAACTTTGGGTGATAATTTTTAAAAGGTCTGAACACTTTATTATCCTATGTAAGTCCCAACTTTAGGGGGTCTTAACTTTTAGCGAGCCTCGACGACTTAAAATTGAAGATTTTTTTTTTTAAAAATCTCACCTAGTTCCTACATCTCCCTCAATTAACCCTTCTGATGTGACCCAAGTTTTACAAGTGATGACTTATTAAGCCAGTTTTAAGTCACTAAGGCCCGCTAAAAGTTAAGACCCCCTAAAGTTGGGACCTACTCAGGTTAATCAATAGTTCAGACCTTTTAAAAATTATCACCCAAAGTTCAGACCTCTATTGTCAATTTTTTCTTTAACTTATTCTATATCACATTTTGGTTATAATTTTTCCATTTATGACTTGCAATTTTTTTTCTCATCTCTTCTTCAAGGTCGGCCCTGGGTCCCAGGCAGGGAGTGCGACCTCCTAGTGCCCAAGCCTAAAGCGAGCCAATTTCCAAAAAAAATATACAAGTTCGTTATACAATAAAAAATTATCTATACACATATATTAAAAGGCGTGCGAAAATAAGAAATTGTGCCACGTGGCACTCTCCCTTGTTAGTTTTAGTTCATGTAATCCATGTACAATAAAAAAATTAAGAAATAGCATAGGGTTTGATCTCGAGACCTTAAGTACATATACTAAAGTGTTAACCACTAGACTAAGTTGTATTTAGGTTTATTATCATAATTCATAAAGTACTCCCTCCGTCCCATAATATAGTGCTTGTTTCTTTTTTACACGGTCTCCAAGACGTAACTTTGACCTTTAATGTCTTCAATTCCGCATTAATAAAAAATATAAAAAGTTGATATTATGAAAATACACATTGAGACGAATCTAACAAGATCCCACATGAATATATTTTTTTATATATACAAATGAGAATATTCGGTCAAAAATTTTAAAGTTTGACCCACCAAAAATGAAATAGGCACTATATTATGAGACGGGGGGAGTATTATATTAATAAATGAACTTTTTTCTTACTCGAGGCATAGCGCGGACCTCATAACTAGTTTTCCCAATTAAAGAGTAAAAATATTGGACGCTTGAGCCGATGAGAGTCGTAACTCACAAGTACAAGAAGGAAATTTCAATCTTTACTCAGTTATTGCCGGCTAGCTATCAAACAACTCCCCCAAAAACCATCACTTTTGAACTTATTAGATTTAGTTCACCTAAACTACACATCATAATGAAATTAAACTCTTCGTCATCTTCTTTTCTTCTTCCTTAGTTTCTTCGCCATGACTGTGTTGTCTGAGTATTACCTCCACTCTCCGAATCTCCATATTCTAAGTTTGCAACAGTAATTAGTAATCACACCAATCAGTAGACACCATTAAATTTTTCTTACTTCCTTCCCAAATTTCTATTATTTTCAATTAATATAGTGGCAATGGGAAAAAATTCGACAATATATATAAGAAAAAGGATGGATACATCAACAACAAATCATCAAATCGTCAACATCTATCAAATATTGGAATTATATACTCAGTCAATTGATTCCTTCTCTACTGTTTTAATATTGCTTTGCAAATCACGTTTTGGACTTTTTATGGTCTTGCAAGAGGAAAATTCGCGAAGTGGCATAATTCAGAAGGTATGCTTGTTTCTCCTTATCGTCTCTTATATTATTTTTTAATTATTGAAAAAAATTTATACATTATAATAGTTATATTCTGCCTAATTAATATTATTATGTTAAAAGTGCCAGTTATCAAATTGGGGTACTATCTTATTGAAATGGATCTGTCATATTGAAATGTGGACTTCAAAGTTAGAACTCTACTTGAAGAATCTAGGTGCAATTGTTCTTTTCTTAAAGGAGTTGGTTTGTTCGACTTTGATGAGATGTTGCTTGAAAACATTTGTGTGGAAGTGACAAAAAAAAAGAGACGAGTAGCTTGGAGTCGTTTGTGATTTGTCATGTTAAGCGAGCGGGCAATGTTGTGGCCCATCTGTTAGCTCGTTGGGATTGTCCCGCTGGGAACGAAATTGTGTGGATGGACTCTTTTCCCCAAAGTATTACCACTTTGGTGGATCTTGATTTAATATAAGCTGCTATGGTTTTCCCCTAAAAAAAAAACTAATTGTTTTATAAGGCGCCCTCATTTCTTGTTTCAACTAGGGTCCATAAAATGTCAGAACCTGCCATGTTTATCTTGTGTTGTGTCTACTCTTTTTCTCTTATTTGAGCCTAACTAAATTGCTTCTTTTTTTTAAGGCTATGTTCTTTTGGGCATTTAGCAGCAGGTGATAACATAGTGATATTGACATCACCTCCGATCCTAGAGGTCAAAGGATCGAGTCTCACCTCTTGCAAGGAGTGATCCCCAATTTTCCCCGTTCCTTGCAAGAGACTTCATCTTACCTTTTAAAAAAATGTTCTTTTGGGCATTATTTCAGTTCAATTTACCTAGCTTAGAGCAAGAATATCGGTAGTCTGGAGCACCGAGTCTCAGCGCAGACTTTGGTGAGTCTGCCTCCAGACTATCAATATTTGGACTAAATGGAATGATGAGTCTGGGAATGAGTTTTGGTTTCTCAAACTCAATCTCAGACTTGGTTGTCGGCTTTTGGCAGAATAAATGTTATCTAAAATAATATGTTCAACTTTTGGTAGAGAGTCTGGAGTGAATATGAGGGATAAAGTGTAATACTGGAATGAGTCTGAAGAATAAAAAGTAGATAAAAATTAGTGGAAAGCTGATGTGGCACAATCTGAAGATTGAGTTTGGATACGAGGGATAAACTCACCTTAGCTCAACTCTATTCATTTTTTTTATAATAACAACAATAATAATAAAGACTGAGAGGTACCATCTATGTCTGTTTTTAGGTTGCCTGCTCTAACTGTGCATGTTTGTCAATATATAGGGAAATCTATCTATACAAAATATATCCAAACTAAAAGAATATAATATTTTATATTTTTCTAAAAAAAAGATAGAGAGGTACTATCTAGATTCTAGAGCAAATTTGATAAATCTCTAACAGAGAATAGGGAGAAAATCCCATGAGAAGAAATCTAGATACTCCAAATCTGTAATAACTCCGTTTTCTCTTTCTAACTCTTGTCTCTCTATATGCAAAGTTCAGAGCTTGAGTCACTGTTTCTCCAAATTCTACGTCTTTCAATTACACAACTCTCTCTCTCTCTTTCTCTCTCTCATATCATCAGTTTTTCAAGGTGGCAGCGAAGTGATACCCTGGTGGTGGCGAAGGTATTGATGTTTAGCAGTTTTTTTCAAAAAAACTCTTAAGATAATGATCATAATAATCTGTAAATTCTTCTGGTCACTTTGAGGATTTTATACTTAGAAATCATAACAATGATCAAACAAACCAAATTCGAAGAAAGCCCAATTACGGTGTTAACTGAAGATATCATCCTTAATATCTTGCATCGTTTACCCCTAAAATCCTTAGGAAAGTGCAAAGTAGTCTCTAAATCATGGCATTCACTAATTTCGAACCCCGAATTCGCCAAATTTCACTTGCAATTATGCACTGATCCACCTTTAACCATCGCTCTACAATACTATAATACATTCTCTAGGCTTGAAAATTCTTCTGATATCACTAATAATGGTGCCGAGTTAATCCCACTTGAATACCAATTTCCTGCCACTTTTTTTAAGACTCATTTCTGTTTTCTTATTGGGTCATGTGATGGTCTTGTTTGTATTTACTTTAAGATGAAATCTGTGATGGTAACAAAACAAGTTTTTAAGGATATGATGTTTCTTTGGAACCCAATGACTAATGAACGCAAAGAAATCACATTACCTAAGGAACCTGGACATACTTATGTCAAGTTCAAGCTCTGTTGGTTCGGCTCCGTTCCTTCAATTGATGACTACAAGATTGTCTTAGTATATATAGCATACAATTATCCATCTGAAAGGCGTTTCGTTGTATATTCGTTCAAAGATCGTACATGGAGGCAAATGCATGATACACTTGGAGATGAGCTTATTTTCGGTCCAAGTATAAACTTGGTTTTCAAGAATGAAGCATTACATTGCCTTGTTAGTCATGAAACCATATGTAAATTTGATTTGGTTCGCGAAACCTTTGAAGTTTTCCCATTGTCAATACCGGGTTTTTCTCAAGGATCTCATTCGAAGATGCTTGGTGTCTTAGGCGAAGATAGATCATTATATGTTATGTTCTCGCAGAGCCCTGTGAATTGGTTGTGGGAAGTGTGGTTGCAGAAAGAACATAACAAATGGGATTCTTGGAGAAGGTTGTATAATACTTCTATGGAGTTGTCGGAGGAATTTGTCTTGTATTGCAGCAAGTTTTTGGGGTTCACGTATGGTGGCATTCTTTGTGTCCAACTAATGAATGAACTTTGGCTTATTGACCCAACTTTGGATCCACCTTTGTATGCAGTTGTTAAGAATCCTTCCTATGCAAAGGTTTTTGAGGTGTTTGATTATGTGGAGAGCCTTATTTCCCCTGTTTCTGTTCTTCCTCAAGTAAATCAGAGTAAGGTTAGATAGCATCTCTTTTAGTTAGCTTTTGGTTGGAGAAGTCTTAATGCCCTATACTTTGTTTTGTGTTCTGTAAAAGAAACTAATGGTAACTGTTAGTGTTTAAGACTTGCCTTTCAAGATCAGTATGTATATTGGACTATTACTATGTTCTTTTGTAAACAAAAACATATTTTGTAGTACTACTTAGTTCTAATATGCAAGTACTTTGTAAATGAGAAGCAATGTATTGTAAATCACTTCTACCTTTTCAGAGATCACAATCAATGGATGGTAAGTTTATAATGGATGATTTAGATCTGTTATCTTAGGAAAGATCAATACATATGTTGCATAAGCTTGTCTGCTTGAGTTTAATACGAGCTGCGCGTTGTTGAATGAGTGGGTGACATACTTCCTAATATCAATTATATGATTGTGCAAATTTTGAACACTAAGAAATGAAGAAAATATCAATCATAATTTACACAATATGAGAACTGATGGAGTTGTGTTACAAGGAAGTCCTTACCATGAAGAGGAAATTGTTTTTGCTTCAGCTGCTTCTTTCCTATCATGTATTTCAAGAAAAACTTGTTAGATGTTGTACTTCCAACTAATCTTGTAACAGCCCGCACTTTCGAGCTGCTAGCTAATCACATTTAACATTCATAAGCCTCATTTAGCATTACTAAATCTCAAATTACATTATCATGCAGCAGAAACATAACCTTACAAATCGATTATGGACTTGTGGGTTAGGGCCCCATAACTTAACAACTTGAAACCAAATATCAAAAATACTTAATTCTCATATAAGCACTTAAGTACTTCTAGATACAACTTCTGAATCACTAACATAATTACAATCTTATAACTAAACTCTCACTCTGCTCCACTCCAAGCTTCCAAGAAAAACTTGCAAATACATTAACATTGAACTCTGGCCCCACCAGGTTAGGTTCCAAGAACAAGATCAGTGAAACTGAGTATACATTGTTCATCCAGAAATTCTTTTTGATGGCTTAAATAGTTAATTAAAATGTTGTTAAGTTGCTGATTGAAATACGAAACATAAATTAAATCTATTTAAACAAATAAACTTCAAATCATACAAATCAAAATACTTCACAATCGAGAAGGTATATCCACCCTAGCCATAATATCAAGAACTTGTAATGTATTTAATATTAGTATTTATATATGGATATATGCAAAAGTTACTTAAGTATTTAATTACATTCTCGTACAATTCCCTTTAATATTCGATATATAAGTTTTCATAAGCTTATGACTTAGTACCATAATCCAAAATAAAATTACAAGTACACTTTGCAAAAAGATTTTCTCTTTAGTTTTCACAAAAACCTTTTCTTAAAACACACACACATACATAATAGAAGAAGAGAACACGAATAGAGAGGGGCATAAGCCATGTCTTTAGACATTTGAGGGACGTCTCATCACCTTTCATATTCTGCTTGCAAGACCTTTAGGTCATGACCCTACACAAAGGAGTAATATTCACTCCATAACACATAATGAGCAACTTGCTCCACAAATATTGTTCACTTTTCCCATAAAACAGAACTAAAACATAATACTTGTTTCCTTAATAAAACAAACATATACCAACTTAAAACTTCCTTTGCAATTCATAAAAGAAAGAAATGAATTAGTAATCAAATAACATATTCAACATTCTTGAATCTCAATATGTTTATTACAACTCCAGCTCAAATTTTAGAATAATCTTGCATACCATAAATGTCTTAAAAGAAAATAATCTGCATAAAATGTATTTAATTAAATGTCTTCTGCAGTCAAAATCCATAACATAATCCAAATGTAATATATACTTCTTAAAGATTTTATAAGTTGCTTAAATGTTCCCGACATCAAACACCAAGTGCGGATAACCTGTAATATTTTATCTTTATAACCTATAATTATAACATCTCCTAAAACATGGTTTGGCAACCACACCTCATTGTCACGATTTCAAACCTCTACTCTTGAACTTCCTTCCTTAACCTCTAGCAACAGTACTATAGACTTCAAAATTCTCATGACATAAATTCTTCAAGTTTGATGGATTTCGTATCCCTAATACATTACCTCAATTGTGCTGGAATATAACTCGTATTTCTATCTTTTTACTATGATACCTGCGACTTCCCGTGACCATATTATACTATACAAATCACCTACGAGTATTTTTGTAAGTCAAAAATATCTCACTCCGTATTTTCATGTCATAAATAAATATTTTATGATGCAACTTTTCATCCGAAGATTAGAATTTATCCAAAAACTCATGAAAGATCCTATTCATCAAGTCCATAAATATCGCAGGAGCATTGGTTAACCCAAATGACATTACAGTGAAATCGTAGTGACCATAACGCGTTCTAAAGGCAGTCTTAGGTACATCCTTATCGGCTACCCTCAATTGATGATATCCTGAACGTAAGTCAATCTTCGAGAACACACTCGCTCCATTTAGTTGATCGAATAGGTCATCTATTCTAGGCAAGGGTACTTGTTCTTGATGGTAACATTGTTCAACTCCCTATAGTCGATACATAACCTCATACTCCCATCCTTTTTCTTCACGAACAATACAGGAGCTCCCCAAGGTGATGCACTAGGTCTGATATAACCTTTATCCAAAAGTTCTTGCAATTGCGTCTTCAACTCACTCATCTCGGGAGGTGCCATTCTATAAGGTGCCTTAGATATAGGTGAAGTTCCAGGAACTAAGTCTATGGTAAACTCAACGGCTCTTGCAGGCGGCATACCTGAAATATCACTCGAAAATACATCCATAAACTCATTCACTATTGGAACATCCTCAAGTTTTAGTTCAGCTTCCTTACTACATCTTGCACGTACAGAAAAATAAGCTCACACCCCTTTCTCATCAACTTTCTTGCATAGCAGAGATCACTCCAAACTTCTTGGGTTTCCCAAATCGTCTATATGAGGTCAATTTTCCCGAAGGGTTTCTCAACACTACCTTTTGAACTTCACAATCAATCCTGGCCTTGTAATGACTCAACCAGTTCATCCCAAGAATCACTCTAAGTCTCCTAAGTTAAACTCGATTAAATCGGATGGAAAGACACTCCCTCCTATCTTCAAAGGCAGGTTCTTGAACAACTTAGTACACTTTACGACTTCCCCAGTAGGAATACTGATAGACAAGTCAATTTTCATATCTACTAACCCAGACTCTTTAAGACAAAAGGCGAAAAAAAAGAATAGGTCGCCCCGAATCAAATAACATTTTAACGAAAACTGAATTAATAGAGAAATTACCAGTGACCACATCACGACCCTCTGCTTCGCTATGACTCATCACGAACACTTTTCCCGCAGGCTTGTTCTGGGTAGGATTTTCATTAGCAGGCCTACTATAGTTTCCTTGGTTATTCTGACCTCCAGGCTTAGGACCCTGGTTCCTTGTCTATTGGACCCTGATCTAGCCTGATTACCATTCCCTGAGTCTTCAATCTTTCCCGTGCTTGGAGAAGCACTCATACTCTTATGACCCTTCTTCTGGCAATAGTTACAGGTCACTAACTCTCCTTGCAGTCTTTCCCAGGATGGTTTTTGTCACACAACTTGCATGATGCACTCTCTCAGGTTTCCCTTGTGACTATCCTGGTTTCCTCCTTGGAAATTCCCATTTCCATTCCGGTTTTTCTTAAATTACCTTGGTTTCCCCAGTACTAACCTCTTTTCTCTTTTCGCCTATTACCACATTCCTCTTATCTCTCCTTGATTGCAACCCATAAATATGTGAAGCTCTCCCATACACCACATCTAAAGATGTAAAGGTTTCACCCCCTAATCCCAGCTGGATTTCATCAGTCAACCCTTGTTCGAACCTCTGAGCCTTAAGCTCCTCAGTAGCTACCACCTCAGGTGCAAACCTAGACAGGGTTATGAATTTACTATAATATTCAGAGATAGTCATACTACCCATTCTAAGGTTGATGAACTCTTGAGCTTTCTGTTTTCTCATGAAGGCAGGGTAAAACTTTCCTCTCAGCACAACACAAAGGCTTCCCAATTGAATCCCTCAGCAGCACTCAATCTAGCCCCGTTTTCTCTCCACCACAAATCGCCTCATCCTTTAGTATAAAACAGCCTGGCCTACTCTCATATTAGCAGGGCAATTCACTACTTCAAATAATTTCTCAAATTCCCTAATCCAGTTCTCTAGGAAGGTAGGGTCAGTTGTCCCTTAAAGTAAGGTGGTTTCACTTTGGCCAGTCTTTCGAACATCTCTCCAGCAGTCTCTGGACGTTCGACCTTGTCCTGATTCAGTTTTCCGCCAAGAGGCGAATAGCATCAGCTAGTTCAGTGTTGTTAGCCATTCTACTTCGGGACCTGAAAGTAATATAACTCTACTCAGGTTCCAGAAAACTTACATAGTCATCTAAGCAAGGCAACACTTGATTTGATCATTAAAGATCGCATCAACATACAATTCACTAGGTTCAATATGAAATGTTCTCTAATAATCATATAATTGTTCACGTAAATAAATTCATATCAACATGAAATGAATTGAGCAAGAAAATATAATCACATAATGAAAATAAAATAAATAAAAATATTTCCCATTACGTGCCCAAAATAAATTCTTACTCCTCTAATAAAATAAACTATGCTTTTATTCTTCCATAGAAGGGAAAAATAATGTGAAATAAAAATAACACACTAGTATCTATATTTTTCCTAAAATGATTACTCTATAAAACACCTTTGTCTGTTGGCACACATCCAACATTATTCTTATAACTAAAATCTTATGTATACCTATATATATAAAAAAAAAGTATATAAGTATATATATAACCTATGGCACTACATTGCCATCCTTATCCTTGTCTTCCTTATATTGCTCAGGTATGAAGGTTTCATCACTAGCTTCATCCTCTTCTTCATCCTCATAGTAATCGATGAACTTTCTCTGAATCTTAGACTTCTAATAGGTATGGTGTCTTCGTCCTCTTCAGGTTCAGATTCATACCTAACATGCATCATAAATTCCTCCCTAGTGTACCTCTAGCACGTCCATCTCTATGATGACTTCATCATCCCTAGCAAATTCTTCCTAAAATACAACGCATTTCCAATGCAGTTCTTCATACTCTCTATGGTCAATGGGTGCATTAATCGTCGCTTCATCGTCAGTCAGAACGATGGGGTTAAAATATTTCCTAGATTAGCAGCCATATTCGTAGAGCTACAACACAATAAACCAGAAGGTTTAGCACTCTCCTACGTGTTCCCACAAATAACAAGAGGTAAACAAAACAAAGGCATGTAAATATACACTTTGCAGGCAAGAATTATAAACAGTTAGCAGGGAAAAAAATATTCATGCATCAATAGCAGGGAAGTATAAAAATAATGCACTTATTTGCAGGGAAGAAAATAATAATGATGCTGAACTAACTTCCTGATGCAGGCATATAATATTTCTATCCTATATGCCCTTCCTATACTACCCATTCTCACAATGCAATACTATAAACCTTAAAGGCATGAAAAAATAATGCAGACACTTTTATAAATAACGTTACTTAAGTGTCTAAAAAAGAAAAATTTCGAACCAACAATTTCCGAAAAATTTCGACTCGACTAAAAAATTTTTTTTTTTTCCGGACTCAGCACTTATTTTGAAATTTTTTTTTTTCCGCCGAAAACTTAAAATTTCGAACCCTTAATTTTTCCGAAAAAAATAAATAAATTTCGGTGTATATAAAAAAAATTTTTTGAAATGAAAACGTAGGAGCAATACTAAGGTTTCCATCAAATAACCAATAAGCTAGGTAACTTAATAGGCTAAAGTCACTTAATAAGCTAGTTAGTTAGGCGCCTATAAGTCTTAAACTAACCTAAAGCTCCCAGATACCACTTTGTAACACCCCGATAATTCTCTTTTCTTTAAAATACTTTTATAACAAACCTTAGAGAAGAACCCAGGCATTATCGCCCGTGTGATAACGTTTCGGCTTACTCAGAATTTTGCAGCGGAAAACAACTTTATTAAAACTTATGAAACCAAAAACAATGTCAGAAACTAAAACACACCAACTTAGAACTAATGTCTGAAAACACGCTCCTATGAAAACAACTTAATGAAACTAATAATACAAGAGTCTCTCCATTCCAGATTCCCAATAGATGCATCTGCGAACCTGTAATGTCAATGCTGTCTTGACTCTGCTCCCCCGAAGGATCACCATAGGATCAATAGGCAAAGCCATGATCACAAACATAGACAAGCACATAATCAGCAAAGCTGAGTACTACATATCAGCATACAATAATCCTAAACATGATACTACAAAATATAACTTGTAGGGATAAATAATAATAAAACATATAATAAACTGCAGACAACTCTTACTGAACTAGACTCTAAACTTTATTTATTTCTTTAAATGGAATAGTTATTGGACGAGTTGACTTATATAAAATAGGAGATATGGGAGCTACCACATATTCCAAAATGACCTGCGATATCGAGGAACCTTTGAACTAAAGAGGATGGTGATCAATCCATCCTAGAAAAGCCATGGGCTACCACCATGTACTCCAACCCTTAGTGTCCAACTCTAGACGTGCACCAGTCTAAATCTATAAACCTATTCTCGTTTCACTTTACGTTGAATATATTTTAATACTTGTGTTGACACAACAAACAAAGCACATAACTAATAATCACAACATCATAACAGAATCTTTTTATCTTTGATTAACAAGTGTCACAACTTATCAATCAAGACTCCTTTAACTTCTTTTTATACTTTACTAACTTGCTTGTTGAACCTAGCCAACAATAAACTTTACCTTTATATAGGTATAACTTGTACTTACCAAATAAGATCCACGGTTCTTATAAGATAATAATAATACTCAAGAATCCATGAAAACATGATTCAATCTAACTTACATTAATTCACTCACGAATTAATAATAAACTTTTACTTATTCGCTTGCATCAAACTTCCATACAAACATTTATAATCATAATACACTTCTAGTTTACATGTAGCACACAGGCAAATAACATGTAAAACAATTCCAGTAACATATATATGAACAAATAGAGTCCTATACATGATACTAAATAAAAATACTCTTAGAGCATGCTTCTAAATCAAATAGCACGTAGACAATGTACGTACCTTGTATAAACAAATCTGTAGGCCACTTTTACTGCTAAAAGTCTCTACTACGAAATCTCCGCCTAGAAAATAAAATAATGAAATAAATACCTCGAACTAAAAATTTACAGCAACTTTAAAACGATCAAAATCCCCTTAAACGTGTTTTAAAATCGTTTTTACGTACCAAACTTTCGTTATTTTTAATCCCTAGTATAGTACAACTATTCTAGTGATTAAAAATCATTTAAAACCCTTAAAATACTTATTTTCTGAAATTACAGCATTTATAAAATTTAATAAATCTTCTGAAAATATATTCAATACATACAAAATTATACACTAACCAAATCTCATGATTTATACTTTATATATATAGTTTCTAGTATTAAAAACCCTAAAAACTATAAATTTCATATAAAAACTAAAAATAACTTAAATAATAAATCTGAAATTTATTATAATTATATTATGATAGCCGAAATTATATTGCATATAAACAATAATTTAAATCGTAAACATGCTAATTAATAATAAAATAATATAAAAACTAGTACTTTAATGGAATCTTGAAGAGGAAGAAAGAAAAACAACCACAACAATGGAGGAAGGAAGGCGCCGGACAGCAGCAAGGACCGAAATAGACCGGCGCAGCAAGTTCTTGGCACTTGAAAAGATTTGTGACGTTTCTTGTTGAACAAGAAACATTACTTGAAGAAGAAAACAACTTTTAGAGAAATCAAGAATGGCGCACAAAGGAGAAGAGAGAGAAAGTGCCGAGTGAGAGAGGGGAGAAATCGCGTGGAAAGAGGAGAGAGAAATAAAGTGTGTAGCGTAAAATTTTGGGTTTTTAGGATATTTATATAGAGGCTTTCTTTTGGGCTTAGGAAAAAGATTTTAATTAATGAAACTTTGATGACTAATAGATGGGCTCTTTAGGACTTTAGTCATCAAATACTCTTTCCCTTTTTATCACTTTTGGGCTTTGATTCCATTAAGCTTCTTTTCAAATATACTTTTATAATTAAAACTCTTATTAAAACATGCTTAATTAAAACATTACAAATTTTATTAAGCTATGAAAAATATTTTTAGTTGACTTTTAAAATAGTCAACCCTTTTTAAAAGTCAAATCATTTTCCAAACTCATTTGGATTTAAATATAACTACATAAATACTTTAATATTTATGAAAATTCTTTAAAATTGTGGGGGATTACATCCCAATGCGGTTTCTCTCCCGAGCTCTCCATTGCAAGTGGAAGAGGAGGCCGAGGGCATCGTTAACTATCCATCGGAGGTGTCCCTGGCCTATTGTTCTTCAAGGAGTTACTAAGACCGCTATTTGTCTGATGGTGTAGTTAGGGTAGCTATGCCGGGAGAGGAAGGTGAAGCATCTACATCTGGCCGACTGGAATATCCCGATTTGGATCCGAATGGGGGGGTGCGGGATGCAAATTTCGTATACCCTCTTTAATAAAAAAGGCGTTGATCGAAGATCATTGAGGCCAAGTGGCAAGGTTCCAGATAAAGGACCCTTAACACCTTGTCTGACCAGAGGTTTTCCATACCATTCTGACTCCTCCTCCAGGGTGTACGACCGTCTATTACAAGGCGATGGAAATGGGACTTCGTTTCCCACTAACTCTGTTTATTAAGGAGCTATTGAATGCATACAATTTGTGTTTGGGGTCAGACATGGCCCAAATCAAGGTTGGGTATCTTGGCCTTACAATCCATCTATGAGATCATAGGGGCCAAGTCGATCGTGATGGCTGGCGAGCATGGTCCGGGCTGGTGGTGCTTCCAAGCTCGCCGAGGCTACCGGACATTGTTGGACCTTCCTTCTCCCCAAAAAGGCTTCCGGAGAGGGTTTGCTGATAGGCTTGTCGTGCACCTAACAAAAATATTTTCCTAACTAATCCTCCTAACTATGTAGTAGGATAAGTCAAGGTCGAATTCACAGGGACAAACAGTATCAAACACTAGAAATCTTAACTCAATCTAGCTAAATAAGTGACAAACAATGGTGAAAAGGCGTTGAACTAATTCTAACACTAGAATATAACAACTAACAATAACACACGAGATAAAATCAATTAATAAAAACATCTAGAATTAAGTATCCCCACTAGCACGAATAATACATGAATAATTCCCGTCCCAATAAACATAATCAATGATCCAAAAGGAGTAGTGCACTCTATAAATACTACAGACCTCTCCCGAGTACCTATGGCTACTCTAAACAAGCAATCAAACCTATTCCCATAGAATCATGCAAGAAATAGACATGAAGCATGACATCACAAATAAATTCCTAGTAATTCTATCTACTTATTCCCATAGAGATATTCATACTCTTGATTAAATTAACAAATCCATCTAGATTCAATTCCCACTGAAAACAAAACATAAGGAATCAATTCAAAATCACCTATCCCTAGTACGATAATGAAAATAAGCACAATTCAATCAAGCAAGAATAATTAATCACATCAAATTGGAATTAGGGGAGGGATTTTGTCCGACCGACATAATAATAATAAAGGAAAAGAGGAGATTAGAAAAACTTATTCTTTACTTGAATGGATCAAACTTGTAGAATTCAAGATTCAATAATGGAGTTTTCTCTCAAAATCTCTCTAAAGGTGAATAATAAAACCTAAGTGTCGAGATAATATTACTAAGAAAGTATTTATAGTTTCCAGAAATTAAAACAAACTAATAAAAACCCCGACGGAAAAGCAGGTCGACATGACTTGTCAAAACTCAAAAATAGTCGCAAGATACAAACGTTTATGTTTAATTTTCGGAAAAGTGAAGCAACACGGACGTGTCACATTTGAAACAGACGTGTTGCCATGGATTACTGAGATAAGTAGCAAACTGATTTGCGGATAGCAGGGTGACACGGACGTGTTAGTACAACAGACACAAACAACTCAACTTCGAACATCTATAACTTTTGATACAGAGCTTCAGTTGATTCGTGTAATATACTGTTGGAAAGCTCTTGAAGTCTAGATTCCAACCCAGTTACAATTACCTTATTATCATTTCTATGTCAAAAGTTCTGATAAATGTAGTAAAGAGGTGTCATATTCTACACAAGTGTGAAAAGCGGTTTGTATCTTCTTCAATTCCAATCCATTTTGGGCACATGATATGTCGTTTCAAAGGTCATCCAAACTCCTTACTAGTCATGTCCTTCCATAGGAGTATAGAGTACCTGAAATTATATCAAAATACCAAAAAACCCATGAAAGTAGCATAGCTTATAAAAGAACCCAAATAATGCACAAATGCAATCTAAATGGTCTAAAACTAAGCTAAATGAGACTTAAAATGCATCTAAATGATAGACTAATATCAACTTATCTCCTTCGTCTTCTTTGGCGGGGAATGGGGGGTGCGACCGTTCCCCTGACTGTGGAGCCGAATCAGGAGCTCAATTTTCGAGTACCCAAGCTAGATGATGACAAGGTCGTGGCTGCCTGCTACATGCAGCTGGATGCCAAAATAGTGAACGAAGGGGAGATGTTTGTGGTCGGCGATCGGCTGCCCAATTGTCGGCTTTTCATAAACGAACATTTCCTTGCCGCGATGGCGCTAAGTCCTGCCTTCCCCCAAGGGTAATTTAGCCGAGGGGGTCCTGTTTGCATATTTGCTTTTGTTAATTGTTATTTTTTCTAACTATTTTTCGATTTTGCAGAGCCTTCCCTCGCTTACTTGAGGGAAACAGACTATGAAATGGCCAAACGTCTCACATCTGCTGCTCTAAAAGCAGCTCGGATCAGGGTCGAGCTTAACTCGAAGGCAATGAAAAAACTTGTTGCGCCTAAGGTATTTTGTCCGACCGAATTGGTCTTGAGTTATAGTATATTCTTGATTTTCGACTAACATTTCATTGCTTCAGGATCTGGCAAAGTCCAAGCCAAAGAAACGTAAGGAGTGTGTCGATGACAAGGTGGCACAAACCGAGAAGGCCTTGGCTAAAGCTCGGGCTGAGAGGGGGTCGGTGAAGAAAGCCAAGATTGATCTTTCAGTTGAGGTGAACAACCCCCGGGTCGGCTCCGGCGTTGGGGAGACTAACATATCCTTCCACTCTTCGAATTTTCGTCCCCGTGGAAGTCCAGGTTATACCCACGATCTCCCTCTCCTGCTCGGGCAATGATCGAGCCGGTGGCTGAGGATGTGCATGTCCCCTTCACCGAGTTGAAGAAGGCGGACAAGAATAAAAGGCTGAATGAGGTAAGGTTGGGCTGAATATTTAACTTTATCGCCATAGATTTTAATTACTATTGTGACAATAAAATTTCCTTATATAAATTTTGTTGGAATACTAAGTTGTTTTGGTTCAGTTGAGTAAGGCTGATGTTTGGATCCTCTAGAGTTCTTAAAGAACTCTACAACATAGAGTTTGAGCAATATCAACCATTGAATAAAAAATCAATAACTCATATATTATCTTCCAAAACCCCGTCTATTTTTTCTCATCAAAATCCATCCTCTTATTTCCCCCCCTTTCACCAATAGACGCCCTTTATTAAAATGTATGGTCCATCCATTCAAAAAAATATATGGTTCATATACAACTCTACCTAGTAGAATTTTTAAAATTATACTCTAATTTTTTATCATCCAAAACTCTAATAAATATATATATATATATATATATATATATATATATATATATATATATATATATATATATATATATATATATATATATATATATATATATATATATATATATGTAACTTTATCGCTATAGGTTTTAATTTTTGTTGCGACAATAAAATTTCATTAATAAATTTTGTTGGAATACTAAATTGTTTTGGTTCAGTTGATTAAGAAAGATGTTTGGATCATCTAGAGTGTTAAAAGAACTCTACAATGTAGAGTTTGAGCAATATCGACCATTGAATAAAAAATCAATAACTCATATATTATCTTCCAAAACCCCGACTATTTTTTCTCATCAAAATCCACCCCCTTATTTCCTCTCTTGCACCAATAGACGCCCATGATTTAAAACGTATGGTTCATCCAATAAAAAAATTGTATGGTTCATATACAACTCTACCTTGTACTCCCTCCGTTTCATTTTAATCTACACACTTACACTTTTCACACATGCCAATGCAAAACTTTGAGGACATATATCTTTAGTTTTGTATTTGTAAAAATTATAAAAAAGTACATATTAATAAAATACATAGTAAGACGAATCTAACAAGATCCCACATGACTATGTTTATATTCACATATAAATCACAAACGAGGGTCAAAGTATAATTTGTGAATAGTGTAAAATGTCAAAGAGCAACAATTAAAATGAAACGAAGGGAGTAGAATTTTATTAAAACTCTAGAGGATTCAGACTCGTAAGACTAAGGTTTTGAAAGATAATATGTTTAATCCTGTATATTGAACCTATGATAAAATATTCTAATATAGTACAATATAGTTATAACTATTATTATATTTATCTAAAAAAAAGACTAAATAATGTCTTAGCATTCATTTAATTAAATATATTTTCATGAGTTGCAAAACTATATTGCAAATGATTCTTATTTTGAAGTATATTTCAAGCACTCTCAAATGGTAAAAAATTATAATGTTTTGAATCAGGTAACAAAAGTCATACTCAATTTACATAATATAATAATTTAGGTTGTTTATTCAAAATAAAACTCTAATTTCTTGTTATCCAAAACTCCTTTTATGTATTTAAATATATGTAGAACTCTATTTTTTAAAATATTTAAAATAAAAATTAATGACATGACAATCCTATGCGGCGCTCTCTGTTTCATGATTTGTAGAACTATATTGTAAATGGATCTTATTTCATAGCATATTTCGAGCACTATTTAATGGAACAAAAATTTAAATATTTCGAATTACGTAGCAAAAGTGATATGCGATTTACATAATATAATAATTTAGGTTGTTCGTGCAAAACCAAACTCTAATATTCAATTTACATAATATACTAATTTAGGTTGTTTATTCAAAATGAAACTCTAATTTCTCGTTATCCAAAACTCCTTTTATGTATTTAAATATATGTAACACTCTATTTTGTTTAAATATTTAAAAATAATTAATGACATGATAATCCTACGTGAAGCTCTCTATTTCATAAGTTGTAAAAAAAACTATATTGTAAATGGATCTTATTTTAGAGCATATTTCGAGCACTATCCAATGGTACAAAAATTATAATATTTCGAATTACGTAGCAAAAGTTATACAGAAATTATATAATATAATAATTTAAGTTGTTTATTAAAAAAAAACCCTATTTTGCTTATCCAAAGCTCCTTATATGTATTTAAATCTAGGTAGAACTCTATTTTTGTAAAAAAAAAAAGTAAAAATAAAGATTGATGACATGACAACGTGGCGCGCTCGATTCATAAGTTGTAGAACTATATTGTATATGGATCTTATTTCGAAACATATTTCAAACACTATCCAATGATACAACATTATAATATTACGAATTACGTAGCAAAAGTTATACACAAATTATATAATATAATAATTCAAATTATTCATTTAACATGAAACTCTAATTTTCGCTAATCCAAAGCTCGTTATATGTATTTAAATATATAGAGAACTCTATTTTATATATAAAAAAATAATGACATGACAATCCTATGTGACGCAATCTATGCTTTCGAAAAATTTCCTCCTTTATATATATATTGATATTGATTTTAGAAAATTCTATCTAAGAGTGTAGATAGTCCCAGTCCCAACTTCCAATAGCGTGAAGATTCCATGTAAAAGAAAATGTTAGATTTAGATAAACACTAACGTGTTTATTTAGGGGGTGTTTGGTTCACTAGTTTTAGGTATGAGGTATGGGTTTGGAATGAACAAAACCCATACCTAGTGTTTGTTTAACTTATTTCTAAATTTTAAACCCATACCTCAAACCCATAAGGTATGGGGTTTAGAAACCCATGGGGGGAGGTGGGTATGGCTCATACCTTACCTCTAGGTATTAAATAAAAGAAGATTTTTCATTCCTAAATGAAACCAAACACAAGGTATTAAGTATCAAGTTCCAAACCCATACCACCTTGGTTTCATTCCTGATTCCAAACCCATACCATTATATGAACCAAACGCCCCCTTAGGGGATTAGGGGGTGGGAATGGGATATTATATCCCTATGGGTAGATATCCCATGTTTGTTTGAGGGGATATCTAAATTCTCATGTGAAGGGGAATGAGATTAAAACCCCTCTTATCCCACCAAAATAAGACATGGGGGTAGGCATGTATTAGGGAGGGGGATTATTTTTGGTTATGTTAAAAGACAAATTTACCCTTCATTAAAATATACTGCAATAATATCGCTTGCTCTTCTTTTGCTATCCTTCATTAAAATGGGTAAATTTGTAATTTAGCAATATATTCCCTACTTAATCCCACTAACATACCAAACAAGGGATTGGGATATATTTAATAAATTCCCACCTTCTAACTCCCATTCCCAATCCCATCCTCTAATCCCCAAACTCCCAATCCCTCATACTAAACGCCTCGTAAGTAATTTTCATTGATCAATACATATAGCTTACAAACTAAAGCTAATCCTAATTATATTAGAAAATCTATCTCGATTAGAAATCTATTTATACAAAATATATCCAAACTACAAAATATTTCACGAAATCTTGTCAGAATACGACTAGAATACGATTAGAGAGGTACTATTATTTAAAGAATACGAGAAGATCTTGTCAGAAGAAATCTAGATACTCCAAATCTGTAACTCCCTTTTCTTCTTCCAAGTTCCAAATTTAGGTACTATATGCAAAGTTCAGAGCTTGAGTCACTGTTTCTCTAAATTCTGTGTCTTAAAAACTACAATAATAATGATCAAACCAAACAACCTCGCAGAAAGCCCAATTATGGTGTTAAATGAAGATCTCATCCTTGAAATCTTGCATCGTGTACCCCTAAAATCCTTAGGAAAGTGTAAAGTAGTCTCTAAATACTGGCATTCACTGATTTCGAACCCTGAATTTGCCAGATTTCACTTGCAATACTGCACTGATCCACCTTTAACCATCGCCCTACAACTCTATAATACATTCTCTAGGCTTGATTATTCTTCTGATATCACTAAGGGTGCTGAGTTAATCCCACTTGAATACCAATTTCCTGCCTCTTTTTTTCAGACTCATTTTTGTTTTCTTATTGGGTCATGTGATGGTCTTGTTTGTATTTACTTTAAGATGAAATCTGTGATGGTAAAAAAACCACTTCGCAAAAATATGATGTTTCTTTGGAACCCAGTGACTAATGAACGCAAAGAAATCACATTACCTAAGGAACATGGACATACTTATGTCAAGTTCAAGCTCTGTTGGTTCGGCTCCGTTCCTTCTATAGATGACTACAAGATTGTCTTAGTATATAAGACGTATAATAATCCATCTAAAGGGCATTTATTCGTATATTCGTTGAAAGATCGTACATGGAGGCAAATGCATGATACTGTTGGAGATAAGCTTTTTTTCAGTTCAAGTATAAACTTGGTTTTGAAGAATGAAGCATTACATTGCCTTGTTAGTCATAAAACCATGTGTAAATTTGACTTGGTTCGTGAAACCTTTGAAGTTTTTCCATTGTCAATACCGGGTTTTTCTAAAGGATCTCATCCTAAGATGCTTGGAGTGGTAGGGGAAGATAGATCATTATGTGTTGTGTTCTCACAGAGATCTGCGAATTCGTTGTGGGAAGTGTGGTTGCAGAAAGAACATAACAGATGGGATTCTTGGAGAAAGTTGTATAATACTTCTATGGAGTTGTCGGGGTTGTTTTTCTTGAATTGCAACAAGTTTTTAGGGTTCACATATGGTGGCAATCTTTGTGTCCAACTGAAGAATGAACTTTGGCTCATTGACCTAACTTCGGATCCAGCTTTGTATGCAGTTGTTAAGAATCCTTCCTATGCAAAGGTTTTTAAGGTGTTTGATTATGTGGGGAGCCTTATTTCCCCTGTTTCTCTTCTTTCTCAAGTAAATCAGAGTTGCAAATCAGAATAAAATAATATTGCTCATTCAAAAGCAAACTCTAATTTTAGCTTATCTAGAACTCTTTATATGTATTTAAATATATGTACAACTCTGCTTTTGTAAAAATAAAATTTAATTACATGACAATCCTATGTGGCATGCTCTATGGTTTCGAAATTTGGAGGAACTCCCAATGCTCTCGAAACGTTCCTCTTTTGTGTATATACTAATATTTGGATCCTGGCCAAATGCGTGCGTGGAGAAAATGTTGACTTCTGAAATTTTCACAAACCCTATTTGAACACACTTTTGTACGACATATAACAACAAAAGTTAAAATGTAATAACTTTGAATATTCTAATTCTAACATGAATGAGTTTTTTTAGAAAAGATCTAATTCTAATTGATTTCTGATTCTAATTGTACTTTGTTACTTTAATGCGTTAATATAGTCAATATATCTTTTTATATGTTACTTAATATAAAATTTTAAATATAGTATAAATGGATCTTATTTTAAAGTAGTTTAAAACACTATCCAAAGTTACAAAAATTATAACTTTCTGAACTATATTTTCAAAGTTATAATCAATTTACTATACTTAAGGCCTGTTCTCTTCGGCATAAAACAGCTGGACTGAACTGAACTAAACTGAATTGAATTGAACTGAACTGAACTGAATTGAACTGAAATGAAATGAATAGTGATATGTGAGAGTAAAGTATTGTCAAGAGCTGAACTGAACTGAACTGAACTGATTTGAACTGAACTGAACTGAACTGAAAATAAGCTGGGGAGAACAGGCCCTTATGTTTTTCATTATAAACCCAACTCTAAATCTTGTTATTCCAAAAACTATATATGTATTTTTATTACTTTGTAACTCTATTTTCTTAAATGACATGGCAGCTAGTTAATAGGCGCGACAAATGACGTCCTAATGTCGTGACCTCATGAGCTGGCTTTTGTACTCTGCTTTGTATATTAGCTATATATCACATTCCTGTAGAAAAAAAAGCTATATATCACATGATATGTTGATTTCATTCCTTATTTATGAACCAAACAGCCTCAAAAAAACAACTTAACTGGTCCATTCATCATAATTTTCATACACGTGCGATACAGATGAACCATATAATATAGTATGTAATGAGTCCAAGTCCAACCTCGTCTTACAAAAAAAAATTGAGATAAACTAGTCTTAACATCTTTAACGATTTTGATTCAACCAAACTTCTATTCTCCTCAATTTATTAAAATAAATTTTAGTAAAAGTAGGATTTGTTCATCAAACATAACATAATTTCAACAAAAATAAGTTAAATAAAAATAAGTTAAGTTCAGCTAGATAAGCTATGTTAACACAAAGATAAGTAAAGTTCAACAAAATCTACTCTAAGGGCCTGTTCTCTTCGGCAAAAAACAGCTGAACTGAACTGAACTGAACTGAATTGAATTGAACTGAACTGAACTGAATTGAACTGAACTGAACTGAATTGAACTGAACTGAATTGAACTGAACTGAACTGAACTGATCTGAACTGAACTGATCTGAACTGAACTGAACTGAATTGAACTGAACTGAACTGAAATGAATAGTGATATGTGAGAGTAAAAGTATTGTCAAGAGCTGAACTGAACTGAACTGAACTGGTCTGAACTGAACTGAACTGAACTGGTCTGAACTGAACTGAACTGATCTGAACTGAACTGAATTGAACTGAACTGAACTGAATTGAACTGAACTGAACTGAATTGAACTGAACTGAACTGAAAATAAGCTGGGGAGAACATGCCCTAAGTTTGAGCGATAATAATTTCAGTAAAAACTAGTTCGGCAAATCCAACTAAAGTTTACCAAAATAAGTTTATCGAAACTAAGTTAAGGGCCTGTTCTCTTCGGCATAAAACAGCTGAACTGAACTGAACTGAATTGAATTGAACTGAACTGAACTGAATTGAACTGAACTGAATTGAATTGAACTGAACTGAACTGAACTGAACTGAACTGATCTGAACTGAACTGAACTGAATTGAACTGAAATGAATAGTGATATGTGAGAGTAAAAGTATTGTCAAGAGCTGAACTGAACTGAACTGAACTGGTCTGAACTGAACTGAACTGATCTGAACTGAACTGAATTGAACTGAACTGAACTGAATTGAACTGAACTGAACTGAATTGAACTGAACTGAACTGAACTGAACTGAACTGAACTGAACTGAAAATAAGCTGGGGAGAACAGGCCCTAAATTTATCAAAATTAAGTTAACGTTAGAAAACCAGTAAAAAAAAAGTTAAATTCAGTTTGAGTATGTTAAACTAGCTTTTTCTGCACGCTATGCGTGCGGTGACATTTTAGACATAACCATTGCTTAATAATAAATAAAATAAAAAATGAAATTATGAAAGTATGTATCTAAATTCACCCCCACTTGGTGAGTACGAAGTATTTAAATACTTACAAATAGTATCTAAAAACATTTTAAAAGTAAGTATAAGTGATGAAATCAATAAATATGGGGAACTTCTCCCCTCTCCTTTTCTCTCTCTAAAACCCTAGCCTCCCTTACCCCTTCTTCATCAATTAGGGGGCTGCCATGGATGTTTTCATCCATGGTAAGCCCCTTTTTCCCTTTTATTTTCAGTTTTTAGTTCATTTTCTTATTTTGTTCAATAAATTAGTATCTCTTTATGAGATTTTCTCAAACCCTTTTATGGGTTTTTAGTTTCTGTTTTGGAAATCTCCTTCTCCCCTATGGGAGTTGTGAGT
Organism: Beta vulgaris subsp. vulgaris; assembly: GCF_026745355.1. Taxonomy (NCBI): domain Eukaryota; kingdom Viridiplantae; phylum Streptophyta; class Magnoliopsida; order Caryophyllales; family Amaranthaceae; genus Beta; species Beta vulgaris. The sequence continues at coordinate 8,277,619 of NC_079203.1, forward strand.
ATGGTTCTTTTGTTTTTAGGTATGAGAAATTATTCTCATTGGTTGAAGTTCGAGATTCAACCTGAAAAATTAGGGTTTCACAACTTCTGTAAAATTATGGAAGACTATTGGAGTACGTTCATCCCAAAATTTCCGCATCTGCAGATCGTATGCCGAACCAGAGCGAACTCACAGATTGCATTGCTTCAGATGAAGATTTTTATTAAGGCAAAATTAAGTCAAATCTGCGATGTTTACATTTCTATGGTGATATGTATTTCTATTAGAATTTTATGTTTTTCAGAAATGACTTGTAAGTGCCGTTTGGCGAAATATTAATGAAATCCCTTTTATTTCAAAAAAAAAAAAAGTATAAGTGATGAAATCGTATATCCAAGTAATGAAAAAAATTGAATTTTTTTGGAGATCTGTGTTTGTGAATAATTTTTGTATATGAGTTAATTGTCTTTGTCATGAGAGGATTGTTTGTGGTATTAATTTTTGGTAAGTTTTTTATTACGAATTTTTTTAGTTGATTGAATATTTTTTATTGACAAGTTTATAATTAACCATTATATGAGTTGGTTGGGTTTATTTTGATTGATTTTTTTTTTGATAAATTTATGCATATAATGGTTTTTATGATGTGATTTGTGAAAGATAAATATGTAAATACACCATTGCTCCGGCTCCCCCTCGACTAATGAGTTCCCTTCAAACATAAAAGCAAAATAAGTTGAGGAGAACCTAACCAGTAAAACCTTAAATTTTTTTCCTTTAACCGCCACTCTCACTGGTTTCACGGGCAGTCGAAAACTCAGCCGATTTCGGTAATCGATGGATTATAAGGGTGGAGGATAATGGTCATGTTGCAGATAAACTCCTTCTTACAGGTGTAATTACTTATTAGGTATCATCTTCTTTTCCATTAAAGTTGTACTCTTGCTGCAAATTTTTAAATTGTCAAAGAAACTGCATCATATGATGAAACTCATGAAAAACGAAAACTGCCCATTTTTGGGGTTAACCCAAGATTTAATCCTTGAAGTTTTTCTTCGTTTACCCTTAAAATCATTAGGAAGATGTAACACTGTCTGTAAAACATGGAATTCATTAATCTCAGACCCTGAATTTGCCATGTCTCATATGGAATTTTCAAACCTTACTAATTCACCCTTGACACTAGTTTCACAAAAACATAATTTCATGTCCACACTCAAGTTTGATGATCAAGATGAGTCTGATATTACAAAGGGTGTGAGGTTAGTTCTAGTGGAAAATCAATTCCCTGCAAATGAATGCGAAGACTATTAATGTTTCTTGATTGGATCATGTCATGGTCTAGTCTGTTTTTACCTTAAGGCGGTGTCGAAACACCGTGATGATATGATGTTTATTTGGAATCCTGTCACTGATGAACGCGAAGAAATTGTGTTGCCTGACGAATATGGAAGGACTTATCTCTATGAAGACTCTTGTTGGTTTGGCTATGTTCCCTCCGAAGAGGATTACAAGATTTTTTTAGTGTATTCTGTGCGTTATAAGACACAGGTCTATATATACTCGTTGAAAGAGAAACCTGTATGGAGAGAAGTGCATGCTGGTGATGAAGTGCCATGGTCTCAATCGGTATTCATGGATGATTCGTTGCATTGGCTTAGTGGTCGCAAATGGATAGTTAAATTTGATTTGGTTGAAGAAACCTTTGAGAGGGTACCCTTTTCGATTAACGAACCTGGATTATTTGAGAATTCGCGTGATGTGTTGCTTAGTGTCATTGGAGGATATGACTCTCTATGTGCTATGTTCGTGCAGTACCCTGTGCAGCAAATACTCAACACAGACTCCGAGGAAGAGTCCGAGGAAGAGGAAGATTCGGAGGAGAAGGAGGATCAAGAACAAGTGTTGGAGCTGTGGATGCTTGAGGAATATGACAATTGGGATTCTTGGAAAAGGTTTTATAGAATTGAGTTGCAGGAGGGTATTTTCAGAAATCCCATTCAAGTTATAGGATTTACATACTATGGCATTGTTTGCATTCGAGTAGAACATGCACTTTGGCTCTTTGATCCAAGTGATGATCCTCCTTCATACGCCATAGTTAGGGATCCTAGGTTTGCAAAGGTTTATAAGGTGACCGATTATGTGGAGAGTCTTGTTTCTCCCTTTAATCTTCCTTGAACTCATTTGTGTTTCAAAATGTAGGACTGCCTTTTTCTGTTTTCCTTCTTTTGGTATAGCTCGAAGCCTCTAATTATATTATACTAGACATGAACGGTTTCTTACTGGTAGAGCAGAGGTTATTTGGTTTTCCATGAATGGTCGTCACTCTTAAGAAGGTTCTTTTTTAATGCTCAGATATAGAAAGTCGTTTCAGAAATCTGATTACTCTTCGGGGTTGCGGTTTAGGCTTTTAGCTTTTGGTTAGGCTGTTTCATGCTCATATATGTGGTTGGCGGGTTGCAAGAATTAAGTCATTTTGGTTGTATTTCACTCTACTGTTTGTGAAGAAGGTATCCCTCCTCAACCCTTGCTAGAAGGTGGGGGAGTGTAATACTAATGTACTAAGGGGCAGTTTTAGGTTGTTTTTGGCATTCTTGCTTTTTGGTTAGTAATTCAACAGCCTATTTTTGTAAAGCTGTTCTCGTTTTATCTCTCAAACAAATTGTTAAACTGCTTAGTTCTATTTTCCTGTCATCAATGTCCTCATGTCTATAGTGTATTGTGGAGACTGGAGACGAGTCATGGAGTTGATAAAGGCCTTGATTTAGACGCTTAGCCAGCAACTTTTTAGTTTTTGTCATGCATGACTTTACAACACAAAGAGTAGGATAAAATTCGTATAACATCACATTCTTTTGTTATTTTATAAATACATAGCAAATTTTTGGTGATATTGGGTGCACGAAGACCTTCACTCAGTTGTAAAGGATTGGTATTGGTTATTAAATGTGATCAACTTACCAATTCCAACTGCAGTGCATCCTCACCATCATAAGTAAAGGCTACATAAAGCTTGTTCAAATCAGTGATTGCATGATTTGTAGCTCTAGAGTCGAAATACCATGCTGGATCAACGAGGTCACTTGGTGTAGTAGACGCTAGATTGACTGAGCGTTGTTGACGGCTCGCTGGATAACGCTCTTTATTATCACGTTTGTATCAGTCTGGCGCTGAATGACCAGATTTATCGCATATCTGAAAAACCATGCAATGGAATAAGAATATTTTCTACACAGGTTTAGGGTATTCTGTACCAGCTACCAAAACTGGTGGCAGGGGTGCAGCAAGATGAATATGCTGGTTGTTTTTGCTTTTATGGGAGCGATGTACCATGTTGGCAGTGGCTTCTATAAACTTGACATCTTCATGAATTCGATGTTCCTCTTGGAGAAGAAGACCAAGAAGTTCATCAGAAGCAATTGGTTCAATGTGCACTGGCCATAGCTTGAATCTAGCCTAAATAGAATGTACATGACAAATTCATCATCACTTAATGGGAGTTTGTGCTATTGCAAGACCTATTAGCAGGACTTTGCTTCGTCTTAACATACAAGAATAGATAGAGGACCTTTGTTGAGTTTTTGGAGTGGAAAATCGAACATACGTATTTCGAGATCGAGTTTGAGTTTGGAAAACACGACAAAGAGTAGCCGAGGTTTCATGAGTGGTGGTAGCACCGTATGCAATCATGCGAAAAGACATAGTTAAGCCACAACAAGATCAAACAGTCAACTATTTTTCCTAATCACAATATCACATACTCTGGTTTTGGTTGTGCTGTGGGTGACTAGGTGGGTTATTGTTGGCTACTGCAACAATTTGTGACTAAGGAATTAGCCAAGTTGAAAGGCTCTTCGTGCTTGCTACACTAATTGTTTCCTAGAAAAAAGATTATCAAGATAGAGTAATATGAATTTTTGGCATTGACATATTTTGAAATGCAGCAGTACCACCTATGAGTGAAATTAGGCTGATAATTGAGAAATCATCATGTGTTGCCTGTTCTCTCACTTTAGTTCAGCTCTGTACAATACTTTTGCTCTCACTTATTAGTTATCACTATTCATTTCAGTTCAGTTCAATTCAGTTCAGCCGTTTTATGCCGAAAAGATTAAGCCCTAATTGTATGTAGATGTGGGAGTATTCACTTGATAAGGAAGCAAATTATAATATATTGGATCCAAAGATTTTGGTGATTATTAATGATGATGATTTTTTAATAGTTATATTTTTATAGAGTATCTGATTAGTATGGCTTCTCCTAAATTAGCTTTTTCAAAAATCTATTTACCAAATATTGTAATTAAAGAATTAATTAGTCAAATCCTCTAAGGTAATCTTTGGATAGAATGAATTTATTTCAAATACATCATTTTAAGTAATTCATTTCAATTCTTGACATTCAATTCCAAATCATTTATTTGGGAAAAAAAATAAGATTTCTAAATTCTATCATTTCATGTAAAAAAAAAACCAGATTATGTCATTCTTAATCAATAGCTTGTTAATTTTTGGTCTAAAATTTCACTTTAGCATATAAATAATAAATTACCTCCATCTCCTCCTTTAACTGAGTTCTTCCCTCAATTTACCCAAAAATTAGAGTTTTTCTCTCTTCATCAATTGATTATCTTTTAATTATAACCTTTAATCTTCATCTTTTCACTGCCATTTTCGTTATCAAATTAGAAATTCATTACATATACCATCTTCAACGTCCTTTCAAGTTCAATTTTCCAAAAAAAATTGAAAACTTCTTAGTTCGCAATTGTTGTCTCTGCAAAAAGAACCATAATTTCTCATTGTTTCGTATTCTTTTAGTTTTCAACTTTGTTGTCTTCTTTGCTAGTATTTTTAGCAATTGTTATCCGTCATAATTAGATTGAGCTTGAAAGAATTTTGTTGTTGTTAGAGGAGAGAGAGAGAAAAAAAAAAGAGTGAATGAAAAGGGGAGTTTGACTGGATGAAGAAATGGTGAGGTTGGAATAAATTTCAAATCCTTAGATTTTAGAATGGATTTCAAATCCTAAAGGATGGGTTTAATTTTTTAATGGCATGAAATTGGTCCAAACACAAATTCAAATACCTAGTTTATCCAAACAATGCATTTGGACCAATTACAACATTTGAAATGAAATGGGCCCTGTTTGACACTAGCGTTTGAGGTTGCAGTTAGCGATTGGACAAGATTAAAACGAGACTGAAGAAAATTATTAGTGTTTGGTAAGTTAGTGGTTGTAGTAGCGGGTATCAGTTGGAGTAGATTACGAGTGACGATTGTGGAATGTTACTACAAGTAATGTTTGAGATTTAGAGGTAGGGGTGTAGCAAATAAACACTATATATCAGCATAAGGTAGAATTATTAACCAATGTTTTTTTATTTCTTTTTCCTTTTACTGTTTATTAATTATTTTATTTTATGACAATTTAATGTTTATTTTACAATAGCAGATTTGTAATTCAAATATTTATTTTAAGGGTTATGCTATATGCAGCCCTTAGGGTTGCATATAAGACATAAATGCACTACTTAAAATGATAAGTTGTGAATTTATGGAAAAAATTTGCATCAATCGATGTAATAAATGATCAATTAATGCAACTTATTTCCATTTTTAGCTTCTTATATACAGCCCTTAGAGCTGCATATAGCTTTTCCCTTATTTCAAATATAAGATATTTTACAAGTATTTTAGTTAAAATTGGTAATATAAATTTTTCGAGAGTTGAATATTTTCTTAGATTTATACATTTCTTTGAGCAGCTAAAAAGTCGTATACTCTTTTATGTGTAACTTCTTTGAAAAAATAAATATTGAACTATTGAACGAACATATGAAATTGTTTTAATTCATTTCATATTACAATTTCAACATATGCTTTTACCAAAGACTTCTAATTAAACAACTAATTTAATTGTTGATCCCTGACAACTACTAGTAGACAGCTAACAGCTACCTCCAACAGCTACTGCAACCGCTACTTGAACCGCTAGTATATGTTCAAAATTTATACTATATGCTCAAAAATTTACTAGTACGTTCACAACTTTTAAACATTTGAATAAACAAAAGGTTGATAAATCGTCTTTTGAATCATAGGTCTAAAGAAATAACCTCCCCACATTCACGAGGAATGATAGAACTATAGCAGCTATGGGCCAAATGGACCAAAGCAATGACTAAATTGCAAAATAAAATTTACAAAGGGTTTCTCTAAAAAGTGGGGTGTAAGAAAAAAAGAAAAAGGAAGGAAAAAGAAGGTGTGTACTCTATTGCCGTAGCCTCTTAACTCTCCTTTTTGCGAAATTATTGTCCCTAAAGTTGAAGCTTGCTACTGCAAGCTTGGTACTGGAGTACTGGTACCTTAGCTTAGGCCAAAATATTTACTTTTTTCTGTTTTACACGGATTAGATAGCACTTTCTTTATTTTATACTTTTCTATTTTATTATATGTGGTTTTATGTTTATAAATTTATAACTTTGCCCATTAATATTTCTAATTATTTATTGTAAAGAGTTTATGTTTTTGGCATAGTAAGCAAAAATTTATGTCAGTTTAATTACCTTAGGTCAAAATTATAAAAAATTGATATTATAAAGAAAATATAAATATGGTTTTGGAGGATATAGAGGAAGATGATTTTACCTTTTTTTTATTTACATTAGATTGTGTTAAGTATTAGGACAATATTGTGTTTGATTTAATGCAGAACACTAGTATACAATAAAATATAAGGGAGAAAGAAAATGCTTGTTACTGACCTTTAAATATGCGAGGACCACGTCATTTCCGTGCATTTTGCACTTTAACGGTGTGTCATTGGGGCTTAAGTACTTTGTCCAATACTCCAACCACAAATCCCCCAACTCCACCCCCGCTCTCCGTGCGTAATCTACGTACTCGTAACTAAATTTTTTAGTTACACACATATCATACACCGCCCCAAGGTCGTCAACTCCACCACCCTTCACAGTAATGTTGATAGACTCCGCTCTACCCTCTTCTATGGTACTCTTGGAAAATTCACTTCCAGAAGAGGAGCCACTTTCTTTTTTTGATAGGCAAGATAAGATATTATTGCACCAAAAACATACCAAATGCAGTCATGCTAGAGACAGGCCTCTAGATGAACACCACCCTAGCAGGTTTCATAGCCTATATTACCTGCCACTGAGGGCTACAAACCATCTTTGATCATTGCTACTTATTTTCTTTGGTATAATACTGTTGATTCTAGTATATACAGTATATTTGATGCTACGTATAACAGAATCTATACATTTCACCTGACTATTCCAGAGGGCATTATTCCTTTCACACCATATGTGATAGATGGTGCTCATGACAGCTGCATATATCACACATCTTCTGAATTTGCTTTGCTTCCTCTTGTGTAACCTACTTAGCAATGTGTTGTAATTAAGTTGATGGCATACCAAACCCATCCATTCAAGTATGCTCAAGATACATTTCTGGCTAAAATAGTAGTTGAAGAAAAGATGCATATGGGACTCCAACTGATCTGCACAAATTAAACAATTTCCTTCCTGTGTTATCCCCATTGTCAGTAATCTATCTTTTGTATTCAACCTGCCTTGCATCACCAGCCACATGATGAAACGATGATTTGGAATACCAAGCCTACTCCATACCAATTTTGTCCAGTACTCCACCCTCGATGTAGGGGCCATTTGCTGATAACATATCTTGATAGAATACTTAGGCATGTTCATTAGCTGAATCTCAGATATATGCCTTCTCATTATGTCTTTTATTCTGCAGATTTCTCTCCAGTACCAGCTATCACTCACCTTTGATGTGTAATTCCACCAATTTTGATCCTTTAGGTAAATAGAGTGAATCCATTTAACCCATAGGTTTTCTTTTTTAGCTGCACTCATCCACACATGTTTGCCCATGGCCACCATGTTCCACCTTTGGCCATTAATAATCCCCAGACTCCCTTCTTTTTTTGCTTTACATAACTGATTCCAAGCAACCTTCCCAGGACCCCTAGAGTCTGCAGTACCACTCCAAAGGAAGCTCCTACAGATGCTATTGATTTGTTTGATAACAACTCTAGGAAGCACCATAATCTGAGCCCAATAAATCTGAAATGTCATCAAAACTGAATTCACCAGTGTTAACCTTCCTGCAAAAGACATGTTCCTTGAATTCCACACCTTTATCCTTGCACACATCTTCTCCACAATTTTCTCACACTCAGCAGCTGAAATCTTCTTAGAGCCTTTTTTGAATCCTGTCATATCCAAGACCCTCTGAACCTCTGATGGCTGCATACCAGTACAGTACACATCAGTTTTGGGAGGACTAGCCTGTAGACCAGTTGTATCAGAGAATAGTTTAAAGCCTTGCATCATCAAATGCACAGACTTAAAATCCCCCTTGCAGCATAGGATGATGTCATCAGTAAAGCAAAGGTGGGTCAATTTTGTATCTCTGCATTTAGGGTGAAATTTAAAGCCTTCTTTCTCCCCCAACAATCCTCAGTATCCTAGACAGGTATTCAATACACAGCACAAACAACAAGGGTGAGAGTTTGACAAAATGCTCTGGAAATTGTAGCCCAACTAACATTTCTTCTACAAAATCCCATTCTACTGTATCGTAGGCTTTTTGCAAATCCAGTTTAATGATGCATCCTGCCAGAGCCTTCTTCCTTTCATACCCTTTAACTAGATCCTGACAGACCATTATATTATGGTGAAAGAGGTTTTTAGTGCGTCGTTAAGGCACTAAGAACCGCTTTCCAAACAATATTTGTAGTCCTAACAAGCAATTACTAAGAGAATAGTAAGGGCAAGTCAAGGGTCGATCCACAGGGAAACAGGGATTGGTTAAAGTCTAACAAGTCTAGACTGCCTAATTGAAGAATTTTTGGGGGTTTGAAAGATTTTGGTATCAATTAAGACTAACTAATAACAAGAACAAGCAACTAAACGAGTTTAAATATCAAATAAAAGACACTAGAGTTAAGGTACTAGTATGAATAAGAACGGATGATGATTGTTAATGCGATTGTGAACAACAAAGACGATTATGCAAGGTTTAGTTCTCCTCTAAAATACTTGAGTCCTCTCTCGAATGGTCCTCAAGAGTAATCCTTAATCATCAACTAAATCCTCTCTCGAATGGTCTTTAGTTAATTGATTAAGAGATTCATAAGTTTGGAAAACCCCTAATGAAGGATCCCCTTAATTTCCATCCAATATCTTGGTATGAAATTAAGTTGATTCTTGGGGATGATAAAAGAGTTCAAAATCCGATTTAAGAACATTTGAAATCAAAATACCAAAGTATAAATGTGATCAATATCTATCCTAAGGTCTCAAAACACCAAGATCAATGCATAAACTTCTCCATCATCACAATCACATCAACAACATATTTAAAACCCTAATTCATACTTTCACCCTAACCCTAGATATGAAATACTCACTAATCATGGAGTTAAAGCAATTAAACATAAATCTATGACTAATCTAAGGCTAAACATGATTAAGAAATGATTAAACTAATGAAATCGCAATTATAAACTAAGAGAATGAAGATCTTAAATAATATGAAGAACATAAACAAACACCAAGAGAATGAAATAAAAACTAAAACTTTGAATTGAATTGAATAAAAAGTACCTTGAATGTAAATCGAATCACAAACTATGATCTCTAATCTCAATTACCAATGAAAACTCAGTCTTTTCTCTCTAATACAAAACCCTAAAATACTGTGTGTAAACTAGAATAAAGCGTAAGTCTCCAACTCCTCTCGAAAAGAGGGTTTAATGATCGATTTTTTTTTGTCCGGATCATGAGGTGCGGGCGCACCAGACCTCAGGTGCGGGCGTACCTGAGTCTTCTGCCTCAAGGTGGAAATCTCTTCGTCAAATGGTGCGGGCGCACCAGATGAAGGTGCGGGCGCACCACATGTAAGGTGCCTCAGCCTGAATTACTTCGTAGAATGTGCGGGAGCACCACGGTTTGGTGCGGGCGCACCAGACATAGGTGCGGGGGCACCTTATGCTTTGTGCGGGCGCACCAATGTAGTCTGTTTTGTGCTCCAGAATTGGTCGATGGTGCGGGCGCACCAGTGGCTTGTGCGGGGCATACGAAGCGCACCTCAGGCTACCTTTCAGCCTCTAGCTCGTTCCCTTGTACCATGTCTCGCATTTCTCGGCCCCGAAGAGGGCAATACCTGCAATAGAAACACGAACAAACATGGTGAAAGCATATGTGCTAGAAATTCGATGAAATAGATCGAAAATCTAGCAAAATGTCACTATGACCAAGTATGATCAAGTGAATGAAATAGAAGGGAAAAGTGAGGAGAAAGAAAGAAGAAAAGGAGGAAAAGGAAGCTAAAACAAGCCAAAAGAAGGTCATAAAGTGCGTTAGAAACACACTTATCAAACTCCCCCAAGCTTAGCGTTTTGCTTGTCCTCAAGTAAACCAAGAATGAGAGTGAAGGAAAGAAAAAGAAAAGGAGAATAAAAAGAAAAGGGAAACATGCAACAAACTAACCTATATGCTCTAAATGCAAGGTTACAAACATGACATGCAAGCTAAATGAGTTCATATCAAGATTTAGGAGACCAACCAAACACAAGAGGGAAGATGATTAGGAAGCACAAGAGTGACTCTAAGGTCTCAATCCACCGATCAACCGAGTCTTTTTGAAAGAAAGCTTTCCAAGAATGATTTCTCACTCTTCTCCACTTCCAAGACCCAAGTTTGACTCCTCCCTAGGGATGCTCAACCATAATTGCTCGCCTCTACCATGTTTTGATGACCCTCATCATGACTTGCACAAAATCTCACCCGCCACTACTAAATAGATCAAGTCCAATCTAGAAGTCAAAAGGGACTTTGTTAAGGTTGTAACGGGGCTAGGTTAGGGGCGTGGATCATATTCTAGGAATGTGGTGCAAAAAGAGTAAGTGGAGTACAAACTAGGGGTAAATACTCTCCCAAGCTAGTCCTAACACTATTCTCAATTAAAGATAACTCTCACACATATCCTTGAATTTCACTTGTTTCTTTTTCACTTTGTGAACTTTTTCATTTTTCTCATCAATTTGATCTTTCTTTCTTTTCATTTTCAATAATAAACCAAATCAAACAATAAGAACTTTCTTTCTTTTATTTCTTTTGTCTTTCTTTTTCACAAATTTTTTTTTTCACTTTTGCTATCATACAAGCACATTAACTCTCTTTCAACCAAGACTTAATATCAAAACCACTTAACTCAACAAAAATACACATGTACTCCACTTTGGGGAAAGTTTGGCCATGACTCATTATGTGGGTTAAGCAAAAATAGGATAGAAAGGCTCAGATGGGTTGAGAAGCGAATATTATGCAGGTATTCAAGCTTTTGGCTTTGTAGCTCCTATTACTAGCAAAAGAAACGCCCTAAATCATTTCCTAGAGGCTCGTCTTATGTAATCTTGGGGAGCTAAAATGCAAGTCACAAGTTAGGCGATCAATGGTGAGGGTTGTGAGTGAGTCTTACGAGGTTCTTGGCCCTCCTTCGGGATTCATCGCACAAGGGGCAAGGCAATCCATTCATCCAACTCGCCTAATTTCAAAGAGACTCTACCAAAAGTTATCGGTTTCAAGAGACGCCTAAAGTCACAACAGGGCTTCCAAAATCATCAAGTCTAATATAAGGAAGGTCTTCCAATCAAGTCATGAACTCTTTAGCCACAAATCATGCATGCAACCAAGCTATCCTAAATGAAACAAAAAAAAAAGAAGAAAAAGAATAAAAGAGGAAAATGTTTTTGTTTTTTTATTATTATTATTTATTTATTTATTTTTTATTATAAAAATATGCAAAGCAAAAGAAAACGACCAAAAGAAACTACCAAAGCACAGCTGTACAGGTGAAGAGAAGTCAGCAGGGGTGGGGGATGTCAATACCACAGACAGAAACAATCACCAATAAACCGAAAACCAATGAGACCCCTAATTCTAACCATCTATGACCCCAAAACTCCCTAAGATATAGACATACAAGCAAGTCCCCCAAGCTTAAGCAAAACCCGCGCTCGGAGTTGCAAAAGGAGGGAGAGGGAGGGGGTTATGAAAAGCTCCTAATAGTTCCCACCATTCCCCCATCGGGAGGGGGGTAAGGAGGGAAATACCCACCAGAGGACCCATCAGGATAGTAGGATGGGTAGTGGGGGTAAGGACGGAATGAAGGCTCCTCAAACGGCCCTTCTCGAGGGTCGAAAGAAGGAGGATAGTGGGGATGGTTAGGGAAGGGAGGCTCATGTCCGGAGTGGACATTGGCGAGGTGAGTGCGCCAAGCCACCCTAGACACATGGTCCAGGTCGGTGCGGATACCGGCAAGAGTAGCCGTAACCGCACGGTGATTGGCCTCCTGAGAGGCCTGCATCTGGGCTATGGCTGCCATGACAGAGCCCATGTCGAAGGATTGAGAGGAGGAAGCTTCGGCCACCTCACTCTCAGGAATGCGGTGGTCGGGCCTCGGACCTCTCGGAATGCGGGGATCGATCTCCATAGGCATGGGCTCAGGGATAGCCCGTGGGATGTCATGGGCAGGGGGAACCCGCCAACGGTTTTCAACGTTAGCTGGGAGGTCCCAAACGAAGTCGGGCCCTATATAACAGTAAGGTCGCCCCCCCACAAGCCAGATGCAGTTTTCCTTTTTATAATTGCGCAGAAATTTCATCTGCTGCAGGCTGGCACCATCCAATCTGTTGGACTGGCCAACAGTAGGCATGCTGGCTTCCAAGCGAGCCAAGTCATCGGTCAAGTCAAGGTAGGATGCTAGCCGGGTGACCATGCCACCACAAAGAATCTCCCCAGTCACCGTTGTGCCCCCCCGAATTTCCTGCAGTCGGTTGAGGAGGAGAGCAGCAAAGTTAATGCGGGCTCTATGGTGGGCCCCGTCAGTGGCCAACCAGAGAACCAGCAGCTCGTCCTTCCGCAACTGCCCGACTTCCTGTTTAGGAAAGATGGTGTAAACCAACATCCTATGGAAGTATCGGAGAGCAAGGTGGATGATCTCCGACGCTTTGGACGAGTTCGTTCGAAACGAAGTCGTACCGTTGGTGATCTTTGCCCACCACTCTTGCTCATTGTATCCCTGCCAGATGATCCCAAAGGGGCATCGCAGGGGCTCGAGGGTCCATCCCAAACGCCTCACAAAATTCGTCAAAAGACAGTGCTCTAGCTTGATTAAACATGCGAAATTGAATAGTTAGAGCACCTGTCACATTACTTACGTTCAACGTACTCAAGAATTCGAGAGTGAGTTGATCGTAAGTAGGTTCATGAATATCAAGGAAGTCCGATAACCCGACATTATCTGCCATCTCCCTTATCATCGACTCGATGTTAAGGTAGTTGCAGGTAGTGTGTCATAGAACTTTGTGGGACGAAACGTGCGCTCAGAAAGTTGTTGGAAAATTTGTTTATGAGCGGCGTTGGGAAACTTTAGAGCATAAAGGGAGGGGGATGCGAGCTAGACGAAGGTCCTTGTGAAGAGGACCCCGTCTTTGCTCGCTTAGACCTGGATGAGCCTTCACCACTACTTCTTCCCAGATGATAAAGAATTTTTTGTCGAAAAGGGGAAGGAGAAGTGATGATCTGCTGCAATGACACAACCACAAAGCGGACTCTCTACACAAAGAAACACTCAAAAAGAAAAAAAAAGCGAAAACACACAAAAAGAAAAATCTAACCACACAAAAAGGAAAACACACAAAAACTAAAAAAACAAAAACTAATCCTAAGATCTACCAGCTAGCCATCCACAATTAGTAGCAACAAAGTTGCTAGCAATCAAGAGTATCACCACTCAAAGAGACTTTCAAGCCAATTTCACCAAACCAACCACAATTATGCACAAAAAGCAACAACGCCTAACAATTTTTGCAATGTAGTTCTCAAAAAGTAAGAATATTATGAATTTATCACAAACCACAAAAATTGCATATGTTCACCACATCACCAAAGACAAAATGACCAAAGTTCATGAACAATCAAAAGAAATTAAGGAAAACAAGCATGCAATCTAAAAGAAAACACACTAGAAGTCCAATTTAGTAGATTATTGATGAAAAAGCAAAAATTAGAAGGGAGTTACCAACATGGAGATGAAAATCCCCAATTTTGAAACCCTAGAAATCCAATCCTTGCAAAACCCCCAACTTTTGTGCTTTGAATGTTGTAGAGAAGATGGTGATGAAGATTTTGGTGAGATTTGCCCTTGAAAGTCGCCGGAAAAGGGTGTAAAGTCGCCGGATCTAGAGAGGAGGAAGAGAGAGAAAGTGAGTGAGTGTGAGAGAGAGGTTCGAAATAATGAAGAATAGAGGGAGGGGGCCGAAAAAAAAACAAAGTGGCGTTCTGTTTTTTCGCCCAGCCGGTTTGGTGCGGGCGCACCTCTCCCTGGTGCGGGCGCACCATCTAATTTTTTTCAAAACACACGTTTGGTGCGGGCGCACCTCTCCCTTCTGTTTTTTCTCAATAAAAATTCGTAGGCTTTGGTGCGGGCGCACCACGTCGAGGTGCGGGCGCACCAAAGTCGTTTGTTTTTTTTTTCAAAATCAGTCGACAGAAGTGGTGCGGGCGCACCTTGTGTGGGTGCGGGCGCACCTGCGTTTTATTCGAAATTTTTTTTTTACGAGGTGCGGGCACACATGGACTAGGTGCGGGAGCACCAAAGTCTTCTGTTTTTTTTCTGAAAATCGTTTCCAAAATCTGGTGCGGGCGCACAAAAAATTTTTCCGAAAATTTCCCTCATGTGCGGGCGCACCACAGTTTGGTGCGGGCGCACCTTATGCTTTGTGCGGGCGCACCAATGTAGTCTGTTTTGTGCTCCAGAATTGGTCGATGGTGCGGGCGCACCAGTGGCTTGTGCGGGCGCACCATCGTGTGCGGGGCATACCAAGCGCACCTCAGGCTACCTTTCAGCCTCTAGCTCGTTCCCTTGTGCCATGTCTCGCATTTCTCGGCCCCGAAGAGGGCAATACCTGCAATAGAAACACGAACAAACATGGTGAAAGCATATGTGCTAGAAATTCGATCGAAATAGATCGAAAATCTAGCAAAATGTCACTATGACCAAGTATGATCAAGTGAATGAAATAGAAGGGAAAAGTGAGGAGAAAGAAGGAAGAAAAGGAGGAAAAGAAAGCTAAAACAAGCCAAAAGAAGGTCATAAAGTGCGTTAGAAACACACTTATCATATGGCCTATGTATTTGTTTTGCACAAAAGCTCCTTGATTCTGAGCTATAATGTCAGGTAGGATGTTACTCAATCTTGCACAAAGCACCTTTGAGATACACTTATAAAGGGTATTGCAACAAGAAATGGGTCTAAAATCTTTTACACTCTCAGCACACTTACCCTTGGGACTGAGAGTGATGCTTGTAGCATTGATTTCTTTCAGAATCTGCCCTGTGTTAAGAAAATCTAACACTGCATTACTGATCTCATCTCCTACTGTCTCCCATGCACCTTTGAAGAAGGAGCTTCCAAAACCATCTGGGCCAGGGGCCTTCCCACCATCAATAGCCCACATTGCAGCTTTGATTTCCTCCTTTGTGTAAGCTGCATTAAGTTGCCCCTTCATTACATCATCAAGTATAGGTCCCTGGGCAACCACTGACAACTTAAGTTTTGTTCTATTTTGCATCTTTGATCCAAGCAGTGACTTGTAATATTCCAGGAAAACATCAGGCACCTGGGCTGGGTCAGTAGTCCATATTCCATGCATATCTTTGATGGAACATATGGAGTTATGCTTTTGTCTTTGCTTGATCACTTGATGAAAATACCCAGTGTTCTCATCCCCTTCTTTTAACCAATCACTTTTAGCTTTTTGAGCTAAAAACTGCCTATAAGCCTTGTGAGCTCTAATATATTCATGTTGTGCTTCTTTCTCTCTATTGGCAAGGTCAACATTACAAGGATTAGCATGTAATGCAGTCTGCAATCCTTCTAATACATGGTAAGCTTTGGAATCCTGAGCCGCAATATCACCAAAGCTCTCCCTATTTAACTTCTTTAGCTCCCCTTTGACTGCTTTCAATTTCTTAATCACAACATACATTCTAGTGTCCCTTTGGGTCCCTTGCCATGCCTGAGTAATAATCTCCATATACTGGGGATGAGATTGCCACATTTTATAGAACCTAAAAGGTTTCTTGCCCCCATTAATATTAGGGTAGACAGACACTATAGCAGGGCAATGATCAAAGTACCCCTCATTCCTGAAACACACTTCAGTAGCAGGGTATTTATCATTCCACCTTTGATTCACCAGCACTCTATCAAGTTTAGAGAACACCCTCCTACTACCTTCTTGCTTGTTGTTCCAAGTAAAGAAGATACCACAGTACTTTGCATCCTCAAGTGCACATAAATTTATACACTCCTGGAAATCCTTCATTTCCTGCAACCTTATTGCACTGCCTATCCTTTCATCTGTATGTAACACACACTTGAAGTCACCCATGAGTATCCAAGGCCCCTGAATACTCCTAGCTAACATTCCCAAGTCCTTCCATAGAGCATTCCTCTCCTCTTGAGTGTTATGAGCATAGATGAAAGAACACTCAAATTCCTCACCATGCTTAGGAATCATTTTGCAGTGAATCAATTGACTGGAACTCCAGTGAGGACTCACCTGAAACTCCACAGGATTCCAGGCAAGGATTATCCTGCCTCCTGGATGATGCATACTATTTGAAGTAAACGCCCACCCCCTAAACAAATTCAAGTATAAGACTCCCAGATTCTGAGCCTTAACTTTTGTTTCAAGGAGGCAAACTAGGCTGCATTTATTATGTGACAGAAAGCATCCAATATCTCTCTGTTTATCAGTCCTATTTGCCCCCCTGACATTCCAACATAGCATTCTATCCATTCACATCAAGAGGTCTTCCACCTCCTCCTCCTAATTCAGCCCCTTGTTTTACCTCCACATTCTCCTTTTCCTGCACCCCTCCCTCTTCTGATTTCTCCTGTACCTCCAGAACCTCAAAAGAGTTTCTAACCTCCACATCTGGACCCCTCTCCTTCCTAACTGAACCCTTTTGAGTTACTCTAGATCCTCCTCCATTTCCTTCCTTCTGATTCCCTGCTTGTGTCCCTACTTTAGTAACTTCCTTACCACGAGTCTTCACTCTCTGTGGTCTACCCAGCTTCTTCTTACATTCCTCAGCCCCATGGCCCAATAAATGACAATGAGAACACATAATTGGTCTCCATTCATAGCCAATCTTAACTTCCTTCATGTTGCCATTTTCATCCAGAACTTTCACACCATTAGGTAGATTTTCTGAAATTGTTACTTCAATCTGCACTCGAGCAAATTGTAACTTGTCTCTGGTGATAGTGGCCTGATCTGCTTGGATGAAAGTACCAAAGACCCCACAGTATTGCTCAAACATTTATTTCCCCAGAATTTCAGCTCTAGGTGCTTAAGTTGAATCCATATTGGAACAACTTTAATCTCCTTCTTAAAGTCCACAATATCCTTATGCCATGGCTTACAAACTACAGGTTTCCTATCAAATGTAGGTCTATTTTCAGCCAGAATTTTATCCCTCTACTCCATAGAAGTAAACCGGACAATGAAAACTCCATGTTCTATGCTAGCTACCTTGTCAATACCCATATTCTTCCAAATACGCCTAAAAAACCCCTCAATTACAGCTAATGGTGGATTCGCACCAATTACAGAACAAACAATTGATGAATTCCAATAATCCACTTCATCTTGAATATCATCCATCGCAATTTGCACAACATCATTATTCAAATCACCAGAATTATAATCAGGATTCAAGATTGGCAATACTTGATTCTCCTTTAACGGACTTCCAGTTTTCATCATTGAGAGCCAGGATAAAAATGTACGATGATCCTCCGATTGATTCTTCATCGCTGCTAGAGAAGCTTCCGGAGTAAGAATTTCACCATCCTCTGCCGAATCGTCAGATTCCACCTCCATCGCTGAAACCCCGAGCAATTCATCCATGGATTTCGTCTTCTTCGCCATTGAATCAGATGCAGGACCTTTCTGTTTATTCATCGCAGTTGGATTTGCAGACGAATTCGAGCTTTTTGCTTTTCTTGCCATGGCACCAGCGCAGGATAAGGTATCCTAGGCCGAGAGAAAAGTTAGAGCGCGAAAAAAAATGAGATGTAAAATGTCTTGAGAAGCCACTTTCGATTTCTGCAACATTGTTGGAATTCTCGTGGCTACATTCTGAATCAGATTGAGATTCAATTGACATACTATCTTCAGACATATTTGTGGAGGATGAAATTTTTTATGAGAATGGTGTGGCATAACCTTTCGTTTTATAGGCATAAATGGTTAGTGGCATTTAATGCCCCCATGTCATTACTTTAACTTCCACTTATTTGAATTATTGTGAGTGAAACATAAATTAAATACACAACCTAGTCTAAGTTGCAATTAATTGTAAAGGGTAGAATTTTGACAACAAAGTCCATTTTCTAATGAAATACGAAAAGATAAGCTGAAACTAAAATGACATCGAATTGGAGTACAATACCCCAACAATAAGGCATATCAGCCCCATAATAACACCCAATTTAAAGGCCTCATTCCTTGTTTTCGTTTTATCGGCGATCTTCAATTCATAAACTGCAATTTTGACATCGAATTGGAGTACAGTACAGTAGCAGATGCATGTGAATGTTCTCCTACCATTGCTTTGGTCCATTTGGCCCATAGCTGCTATTGCTTTATTATTGTAAGCTTTTTCCTCCTTCAAGCGATCTCTCTCTTACATAGAATAATAAAGCAATAGCAGCTATGGGCCAAATGGACCAAAGCAATGGTAGGAGAACATTCACATGCATCTGCTACTGTACTGTACTCCAATTCGATGTCAAAATTGCTGTTTATGAATTGAAGATTGATAAGAGGTTTTTAGTGTGTCGTTAAGGCACTAAGAACCGCTTTCCAAACAATATTTATAGTCCTAACAAGCAATTACAAAGAGAATAGTAAGGGCGAGTCAAGGGTCGATCCACATGGAAACAGAGATTGGTTAAAGTCTATTAAGTCTAGACTACCTAATTGAAAGGTATTTAGGGGTTTGAAAGAGTTTTGGTATCAATTAAGACTAACTAATAACAAGAACAAGCAAATAACACGAGTTCAAATATAAGATAAAAGACACTAGAGTTAAGGTTACTAGAAGAATGGCCAATGAATGCTAATGCGATTGTGATGTACGGAGATGATTATGCAAGGTTTAGTTTCCCTCTAAATTACTTGAGTCCTCTCTCGAATGGTCCTCAAGAATAATCACTTAATCAATCAATTAAATCCTCTCTCGATAATAAAGAATCCCCTTAATTTCTACCCAATCTCTTGGCCTAGAAATTAAGTTGATTCTTGGGGATGATAAAAGAGTTCAAAATTCGATTTAAGAACATTCAAAATCAAAATACCAACGTATAGATGTGATCAATATCCATCCTAAGGTTTCAAAACACCAAGATCAATGCATAAACTTCTCTAAACATCACAATCACATCAATAACACATTTAAAACCCTAATTCATACTTTCACCCTAACTCTTGATTATAAAACTACTCACTAATCATGAAGTTAAAGCAATTAAACAGGAAATCTATGGCTAATCTAAGGCTAAACATGATTAAGTAATGATTAAACTGATGGAAATCGCAATTATGAAACTAAGAGAATGAAGATCTAGAATAACCAAAAGCAAGAACAAAGACAGAAAGAATGAAATAAAAACTAAAACTTTGAATTAAATTGCATAAAAAGTACATTGAATGTATTGGAAATCACAAACTATGATTAACAATTCTCAAATCTCAATCAAACTAAAGTGTTTTCTCTCTATACAAAACCCTAGAATGTTGTGTAAAAACTACCATGAAACGTAACTCCTTAAACTCCAAGAGACAAAGGGTTTAATGATCTAAATCTTTTTTTTCCGGAACGCATGGTGCGGGCGCACCATGCAAAGGTGCGGGCGCACCATGCAAAGGTGCGGGCGCACCATGCAAAGGTGCGGGCGCACCATGCAAAGGTGCGGGCGCACCATGCAAAGGTGCGGGTGCACCTGCGTCATCTGTCTCATGGTGAAAATCCTCCGTAGCTGGTGCGGGCGCACCAGTGCTTGGTGCGGGCGCACCAAGGTCGTCTGTAATCTGCTTCAGGATTGGTCGATGATGCGGGTGCACCAGTGGCATGTGCGGGCGCACTATCGTGTGCGGGGGATTCCAAGCGCACCTCATGCTCCCTCTCATCCTCTAGCTCGTTCCCTTGAGCCATGTCTCGCATTACTCGGCCTCAAAAAGGGTCATACCTGCAATAAAAACACGAGCAAACATCGTGAAAGCATATGTGCTAGAAATTCGATCAAAATACATCGAAAATCTAGCAAAATGTCACTATAATCAAGTGTGATCAAGTAAATGAAATAGAAGGGAAAATTGAGGAGAAAGAGGGAAGAAAGGGGAAAAAGAGAACCAAAACAAGCTAAAAGAAAATCATAAAGTGCGTTAGGAACGCACTTATCGAACTCCCCCAAGTTTAGCGTTCTGCTTGTCCTCAAGTAAACCAAGAGTGAGAATGAAGGAAAGAAGAAGAAAAAGAGAATAAAAAAAAAAAAAGGGAAACATGCAACAAACTAACCTATATGCTCTAAATGCAAGGTTACAAGCATGACATGCAAGCTAAATGAGTTCATAGCAAGATTTAGGAGACCAACCAAACACAAGAGAGAAGATGATTAGGAAGCACAAGAGTGACTCTAAGGTCTCAATCCACCGATCAACCGAGTCTTTTTGAAAGAAGGCTTTCCAAGAGTGATTTCTCACTCTTCTCCACTTCCAAGACCCAAGTTTGACTCCTCCTAGGGATGCTCAACCATAATTGCTCGCCTCTACCACATTTTGATGACTCTCATCATGACTTGCACAAAATCTCGCTCGCCACTACTAAATCGATCAAGTCCAAACTAGAAGTCAAAAGGGACTTTGTTAAGGTTGTAACGGGGCTAGGTTAGGGGTGTGGATTATATTCTAGGAATGTGGTGCAAAAAGGGTAAGTAGAGTACAAACTGGGGGTAAATACTTCCCCAAGCTAGTCCTAACACCAATCTCAAATAAAGAAATTTCACAAAAAACCTTGATTTATACTTGTCTCTTTATCACTTGTTCATTTTACTCATCAATTTGATCTTTCTTTCTTTTCTTTTTCAATAAAAATCCAAATCAAACAATAAGATCGTTCTTCCTTTTATTTCTTTTGTCTTTCTTATTCACAAATTTCTTCAACTTTTGTGACCATACAAGCACATCAACTCACTTTCAACCAAGACTTAGTATCATAACAACTCAACTCAACACAAACTAGACATGCACTCCACTTTGGGGAAAGTTTGGCTAAGACTCATTATGCGGGTTAAGCAAAAATAGGATAGACAGGCGCAGATGGGTTGAGAAGCGAATATTATGCAGGTATTCAAGCTTTTGGTTTTGTAGCTCGTATTACTAGCAAAAGAAACGCCCTAAATCATTCTTCTAGAGGCTCGGTCTTATGTAATCTTGGGGAGCTAAAATGCAAGTCACAAGTTAGGCGATCAATGGTGAGGGTTGTGAGTGAGTCTTACGAGGTTCTTGGCCCTCTTAAGGGATTCGTCGCACAAGGGGCGAGACAATCCATTCATCCAACTTGCCTAATTTCAAATAGACTCTACCAAAGATTATCGCTTTCAAGAGACGCTTAAAATCACAACAGGGCTTCCAAAATCATCAAGTCTAATGTAGGAAAGGTCTTCCAATCAAGTCATGAATACTTTTAGCCACAAATCATGCATGCAACCAAGCTATCCTAAATGCAGAAAAAAGAAGAAAAAGAATAAAAGAGGAAAATGTTTTTTTTTATATATATATGCAAAACGAAACAAATCTACCAAAACAAAGTTGTACAGGTGAAAGATAAGTCAGCAGGGGCGGGGGAACTCAAAACCAACAGACAAGAACAATCACCAACAGATACCGAAAACCAATGAGACCCCTAAATTCTAACCATCAATGACCCCAAAACTCCCAAAGATATAGACATACATGCAAGTCCCCTAAGCTTAAGCGAAACTCCGCGCTCGGAGTTGCAAAAGAAGGGAGGGGGAGGGGGGTCATGAAAAGCGCCTAATAGTTCCCACCATCGCCCCCTTCGGAAGGGGGGTAAGGAGGGAAATACCCACCAGAGTACCCATCAAGATAGAAAGACGGTAGTGGGATATGGACGGAAAGAAGGTTCCTCAAACGGCCCTTCGCGAGGGTCAAAAAAAGGAGGATAGTGGGGATGGTTAGGGAAGGGAGGCTCATCGGTCTGGAGTGAACATTGGCGAGGTGAGTGCGCCAAGCCACCCTAGACACATGGTCAAGGTCGGTGCGGATACCGGCAAGAATATCAGTAACCGCACGGTGATTGGCCTCCTGAGAGGCTTGCACCTAGGCTATAGCCGCCATGACAGAGCTCATATCGAACGATTAAGAGGAGGAAGCTTCGGCCACCTCATTCTCAGGAATGCGGTTGTCGGACCTCTCGGAGCTCGTGGAATGCGCTTCGTAGGGATGGACTGAGTGACAGTCCTATCAGGGACATCCCGTGGGCCGACGTGGGAAGGGGAAACCCGCCAACGATTTTCACTGTTAGCGGGGAGGTCCCAGATGAAGTCGGGCCCTATAGAACAATAAGGTCTCCCCCCCCCACAAGCCAAATGCAGTTTTCCTTCTGGTAATTGCGCAGAAATTTCATCTGCTGCAGACTCGCACCATCCAATTTGTTGGACTGACCAATAGTAGGCACGCTAGCTTCCAAGCGAGCCAGGTCATCGTCCAACTCGAGGTAGGACGCAAGCCGGGTGATCATTCCACCACAAACGATCTCCCCAGTTACCGTAGGGCCCCCCCGAATCTTCTGCAGCCGGTGAAGGAGGAGAGCAGCAAAGTTAATTCGGGCTCTATGATGGGCCCCGTCAGTGGCCAATCAAAGAACCAGCAGTTCGTCCTTCCTCAACTGTCCGACTTTCTGTTTAGGAAAGATGGTGTAAACCAACATCCTATGGAAGTAACGGAGAGCAAGATGGATGATCTCCGACGCTTTGGACGAGTTCATCCGAAACGGAGTCGTGTCGTTGGTGATCTTAGCCCACCATTCTTGCTCATTGTATCCCTGCCAGATGGTGCCTAAAGGGGCATCACAGGGAGCTCTAGAATCCATCCTGAATGTCTCACAAAATTCGTCAAAAGAGAGTGTTCTAACTTGATTAAACATACGAAACTGAATAGTTAGAATACTCGTATCCGCCTCCTTACTTATGTTCAACGTACTCAAGAATTCGAGAGTGAGTTGATCATAAGTAGGCTCATGGACGTCAAGGAAGTCCGATAGACCGGCATTACCTGCCATCTCCCTTATCATCGATTCGATGTTAAGGTAGAAGCAGGTAGTGTAGTCATAGAACTTCGTGGGACGAAGTGTGCGCTCAGAAAGTTATGAAAAAATTTGTTTATGAGCGGCATTGGGAAATTTCAAAGCATAGAGGGGAGGGGGATTAGAGCTGGACGAGGGTCCTTGTGAAGAGGACCCGGTCTTTGCTCTCTTAGACCTAGAGGAGCCTTCACCACTATTTCTTCCCATGGTGGTAAAAAAAAATTGTTTTGCAAAGGGGAAGGATAAGTGACGGGCAACAACACACCACAAAACTGACTCTCGACACAAAGAAACACACAAAAATAAAAATCAAACCACACAAAGGAACACACAAAAAGGAAAATCAAAAGGAAAGAAAAAACTAATCCTAGAATCTACCAGCTAGTCAATCCACAATCAATAGCAACCAAGTTGCTAACAAGCAAGAATGTCACCACTCACTAAGTGACTTCCAAGACTAATTCATCAAACCAACCACAAGTAGTGCAAATAATCAACAACACCTAGCAATTCACGCCATGTAGTTCACAAAAATTCAGAATATCATGAAAATACCACAAGCAACATGAAATCGCACTTGTTCACCACAACATCAAACACAATTATGAGCAAAGCTCATGAATAATAAAAAATTTATGGAAAACAAGCATGCAATCTAAAAGAAAACACACAACATTTGTGGTTTGATTTTTATTTTTGTGTGTTTCTTTGTGAGACATTCGGGATGGATTCTTGAGCTCCCTGTGATACCCCTTTGGGCACCATCTGGCAGGGATACAATGAGCAAGAATGGTGGGCTAAGATCACCAACGGCACGACTCCGTTTCGGACGAACTCGTCCAAAGCGTCGGAGATCATCCATCTTGCTCTCCGTTACTTCCATAGGATGTTGGTTTACACCATCTTTCCTAAACAGGAAGTCGGACAGTTGACGAAGGACGAACTGCTGGTTCTTTGATTGGCCACTGACGGGGCCCATCATAGAGCCCGAATTAACTTCACTGCTCTCCTCCTTCACCGGCTGCAGGAGATTCGGGGGGGCCCTACGGTAACTGGGGAGATCGTTTGTGGTGGAATGATCACCCGGCTTGCGTCCTACCTCGAGGGACTGAGGTCGCTTGGAAGCTAGCGTGCCTACTATTGGTCAGTCCAACAAATTGGATGGTGCGAGTCTGCAACAGATGAAATTTCTGCGCAATTACCAGAAGGAAAACTGCATTTGGCTTGTGGGGGGGGGGGCGACCTTATTGTTCTATAGGGCCCGACTTCATCTGGGACCTCCCCGCTAACAGTGAAAATCGTTGGCGGGTTTCCCCTTCCCACGTCGCCCCACGGGATGTCCCTGATAAGACTGTCACTCAGTCCATCCCTACGAAGCGCATTCCACGAGCTCCGAGAGGTCCGACAACCGCATTCCTGAGAATGAGGTGGCCGAAGCTTCCTCCTCTTAATCGTTCGATATGGGCTCTGTCATGGCGGCTATAGCCCAGGTGCAGGCCTCTCAGGAGGCCAATCACCGTGCGGTTACTAATATTCTTGCCGGTATCCGCACCGACCTTGACCATGTGTCTAGGGTGGCTTGGCGCACTCACCTCGCCAATGTTCACTCCAGACATGAGACTCCCTTCCCTAACCATCCCCACTATCCTCCTTTTTTCGACCCTCGCGAAGGGCCGTTTGAGGAACCTTCTTTCCGTCCATATCCCCACTACCCGTCTTTCTATCCTGATGGGTACTCTGGTGGGTATTTCCCTCCTTACCCCCCTCCCGAAGGGGGCGGTGGTGGGAACTATTAGGCGCTTTTCATGACCCCCCTCCCCCTCCCTTCTTTTGCAACTCCGAGCGCGGAGTTTCGCTTAAGCTTAGGGGACTTGCATGTATGTCTATATCTTTGGGAGTTTTGGGGTCATTGATGGTTAGAATTTAGGGGTCTCATTGGTTTTCGGTATCTGTTGGTGATTGTTCTTGTCTGTTGGTTTTGACTTCCCCCGCCCCTGCTGACTTATCTTTCACCTGTACAACTTTGTTTTGGTAGATTTGTTTCGTTTTGCATATATA
This sequence comes from Beta vulgaris subsp. vulgaris, assembly GCF_026745355.1. NCBI lineage: Eukaryota > Viridiplantae > Streptophyta > Magnoliopsida > Caryophyllales > Amaranthaceae > Beta > Beta vulgaris. The sequence continues at coordinate 8,303,179 of NC_079203.1, forward strand.
TATATAAAAAAAACATTTTTCTCTTTTATTCTTTTTCTTCTTTTTTCTGCATTTAGGATAGCTTGGTTGCATGCATGATTTGTGGCTAAAAGTATTCATTACTTGATTGGAAGACCTTTCCTACATTAGACTTGATGATTTTGGAAGCCCTGTTGTGATTTTAAGCGTCTCTTGAAAGCGATAATCTTTGGTAGAGTCTCTTTGAAATTAGGCAAGTTGGATGAATGGATTGTCTCGCCCCTTGTGCGACGAATCCCTTAAGAGGGCCAAGAACCTCGTAAGACTCACTCACAACCCTCACCATTGATCGCCTAACTTGTGACTTGCATTTTAGCTCCCCAAGATTACATAAGACCGAGCCAAATGGACCAAAGCAATGGTAGGAGAACATTCACATGCATCTGCTACTGTATTGTACTCCAATTCGATGTCAAAATTGCAGTTTATGAATTGAAGATCGCCGATAAAACGAAAACAAAGAATGAGGCCTTTAAATTAGGTGTTATTATGGGGCTGATATGCCTTATTGTTGGGCTATTGTACTCCAATTCGATGTCATTTTAGTTTCAGCTTATCTTTTCGTATTTCATTAGAAAATGTACTTTGTTTTCAAAATTCTACCCTTTACAATTAATTGCAATTTAGATTAGGTTGTGTATTTAATTTATGTTTCACTCACAATAATTCAAATAAGTGGAAGTTAAAGTAATGACATGGGGGCATTAAATGCCACTAACCATTTGTGCCTATAAAACGAAAGGTTATGCCACACCATTCCCATGAAAAATTTCATTCCCCACAAATATGTCTGATGATAGTATGTCAATTGAATCTCAATCTGATTCAGAATGTAGCCACGAGAATTCCAACAATGTTGCAGAAATTGAAAGTGGCTCCTCTTCTAGAAGTGAATTTTCCAAGAGTGCCATAGAAGAGGATAGAGCGGAGTCTATCAACATTAATGTAAAGGGTGGTGGAGTTGACGACCTTGGGGCGGTGTATGATATGTGTGTAACTAAAAAATTTAGTTACGAGTACGTAGATTACGCACGGAGAGCGGGGGTGGAGTTGGGGGATTTGTGGTTGGAGTATCGGACAAAGTATTTAAGCCCCAATGACACACCGTTAAAGTGCAAAATGCACGGAAATGACGTGGTCCTCGCATATTTAAAGGTCAGTAACAAGCATTTGCTTTCTCCCTTATATTTTACTGTATACTAGCGTTCTGCATTAAATCAAACACAATATTGTCCTAATACTTAACACAATCTAATGTAAATAAAAAAAAGGTAAAATCATCTTCCTCCATGTCCTCCAAAACCTTATTTATATTTTCTTTATAATATCAATTTTTTATAATTTTGACCTAAGGTAATTAAACTGATATAAATTTTTGCTTACTATGCCAAAAATATAAACTCTTTACAATAAATAATTAGAAATATTAATGGGCAAAATTATAAATTTATAAACGTAAAACCACATATAATAAAATAGAAAAGTATAAAATAAAGAAAGTGCTATGTAATCCGTGTAAAACAGAAAAAAGTAAAAATTTTGGCCTAAGCTAAGGTACCAGTACTCCAGTACCAAGCTTGCAGTAGCAAGCTTCAACTTTAGGGACAATAATTTCGCAAAAAGGAGAACTAAGAGGCTACGGCAATAGAGTACACGCCTCCTTTTTCCTTTCTTTTTCTTTTTCTTACACCCCACTTTTTAGAGAAACCCTTTGTAAATTTTGTTTTGCAATTTAGTCCTTGCTTTGGTCCATTTGGCCCATAGCTGCTATAGTTCTATCATTACTCCACAGTCACAAGGAATCACAAGACTAAAGTCAGTTGGTGCTTTGGAGTTTGCTAAGCGGTTCTTTGTACGCGGAGTGACTAAGGACTTGAGTCATGCTCTGGCAGAGAGACAAATATGCTACTAAGACTGGATACAACCTCACACCTTTCGCAATATCTTTGAATGAACTGATTCCTGGTTTGGGAGAGAAGCTGACACCAACAGACTCAAGGCTTAGGCCAGATCAGAGACACTTGGAAAATGGAGAATATGAGCTGGCAAATGCAGACGAAGTCAGAATCGAGCAGTTGCAACGTCAGGTACCCATTGCGTGAGTAAAGTAACATTTATATATACTCATTTATAATAATAATGACTAATGCTAAACTTCATATAGCAGAACTCAGCTCAAGAACTTGGCACTCATAACTGATGATGTCCTGGACCACCTGGTTAATTCAGCTACATGGATCATGTGTCAAACTTTTACCCCGAAGTCATGTCATTTGTGATTAATATCCATATAACACTAATATCCAGCAACTTCAGTGCAGATGCTTCAGAGTTCAGGCCAACTAAACAAGTCATAGCCAGATTCACAACTCACACTAATAGGCAGTAAAATCATGTTCCTGCAGTCTACAAATGAAAACGAGCTCCCTACCTCAATTACTTTGTCACTCCACTCCAATGAGTCAATACGAGCTTAGTTGAACTTATGAACTTATTTTTCTAAAATTTCACATTGTCAATCAGCAATCTGTACCCAAAATCAACACCTGAATATATCCTAAATCCTACACTTCAATATTTTAATTATTTGATCTGTGATCATCAACCAACAATTTACACAAAGACAGAAAATAAGGTGAAATCACTATTCGCCTTCTTTTCTACAAACTCGGATATCAAAAGGTTGGAGTTTGGATCAATGCTGATTCATTATCATAAACCCCTACGCAACAACATACTAATTCCACATCCCATAAAACCAGCTTAAAAGTAAAATCAAACATGTTCAAAGCAGGTTACATCTATGTAGGGACATTCCTCATCATTTCTAAGTCACAGAAAATAGCAAAAACTGACACAAAACCATGTCACTTACAAAATCATTACAAGATAATACTTAGTTCATTTTAACATTACCCACTGCATTCAACCAGTTATCAACCGTTTTAACAAGTTTGAGGGAACTTTATAATGTTCGACTAAAACAGAGTTGCAAAAAATATCATAGTTTACAAATTAAAAAATTTAAAATCATATAGTATAAAACCATATAGTATATCCAAAACAATCCACATTTTATTACTACCTAACTAATTTATAAACCCTAATTACCACAAAATTTCAAAAGAAATTGTAAGAGAAAAAACCTTAATTAATCCATACAATAGACAAAAGAGCAAGATATAAATAGATAATACATAGAATCAAAAATCCAATCAATTATACATTCTAGATCAGAAGATAAAATCCATTCCAAAAAAAACCTAAACAATATTTATAAATCAACAATCAAACGATAACGCAGCAAATTCATGGTAAGAAAAATTAAGAATGGAGAAACTAACCTTAGAAATGAGATTCCGCAGTAAAGGAGGAGAGAAAGCTTCACATGAGAAAGCTTGATGAGACAGAAAGCTCGACGACGACAGAAAGTTTGAGGAGAGAGAAAGCTCGCAACGTCCCTAAGCTTGAGGAGAGAGAAAACCTAAAGAGTGATTGGATTTCAAATTCTAAAAAAGGGACTTATGTTTTAAGTAGGTTGGAATTGGTCTAATTTTAAATCCAAATATTTGGGGTTATCCAAATATGTTATTTGGCCAAATCCAGCATTTCAAATGAAATGCTTACAACCAAACAGGTCATAAGAGTATTTTAGGTAGTGATGAGAATGTTGTTAAAATAGTTAGACAATAAAATTTGTTTTAGGAAAAATTGATAGGAATAATCCCATCTTTCGACTGTCTTCTTAAAACAGTCTCAGTTTTAGACTAACTCAATAAAATCCCACCTTTTATCTTCTCTTCTTAAAATGGTCCGTTACTTATTAATGACCTACGATTACAGGTAAAAGACCCACGTGCTCTATTTTTTGCCAAATGAATCTCCACGCTTCTCTTTCCTCATCTTTGAAACTTAGCCCTACCTCCCCCTTTCTCTCTCCTTATCCCTGAAACTTACTCACTTCTGCCATGGCAATCGAAATAACTGGGTAAGGGTAACCGAACCCAATTCCATGTCTTTCTCTCATTTTTTCTCTCCTACCTCCCTTTTTTCTACTTTATCCCTTGTTTTAGAGGGCCTTTTTCCTTTTCCCCTTTTTATTCCATTTTTGGCCACTTAGCTTCTTCGATTTCACTCTTGAATATCTCTCTGTTTTTTTGAAAAAAATTCCCACTTTCTTCACTCTTTTACTGAGCCTAAAACCCAATTTTGGAAGGGCTCAAAAATTAGAAAATAAAAGATGCATCAAAGAATGAAGCAACCATAACAAGTAACAACAAGCTCTGATGCAACAATGGATCCTTCAACAAGAAGCTTCTCTTCATGATCCGGGTGTTTTACTTGATTTTTCGCATAATTATATCTTCAATTTTTATTTTTTTATTTTTTTTGTATTTACAAGATGATTATTGGATAATATGGGTTGAATTGGATGGACTTTTTCAAGTTGAAAACTTGGGTCATTGCTCCTTTTCAAATTTGTAGTATTTACACCTGAAATTGATGATTTTTGGGGAAATCAAATGATGGGTAATGCGGTTTTGACATTATAATGTATCGAATCAAGAACTTGTTTGTTCTTTGTGGATAGGTTGAGTAATAAGTTTCAAAATCTGAATATATAGTTGTGTGTTTGAGTGGCAAGGTGTGATTTTACATTGATGTGTGTGGGTTCAATTTTTTGGGTAGATAATTTTTCATTGAATAGGAGACATATTTGAGAGTTTAGCAATTTTGGCTTAATCTCTCGCTGCTCGCCGAAGCGTCCGCGTTTCGACAATTGTTTGACGGAGGAGAGAACGTCGATGTAGATGCCGGAGCAGAATTGATCCCCAGTGCCAGAATGAGGACAATTGCATTGACCTTAGAGTTTTTGTCAACTGATCTCCCACTTATGTCTCTCCTCCATATGTGCTGACTGCTGTGAAGAAATTTCTTTTTTTTAAAAAAAAAAGGTTAATCGGTTTCCAGCAGGTGACAAGTAAAACAGGACCATTTTAAGAAGATATGGGAAAAGGTGGGATTTTATTGAGTTATTCTAAAGCTGGGATTGTTTTAAGAAGACAGCCCAAAGGTGGGATTATTCCCATCAATTTTTTCTTTGCTTTATTCATTTCTAAGTAAAAGAAATGTAAAGCACAATGTTGATTTGTTGGAGAAGTATGGCATTTGTAGTGAAAAAACTTATATGGACTTGGTTCACACTAAATTAGTGTGGACTTAATGTTAATTTATGTGATTTATGAAAAAAAAGGGGTCAATATATTAAAAATATAGATATAAAAGATGAGTAATATTGATGGTAAAGTTTGACTATGTGAAAAAAAATGTTACTATATTGCAAAGTGAAAATTTCATTATGATTATTAATGTGAGAGATAGTGACTATATTAGAAAACGATCACTATGGTAGATAGTAACTGTATAGTGTAACTTAAGATTTTAAAAAGGTTACTATATAGAAAAAAAAGTCACTATGTTAAATAAGTGGATTTGGTCCACAATAAATTATTGTGGAACATGTCCACGCAAGATAAACTCCTAGTTTCACAGGCAATCGGTTTAACAATATTTTATGTCCTTCAAAAATGTATTGGGGATGTTTTGGTATGTAATTAACATGTGTATAATAGTTTGATCATATAATTCAAAGGAAAAATTGATTTAATCAGTCCCAACTTTCGACGTCCTGACAAGATCCAACTTTCGACGTCCTGACAAGATCCAACTTTCGTTTTTTATTGTTCATTCCTAACTCTTAGGGATATTTTACACGAATGGGCCTAGTAGGTTACCAACCTGTTAATGCAGGTAAACACTAGTCACGTACCTCCACGTGTTTTTCTTTAGTTAACAAAATCCAGAATTTTTCCCCTTAACACATTCTCCTTCTACTTACCTTCTGCAAAAACCCCCAAAAACTTCGACTTTGCAATTCTCCTCTCGTGGCAGCACGTTTCTTCTTATTTTTTATTGCTTCGTTTACAACGTCGTCTGGAGACGATAACGACGACGAGGTGGAAGGAAGTAGGGGGATTCAAAGGCTTTGGGGTGGAAGGTTGCGAGGAGGTTGTGTGAAGGGCCTGGGGTGGGGGAGTGATGTTGCGAAGAGGAGAGAGAGGGGCGTGAGTGGTGGGAGATGAGCAGCGAAGGAGATGGGAAAGAGGCGATTGTTGGCGGCGATTTACTGGCGTTGTCGGAGCTCGCCGGTGGTGGTCGAAAGGTGGGGCAGTGGTGGTTGTTTGGTGGTTGTTTGGTGTTGATATGGGTTTTTATGATGTAATTTAAATTCCACTATTTTATAAATAATTGTATCTTAGTAACAATTTCCTCAATTCAAAAATCTCAAAACCATTTAAATTCATGAAATTGGAAGAAATCAAGTGGCTAAATTCATGGGCTTAACGAAAATCTGGTGGGTATAATGTGTTTGTGAGAGGGTCAGGAGGGGGAGCAGGTGGTTGACGTCCCAAAAGAAAAGTGATGTCGGCAGAGGGTCAGGAGGGGACGAGGAGGGGTTGCAGGGAGTCGACACTCAGCAAAGGAGGGGGAGGGGGTGGATGGCTGGGGAGAAGGAAGAGGAGGTAGAAGGGGAGGAAAGAGGAAGGAGGAAGGAGGAAGGAGGAAGGAGAGAATTAAAACATAATATATATAATTAAAACAACAAAAACAAAGTAAAAGAAAATTTAAAAAAATATTTAAGCTCTTAAACCGGTTACTGATTAACCTGAACTCTTATTGTAAAGGATCCCCAAAAGTTGGGATTGAACAATGAAAAACGAAAGTTGAGACTATTTTTGTCATAAATGTCCAGAGTTGAGACTGATTAAATCAATCTTTCCTAATTCAAAGGGAAAACAAGTTCTTAAAAGTATAGGATACATGCTTCTGTCATTTGTTTTGTCTAGTAAGGCATGCATAGCATGCTAAGGAAATACCCCAACATAATGCTGGCGGTAAGGGTCGAACCCCTGACCTCAGGGGCCAAGGGGGAGCGCTCTACCCACTTGAGCTAATTCCTATCCTTATAAGAAATGACCTTATGTTTAGTATGCTCGATAATAATCCGGATGATATGCCAAACGAAGAAATTTCAGAAGTTGCTAATTACGAAAGTAGCGAAATTTCAAGAGGGAATTCTAAAGAGATGGATTTGGTTATTGATCGTATTGCTAGTCAAGTATGGAGTAGAAAATGATTTGTTATTATATTTTTACAAGTATTGCTTTTGTTCAAGTGAGCTATATTTTAGATATTTATATTGTTATTTTATTGTTTAAATGCATCGAAAAAAATTACAAAATTTAAATAATTAATCAACTTATGCAACTAGTTGTGCCAAACAGTAAAGCTAATCAGCTACCTTATCGATTTTAACACGTACCTTATCGATTTCAGCTATACCTTGTCAGTTTTAGCTACCTTATCAATTCTAGCTACATTTCATGCAATATATTACTTGATATTCAAATACATAAGAAATAATTTCTTGCCTTTTAACTAAATTTAATAAATTAAATGTTACTCCCTCCGTTTCCTGAAGATCTTCCCTCTTTCGGTTTAAGTGCGTTTCCAAAAGATCTTCCCTCTTTTACTTTATTCCTTATTTGGAATTTCTTTTCTCCTTTTTACCCTCTCATGTCCCTATCATATGGTCCACCATTACATTATTAATTCAATTTTACTCCCTTTCTCTATCATATTTTAATCCCTTTTTATTTGTTTATTTATCTTAACCCCTTTCTCTCTCCTACTTTACCCACTACACACCCCACACAAATGGATCCTCCTTGATATCTGTAGGAACAGTAATAAGGAAGATTTATAGGAAATGAAGGGAGTACATAGTTTACCTTATTATTCTCCTAAATACCAATATTTCCCCTTATATTCGTAAAAGAAAAGGGTAAAATTACAGAGATCATTAACATGATAATTAAATCACATTACGGTGCAACTTGGGTTATGATCATCATAGGTATACATGTAACACTGAGGAGGATTTTGACAACCATAATAATTAGGAATTCTTCTCTTTTTCTGGTTTCTTTTCCTCTTTCTCTAGTTTCTTCTCCTCCACTTTCTCTGCCTTTTTCTCCTCTGCTGCTTTCTTTTCTTCATTCTTTTTTTCTTCTGGTTTTGGATCCTTCACTTCTTCTACGCTCAATAAATTAGAAACCCTTACTTTCTTTCTTAACGGCGCACATAAACCAGCTGAATCAACCTCATTTCCGACCACCACGATCTCATCTTTGTCTTTCCCTTACATGGTTACTGATATCCCCCTGCATTACACAAGTTTTATTTCTTTTGGTACAAAAGTTATACCTTAATTTTGGAAACAATATAAAGAAACCTTGTAGTACATGATTGTTGGTCCGAATTAAGGGTGTTAATGAATCTGCCGGTAGGAGGGTAGGTGGAATGGATTGGATTGGATTTTGTCAAATCCAAATTGGGTTCAAAGTTTTTTGGACTCTAGAAATTGAGTCCAAGTCTAGTCTAAATATTTTTTTAGTCCAGTCTAGTCTGATAATTTTTTATTGAGTCTAAATCCAGTTCAATCCGGTTATTTTTTTTTTCTTGATTTAGATTCAATGATTCACAATGTTTTCTCATAATTGAATTTGAAAAATGAAGTTCATTATATCAATTTAATAATTTAAGCCACATACATCTTTTATATCATATATATAAATATTAAATATATATACATTATATATATAAACATTAAATATATATTATATATAAATATTATATATATATATATATATATATATATATATATATATATATATATATATAGGAATAGGATTTTGTGAAAACCACTCTTAGGCTGAAAACTGAAAACAAGCAATATTAGCCATCGGATTTAGAAGAAAAAATTAGATGGCCATGATTTAGCCACGTCGCTTGCCCAATTTTTTTTTTCTCCTACCTGATTTTCTCTCTCTTGTTCCTGAGGTCTCAATCACGCTCTCAATTCTCACGCTATTTCTCTCTCCTAAAAGGGCGATTTTCACGCTCTCAATTCTCTCTTTCAATAATTGTTAATCCTTCATTGATTCAAAATTCCTGTAAGAATTTGTTTAATCTTTTCATTTTTCACATTTGCAAATCGAATTTCACTCAATATTGCTCTACTTGAGTTTTTCCCCAATTTTTCTAGGGTTTTATGCTCAATTGCGATTTTCTTTCATGTTCATCTGCAATTTTTTGTGCGATTCTTCTTTATGTTTCATATTCTTCACGAATTTGTTGATATTTGGATTATGTTATGTTTAACTTAGGTTTTTTTAGGAAAATGATGAGAAAATCAGTTCGAAAATTTCCTGGAGAGAAGAAAAATGATGATGTTGCAGTACAACTTATAAATGCTTCTGAATTTGACAGTTAGTTTCGACAATTTTTCGTTCTTCATTTTTTATTTTTTTTGCGATTTTTAAAATATTAGGGTTTAGATTATGAATTGTTTTTTGCTTTTAGGTTTAGTTTATTTTCGCTTACACTATTTTTTCTTTGAGTTTTAATTCTTATAATCTCTAGATTCGGTGGTTTGAAATTTTTTTTTCAACTTTTTGTTAAATCTAGAAGAGTTTGAATATGTTTCTGTAACTTTTGATTTGGACGTCATAATAACAAATAAGCTGCTTTGTGATTAAATTATTAATCAGTAGCCTTTACACTCCTCTTCTTCATCCTACCTCAAAAAAAGGAATTTCAAAATTTACAATGCAGATATAAAAAAGACAGAGAATGAGAATGAGAATGGTGTATGTTTATTTATATAGTTATGAAGGAAATTGGATAAGTATAGTTTTTCTCAGTTTTTGGTAGATTTATATATAATCTTGTGTGTGTGTTTTACAAGAATGTGGTTGTGTTTTATGTTTGAAAGGAAATTAATAATTGAGTATGTTTGCTGGAGATTTTTGGTAAACCTAAGGTAGTTTACCAAAACAAGGAGAGACAGATGAGTGAGTAATGAAAGAGTTTGAAGAAAAAGAGGGAGAAAAATACTACTGTTTGTAGAACAGATTTTGCTTCTTTTTTTTTTTAGAGCTCAAGTGATTGAGGGGGAGGTTCTGAGGGGTTTTAGGCTGTTTTTTAACTACGGGATAGGGTTAAGGGTTAAAATTAACTCGTGTAGTTATAATGTTGAAGCCTAACACTTGGCTTAAGTGTTCAATTTGTTACAGACATGCTACCAATCAGGTTTTGCTAGTCCAGTATATTCATGAAGGATCATGTGACATAAATGAAACTAGGTAGTAGTATATCATATGGTTCTTTCTTACCAACAATTTGTTCAGATAGTAGTTGTTTTAGTTCAAGGTATCTCCAATTTTTCAGTACTATCTACTATGTCTTCCACGTTTTGCACTTTACAGAAGTTGCATATTATATATCCCTAATGCTTACAAATTAAAATTACAAATCTGAATTCACCATTTAATTGGCAAAAGTATCGGCACTTGGCAAGTACTGTATAAGTTAGTTTCTTCTATCCAAGTTTGGAAATCAATGCATTTATTCATATTGGATCCATAATGGAATTCATTATGATTGAATCTGACAGTTCATATATCGAACTACGCGTAACGCAGCCTCCCAATGAACCACCTTAGGCACCTGCATAAACTGTGATAACATGTGAACAGAATATGCTAGATCAGGTCTCGTAACAGCAAGATATATCAATCTGCCCATCAATCTACGATATTTCTCCGGATAATCAAACACAGGACCCTCTTGCACAGCCAGCTGATGATGCTGCTCCATAGGAAACTCAGCAGGTTTCGCCCCAAGTAACCCTGCCTCCGCAATGATATCCAATGCATACTTCCGTTGACTCATAAAAATTCCCTGTCGCCCCATGGCAATCTCAAGACCAAGGAAATATTTCAAAGCTCCCAAATCCTTCATTTTGAAACATTTCCCAAGGTAAGCTTTGAAGTTCAGTAAAGCTTTCTGATCATTTCCTGCAATAATCATGTCATCCACACAGATGAGAACATTCAATTGAATATTATTCCTAGTAAACGTAAACAAGGAATAATCAGAATAGGACTGCTTAAACCCATATGCTTTCAAAACAGTGGCCAATTATGCAAACCAACATCTAGGTTCCTGCTTCAAGCCATACAATGATTTCTTCATCCTGCACACTAGATTAGACTTATTTCCCTGAAAACTAGGTGGAATTTTCATGTAAACTTCTTCCTCCAAATCTCCATGTAAGAAGGCATTATGGACATCCATCTGATGAATGTCCCATTTCTTGACTGCTGCAACGGCCAGGAAAGTACGAACATTAGTCATTTTTGCTACCGGGGCAAATGTTTCGTTATAATCAATCCCTTCCACCTGATGATGGCCAAAGATAACCAACCTTGTCTTCAGTCTCTGAAGGTTTCCTTTCTCATCATACTTTTCTGTATACACCCACTTACTCCCCAAGGCCTTCTTTTCTGGAGGAAGTGGCTGTAATTCCCATGTGCCCTGATTTTCCAGAGCTTGTATCTCAACTCCCATGGCCTCACGCCACCCTTCATGTTTCATGGCTTCTTTAAATGATTTTGGAGGGCGCCCTGTAGTTATAGCAGCTAGAAACCTGCGATAGTTAGCAGAAAACATTTCACAGCTAACATAATGTGTAATAGGATATGGGGTACCTGAGGACGTTGTCGAAGCGGGTGCCTGAGTTGATGAACTTTTCTTTTTCACTACCGTATGAGTAACAAAATCCTGTAACTTTTTATTCGGTATTTTGGTTATGACAAGCTGCCTGCACACAATCCCCCCAAAATTTTAAAGGAAGATTAGCCTGAAATCTCAATGCACGGGCAACATTTAAAATATGGCCATGTTTTCGCTCCACTCTACCATTCTGTTGGGGGGTTTTAACACATGATGTTTCAAAGATAATTCCTTGGTGCAAAAAGTATGGTTTGAGGCAATTAAATTCTGTGCCATTATCACTGCGCACATATTTAATCTTCTGGTCAAATTGGCGATCAATCAAAGCCACAAAATGCAAGAACATTGTTTCAACCTCCAATTTATTATATAGCAAATAAGTCCATACAGAACGAGAATAATCATCAACTAAAGTCAAGAAATAAGATGCACCACAAGTAGACTTTGTTCTATACGGACCCCATAAATCACAATGAACTAATTCAAATATCCGACTAGCTCTACTATGACTCCTAGGAAAACTAGTTCTAGGTTGATGAGCACGAAAACACACATCACACCCATCTTTAGTGCAACTACTAACATCAAAGGGACTCACACACGATAAATGCCGCAAAACTTTCTCCGAAGGGTGACCCAAACGCTTATGCCAAATATCAATAGAGGCCATGCCTTCCACAACGTTGATCTTCGCCTTTGGAACACCCCGGAAAAAGAAAAGTCCATCTTCCCGCTCACCCGCTCCAATCAGCGTCCTCGTCCTGCGGTCCTGTAATACACACAATGTTTTAGTGAACTGAACTATACAATTCGCCGAATCTACTAACTGCGGAATGGAAATCAAATTACAATCCAGGTTAGGAACAAATAAAACATTATGTAGTTTCAAATTTCCAGGAAGTATAACATCTCCCTCGTGGGTAGCTTCTGCAGAACTACCATCTGGCAAACCAACTGGACATCCAGGAATTTGCCGTATAGCACATAAATGCGAGAACTGTCCTGTCACATGATGTGTAGCACCCGTATCAATTATCCATAAACACTCACCAGTCATACGATCTTTCGATTTAGGCATGTTCAGCAAGTCTAAGAGATTCTGCCACTGGTCAGGCGAGATTCCTGCCAAGGCGGGATCTGATTTGGGAATATTGGTTTCTGTAGATTCAGTCATGGCTGTGAAAAAAAAATTTGAAGATCACGTTTTTTTTGGTTTTGTTTTGGTTCGAGTGGTTTAGGGTTTCGGTGTTTTGATTTTTTTTTCTTTCTTCTCGTCGATCTGTTTGATCGATTCCTCTCGTCGATCTGTTTGATCGATTCTTCTCGTCGATCTGTTTTATCGATTCTAGGTCGTGGGTGGAGAGGATTTTTCTCAACCTCTTGCTCTTGATACCATGTTAAATTTAGGTTAATGTTATGTCTGCCTTTCTCATTCATCAATCGAGTATATATATACATCCTGCATCTAGGGGCCCATTAGGGATAACATGCTATCCCGCAAGTCTATCTTAAATATCTAAAGATAATTCCTAACAAACGACAATTGCGATATTGCGATCAACTCAACTCTTTTACCATTTCCGCGACCGTAATTGAAAACATATTTTGAAATTGTGCTGATGACCCACGTCATCACCATATCATACATAATAATTTGAGACTTAAAGTAATCACTAACAAAATGCCATATTTATTCTCACATAGCTCAACATGTAAGAAGCTATCAATAGGAAGCAGCAACAATGAGAGATGCTCACGAAATAACCACGACATCACCATAAACAAAACATCTCAAACCAGCAAGCAAAGGAAGAAGAACCACATCCCATGTACTTCCTCCGTTTCATATTATTCGCTACATTTCTCAATTCACGGACTCCTAGGTAATTTTCGGAGAAGAGAAAGGTAGAGAGTATAAAGAAAAAGGGACTTATGTGAGAGGAGAGAGATAGAGAGAGTTTATTACCCAAAAAGGAAGTGTAGCAAGTAATGTGAAACTTCCCACAATGGAAAGTATAGTGACTATTATGAAACGAAGGAAGTACTAACTACAAATTCATCTAAATATTAAACCATGAAATGTTATGGATTGATCCCAGGGAAATAATCCCACATCGACCGTATGGGAGGTTGGTGTGGTGTTTATATAGGACAATGTGCTCTCCTCCTTTTGAGCTAGCTTTTGGGAAGTGCATTTGTATTGTTCTATAACAAATGGTATAGTATTAGAGCCAAACCTCGGAGTGGTGGCCTGGAACCAGCCAGCCGTGACCAAAGAGGACGTTGGTCCTTATGGGGGGACGACTGTTATGGACTGATCCCAGGAAAAGGATCCCACATCGATAGTATGGGAGGTTGGTGTGTGGTTTATATAGGACAATGGGCTCTCCTCCCATTGAAGCGAACCAAACAAAAAAAAACACGAATTCTACATATAAGAAACTTCAGATAGCAACCTGCTAAAAAACATTATATTTGGTATTTAAAAATGCGAATTTGAGCTAGTATTTTTAAATATACTTTCTCCGTTTCACAATAAGGGTGCGTTCTATTCAACTTATTGGCCCTGAACTTATTGGACCTTATCAGAACTGAACTTATTGGAACTTATTAAACCTGATTGGACTAGATTCAACTTATTGGACCTGATTGAACCTGATTGGAACTTATTGGACCTTATTGACCTTATTGAAACTTATTACACCTTATTGGCCCTGATTGAAACTTATTAGACCCTATTGAACCTGATTGAAACTTATTAGACCTTATTGGACCTGATTGAAACTTATTTGACCTTATTAGACAAAAATATTGACCATGAATAACATAAATATTACCACTAATGTAAATACTACCCCTCAAATTTTTTTATGGAGTAATAATTATTATAATTCGTCCTTTAAAAAATAATGACTATTAATTATCTTTTATATTTTCGGGTCGAGAACAATTCCCTAAGCAAGTACGTTATAATCAAAGTCTTACTTGTTCGAGGTTTCACTGTTTTGGAGACATTTATAGTTTTTGATTGTTTTCTTGCTTGAGATTTCACTGTTTTGGAGACATTTTTAGATACTCCGATGAAGAAAGATACTCCAATGATGATAATGAAGCAAGCAATTGATAGCATTTATATCTTTCATTGTTATTAGTAACGAAAACATGTTATCTCTAGTTTTTTAAAGACAAATTGTAAAATATTATAATTATAATAATTATTATTATTGTTAACCTTAATTATTTAACCATGATTATAATATTATTTAATAATAATATAATCACCTAATAGTAATATGAATAATCAAATAATAGACAATAATACAAGTATAATACTATACATTGTGGTACTTTAATAAAAAATTCTAATAATAACATAATCAACTAATAGTAATATGAATAATAAAATAATAGACATAATACAAATAAATAATAAAATAATAGACATAATACAAATAAATAATAAAATAATAGACATAATACAAGTAAATAATAAAATAATAGACAGTCTCTCTCTGGCGTCCGTCTAGGGTTTGAGTTACAGTCCTGGATTTCCATTAGTTTTACTCGGATTTTCGATCTGTGTGTAACCATCTTGGGATTGGTGTCAGTCATCATGGCTGACGAGATTATTTCTAAAGTTTCTGCGATGAAATTAACGGCGGAGGAGGACAAAACCCTAGCATTTGATGATATTCCCGATACCGCTAACAATCAAGATTTTACCCTATCTCTGATTGGTAAAGTTGCAACAGTTCAATCTTTCAACTTTGAGGCCCTTAAACGCACTCTAAATCAGGTATGGTCGATCTCGAAGGGGGCTATTTTTCGAATCATAGAAAATGACTTGTTTGTGGTCCAGTTTGCCTCTAAGCGTGACAAAGAGAAGGTTATGGCAGGAAGGCCATGGTCATTTGATCAAAGTCTGGTTGTATTACAAGAAATCGATGCCGATATTCAACCCTCAAACATTAGCATGACACATTCTCCGTTTTGGGTTCGAGTTTACAATTTGCCAATGCGATGTCGGTCGGAACCACATATTCGAATGATAGGAGGGTGTCTTGGGGAGGTTCTTGAAGTGGATACGCATGAAATATTATGGGATAAGTCGGCGCGTATCCGTGTGCTTATTGATACCACGAAACCGCTTACGAGAGTGCAGCGTTTTGCTTTGAAAAACGGAGTTTCGGCTTTGGTGGAGATCAAGTACGAGCGTCTCCCTACTTTTTGTTTTCGGTGTGGTGTGATAGGCCACATAGGCCGTGATTGCGTGGAGGTTGCTGAAGAGGATAAAGAGAGTGAAAGCCAATGGGGTGCATGGCTTCGAGCGTCCCCTAGAAGAGGAAGGCAGAAGATGGAAGAGGAGGCGCGGTGTTTCTTAAAGGGTGCTCGTGCGTTAGATTTTGTGCGGACAGAGGAGGAATCTACGGGGAGGGCCAAGCACAATGCAGTGAAGAATGGGGATCATGTTAGTTCACCACCGAAAACCATGACTCTTACGGTTTCGGGGGCGACGAATATCTCGGCTGTTCCTAAACTGGTTGCTGTCGAGGTCGAGAGAACCCCTGCTGTTACGGGTAATGCTGCTGTCACGGAGACTAGTGGTGTCGGTTCCGTCCACCATGGTGCCCCACTTGGAGATTGCTGGAATTTTTTCAGGTGACGTTAATAACCATAACAATCCCTTTTCTTTTGTTGCTGGGAGGGAAAGATTGCTACAAAATTTAAAAAACAAAAACCAAAATCTCGGTTGACTAAAGTTGTTGGGGAGGCATTTATTGATATTAATAATGTGAGTCCATGTAATATTGACTCTGGTGGTCAGGTAGGGGCTAAAAGAAGGATGGTTGATAATATGATTGTGGATGATATTCATGATTCTAATAACTTGAGTTCCAAGAAACCTAAATTAAATGATTTTTCGGACAATGACAAAAATGTTGATATTGTTGAGGCGGAGGTTGGTTGTAACCAACCCCGCCAGGCATTATGAAAATCTTATGTTGGAACTGTCAGGGTATGGGTAACCCTTGGACAGTTCGTCAGTTAAGAAGGCTTATTGCCTCTAATACCCCCGACATTCTCTTTATATCGGAAACAAAGGTTACTAAAAATATTGTTGAGCAGAAAAAGGAGAGTCTCGGCTTTTCCGAGGCCTTTGGAGTTTCGTGTGTTGGGAGAGCTGGAGGGTTATGTATGTTTTGGAAAGAAGAGACGATCTCTTTTAGGATGGTGTCCTTTTCCCAAAATCATATTTGTGGTGATGTGGGGAGTAGTGGGGATGTGCGATGGAGGTTTGTGGGCATTTATGGATGGCTGGAGGAGGAGAATAAACACAAAACTTGGGCTTTGATAAAAGGGTTGTGTGATGAATACGAGGGGCCTATAGTCTTTGGGGGTGACTTTAATGAAATTTTGAGTTATGATGAGAAGGAAGGGGGTGCTTCGAGGGAGCGGAGAGCTATGGTGGGGTTTCGTAATGTGATGGACGACTGTAGTCTGGGAGATTTGCGGTTTGTAGGTCAGTGACACACCTGGGAGAGAGGGAGGAGTCCGGATTCTCGGATTCGAGAACGTTTATATCGGTTTATTGTCTCGCAGTCTTGGTTGAATTTATTTCCAGAGGCTTTTATTGATCATAAGGTGCGTTACTGTTCGGATCATGCTGCTATTGTATTACGGTGTTTGGGAAATGAGAGGTTGCCGCAAAGAAGGGCTGGTGGGTTTCGGTTTGAGACCTTTTGGCTTCTTGACGATGCTTGTGAGGAGGTGGTGCGGGGGGCGTGGAATACAGCAGAGGGTGGTAGAATTTGTGAAAAATTAGGGGCTGTTGCGCGGGAGTTGCAGGGATGGAGTAAAAAGGCTTTTGGGTCTCTTAGAAAGAAAATTGAAGAAGTAGAGAAAAAGTTGCATGCAGCTCAGGGTGAAGCTACTTCAAATGACAGCTGTGAGAGGTGTGTGAGTTTGGAAAGGGAGTTGGATGAATTACATGCTAAGAACGAGGCTTATTGGTATATGAGATCGCGAGTGGCGGAAGTGAAGGATGGGGATAGAAATACTTCATATTTTCATCATAAGAAAAAACGGAACCTCATTCATGGTATTTTTGATGGTGATGGGAGGTGGCAAACGGAAGGTGAGGAGATCGAGTCTGTGGTGGAACGCTATTTTCAGGAGATCTTTACGTCTTCCGAGCCTTCTTCTAATGATTTTCAGGAGGTATTGCAGCATGTGAAGATGTCTGTGACACAGGAGTATAACGATATTCTTCTAAAGCCTTACTCAAAAGAGGAGATTTTTGCAGCTTTGAGTGATATGCACCTTGCAAAGCCCCAGGGCCTGATGGTATGCATGCTATCTTTTATCAGAGATTCTGGCATATAATTGGTGATGAGGTTTTAAATTTTGTTAGCAGCATTTTACATAACTATTCTTGCCCAGGAACTGTCAATTCTACTAATATTGCTCTTATTCCAAAGTTAAATCCCCTACTTTGCTCTGAGTTTAGGCCTATAAGTTTATGCAATGTATTGTATAAAATAGCTTCTAAAGCTATTGTTTTGCGGCTTAAACAATTCCTTCCCCGTATTGTAACGGAGAATCAAAGCGCGTTTGTTCCTGGAAGACTGATCTCGGATAATTCTCTTATTGCCATGGAGATTTTTCATACTATGAAGAAGAGGAATAATAGCAGGAAAGGATTGATGGCGATGAAACTTGACATGAGTAAAGCCTATGACAGAGTGGAGTGGGGTTTTCTCAGGAAGCTACTATTGACAATGGGGTTTGATGGACGATGGGTTAATTTGGTTATGAGTTGTGTTGCTACTGTTTCGTATTCCTTCATTATTAATGGACGAGTATGTGGTTCTGTGATTCCCTCCAGAGGATTATGCCAGGGTGATCCTCTATCTCCGTTCCTGTTTATCTTGGTCGCTGATGCTATTTCTTAGATGGTAAAACAAAAGGTGGTTTCGAAAGAAATTCATGGTGCGAAAGCAAGCCGGAATGGTCCAGATATCTCTCACCTTCTTTTTGCAGATGACAGTTTGCTCTTTACCAGGGCTACCCGACAGGAGTGCTTGACAATAGTTGATATCCTCAACAAATATGAAGCAGCATCCGGGCAGAAAATTAATTATGAAAAGTCGGAAGTATCCTTTAGTAGAGGTGTAAGCTGTGCAAAAAAAGAAGAATTGATTAATCTTCTCCATATGAGGCAAGTTGATAGACACCAGAAGTATCTTGGTATTCCAGCTCTTTGTGGGAGGTCTAAGAAAGTGCTTTTTCGGGAACTCTTAGATAGAATGTGGAAGAAGTTAAGGGGTGGAAAGAAAAGTTATTGTCGCGCTGGGAAAGAGGTTCTGATCAAGGCTGTTATCCAAGCCTTACCTACATACCTGATGGGAGTTTATAAGCTTCCTGTTGCTGTCATACAAGAAATCCACTCTGCTATGGCTAGATTCTGGTGGGGAGGAAAGGGGAGGAACGGAAAATGCATTGGCTAAGTTGGGAGAAAATGTGCAAACCCAAGTGTATGGGGGCATGGGATTTAAGGATCTTGCGGTTTTCAATGATGCTTTACTGGGTAAACAAGTTTGGCGATTGTTACATAATAAAGAGTCCCTTTTGAGTAGGGTAATGAGTGCCAAGTATTATCCACATGGTGATGTGTGTCAAGCACGGCTAGGATACTCGCATAGCTACTCGTGGTGGAGTATTTGGGGGGCGAAGAGTTTGGTATGGAGGGTTGATTTGGAGGGTTGGAGATGGTACGAAAATTGAATATGGAGTGCACCATGGGTAGGGGATGAAGAAGGTAGATTCATAAGAGTGCTCGAGTGGAGGGACTAGAAGTGGTGGGAGACTTAATGGATGTTGAAAGGAAGGAGTGGAATGTGGAACTTATTGAGCGTCATTTCAATGAACGGACAACAATGTATAATGGCCATTCCTTTAAGCACTAGAGTCTACAGGATGAGTTAACTTGGGCATATTCTAAGGACGGCACTTATTCGGTGAAAACTGCTTATATGTTGGGAAAAGGGGGGAACCTGGATGACTTTCATAGAGTGTGGAATATTTTATGGAGCTTAAATGTGTCGCCAAAGGTACGTCATTTCATGTGGCGTGCGTGCACAAGTTCACTCCCAGTTAGGACAGTGCTTCAGAGACGCCACCTCATCGATGAAGCAGGGTGCCCCTGTTGTGCTAGAGAGGATGAGACACAATTACATTTATTCTACCGATGCCCGATGTCGCTCAAGTTGTGGGAGGAGCTGGGTAGTGATATATTATTGCCAGGGGTTGAAGATGAAGCTATGTGTGATACCCTCGTCAGATGGAGTCAGATGGATGCAAAGGTGGTTCAAAAGGGTTGTTATATCCTATGGAACGTTTGGGTTGAAAGAACAGGAGAGTCTTTGAGCATACAAGTCAGCCTGCTACTGTTGTGGGCCAGAGAATTATGAGACAAGTTGAAGATTTAACAACTATGCTGTGAGGATTTATGGAGGATGCGCTCCCCTGCGGTCTGAGCCCAAGTCGATGGTATTCCCCCCAGTTGGCGCTATTAATTGAACGCAGATGTCAGTTTGGCCGAGGAAGGATGGGTGGGACTTGGAGTGTAGCCCGCGATCGGAAGGCAAGGTGTGCTTTGCTGCAACCAGACGTGTGCGTGCCTACTGGCTTCCCGAGGTAGCTGAATGCAAGGCCATTTACATGGCAACACGCTTGGCCAAGGATCATGGGTATGGGGATGCGATTTTTGAATCCGACTCTCTGGTAGCAACGAAGAGGTTAACGAAAGCAGCAATTTTCTCTCAGATTTGGATGCAATACTTGGGGACATTCTTTCTATGTGTAATGCATTTTCTTCGGTTTCTTTTTCTCATGTTAAAAGGGATGGGAATACTGTTGCCCATAACCTTGCTAGAGTTGTGCCTTTTGGTGTTGAACAATGTTGGGAGCATCACTGTCCTAGTTCTGTAACACCTTATGTACTTATGGACACTTTGTCCCTATGATTAATGAACTTCTCTTTCCCCTCAAAAAAATAAAATAAAATAATAGACACTAATACAAGTATAATACTATATAATCATTGTGGTACTTTAATTAAAATTCTAATAATAACATAATCAACTAATAGTGATATGAAATTATGAATAACAAAATAATGGACAATAATACAAATGTTTATTAAACATTGACTATTTGGACCTTATTGGACCTTATTAGACCTGATTGAAACTTATTGGACATTATTAGACCTGATTGGAACTTATTGCACCTGACTCGAACTTATTGGACCTTATTAGACCTTATTGCCCTTATTAGACCTTATTGCAACTTATCTGAACTTATTGGACCTGAAACTTAATTTTTTAAGTTAAACAGAACGCACCATAAGTGAAGTATAGAGAAAGTGGGAGTTACCAAGGAATTTAGAGAGAGAAAGTTGGGACCACAATAAAGTAGAATGAAGAAGTATTGAAGTTGTGGTCCCCTCTTACTTTTTGGTGGTATATTTGTAATAAGAGTGAACTTTTTTTTACTATTTGGAGCTTGATTTCACTTATTGTGATTATTCCAAATAAAAAAAGTGTTTCATTTATTGTAAATCAGAGAAAGTATATATTATTTAAATATAACATTTTAAAAGTTTGTAGAAAAAAATGTGTTACGATATAATATCTTTGAGTAAAATTTTCTTATGTTAACGGAAAATAATAATCAAGGGAAAATAACTCAAAGAGATTATGAGCAAAAATCCGTGGTGTTACTATTTTATTTTTCATATTATTAGTTATAGTTTTCAAGATAAAATATGGTCTTGGGTGGATACTAATAAATATTTATAGTTTGCTTGTTACTTGTTATGGTTTTCGAGTTAATAGTTATTGTTTTGGATTGTTAGTTATAGCCTTATAGGTTTAGAGTAAAAAAAAGGTTATTGTTTGGGTTATGATTATGGTGGTTTGGTTGATATTATGGTTTTGGGTTGATAATTATGGTTTATTGGTCACGATTATGAGTTTTAATTTATTACCTAGTAGCATAATTTCATTAAAAGTTATTCTCTAAAAATAGTTGTATATTTTTTGCAATTAGCTAATGTTTTTTATAGTTCAGTTACATTTACACTGTTATACCATAATCAAGCTTGTGTGAATTATCACATCTAACTCTAGTCTTATTGTGAAGGTCTCTTTTACTCAAAAATCGATTTTATCCGTTTATTTCCTAATTTTGGTTTAACTTGTAATAGAACACTACTATCTCAACATCATGATGCAGCAAACCGGATAGTAGACTCCTTTGGTAGAAGCAGGTTATGCCAAAACGTGTCGAAACTCCAAATCAAGTTTGGAAATCTAGGACTCCTAGATTCCGAATTTTAGTGGATATATTAGCGTATACTTACCTTATCAAATTTAACCGAAACCTGGTCTAATTATTATAAAGCATTGTGTATAAATAGACGTACAAAGCAGAAGAAAAATTACACGTACAAATCAAAGACAGACTAAAAAAAAGACAATCATTACATTATGGAAGGTAAAAGGTTAAACCCCATTGATACTTCTTCCGTTCATGCTTGCTCAATCAATCATATTCGTGATATGAACTTGAAAAGTTTAATAGCACGGAAAAAACTTCATCTTGTTCTTGATCTAGATAACACCCTCCTTCAAACAAGAGCGATGCGAAATCTAACCCTATATGATCGTGAATATTTGGAACGTCCTGGTACTCAAAGATGGCTCGAGGAAGGAAAATTGATTAGATGGGGCAAGGTAATTTTTGGACTTTTTTCTTAAATTAAATCAAATTATTATATTTTCCTACCATTGATTCTTTTTTGTCATTGTTTTGGTATTATCTTCTTCTTTTTTTACACTGAAGGTAATCAGTTAATACTCCAGTTAAAAATAAACTTGGTTTATAACATAGAGTTATTGTCACTTGTTTTTAATTATGGAAAAAAAAAAAAACTTCTGTATATATTTTTTTCTGTGTAATACTTGTGTACTTTGTTACGGATCTTTACTCTTTAGTATAGGAGGGAAAGACGCAGTCACGCAGTACATTACATATCAGTTGTTCGTAATTTTTAGCAATTTTATACTTTGTATATACAGTATCAGTATGTTAATAATTATTGCATGTCCTAGTCATTCCTTAAAAGCTTTGCGGCTTTGAGCTTGTGAAATACCAATTCTTATCATTACTTACGTTTGATTTTAGCAATTGTGTATTCTAAAATCATA
This sequence comes from Beta vulgaris subsp. vulgaris, assembly GCF_026745355.1. Classification (NCBI taxonomy): domain Eukaryota; kingdom Viridiplantae; phylum Streptophyta; class Magnoliopsida; order Caryophyllales; family Amaranthaceae; genus Beta; species Beta vulgaris. The sequence continues at coordinate 8,326,170 of NC_079203.1, forward strand.
TAATTTTCATATAACAGGGAAAAGATCAATGGCTGACCAAATTAAGGCCCAACGTTCACAACTTCCTAGAAGAAGCAAGCAAACTGTTTGATTTTTCAATATTTACACTAGGAGGTCGTATGTATGCAAAGAAAATACTAGATATTCTTGATCCCAAGGGATTATATTTTGCACATTCAGACGTAATTACTAAAGAAGATTGCATCACACCGATGAAAAAAGGGCTTAATCTTGTATCGTCACATGACAGAGTTGTTTTGATAGTTGACGATATAGAAGAATTCTGGGACAATGATTCTAAAAACTTGATCAAAATTGCTCCGTACGAGTTCTTTGATGACAATAAAAGGACTTGGTCGAGACGATTTGCAGATGAAAGTGAGAAATATGGAGAATTAGCAAGGGTTTTGAGAGAACTTAAGAAAATTCATCGGGAATTTTATAGTACAGAGAAAGGAGATATGGAAGGACTCCATTATGAAAGTCGAGATGTAAGAAAAGCAAGAGATGAGGTGCAAAGGAAGTTTCAAATGATCGGAACTGTCACCGGTAGAGAAATGGAGCTAATATTAATTAGTTTGGGTTACAAATAAAGACATTAATTAGGTTTTTTTTTTTGTTTTTATAAGGTTTTGCATGGTACTTTTGGATGTCATGAGAATTTTTCATATATAATAATTGGTAAAAGTATTTTTGTTTTGTTAATTGTGTTTTGCTTGAAAATAATGCTTATTCGAAAGAAATTGCAAGATGGATTAAGAAGCATATTTGTGTAGGTATTGGTAACGTCCTAGTTTTATTATAATTAAAAGTACCTTGGATTTTAACAAAGATAATGTAGGTGCATATATATATATATATATATATATATATATATAATATATATATATATATATAATATATATATATATATATATATATATATATATATATGATTGATATAATCTATATATCTATACAAATATATTAAAAGGCGTGCCGCGTGTGGCATCTTTATTATTCCACTAAAATTGTATAATTTGTATATAAGTATGTCAATTAACAAAAGTAAAATTAGCTTGCAATAAGATTTGAACCCATCTATTATACATGACACAATTACCATCTCAACCAACTTTTAATCATGATTTAACTGTCCACATTATTATATTTATACCTTTTATATGTTGAGTTTTCCTTAATATATTTTAATAGGAATAGAAAAAATACACATCAAGTTTGGAAAACAGTACCAACTCGGAGCAACGTCCGGGCCCAAATACTAGTAAATGTATTATAAGGCGTGCATAAACAAGAAACTGTGCCACGTGGCGCTCTCCCTAAGAAGTTTTAGTTCATGTAATTCATGTACAATAAAAAAAAAATTAGAAATTACGTAGTATAGAGTTTGATCATGAGACTTCAAGTACATATACTAAAGTCTTAACCATTAGACTAAGTTGTATTTAGTCTTATTATCATAAAGTATTATATTAATAAATGAAATTCGGGGCATAATCAGGACCTAATAACTAGTTTCATTTATGATGTTAGAACTATTGTAGCGTAATTCTAGTGCATATTTAATTAAATATATAAACTATAAGAAATGAATCTAAAATCTATTGTCTTTTTGTTGTTATTTTTTTTTTATATAACTGGGCAAGCCTTTCATTAATTCACTTGAGATAGAAAGCCTCAACTCACACCAGGTATTTTTTTCCAAAAGAAAGAAACTTTCATAGTGTCTAACACACCCAATGATGAGGGGGCCTTCAAATCTCAAGTTAAACCACAGTTTACAAAAAAAATGAACTAACAAGCAATAAGAAAGGCCTAGCCATGAGAATCTGAATACAACTCAAAAGCCAACTGCCATCTTGCAAGAAATAGAGAACAAAACACAGCTTACAAGAAAGGTAATATACAATCTGAGAGACCACCTGAGAATCAAACTGAGAACAGCAAAAATTCTGAATTCCGACGCATGCCTTGCTTGGCTAAGAAGTCAGCAACAGAGTTGGAGGATCTTCCTTTATGAACTATGATGAGGTTCAAAACGTAATTATGCGCATGACAAGTAAACTTCAACTGAAATGATATATTCCACGGCCCTCCATTTTCATTGTTACACCAAAGAACCGCATTCGCAGAGTCAGATCCAATTACAAGAGGAGAAGAGCGAGTGGCCTCACTAACCAAGGAGATGAAGACTGCTCTATGAATAGCCAATATTTCCGCGCAATTAATTTTCATAAAGGAGATTGGAAAGGAGAATAAACAGACAAATGATCCATGAGAGTTTCTTAGAACCCCACCAATTGATGAACTCGAAACGAAGATGTTAACGGAAGCATCAACATTCCATTTAAGGCAATTCCCAGATGGAGCGACCGAAATCGAAGATGGGAGATACAGAGCTTGAGATGGAGATGCCAAGGATAAACTAGCCCAAAGAAGACATTGTTATGGCTGATTTTTACAGGTTGACATTGACATAATGACTTAAGGACCTTGACGATAAGACGTAAGGCAAGCCGCGAAAGTACGACGCAAAGACTAAGTCAGCCAAGCAAGTAATTAATGGTCCGAGAAAGAAGGGTTACAATTTGAACGTGCTTGACCAATAAGGCTGCGGGCAAGCGGCAGTTGCACGAAGCTAGGAGGCAGATGTGATCAGTTGAGCGTAGCAAGGAGAATCTCCTAGATTTAGGAAAAATAATCGTTGTAAAATCTTAGCTTAGAACTATAGTACTTAAACACAGGAAAAGCCATAAAGAAAGAGACGACATTATTCAGAGAAAAGGCATACAAGTAAAAGCTATTTGCAATTCACATTCATCCATACTATTCTTGTACTTAGATCAAAAAGATAAACCGCAACGATTGTTGTTCATCTGGAACGACGATCATCGATAGCGTATTGGTGGAATCATCTCCACCCGCGGTTTTTACCCACCTTCATTGGGGTTTCCCGCGTCACCATTTCCTTGTATCATTCCCCTGAATTTCCCCTTTGCATTATTCCTTTGATATATTAGTCCAAATGTCTGGTTGTCGAGTCCCCCCAACTTTAATTCTGTCGTAAGGCAAATTTCAACATGGGTCGCAGTTTATTAGCGACAAGACGAACTTCTGCAACGAGTGGAATATTACGTTGGTGACGTCAACGCCAAGGTATCCACAAGCTAACGGCCAAGCTGAGTCTAGTAACAAGACAGTCATTGACACCTTAAAGAAGTGACTCACCGCGAAGAAAAGCAAGTGGGCAGAAACGTTACCATTCATCCTATGGGTAAATCGCACAACACCACGCACTGCGACAGGACAAACGTCGTTCTCATTAGTATACGGATGCGAAGCTGTTTTACCATATGAAGTGAACGTCCCAACCGCTAGATATGGCTTAATGACGAAGCAGCAGAATCGCAACGAGCTTTTCAACGATTTGGATCCCATCGAAGAGTTGTGAGATGCAACATTAGTGCGTATGGCAGCTCAACAACAGGTAGTCGCAAGAAGTTTCAACAAGAACGTTCAGGTAAAGTCATTCGTCGAAGGTGATTGGTTCCTAAGGAAAGTGTTTCTAGACACGCAAGAGATCAACACTGGTAAGTTAGGACCTAAATAGGAAGGACCACATCAGATTAGCAAAGTAGTAGGCAACGGGGCCTACCGATTGATCCGACGTGACGGAAGCCTTATACCGCGTAGTTGGAACGCTACACATCTTAAGCGATACTTCTTCTAGCTAAGTAATCTGCTACGTTTTTTATTTTTAGTCGATAAACGACAAGTTATCATGTCAACGTCGCTGACGGTCAGCGACCTTAGTTTTGTTTGACTATGCGTTATTTTTTCAGGAGACTTGTTTACCTTCGTTCCGATAACGTCGCAATGTTCTAACGACAGGACGAACAAACACTTGTTTCATTATGCAATAAATATGGATCGAGGATATCACCAACAATGATATCCGCGTTTTTTAAACTTCAATAAGTACGATACGACGATTGTTCCTAAGACTGTCTACGATGATTATCTAGCGTGTTCTACATATTCTCTGTGCTCATTACATGTAAGTATATGTGTATTTCTTTCCGATATTTTAAGTTATCATACTAATATGTCCAAAGATTGCGTCTGAACGACCAAGCACTAGTAGAATAAATGCTATTTGCTGCGGTTTTACCCATACACAGCAATATATCACGTAAAAATAAACATAAAATATAAAATAAAGATATTGCCGCCATTTCTTCTTAAAACCGCAGCAATATGGTATTAACAGAAAAAATTTTGAAAAAAAATTGACTATTTGACAAGACATATTATTGCAGTTTTTGTCAAGAACCGCAACAATATACTAAAATATTATTAAAAAATAATATTTTAATATGTTGCTGCGGTTCTTAAAAAAAACCGCATCAATATCATTTAAAAAAAATATAAAACGCGCATCAAGCATCACACCTCACTCATTAGGGTTTTTTCCCACTCACGCCTCTCAACCTCAGTACCTCACCCGCCTCACTTCTTTGTTCTCTCAGCCTCTCAACCTTTTCTCTCTCTCTCAACCTTTTCTCTCTCTCTCAACCTCTCTTCTCTCTCTCAACGTCTCTTCTCTGTCTCTCAACATCCCTTCTCTCTCATCTCTCTCTCTTCTATGTCAACTTTCATCGGCGTTCTGTCCACCGGACTCAACTCCTCCTAACAACCTTCGAACGGAGCGACAATTTACCTTCACAGGCGTTCTTCCACCGGACTCGTACTGCTCCCGTCAACCTTCGTGTTGACCCTTGAGTTTTGAAGATGACCTAACCACAAAAGACATAGTATATTTTATTTATGATTGCAAGGTAATTCATGCTCGAGCTAAGAGAATACTTGATTGAAGATTAAAGCGGAGAATTAATCAAGATTGAAGTAAAGATGTTCGAGAAATGAAGAATCAAGCATGGAATGAAGATTAGAATACATTAGGGTATTTATTAATCTTCTTGTCAAGGTTGAGTAAAAGCTTTATTAAGTTCGTGGTGAATTCTCAAAGGAACTTGGTTCTGTTTCCCATGAAAGGAACAGACTGGCACTATAGGAACAAGGCTTAGGAACAAGACTTAATAATTAGGGAACAAGACTTAAAACTAATTTAGGAACTTCTAAGTGACTAATATTGTGCGCCTAAGAAAATTGTGTGCCCAATATAGTTGTTAGAGTTTTTAGGGATATTTTGACTAAGATCCATTATTTTAGGAAGTTAGTTTAAGTTTGTTAGGAAAAGATTTTAAAAAGATTTTCTGATTTTAAAATAACTGATTTTCAAATCTTATCTTTTTAAAATATATATTTTATCTTTTATATTTTATTTAAAAGATTTAGTTTTCGAAAATATATTATTTCCGGTTTTCAAAATGTTTCGGATTTTTTGAAATACAAAAACTGTTTTTCGGTTTTTATAAAAATTTTGAAAAAGATATTTCCCTAAAAACTAGCTAAAGGATTTTATTTATTTATTTCCTAAATTCTAGATTACACGCCTAAGTTTACTGCTACTGTTTATGTAGTTAGTGGATTTAGTGGCTTAAGTTAATTATCCTCCAAGTATTTAATTAAATTAAATAAGATTAATTATTCTCCAAGTTTGCAAAAACCACGTAATATGTTACTGCTTCTATGAAGTGAAGTAGTGGATTAGTGGATGCTTTAATGACATGGAATAATTAATTTAATTTAATTAATTAATTAAACATCATGGAGAACATGTGATAATGGTCTAAGTTAGTGGAAATCATGTCTTGTCTTAATTGTCTATAAATAGGCGCCTAATTCATTTGAGTAAAATTGTGTCTGACTTTTATTAGTCACACCATGTGTGCTGACTTAGTTATTAGATTTGTCTTTAAGTTATCTAAAGTGTCAGTGCCTTTCCTTAAGAGAATTCATACTTACATTAATCGAGTTTTATTACTCTTCCATTGTTTTACAAAGTGTATTTTTGAGAAAAAGGGTTTGAGTGAACTCTTGTAAGTGTGAGAAAGCTTTGAGTGAAGCAAAGAAAGAGAAAAGAGAAAGAGAAAGGAACTTCGAGTGAAGTTTGAGAGAAAACGTCAGTTGTTGGGAACTGTCGTTGGGAACTTGAGTTGAGTGACTTAAGTTGAGAATCGAGAGAAAAGTAATAGGTTGTAATCAGGATTGTTTTGGCCTATTATAGTGGAAAGTTGTTTAAAATCCCTTGTGGTCGAGGTTGTTTCTTCCTACTAGGCCTAGGAAGTTTTTCCTCGTAAAATCTCTCGTGTTCCCATTGTTTGTTCCCAAGTTTACTTTTAATTCCGCAAAAAGTAGTGCTTATTCTCTCACTATAATTCACCCCCCCTCTTATAGTGCTCATATTATACAACAATTGGTATCAGAGCGGGAACTCTAATATTCAGGAAACCCTGTTGAGTTCAAGATCTTGAAAAATATGAATACTAGAGAGAAACTGGAAGAAGGGTACTCTACGCAGAGGCCACCAATGTTCAATGGTAAGTTTTACACTTACTGGAAGAACAGAATGGAGATCTTTATCAAAGCCGACAATTACCAGGTATGGAGAGTCATAGAGGTAGGTGATTTTGAAGTCACTACCACTAATGACAAAAATGAGGTAATTCCTAAATCTATATCTGATTTTGATAAAGCTGATTTCGAAAAGATGGAAATTAATGCTCTTGCTATAAAATTTGCTTCATTGTGGTCTTGGTCCTCATGAACACAATCGTGTTATGGGATGTAAAACCGCAAAACAAATTTGGGATCTTCTTGAAGTCACTCATGAAGGTACGAGTGAAGTTAAGAGATCAAAAATAGATCTTTGATTGAACCAATATGAACTTTTTCAAATGAAATCAAAAGAGTCTATCCAAGACATGTTTACACGCTTTACTAATATAATTAATGAGCTAACATCTCTTGGTAAAGTGATTACATCTGAGGAACAGGTACGAAAGGTCCTAAGGAGCCTTCCTAGGGATCGTTGGATGGCTAAGGTAACTGCCTTACAGGAAACTAAGGACTTTACTAAGTTCAATTTGGAACAACTTGCTGGTTCCCTCATGACTCATGAGTTGCAATTGGACAATGAGAATGGAGACATGTCCAAGCAAAAGTCGATTGCCTTAAAAGCTGATGAAAGTGAAGGCTCAGAAACAGATGAAGAAGAATCTGCTCTCATGGTCCGAAAATTCAAAAGAATGTTTAGGAACATGAAGAAAGGTGATTACAAAGGTAAGAATAAGAAATATTCTAACAAACTTGTTTGTCATAAGTGTGGCAGTTCTGAGCACTTCATCAAGGATTGTCCCCAATGGGAACAAGAAAAAGGCAAAGGAAGGGAACAGAGCAGAGATAGGAACAAAGAATACAAAAACTCCTATACTCGATCTGACATGAAGAAAGCTATGGTTGCTGCATGGGGAGACTCTGACTCTGAGGAAGAAGATGATCCTCAACCAAATGAGGAGACTGCAAACTTCTGTCTTATGGCTCTTGACAATTCCGAATCTGATGAAGAGATTGAATCTCTTGAGGCAAGTCTAGACACCATCAAAACTCGTCTTAATTCTTTAAGTAAAGAAAAATTATTTGAGTTTATTGTTGACGCTGTAAATGATTGCAAAGATGAAACCATTAAACTAAAACAATGTCAAATGCTTTAAGTGTAGCAAAGGAACATACCTCTTGGCTTAAAAGTGTTCGATTGATATTGAGAAAAGATTTTTCGAATTGTTTGACAAAAATCTTAAATTAAAAGAGGATTTCGAAAATCTTAAAAATGAGAACTACTTGTTAAGTCTTGAGTTATCACAACTAAAAGAGTTTGTTCCTGAAGTAAGTTCATTTGACATTAAGTCAGTTCCCTTGCAAAGTTTCAAATCTGAAATAAACGAATTGAAAAATCATGTTTCATTTTTGGAAATTGAAAATAAGGAACTTGTAGGGGAACTGCACCAAATGAGAAATGAAAAGAAAATGCTACCTATTCCAAACTGGATTAAGAACCCTCAAACAAAACGAACTGAAGGTCTTGGTTTTAATCACAAAAAGAAATTTGAAAAACCTAAAAAGAGAGTTGATTTACCAAGTGATAAAGTTTGTATGTTTTGTGGGAACACTGGTCATTTTAGGAACTCTTGTCCTAAAAGACTTGGTCGAATCAATGAGAACTTGGAAACAAGTAAAGTAATTTGGAAAAAGAAATCTATTGTTCCTGAAGGAAAGGAACCCAAGAAAGATTGGGTTCCTAACTCTAACAATTAGTTTTCTTGCAGGTTGGAGTAGGGGGAACAACACATGGTACCTAGACAGTGGTTGTTCTAAGCATATGACTGGAGATAAATCAAGATTTCTCTCACTCTCAGCCTACAATGGTGGAAGTGTGACTTTTGGTGACAACAAGAAAGGTAACATAGTTGCCATGGGCAAAGTTGGTAAGTCATCGTCACATTCCATAGAAAATGTGTTTCTAGTTGATGGATTAAAGCATAACTTGTTAAGTATTTCCCAATTCTGTGATAGAGGGAACTGTGTGAAGTTTAATAGTGAAAAATGTTTGATAGTCAACAATAGCACAAAGGATATCATTTTGGAAGGAACAAGGAAAGGGAACACATATGTTGTGGATCTCAACCTTGTTCCCAAAAACAAATTCACATGCCTTAGTGTTATTGTGATGATTCATTCTTATGGCACAAGCGTCTAGGTCATGCTAGCTTTTCCTTGCTTGACAAACTGCGTTCTAAAGAACTAGTTTTAGGTTTACCCTCTACTAAGTTTCATTTAGATCATGTGTGTGATGCATGCGCAAAAGGCAAGCATGTTAGGTCCTCTTTCAAGTCCAAGAATGTAGTGAGTACCACAAGACCTTTAGAGTTAATACATATGGATTTATGTGGACCTATGAGGATACAAAGTAGGAGTGGAAAGAAATATGTGTTAGTAATTGTAGATGACTTCTCTAGATTTACTTGGGTTATTTTTCTTTCTAGCAAGGACGAGACTTATGATGAGTTCCTTGTCTTTGCAAAGAAAGTACAAAATTTGAGTGGTCATAAGTTACTTCACCTTAGATCCGACCATGGTAAAGAGTTTGAAAATTTAAGTTCGATGACTTTAGCAGAGACAATGGATTAGATCACAATTTCTCAGCCCCTAGAACACCTCAACAAAATGGTGTGTTGAAAGGAAGAATAGAACACTAGAAGAGATGGCTAGGACTATGTGATAGCTAGTGGACTTCCTAAAAACTTTTGGGCAGAAGCTGTGAATACTGCTTGTCACATTATAAATCGAGCCATGGTAAGACCTTTATTAAATAAAACGCCCTATGAGCTGTATTTTGGTAAAAAGCCCAATATTACATATTTCAGAACATTTGGATGTAAATGTTTTGTTCATAATAATGGGAAACAAAATATTGGAAAATTTGATGCTAGAAGTGAAGAAGTTGTATTCTTAGGATATTCTTCTAGTAGCAAGGCTTATAGAGTGTATAATAAAAGGTCTATGTGTGTAGAAGAAAGTGTGCATGTTATTTTTGATGAAACAGATAAATTTGATGCAAGCACACAGGTTGAAGATGACTTCGAAATAGGATTGACAAAAGACCTAAGTCTTATTGATGAGACTTTGGAAGACGAAGTCATGGGAACAAAGCCAAGGGAACAACATCCTGTTCCTGTTCCCAATGAGGAAGAAAAGGAACTAAGTGATGATGCACTAGTGAATGATTCCACTATTGTTGAACCTGGTTCCCAAGTACGGGAAATGAAGATGATCAAGGAAACCAAGTTTCCATCCAGGATTTCCAACCAAAGCCTTGGAAAACTCATCGTTCCCATCCTGTGGAACTAATAATCAGTGACATAAATAAGGGAACTCAAACGAGATCTCAATTGAAAAACTTTTGTGCTTTTCATGCTTTTCTTTCTATGTTGGAACCTAGGAATCATGAAGAAGCTCTCACTGATGCTGATTGGATCGTAGCAATGCAGGATGAACTTCATCAATTTGAAAGAAACAAAGTTTGGCACCTTGAACCTAAGCCTAAACATAACAAGGTTATTGGTTTAAGTGGGTGTTTCGAAACAAATTAGATGAGTTCGGAACTATCATAAGAAACAAGGCCAGGTTAGTTGTGAAAGGATACAATCAACAGGAAGGCATTGATTATGAAGAAACTTTTGCTCCAGTTGCAAGATTGGAAGCAATTAGAATCTTCATAGCTTTTGCTGCCTTCATGGGTTTCAAATTGTATCAAATGGATGTAAAATGTGCTTTTCTAAATGGTTATCTTAATGAGGAGGTATTTGTAGAACAACCTCCAGGTTTTGAAAATAAAGAATTTCCTAATCATGTCTTTAAGCTTGACAAAGCTCTTTATGGGTTAAAGCAAGCTCCAAGAGCATGGTATGAAAGACTTTCTAAGTTCCTTCTTGAAAATGAGTTTAAAAGAGGAAAATTGGATCGAACCTTGTTTTTAAAATCAAAAGGAAAACATTTATTAGTTGTTCAAATATATGTTGATGATATTATATTTGGTGCACTAATGAATCTTTGTGCAAGGACTTTGCTAATCTCATGAGTAAAGAATTTGAAATGAGTATGATGGGTGAGCTCAACTTCTTCTTGGGGTTGCAAATCAAGCAAACAGAAGAAGGAATCTACATCCATCAACAAAAGTACATAAAGGAACTATTGAAAAAGTATGGTTTGGAAGCATCCAAAGTTAATCATACACCTATGGGAATCTCAACCAGATTGGATGAAGATTCTATAGGAAAAAGTGTGGATCAAACCAAATATCGAGGTATGATTGGCTCATTACTATATCTAACTGCAAGTCGTCCTGATATTGCTTTCAGTGTAGGTTATGTGCAAGGTTTCAAGCCAATCCAAAGGAATCTCATCTCACAGCTGTGAAGAGAATCCTAAGATACCTCAAGGGAACAGATGATTTAAGCCTATTCTATTAGGAGTGATACCTTTGAATTGAAAGGATTTGCGGATGCTGACTATGCAGGAGATCTGGTCAATAGAAAGAGTACATCAGGTATGGTTCAGTTCCTTAGTCATAGTTTAGTTTCTTGGAGCACCAAGAAGCAAAACACAGTTGCTTTATCTACAGCAGAGGCTGAATATGTTGCAGCAGCAGCATGTTGTTCCCAAATGCTATGGATAAAACAACAACTACGTGACTATGGAATCTACTTTGAATGTGTTCCCATCTATTGTGATAATACTAGTGCTATTAGTATTTCTAAAGATCCCGTACATCATTCAAGAGTCAAACACATCCATATTAGGCATCACTTTCTGAAAGATAATGTTGAGAAGGGTCTTATTAAAATGGAATTCTGTGAGACTGAACGTCAAATTGCAGAATATTGACAAAACCCTTAAATAGAGATAGGTTTGAGAAATTGAGACTTGAACTTGGCTTAATCAAATTGAAATGATTGCTACATTATTCCCCTTTGTGTTAATTCTTTGGCATTATGTCTGATGTGCATTTTTGATTTTTATTTGCTTAAATACATCACAATTCTTATATGATTATTTCATATGTATAAGTAAAAATGTCTGAAAACTGCTCACCAATGTCCAATAATATTCCCCTTATTGTTCATAGGACAATTCTATGCCTTAAGTGATAACAAAGGATTAAAAGAATTAATGGAGTTCCAAAGTAGCAAAATTTCATTGTTCCATTCATTGTTCCCAAACGATGTTCCCAATTCCCAGCGTATTAGAGTTAGTTTTTTTTTTCTTTTCAAAATTCGAAAAACCAAAAATATTCTGTTCAGATTTTATTTCCTAAAAATCTGATTTTTCCTTATATCTCTCAAGTTAGTTGAAGATTTTTTTTTAGAAGATTTTTTTAAAAAAACGTGTACATACACGGTTTTATTTATTCTTTCCTTAAACAAAACAAATTTTTTTCCTTCCTTCTCATAAAACCGAAAATTCTCCACAAAACATGACTACCAAAAACATTTCACTCTCTCTCCTCCCACAAAGCCGAAAAACCCTCTCCTTCATCCTCTAAAATTGAATCACCAACACCCATGGATATTTCTCCCAATTCTTCATCAAGAATTCTAAGGAAAAGGAAGAAACAAGAAGAATCGGTTGAAATGGAGGTTGAAGAAGCTCATGCAACTAGTGAGGGGGAATCAGATGTTCCCGAGAGAGGAACAACTCGGGTTGTTCGAAAAAATTCCACGGCACTAGGTATGTGCATGGACTTTTTATTGATGTTTCTTGGTGCAAAAGAGTAAACTTTCGTCAATTGCTTAATATGATTAAGTTTCAAGGTTGGGAAAATCTTTTTGTGAAATGTTATGGAAATAGTTTGATTCCTAAATTGATGGACGAATTTTGTGAAAACTTTCCATGGATGAACAAGGAAATTGTTCCACCTTGGTGAAAGGAACTCAAATTGATTTTAATGCAAAAACATTGGGTAAACTGCTTGGTGTTCCCGTGAGAGGAACAGATGTTTATTTCAAGAAACAACGTGGTTCTATCCATTTTCGGACATTTCTTTTGATCAATTGATTGTTAAGTATGGTGTCAAAAGGGAAAAACATTTCTTGATCATAATCTTCTTTCCCCTTATCACAAAATTTGTTTCACATCCTCAAGAAAGCTTTATTGCCTCGTCTTTCCAAACGTGCTCAAGTTAGCATGTTGGATTTAATTTACATTCATTGTCTTAGCTTCTCACAAACACATAAACTTTCCTCTTTAATGATTCAACATTTGAGTCATTGCATTGAAAATGGATTTGTTGTTGGTATGGAGCTTAGTAACCGAAATTCTACTTAAGTTTAAAGTGAAAATTTCGGGAACTCAGTCCATTGGGTTCCACGGGAAATATGTTGAATGTGCGTGCCTTGAATAACTTAAATGTTTGTGTTGTGAATGGAGAAGTTATTAAGGGACGTGCTAATCTTGATGATGATGAGGATGATGATGTGGATGATGAAGTGAGAAGAAGAAGAAGAAGAAAAAGAAGTTGAAGAGAAGAAAAACGAAAAAGAAAAAGAAAAGAAAAATCAAAAAGAAAAGAAAATTGAAAAAGAAAAAGAAGAACTAAAAGAAAGGGAAGAAGGTGGTTGATGAGGTGGTGAAACCGGTTATGAAAGCACTAGAGCTAGTCAAAGGGTTCAAAATATGAAAGTGCTTAATTTTCCTTTACTTGATGCCGAAGAAAGTTGTGAGGAAGATGAAGTAAAGGTGATTGATAGGGAAGATTATGAATCTAACCTACCTCCTTCTAGGGAACCGACTCCTGTTCCCATGGAAACCAATCCTCCTTTTCCTCCATCTCCACAAAAATCTGCCTCACCCTCTACCCTAGCACCACAAGATGATTCTATCCCTCCCTCTACCTCAAAACCCTCCTGTTCTGTTCCTAAAGCTAAGGAAACAGTTGGTGTTCCCATTCTAGAGGAACAACCTGCTGTTCCCAAACCTAAGGAACAAACACGCAAACCCCAACCTTCTCAAGCTCCCTCGTCTTCTCAAAATCCTACCATTGGTTCTACATATACTCTAGCTCATGCTAGAAGGTTGGATTCTTTGTTTTCCTTGGTTATGGGTCATTCGGAAGCAATGATGGAGTTTGCTACGGAAGCTAAGGATTTAAATGGGTTGGTAAAAGGGGTTATGAGCAAAGTTGACAAAGCCTTGGATGGACAACAAGAATATGGCTCGGCTTGGTGAACTTTCTTCCTCATTCAAGCATGAACTCAGATTGTTGAAGTTGGAAGAATTGTGCTCAAGGGAAATGATCATTGGCCGAAAATCATCAAGAAGTGATGGCAAAGCTTCATGATGTGGTGGAAGAAGTAGAACAACCTCCCTCTCCAAAATCATAAACTTTTCTAATTTAGCTTGTTTTATTTTGTGTGGGAACATGAACTTTGTTTAATATTTGTCTTTTCTATCCTTCTCCTTTAATCATGCTACAATGGAACTTTTGGTTTGCTTAATTCTAAGTTTGATCTTTTTGCATGTGTGCGTCTAAATGAATGGCTAATATTCTTGGATTGCGGTTTTTGAGAGTTGAATGCTTTATTTGCTTATACTAACCAACTTATTTCTTACAAGTTTGGTTGTGTGATGTGTTTAGTGAATAATATTCATCTTTTTGAAATCGTGGACTATGTTTTTGAAGATGCCAAAGGGGGAAAGATAAGGCAAATCAGAGTAAATTTTTTTTGTCATGAATTATGTTCTCATATTTCGACTTTACAAAATAAAATAACGAGTCTATAATACTTAATTTAACTTGGTTACATACTTTGTTAAAATTATTTTTATATGACTTATATGTATTATTTTTAGTATATGCCTTTTGTTGCCATCTTCAAAAAGGGGGAAATTGTTGACCCTTGAGTTTTGAAGATGACCTAACCACAAAAGACATAGTATATTTTATTATTGTTGCAAGGTAATTCATGCTCGAGCTAAGAGAATACTTGATTGAAGATTAAAGCGGAGAATTAATCAAGATTGAAGTAAAGATGTTCGAGAAATGAAGAATCAAGCATGGAATGAAGATTAGAATAATTATTTTTATATGACTTATATGTATTATTTTTAGTATATGCCTTTTGTTGCCATCTTCAAAAAGGGGGAAATTGTTGACCCTTGAGTTTTGAAGATGACCTAACCACAAAAGACATAGTATATTTTATTTATGATTGCAAGGTAATTCATGCTCGAGCTAAGAGAATACTTGATTGAAGATTAAAGCGGAGAATTAATCAAGATTGAAGTAAAGATGTTCGAGAAATGAAGAATCAAGCATGGAATGAAGATTAGAATACATTAGGGTATTTATTAATCTTCTTGTGAAGGTTGAGTAAAAGCTTTATTAAGTTCGTGGTGAATTCTCAAAGGAACTTGGTTCTGTTTCCATGAAAGGAACAGACATGGCACTATAGGAACAAGGCTTAGGAACAAGACTTAATAATTAGGGAACAAGACTTAAAACTAATTTAGGAACTTCTAAGTGACTAATATTGTGCGCCTAAGAAAATGTGTGCCAAATAGTTGTTAGAGTTTTTAGGGATATTTTGACTAAATCCATTATTTTAGGAAGTTAGTTTAAGTTTGTTAGGAAAAGATTTTAAAAAGATTTTCTGATTTTAAAATAACTGATTTTCAAATCTTATCTTTTTAAAATATATATTTTATCTTTTATATTTTATTTAAAAGATTTAGTTTTCGAAAATATATTATTTCCGGTTTTCAAAATGTTTCGGATTTTTTGAAATACAAAAACTGTTTTCCGGTTTTTATAAAATATTTTGAAAAAGATATTTCTCCTAAAAACTAGCTAAAGGATTTTATTTATTTATTTCCTAAATTCTAGATTACACGCCTAAGGTTTACTGCTACATGTTTATGTAGTTAGTGGATTTAGTGGCTTAAGTTAATTATCCTCCAAGTATTTAATTAAATTAAATAAGATTAATTATTCTCCAAGTTTGCAAAAACCACGTAATATGTTACTGCTTCTATGAAGTGAAGTAGTGGATTAGTGGATGCTTTACATGACATGGAATAATTAATTTAATTTAATTAATTTATTAAACATCATGGAGAACATGTGATAATGGTCTAAGTTAGTGGAAATCATGTCTTGTCTTAGTTGTCTATAAATAGGCGCCTAATTCATTTGAGTAAAAGTGTGTCTGACTTTTATTAGTCACACCATGTGTGGCTGACTTAGTTAATTTGTCTTAAGTTATCTAAAGTGTCAGTGCCTTTCCTTAAGAGAATTCATATTTACATTAATCGAGTTTTTATTACTCTTCCATTGTTTTACAAAGTGTATTTTTGAGAAAAAGGGTTTGAGTGAACTCTTGTAAGTGTGAGAAAGCTTTGAGTGAAGCAATAGAAAGAGAAAGAGAAAGAGAAAGGAACTTCTAGTGAAGTTTGAGAGAAAACGTCAGTTGTTGGGAACTGTCGTTGGGAAATTGAGTTGAGTGACTTAAGTTGAGAATCGAGAGAAAAGTAATAGGTTGTAATCAGAGTTGTTTTGGCCTATTATAGTGGAAAGTTGTTTAAAATCCCTTGTGGTCGAGGTTGTTTCTTCCTACTAGGCCTAGGAAGTTTTTCCTCGTAAAATCTCTCGTGTTCCCATTGTTTGTTCCCAAGTTTACTTTTAATTCCGCAAAAAGTAGTGCTTATTCTCTCACTATAATTCACCCCCCCTCTTATAGTGCTCATATTATACAACACTTCGAACGGAGCGACGCGTTTTTTTCGTCGTCCACTAGCCTCGACTGCAACCTTCGAACGGACGACGCGACGAAGCTGCCAAGCCCACCGGCCTCGATCCAGATTGTTTGTCAACGAATTCATACGCTTTTTTTCGATGTTATTTTTTTTCGTTTTGAGATCTGAATTTTTTTTCTTTTTTCTCCTCCTCTACTGTAATGAAATTATGGTGATGTTTTTATTTATTTTTTTATTTTCAGATTTTTGTTTGTAATATATTTTCTGCTTTTTTGTTTAATTTTGTAATTATAATTTCATTACAGTGAATTTTTAATATATTTTCTGCTTTTTAGTTTCTTTTTATATTGGGTGTTTATAACATTGTTGTAGCTAATATAACATATTATAATAATGTTACTATAACCACAAAAAAATTAGGCCTTGAAAAATGAAAAAAAAAAAAAAATTTACCTACCTGGCGCCTATTGCTGCGGTTTTGGGCTAGAAACCGCAGCAATATTACGTGTCAACCAGATAATAAATAATAATATTGTTGCGGTTTGGCCTAAAAACCGCAGCAATATAACTAATACCTACTGCTGCCCCCTTAATTGATGCGCGCCGAAAACCGCAGCAGTAGGCCACTTTTTGACCGCAGCAATAAGCATTTATTCTACTAGTGAAGGTAGGCTAACTAAGCGCATGATCATGCCTATAGTTAGTCAGAATAAGGATAGACAACGAACAACATGAAAACATAGAAGGTAAAACAAAAAAATCGTTTGGATGACCAAAATGCATAAAATGCAAAGTTATGGTCACTCCCTTGAATGACCCAAAAGTACAAAGATAAAAGTCACTCCCTTAAGTGACCCAAAACACAGTTTGATAAAAACAAAAACTTCTAAGGTTCAAAAGAAATAGATATAACACAAAGCAGAAAGACTATACGTCTGGATTTTTATCAGCTTCCTTCTCTACCGACGCAATGGACGACGGCTGTCACTTCCTTTTCAGTCTCCGGTTCAGGAGGCACATCTGACGCAATGAAATGAGCACAATATGTTTCTTTTTCGTCAACGTCGGGTGAAAAATCTGTTGTCGCTGCTAACTCGTCTTCGTCCATCAGATCCTTTATTCCCCCCAGGCATTCAAGGAAAATATCTATGTCTTTCTGCGACGTCCACGGTGCCGTTTTCTTCATCATAAACTGATACATAAGCTTGGCTCTTACCCTAGTCGTCACTTTAACCTCGAGCAGGCCGGTCCAGCTTGCTTTTTTGAGCGTCCACCTTAGCTTGGAGTGCGTCAATCTCCCGACGCGATGACTCTTCTAGCTTAGTGGCCTTCGCCTTATTTGCTCTATTTCTTCCCCATTCTTCTTCAGAGTTTCCTCCATCTTCACCACCCCTGACTGGCAAGTCTTCAACTCAGCTTCGTTGGACTTTACGTCGAGTCAGCCTTTTCGACCTTCAGCCTCATAGTCTGTTGACCCTTCAGCAGCGTCGACATTTCCTTCTTAGCCATAATAAAATGATGTGACGCATGCGCAAAGACGGAATACATACAGGTTAGTAACTACAATTTACGTTTAACATCAATGAAACAAAATTTAGGCTGAGCGACCAACTGGAAAAGGAGCTCTAAGCCGTCCGACATCATGCACGGGAGGGTGTGCTCCTTTATTCTCTCCTCAGTGCTGGGGAAGCAAAACCTTTCAGCCTCAGGCCAAATAGACCTCTCCAATGACATGAAGTCGTTGGGAACAGTCACAGTGCATGATGGCCCTCCCTTGTTAGGAGAGGCCAAGAATTCTGTCTTGCGTGCCTTTGGCGCAATCGTGTTCGTCGTCCAGTTGGACGACAACAGCAAACTGTTATGGCTGATTTTTACAGGTTGACATTCACATAATGACTTATAGACCTTGATGATAAGACGCAAGGCTAGTCGCGAAAGTACGACGCAAAGACTAAGTCAGTCAGGCAAGTAACTAATGGTCCGAGAAAGAAGGGTTACAATTTGAACGTGCTTGACCAACAAGGCTGCGGGAAAGCTGCAGTTGCACGAAGCTAGGAGGCGGATGTGATCAGTTGAGCGTAGCAAGGAGAATCTCCTAGATTTGGGGAAAATAATCGTTGTAAAATCTTAGCTTAGAATTATAGTACTTAAGCACAGGAAAAGCTATAAAGAAAGAGGCGGCATTATTCAGAGAAAAGGCATACAAGTAAAAGCTGTTTGCAATTCACATTCATCGATACTATTGTTGTACTTAGATCAAAAAGACAAATTGCAACGATTGTTGTTCATCTGGAACGACGATCATCGATAGTGTATTGGTGGAATCATCTCCATCCACGATTTTTACCCACCTTCATTGGGGTTTTTCGCGTCACCATTTCCTTGTGTCATTCCCCTGAATTTCCCCTTTGCATTATTCCTTTGATATATTAGTCCAAACGTTTGGTTGTCGAGTCCCAACTTTAATTCTGTCGTAAGGCAAATTTGAGCATAAACATACATGAGGTATTTCTTTGGATTTCAGGGGGAGAATATAGGAATGAATCATCCCAACCTTTAATCCACCATCCAAACCTTAGAAGCACAAGAGTTTGAAGGGAGGCAAGATTATCACTAGAGCCATTAAACAAGCGGGAATTTCTTTCCTTTTATAATATAAGGTCCAAATGATAATAAAGAAGACATCCAACCAAATTTTTTGAAGAAAGAGTTGCAAGAGAAGGCCATCCATTGATAAAATGCCAGCATAATGGATTCGGGAAATACCCATGAGAGGTTCCAAAGGGAGAGTCACCACTCCCAAAGGGACTTTGAGAACTCACAATGAAGCAACAGGTGGTCACAGGTTTCCGGAAACTTATTACACAAGAAACATGATATATCCGAGGCGGAATGCAGTCCATTGAGGCTAATTTATATCTAATATCAATCCTCCCTAAAAAAGCACTCCAAGCAAAGACTTCAATTCGGTGGAGAACTAACCTGGACCAAATGCCATTTATGATTGGAAATTTGGGGGAAGAATTGACTTTGGGAGCTCCAGGGCAAGAGATTTTGTAGAGAACAAGCCTGAGTTGCTATAAGACCAAATAAGTTTGTCATTAGAGCCAAAAGAGAGAGCAACCTGCTGAAGGAGTTTATCAAGAGAGGCATTTTCATCCAGATAACGAGGCCTAAGAGCACGCTCCCAAGAGAAACTCCAATTCCAACTATACCCATCCCAAGAAACATGGGAAGTAATGGAGGCCAAAGGTGATGATGTAATAGAGAAGAGCCGAGGAAAACGACTTTTGAGGGGGGGATGGGCCAATCCAAATGTCGTGCCAAAAAAAAGGTAGACGAGCCATCCCCGACACCTTTCCGAATTCCATAACAAACCAAAGAGCGACCCACGGGGTTGCAAAAAACCGCATCAGATAAGTTTCTCAAAAGGCCACCGTAGGAGGAGGCCGAAAGATATGTGATAATGGTATAGGAGGGGTATTTGTATTTCTCTTTTTGTTGTTATTTGTTAGTGTAATGAGATTATCATAACCTTTCAAAAAAAAAAAAAAAACAAATTACCATAATGAATATGCCACTCTAATCAATAATCATCCTTTACTAAACGGTTTTGTGCGTTATTTTCAAAAAAGCAAAAAAGGAATAAATCATTTTTTCAATACCAACAATGTGTATCTTGATTAATTACCATATCCTATCTTGCAAGCCACATGTTGATTTTCTTAAATCATATTATGTCTTTTTATATTGGTTTTGTTTGGAAAGGTTTTTTAAATGGCTTAAATGAATTAGGTGTGTTTGGAAAATATCTAAAATAAAAATTCAGTTCCTAAAATGACTGAAATTGACAAATTAAAAAATTTAACGTTTCAAAATGAGGTACCTAAAATCTTAAGAAAAATCTTTTTTACATCTCCTATTTTAACATCTCCTATTTTAACGTCATTCTCTCTTACTGCTTCTCTTTCCCTACTGCGTTGTTCATCTTCAAGACCTCTACTGCATCTTTTCTCAAATTTCTGTACCTTATTTTCTTAAATTAGGTACCATCTAGTTTCGTTCTTCATCTCCTTAAAATAACATCATAAAATTTCCTACTAACGCCCTAAATACATATAAAATACTGTATTTTTATACTTTTCATCTTTTCTCATTTCTCCCCTCCTTCACTTTCCCTCCCCATCTTCTTCCACATCACCCCTAAGCAGTAAGCACTAACACCAACACACCACCGCCACACCACCATCGCAGCACCGCCATACCGCCACCACCATGATCGCATCCCACCCTTCTTCCCCTTCTTCTCTCCTTTGTTTTCTCCGATTTAAAAATAAAATAAAAAAGGGAGCGCCCACCATGGACGCTCCACCATCATTTTTTTTTTTTCAAGTGAGTATCAGCTTTTCGGCCAATTACTAGGAAGTTCTGTTACCTTTTTTTTTTCACAGAGACACAGAGGACATGTCATATAGACGGTTGATGCTCCTACTATAATGAAAATATTGGTTTGTTTTTATATCTTCTTCCTGAATCTTGCAAGTTTCATCTTCAGTTCCTTTTATTTGAGCATATTATGTCACAAGTTAGTTGGATCTATACTAGTATGGTAATTTGGTAAGCAACTGATATTTGATGGACTGATGGACAACTTGAGCTATAAACCTATAATTATATTAGATGCAGATTTTGGATGTGGCGGCGACAGCGGGGAGGCGATGGCGGCGGTTGTGGGTCCGGTGGTGGTGGTGGTGGAAGAAGGCAAACGGGGAGTGAGGGGAAGAAAGGTGGAGGAAGAAGGAAGAGAATGTATAAAATACTCTATAATTATATATACTACTCCCTCTCTATATTTTTTTATCTTTCCTACTCTGACTTTGCACGTTTGCCAATGCACTTATTCTACATTAGATATCTTTCATTACATATTAGTTAAAATTATAATAATTGAATATTTATAAAATACTCATTGAGACGAATCAAACAATACCTCATATGACTATATTTTTTCTTATATATTGAGAAAAATCTAAAAGATTATCTCTAATTGTGAATAGTATCAAGATTCTAAGTGAGAAAGATAAAAAATACAGAGGGAGTACTATTTAG
Source organism: Beta vulgaris subsp. vulgaris (assembly GCF_026745355.1). NCBI lineage: Eukaryota > Viridiplantae > Streptophyta > Magnoliopsida > Caryophyllales > Amaranthaceae > Beta > Beta vulgaris. The sequence goes on from NC_079203.1 coordinate 8,347,551, forward strand.
GACGTTAGTAGGAAATTTTAGGGCGTCAAATAGCGAAAAGTCCTACCTGGATAAAAAAAAAAAATTCAAAAATGGCTCAAATGAAGACTTCTACGTGTTCTCTCTTTTTTCGGAATGAGTTGAATTTATCATTCGTTACCGAAGTGAGAATAAATGTAAATCAAAGAGCACTGAATCATGTATAACTAGTATATGGGCCAAGATGTTTCCCGATTTGGTATTGTTTTCTGAACTTAATATGTATTTTTTTCATTCTCATTAGAATATATTAAGGAAAACTCAACATTTAAAAGGTACAAATATAATAATGTGGACACTTAAAACATGATTAAAAGTTAGTTGAGATGGTAATTATGTCATCTATAATAGCAAGAGGTTACAAGTTCAAATCTTGTTGCAAAACATGACTTATGTATATATTGGATAATTCTAGTGGAGTAACCGAGGTGCCACATGGCGTGTAAATTTAGAAATAAGTCAAGATAAGTTCATATCACTTAAGATAAATTTATAAATATCAAAATTAGTTGAAGTCAACACTCATGAAAGTATATTAAGCAACTAAGTACAACCCTATGAAAATGCTACTTGATTGAGATGTACAAACTTTGGACATCTAATGACATTTTTGTATAGAGAATATTACTGATATTAAATCATAGGTTAATATTTAAGTCATATGACTTAATAGGTTAATATTGATAGTACTTCTTCCCGTTTTATTTTAAATGAAATATTGGGTGAAATATTGATCAATTTTGACTCCAATTTATCGCAATTTTGTTAGATTCGTCTCGATTCACACTATCAAATTATAACTTTGTTATATTTTTTACGTGTATATAACTGAAGATATTAATGATATAAGAAGTGTGTTGGGTTACGTCAAAAAACAAAGTTTTATATAAGACAGAACGGGATAATTATTTATTTATGAAAATGTCATTTAATGTATGAAGTTATACATCTATGAGAGTATGTACAATGGGGCTCTCCAACTAGCTCTCCAACTAGCTCTCCAAGGAGAGAGAAAATGGAGAGCCACCTCTTACCCAACAATGGGGCTCTTAGGTGTGTCTTGGGTGTCTCTCCATGGAGACACTTTGCCAAAGGGCTCTTGGGGGAGATACCATTTGGGTTGATGGAGAGATGACTCTCCAATGTGTGGGACCCACTTTTTATTGTAATTACTTCAATTCTTTTTTCTTCATGTAACCATTTAATGATCTTTTCTATAAAAATTAAAAAAAAGATGGTAATAATTATTATGCCAACAAGTATAATTTTCCTTTATCTATAAAATGAGCCTAATATTGGATATTTAAAAATTAGTTTTTCATGTTGTAGGTTAATTCTTCATTCCATGCCAAATTTATGAAAATTAAATATTAGCACTCATAATTATATTGTTTTTTAAAAATTCTACTTTGCTTAAATTATGAAAAAGATTAATTTGTAATTATATTTAATTTACATGAATAACTTAATTTATATAACTTTGATCATAATATGAAATGAGATTGATTTATTGACATGGGGACCACAAAATAATGAAAAGTTGAATGGAGAGCTCTTTAAAGGGTTTTATTGTTGTTGGGTGTTTTTAGACATGACTCTTTAGAGTAGCTTGAAGAGAGAGAATAGGAGAGAGAGTGTGGAGAGCTAGTTGGAGAGACACCAACCATTGTACATGCTCTGAGATGGAGTGGCGCTCCCGGCTCCCCCGAAATTAACTGTGGGTATTTTTTTTTATTATTGGTATGAATAAGTTATAAGCCGAAGCTATTGCCCATAAGATAGGCTAGGCACACCAGTCACTTCATCTATCCACTTAAAAAACTCTTAAAAATGGCAGCTTTGAGTAGTATTCTCTTCAAATCTCTCTCTCCTGCTATCTACCAATCACAGCAAACACTTCATCTTGCATTACCAAATTGTCTCCGATCGTCGTCCGTTCGTTTTCCCGGCGAATTAGACCGCCGGAAAATGAGAGGTATAAGCGTCGTTACTCGAGCAGGGCCTAGCACCAGCCAGCTCATTTTCGCATTCGTCTTCCCATTCTCTCTCCTCGCCATTACTGTCTTCACTGCTCTTCGAATTGGCGATAAACTTGACCAGAAGTTCCTCGAGGAGGTATTAATTTAACGCTTTTTTTTTGTCGCAATGATTTAACTTTCACGCTTGCTAATACACAATATGGTCATACTGACACTGCTTTATACTTTATAGTACCTTTTTGGCTGATATAATCTTTTTTGGTCTGTTGTTTGGTGAAAGTGTGGGTATTTTGGCATAGTTTGATCAATATTTAGCTGAATTGTGTGGAAATACCTGTTGTCTGAATTCTGTGTGACTGATTATGTCCTCATTGGATAGTAGCTATTAATTCTTTAAGGATTCTCACGAGTGGAAAACTGGAATTCTTGTCTGAATTCGGTGTGACGGTGGTGCTATGGAGATACATATCTCTTCATTTCCTGAAAGAGATAAAGGATGGTCATTTCCTATATAAGTGGTTGCCTGTTGAGAATGTTTGAAGGGGAAATAGAGGAATTTTGGGAAATTTGTTTCTTTAAGCTTAGGTGTATGAGTGATATCATCTTAGGATAAGAAATGGGAAGGATTCTAATGCCAGAGAAGTAATTAAGGGGAAAGATTGGCATCTTTGAAATGTGTACCTTAGTTTGGTATTACTAATATAGGACATAGAAAGAAAGAAGTAGGGTAAGTAGTTTTTGAAGTTGGGCTCTGTTTGGCTGGACAGACTACATTCTCAATGGAATATGATTTTCCATGAAAAAACTTTTTTCAAGGTAAAAGTATTTTTGGTGTCGTTTTCCTTTGTTTAGTTCATTGCATGATAAATTTAAGAGAAAAAGGAAGAATTGAAATGAATGGGGAGGAAGGAAAGAGGTAAGTGAAGAATAGGGAGGAAAATATGGCTTTCTTTTCTTTAAGGAAGGAACATGTTTTCCATCCTGCAAATAACTATTTTCTCCCATTTGGAAAACTATTTTCCACCCTCTACAAATCAAACAAAGAAAAATGGAAAAATCCATTTTCTAGGAAAATGTTTTCCGCCTAACCAAACACTTTTTTAGTGTTGCTTGTGTACCATTTTCGTCGAGGCAAGAGCATACAGTTTATCTTGGTTTGCAGTCGTCAACCTCTTGGCTCTAGGTACTTTGTCCATATCCTGGTCAAAATCTGAGTAGTACTTCTGATGGATTAATCTTCTTCTCCAATCAGAATAAGAAAGCTGGACACGGATTCAAAGAGGGTTCTCAGAGTCTATGTGGCTGGGGCAGGATGAATTTTGATGTAGTGAAAATTTTGATAGCCCTTTGGTGGGTAAGCAATTAAGCATGTGTTAGTTGTCAACAAAGTAGCTCGGTTTTAGCTGGCTAGGGAGTTGGAACTTGGAAGTGATGTTTAATTATCCTATTGCTGAAGTATTGTTGAAGATAGTGTCTTGTTTATAGAAGATAAAATTAGCCTGGTAGAAGCTGATACTAGGATGCTATTGTCTTTTTACTAATGCATGGATGTAAGGAGCTCCAATGTAATGTTGACGAACATGAGGAGATATAAAGGAAAAATTAAGGTGAGGGAAGAAAGGATCACTTACATTTTATGAGATTCAAAACATATTTCTATGGATAAAATTAGTTGGCGGTCATCATATGTATCTGTACTGGCTAGGTAAAGCTGACAGCAAAACTGTGACTCACTATGCTCATATTAGGTTATTAGAAATGGGGATGACATGATTAGCGGTTAATGATTGACTCCTGAAGTGACTGGGTTTTTTCTGCTTAAAACAGACACCGTGTTTGGCGAAATTAGTCAATTACTAAGACTAACTCTCAGTCTCTCAATTGTTTGCTCTGATTTTTTGTTATTGAAATGGATACTTTGCACATGATGTGTAGTATTGCTCAGTTCTTGCCTGCCGGTGACAGAAAATTTTAAAGTTGAGAATTAGGAGAAATCTGCTTGCAAGATGAAATTTGCCATCTACCTTGTACTTTTGCCTTTGCAAGTTTGGAAACCATGGTTACTGTTTTTAGAACAAAACTGACATTTTAGGTATCAAGTGTTTCAAATTCTGTAACAGAGGTGAATTTTCCTTGATATAAAGCATGCCCAATATTCAATGGCTTCTGATCTTCATATTTATCACTTAGAGAAAATGATGAAAAAAAGTAGTCAAAAATATTGGAATAGAGTTTATCCACCCCTATCCCAAAATGATGGGAAACTGTAAGTGCTTAGGATGATGAAAACTAGTTGATATAAATTCTTTATTTTGTTTGATTTTAGTAGCAGTCTTTGGATGCCTATTGGTAATACAGTGAGATGTGCATATTATACTACTTGTCCTGTTAATAGCTAATTTTGTTCCAACTGTGCTTGTGTGATAGCTTGCCATGAATGAGGCGATAAGAGAAGCAGAAGAAGAGAATGATGACGTGAATGAAACAGTGTTCCCGAGAAAAGAGGAACCGGCACTTCCTAGAACTCGCAATAGGCCAAAGCGTGAAGTTTGAAATCCCATGGTGTGTGTGAGGTCGCTATATTTATTCTCAGGGTAGGTCTTAATTAGGCATCTTTGTGGTTGTAATTCTTGCTACCATTCATGAAATGAACTAAATATATGTATCAATTGTATAGCTTCATAGTAATGATCGAATTTGACAAGGAAGTTACCTTTGTTATGAAAGAAAAGTAGCCAAATTAAATTTGTGGTTTCAAAAGACCATGTAAGTTTTAAAGATGCTAACTGAGCGTGCTGATTGCTGATTTCACTACCTGCTAGGCTGCTTTAGTTCAGGATGATTCTTGTGCTGTCAATCTATTGTACCACCACCAACTTTTGCTGCGGACTGTAATCTTAAACATGATCCACCCACTAACCAACAATTTTGATGTGTTATGTAAATTACTATCCGGGGGATCCGGATTCAGCCGACCCAAATCCTAACTTCATTTACAACTAGATAGTCCAGAATCCAGATCTAACTCATCCAAAGTCCAAACCAGATCTAACTCATCCAAAGTCCAAACCCATCGACCTGAAATTAATATGACTTGGATTGAATTTTAAGAAGTTTCTTGTTAGTTTTTGAGATTGTTATGCTTTTGCTTTTGGTTGAATTGTGTTTTATCTATGAGAATGTTCTCATGCATGCACATTTTTTCACATTTCTATTCTTTTTCTTCATCATATGAGTTTCCTTAAAATCATAGGTTTTTTTCATGTTGTAACTTCAAAAATAAAAGGGGCAGGCATACATTATATAGTTAACTAGATGAAGAACAAATTCATATAATATCACTTGATCAATCGAAGTTGAAGAGTTGAAAGCAAATACATACTACATTCGTACTTTTTTAGTTGTACCATTTGGTTTTGCGGCACTATTCATCAACCAACTTTGTTAAGTTATCTTGCATCATTATATAAGAAAAAACATAAGCAAGTGGGGTCTTGTTAGATTCTTCTCAATGCGAGGATTTTAAATATCAAATTTTTATAATTTTTACTTACACACAATAAGAGATATTAATGTTCAAAGAATTGTCTCGACAAATGTGAAAAATCAAATAGTGCAACTAAAAAATACAGAGGTAGTATTAGCAGCACGATTAACAATTTTCTAACAAACCTGTTAAGAGGGAGACATTTTGGTACGTACATCCATCTAGTGTAGGGCCTTAACTAACTCGCCAACGATATTTTTAGTGCATAGTGAGACTTCACATCTTAAATTGCATACTTACTTTTTTTTTTTGTTCAAGAGAGAGTAGGCATAGTGATGTAGACGAGATTCAATCCTAGGTGTTGAGACAATTCGCACAAGACTTTTCCAACTAAACTAGATGACATCCATTAAATTGTTTATTCGATGCGTTATTATTTTACTAAGATGAACAATATACAAATGCAATTGAAACTAATATCATAATAATTACTCCCTCTGTATTTTTTTATCTTTCTCACTTAGAATCTTGACACTATTCACAAGTAGAGAGAATCTTTTAGATTTTTCTCAATATATAAGAAAAAATATTGTCATGTGGGGTCTTGTTTGATTCGTCTCAATGAGTACTTTATTAATATTTAATTATTATAATTTTTACTAATAGGTAATGAAAGATAATTAATGTAGAAAAAATGTATTGACAAACGTGCAAAGTCAAAGTAGGAAAGATAAAAAAATACAGAGGGAGTACTTTCAAAATGATGCAAAATTAGAGTTTAATTAATAAGGAAAATTATTCTTTAACATAGATATAGATTGTTAATAGATATACGAATAACCAATGCCTATTTCACCGAACCTCGCGAGTAATAAGTCAATCTCTCAAACATGACCCAAACATAGATAGTGATGGCTCATGCTTGAATAAGTAAAAAAATTAAACTAGTAGTGTGCCATGTTGAAGACATATAAAGAGTAATGTAGCACAGATGAAAAAGAAAAGTGTAAAAAATAATGTGGAGTGGAAGCGTAAAATAAGACACTTCTCTTTTAATTTGGACTTATTTTGTAGTTTTTCTATTTAAATCTAATAAGTTCAATTTACATATTATTTAGCTTCTGAAATGTTCGATGAGCATATTTCACTTCAGTTCAACCTTAATACACTTTAACCAAGTTCAATCCAAAGGAAACTTTAGCCAAGTTCAACCCAAAGGAATATATATATATATATATATATATATATATATATATATATTATATATATATATATATATATATATATAGGATCTAAGAAACGCAATTTAGTCGCTTAAAGGTGAACAATGTTGTCAGTTTTCATTTTGTACATTTGTTAGTATTTCCTAAACTCTATCCTAAACCTTATAATCCTACGATTTTAATTCCTAAATCCTAAACCCTATTATCGTCTACCGGTAAATCCTAAACCCTAAAATCTTATTACCCTAAACTATAATCCTATAATCTTATAAACCCTAACCTTAAAACCTTATAACTTATAATCCTAAACTCCAAAATCCTATAACTTTAAACCCCATAACCCTGATCTTATAACTTTAAATCACATAACCCTAAATCTAAAACCCTAAATCCTAAAACATGTAACCCTAAACCCACAACCATATAACTTTCAACCCGATAACCATAAAATCCTAAACCCCAAATATATGACCTTATACGTTTACCTTAAATCCTAAACCTCAAAACCTTAAACGTTTACCTTAAATCCTAAACTCTAGAACACTAAATGTTAACCCTAAGCCTAAACCCATAATCGTAAAACCCTATTATCCTAAACCCTATAACTCATAATCTTAAACCCCATAACTAGGGTCGACAATGTATGCAGTCATGTTTACCTACTTTTATCCATCTGGGAAAAAAACATCTCTACTATGCTACTAAATTTATTTTGTATACTATATGGAGTTCCATTTTTCTATTTTGGGAGTTCTAGTTGTTGGTTTCTATGGTTCCAATGAGTGTTAGTTTACATGGTTCCAACTTCCAATGAACCAACATTAAATTTGGAAACATTAGTTAATCGATCATATCCCATGGCATTAGAAATAATGTTCTAGATTGGATTTCTATTGCTTTTGCTGTCAAATTACCGATTAGTTTGGGTGCAGGTTGACTCATTAAAATGGATTGACTTGATCATGACCACTAACTTGTTTAGCAATATTATTGCATTATCATCTTCTAAAATGATAAAACCTAATCAATTAACCATTAACGAAAAGTTAACCGCTTCTAAATTTTAATATTTGATTGTTCAAGGTTTATTTAATTGATACAATAATAATTAAACATAAACTACTCGCACAACAACCACACATGGATAACTTAGGGTGTGAATATCCCAAGTCTGAGGAGAGAGTCTGAGACAAAGACTGAGGGACTCTGAGACAAAGACTACCTATATTTTTAGATGAAGTCTTGCAAAGTCTTGAAGAGAGTCTTGAAATACCAAACTCTACTCAAGACTATGGTATTGCCTCAAAGAAAATTTTACTTTTCTTTGCCCAACCAAAAAATGTCATTTGTCTCTTTTTTTAATGTTAAAGTAATGTGGAGTGAGTTTGGAGAAAATCTGAGGGATAAAGTATAAAATTAGAATGAATATGAAATGAGTCTGTAAAATTTAAGAGTAGTGGAAACTGATGTGGCATGGTCTGAAATTTGGAGTTGAGTCTGATGGATAAACTCACCCTTAGATTATAATCTAAAGTCTGTTGGATTCTTGAGTTCCTGATGAAAAAATCGGTAACACGTTTGGAGATGTCGCTTTACACCAGAAAAATCCATAGTTGGAATCATAAAGGATGAAATGCTGTGAGTTGAGGAGAGATAGTTGAGTTGAGTAGTGAGATGAGAGATGGAAAATGGATGCACCTAAGATTTTTAGCCTTTTAGATCATCATAATTCATAGCCCATTATAAGACCTGAAATCTTGAAGCTTAACTTGTAAACTAATAAATTTGAAAATATAAATTCTAAGTTATGCGGGTCAACCCAACTTCTGTAATAAACAGGTTGAATCCAGATTAAAGTTTCAATCTAACTCAATCTTTTTAATAATTTGATTAGACAGGATCAACCTGATTAACTAAACGAATTAAATATGTCAACCCAACCAACTATCGTTTGGTTGGCTTCAAGTTTTGCTAACTCTACCGATAACCATATGAGCTAAACTGTAAAACCTATACTCTTAACTCTATAAGACTATAACCCTATGAAACAATAGGAATTTGTATTAAAATAAAAACAAGAAGTGTTATCTTCTCAACCAAGTATATTGTAAATTTGTATTCAAAATGGATATTGTTTTGGTGCCATCATGAATCGTGATTGTCGTATACGTATTTTGTGACTGTGTTTTTTTGGTGTAAATGAACGACTAAGCACAGTGACGTAGACAAAATTAGTGCAAAAAATGTTGCTCTACTATTTCACACACCTCCTTTGAACGTGTTTTATGAATTCTACATAAGATAAATATAGTTATGTGGGATCTTGTTAGTTTCACCTTACATCTAGTTTCAAAATATTAGATTTTGATTGACAAAGAATTAAAAATATTAATGACTAAAGTTACTCATCGACAAGCGTGTCCGCATAAATATTTCAAGTAATATTAGATTGCTACGTCAAACGGTCAAAAGCAAGGAACTTAGAACCAAAGAAAAAGGCAATGCACTAAATATTTGAGCTTGTAATGAATTAGAACTAAGACTCACATAAGCTTCCCAAGCATCTTGAGCCCAGTTCTTTTAGGCAAATTAATTCAGTTCAATTAAATTAAAGGAAAAAGCTAAATGCAGCCCTAAGGGTTGCATATAAGAAGCTAAAAATGGAAAAAACAAGCATTAACTGATCATTTATTACATAGATTAATGCAAACTTTTGTCATAAATTTACAACTACATTTCATTTTAAGCAATGTATTTATATCTTATATGCAGCCACAAAACTAGAATGCAATAATTGACCAATCTTACACATAATATTGACCCGAAATCGGGGCTCTATTAGTTGAGAACCTAGTACGATGACGCTTATTGTACATGTGCAGAAAGTAGAAACCAACGGCATTGTGCATCCAAGTGTAAGATAGGAGTATTAGAGCTAGAGCACCCACATTGGGGGCCAATATTCTTCACAGAACTCTCTCTCCTCTTTTTTGACAAGCTCCTCAAAGCATCAGCATGGTTGGGTAACCTCTCTCTCCCCTACTTGAGCTTGCTCATCATTGTGGAAAGCTTGCCCATTATAAGAGATGCTCTAAAAGTTGTGTACCTCTCTAACTAGAGATGACAATGGGTAAAATCTGAATAGGATTCTCTATGATCCAGATTCATATCCGTTTTTTAGGCAAGGATCCAGATCCTATCCAGATCTATTGGGTAATAAAAATGAGAATCTAGAACCAGATCCGTATGGATCCTACGAATCCGATCCTAAACAGATCCAAAACAAATCCTTGCCTATTTTTTTCAAACTATCCTAATTTTCACAGATAAAGTCATCCAATATCAACCAAAAATTATATTTAATTTTTGAAAAATACCCATTACAGCTATTTACAACTATTTAATTATCAAACTGTAGATTAATCAATTATTTCTGAAAAATAACCATTACAACTATTTACAACTATTCAATTATCAAACTGTAGATTAATCAATTATTTCTAAAAAATTAATATTATCAACCCAATTTTCAAACTCAATTATCAAGTAAATTCGCACAAAAATCGCACATTAATTAGAACAATAATTCGAAATACAAGCAAAAATCCATTTTTACATGTAATAAATAATATTATAATATTATGATAATATAATATTATAAAAAGGGTAAACGGATCTAGATCCAGATGACCGGCTCCAGATCCGTTTTTTCAAGGAGGATCCAGATCCTACCCTAATTCATAGGGTCCAAAATTTAAGGACCCAGATCCGTCAAAAATAGATCTAAATCCACGAATTTAGGTAGGGTCCATTAACCATTGTCATCTCTATCCCCAACTCAAGAAGAAATGGAAAAATGACTTGTGGCATGGGAATGTATGTTACTATGCTTTGTCTACAACATTATACCACTGTATGTATTGTGTTGAAAACTTTTTCTTGTCCCCAACAATTTCAATTTAAACGATTCCCTAATCCCTATAATATCATTTTCTATTTACTATATAAGCAAAATGCAATTATATGCAACATCTTCCAGCTAACTACAAGTACAGTGCGGAACAATGGAAATAATAAAGTAAATGCTATTGGGTACTACATTATAGTATTATACTGTGAGAAAGAAATAACTAAAATTGCTAAATTACATAATCGAAAATGTCACCACTATTTGCTCTTTAATTTGGCAACAATGTAGAACCTTTTGATTTCAGTTTAGATTCTAGACCAAAGAACTTTAAACCTGACAGCACTAAGTCTGCTGTTTTCTTCTTCATGTGTTCAATAAGCATGTCATCATACATAATAATATTGGCCTCAGATAAATATCCTTGTTCTTTCATACTAGAGAAAACCTTCCTAGCCTCCTCCAGTGTCCCATGCTTGCACATTCCAGAGATGACAGCACAGTATATAATTTCATTAGGTACACATCCTTGTTCGGACATCTCGTTAACCACTTCAATGACCTTGTCAGCGTCGTAAGATTTGCAAGCGTGAAGAATATTAAGAGTGTATTTGAACTCCATAGGCCCGCTTGTAACGTTAGCCAAGCAGTCCTGTACCAGTGAAATTGCAGCATCAATCTCTCCAATTTTGCAAAGCCCGTTTACTAAAGAGCAATAAGCGGCAATGGAAGGAATAGAACCCATCTCCTTGATTTTATTATACCATAGACATGCCTCTCTGACGTCCTCTAAATCAACAAGAAACATAATTGCATGACTATAAGTGGTTGAATCTGGTGCAAAGTTTGAAGCTTCCATTTCCGTGAAGAGGGACAATGCTTCTTTTGCCTGCTTACTCTTGTATAGAGCTTCCAGAAGAATATTGTATATTGAAACACTACAGTAGCCTTTGCCTTTCAAATCTCCAAATACCTCCAAAGTGCAAGGCAATCTCTCTTCCCTTTCAACCATCAAAGAAAAGAATTTAGAAAGACCATCGATAACAGATGATCCTAATTTCTGCATCTGCACAAGCAAATTGCAGAAATCATCCATTTCTCTTGATTCTGCATAAGACACCAACATAGGATTCACAGTTGTGAAATCTGGTTGGAGGCCCTGGTTAACTGTTACTTGGAAAAGCTTATAAGCCTTGTCAAGCTGCTTCAAATTACATAAACCATGTATCAAGGAATTAAAGATCGACAAATCCGCCCTATATCCAGAATCCATCATATCCTTTAAAAGGTCAAGGGCTGAGCCAACCTTGCCATCAGCAACAAAACCTTCCACCAGTGCACCATATATAGCCCTATCAATCAATTCTCCCTTATTCTTCAAGCCCTTAAATAATTCATAAGCTTTATTTACCCGATTCCCTTTACACAGTGCTGAAATCAAGGTCGTATAAGCCATAGCATCAGGCACAACCTTATCCCTCTCCATTTCATCCCAAACCTTCAAGCATCCTTCAATATTCCCTTCTGCCACTAATATCCGTATCATAGCCGTGTATGCAAAAATATCTGGTTTAGACAAACTCTTCATTCGTCCCAAAAGCTCAAACATCTTATCAGTTCTCCCTCCCTTGCACAAACCCTTGATCAATATCATATAAGTTATAGTCTCCTCCACTAAACCATCCTTTTTAAAATCATCATAAACCGACATTGCCAAGTCTAAATGACACGTCTTAACTAAAGCATCCATAATCCTATTATACAGAAAAACTCGAGGTTTGACCCCAAACTTCTTCATTTTCTCATACACATAATACACCCTAAGGCCTCTATTATTATCAGCATGCATTCTAATCAAAATCTCAAACTGTTTCTCACTAGGCGGTCTTCCCTGCATATGCATTAGCTCAGGTACTTGATCAGCAGCCCTAAACTTATTCAACCTATTCAAACAATAAGCAAATGCATTATAAGAAACAAAATTGTGCTGATAACCCTTTTGTTTACCAGCCCAATGGAAGAACTTGGAGCTAATCACAGGATCATCCTGCACCTTAAGGACCTCAGCAACCAAATCCGGATTAACCCGACGAAGCTTCGAGAGGTCTGCAATCACCTGTGGACCCCACCTCTGATTCTTTCGGAACGAATCACAAATATACCGGGCAATAGGGGAGAGTCTCTGGCCAATTCGGAAGAAATTCTCAGACGACGACGATGGTGTTTTAGGAGGAGGGAGGGGTTTTGGGGGATTTGGGCAATCTGGGTCCCAATTTTGGAGGCTAAAATTTGTGGGTTTTAGAGAATGATCCTTAAATGGGGGAAATTTGGGGTTGTTAGGGTTTAACAACTGGAAGGGTTTAGGGTTTAGGGTTTGGCGATTGGAGAAGAGACCACCAGAAACAGTGGGTCTGTTCTGAGATGGCTTTCTTTTACCATAAAAGAAGTAAAATTTGTTGGGTTTAGCAGGTGGTGGAGGTTGTGGTGGCATTTTCATTTGAGGTTTGTTTTCATGGAGGTTCAGTTATTTTCAACTGAACCTATATCATCTGAATTTTATTGAGCTTGGCAATGAAGAATATTTAAGAAAAATCAACAGTTAAATTCTGAATTCTTGCTACTTGAAATTGTTGCAACTTAAAACTAAGTTGCTAACTTAAATACAGACTTCTAATTTCTCAAATTTCGAAGAAAATTAGAAAATTTGCTGGGTAATTTACAAAATTTAAATCTTCAATTTTGAAAGTAAAATTAGTACTTAAGAAACCTGCAAATTTCTTTTCTCTTACTCTGCATATCTGCTCTTCAAAGGTCATTTGAAGCTGGAAATCAGGAATTGTGAGTGGTGATTTGTCAATTTTTGGATAGAATTCTGGAATGGCTGAAATGTGAATGTAGAGAAAGATGTAAGATTTGATTAGATTGTAACCGAGGGTTAAGGTTAGAGACTTGGCGAAAATGCAGAAATGACTAAGGGCCTCTTTTCCGACCTTATTTTCAATTCAATTAAGGGTTTGTTCTCCTCAACTTATTTTCAGTTCAGTTCAATTCAGTTCAGCTTCAATAAGTTTAGGGCCTGTTCTCCCCAGCTTATTTTCAGTTCAGTTCAGTTCAGTTCAATTCAGTTCAGTTTAGTTCAATTCAGTTCAGTTCATTTCAATTCAGTTCAGTTCAGACCAGTTCAGTTCAGTTCAGTTTAGCTCTTGACAATACTTTTACTCTCACATATCACTATTCATTTCAGTTCAGTTCAATTCAGTTCAGTTCAGTTCAGTTCAATTCAGTTCAGTTCAGTTCAATTCAGTTCAGTTCAGTTCAGTTCAGTTTAGCTGTTTTATGCCGAAGAGAACAGACCCTTAGTTCAGTTCAGCTCCAATAAGTTTAGTTTAGTTCAGTCCAGTTCAGCTCCATTCTTTTATAATCATTTTGTTAAATATTATTATTATGTTGGTATAATTTATTTTACTAATTACTCTTATTACTATTATTATTATTATTAATTATTAATATATATCATTATTATTAAGTATTATTATTATTGTTGTTGTTTCTATATATTATTTTGTTTATTATACCTTTACTCATTATTATTACTATTATTATTAGGAGGAACATAGTTTAGGTCAAAGCACAAATAAACCCGCTTTTTTTAGCTCATAAACCAATCAAATCGCGTCAAGACGTTTTATGATGTAATTTTCGCGATCCAACCCAATCATTATTTTTATTAATAAATATTTTTATATTATTAAATCTAATTATTAAAATAGTAATATTAATTTACTTCTTAGTATTATTGTTATTATATATCATCATCAAGTATTAATATATTAATACAAATAATATAAAATAATTTTATTAATTATCATTATTATCATTAATTATTATTATTATTAATTTATGATTATTAATATTATTTATTTATAACTATCATTTAAAAATATCCAAAATAGTATTATTATTATTATTATTATTATTCATATTACTCCCTTTGTATTTTTTTATCTTTCTCACTTAGAATCTTGACACTATTCACAATTAGAGAGAATCTTTTAGATTTTTCTCAATATATAAGAAAAAATATAGTCATGTGGGGTCTTATTTGATTCGTCTTAATGAGTATTTTATTAATATTTAATTATTATAATTTTTACTAATATGTAATGAAAGATATTTAATGTAGAATAAGTGCATTGACAAACGTGCAAAGTCAAAGTAGGAAAGATAAAAAAAATACAGAGGGAGTATTACTTATCATTATAATTATTATTTAATATTCATATTATTATTGCTTAAAATATTATTTATATATTTATTACATTCAATTTAATTCAATTTAATTTAATTCAATTCAATTCTATTCTATTCAATTCAATTCAATTCAATTCAGTTCAGTTTAGTTCTGTTCAGTTCAGTTCAGCTCCGATAAGTTCAGTTCAGTTCAGTTCAGCTCCAATAAGTTCAGTTCAGTTCAGCTGTTTTATTCCGAAAAGAACAGGCCCTAAGTTTTGTTCAGTTTTATTCAATTTAGTTTAGTTAAGTAATTTAAGGGATTGTTCTCCCCAGCTTATTTTCAGTTCATTTCAGCTCCAATAAGTTCAGTTCAGTTCAATTCAGCTCCAATCAGTTCAGTTCAGATCAATTCAGTTCAGTTCAGTTCAGCTCCATTCTTTTATAACCATTTTGTTAAATATTATTATTATGTTGGTATAATTTATTTTACTAATTACTCTTATTATTATTATTATTATTAGTCTATTACTATTATTATTATTATTACTATTATTATTATTATCATTATTATTATGATTATTATTATTATCATTATTATTATGATGATGATGATTATTATTATTATTATTTAAATATATATCATTACTATTAAGTATTATTATTATTATTATTGTTTCTATATATTATTTTGTTTATTATAGCTTTACTCATTATTATTACTACTATTATTATTAGGAGGAACATGGTTTAGGTCAAAGCACAAATAAACCCACTTTTTTTAACCCATAAACCAATCAAATCGCGTCAAGACGGTTTATGATGTAATTTTCCCGGTCCAACCCAATCATCATTTTCATTACTAATTATTTTTATATTCTTAAATCTAATTATTGAAAAAGTAATATTAATTTACTTCTTAGATATTATTGTTATTATATATCTCATATCAAGTTAATATATTAATACAAACAATATAAAATAATTATTATTAATTACCATTATTATCATTAATTATCATTATTATTAATTTATGATTATTAATATTATTTATTTATAACTATCATTTCAAAATATCCAAAATACTATTATTATTATTATTCATTATTATTACTTATCATTATAATTATTATTTAATATTCATATTATTATTGTTAAAATATTATTTATATATTTATTACATTCAGTTTATTTCAATTTAATTTAATTCAATTCAATTCAATTCAATTTAATTCAGTTCAGTTCAGTTCAGTTCAGCTCTGATAAGTTCAGTTCAGTTCAGTTCAGCTCCAATAAGTTCAGTTCAGTTCAGCTATTTTATGCCGAAGAGAACAGGCCCTAAGTTGCAATTAGTTTAATGAAGTTCAGTTTAGTTTAGTTCAGTTCAGTTTAATTTAGTTCAGTTTAGTTCCGTTTATTTCAGTTCAGTTTAATTTAGTTCAGTTTAGTTCCGTTTATTTCAGATCAATTCAATTCAGCTCCAACTATCATTTCTATAAAATTATAATTTAATTCATTTCAGTTCAGTTCAAATGTAATAAGGGCCTGTTCTCCCCAACTTATTTTCAGTTCAGTTCAGTTAAGTTTAGTTCAGTTCAGCTCCAATAAGGGCCTGTTCTCCCCAGCTTATTTTCAGTTCAGTTCAGTTCAATTTAGTTCAGTTCAGTTCAGCTGTTTTATGCCGAAGAGAACAGGCCCTAAGTTCAGTTCAGTTCAGCTCAGCTCCATTCATTTATAATCATTTTGTTAAATATTATTATTATTATGTTGGTATAATTTATTTTACTAATTATTATTATTATTATTATTATTATTATTATTATTATTATTATTATTATTATCATTATTATATTATTATTATTATTATTATTATTATTATTATTATTATTATTATTATTATCATTATCATCATCATTATTATTATTATTTAAATATATATCATTACTATTAAGTATTATTATTATTGTTGCTGTTTCTATATATTATTTTGTTTATTATACCTTTACTCATTATTATTACTATTATTATTAGGGGGAACGTGGTTTAGGTCAAAGCACAAATAAACCCACTTTTTTTAGGCCATAAACCAATCAAATCGCGTCAAGACGTTTTATGATGTAATTTTCGCGGTCCAACCCAATCATTATTTTTATTACTAAATATTTTTATATTATTAAATCTAATTATTAAAATAGTAATATTAATTTACTTCTTGGATATTATTGTTATTATATATCATCATCAAGTATAAATATATTAATACAAATAATATAAAATAATTATTATTAATTATCATTATTATCATTAATTATTATTATTAATTTATGATTATTAATATTATTTATCTATAACTATCATTTAAAAATATCCAAAATACTACTATTATTATTATTCATTATTATTACTTATCATTATAATTATTATTTAATATTCATATTATTATTGTTTAAAATATTATTTATATATTTATTAGATTCAATTTAATTCAATTTAATTTAATTCAATTCAATTCAATTTAGTTCAGTCCAGTTCAGTTTAGTTCAGTTCAATTCAGTTCAATTCAGCTCCAATAAGTTCAGTTCAGTTCAGTTCAGTTCAGCTCCAATAAGTTCAGTTCAGTTCAGTTCAGCTGTTTTATGCCGAAGAGAACAGGCCCTAAGTTTAGTTTAGTTGCAATCAGTTTTGTTCAATGCAGTTAAACTTCAACTATCATTTCTATTAGTTATAATTTAATTTATTTCAGTTCAATCCAGTTCAGTTGCAATAAGCTCAGTTCAGTTCAATTGCAATCTGTTCAGTTTAGTTATTTTATGTAGAAGAGAACATGCCCTAAAACCTAAGTAGGAAGGAAGGAATGATATTAGATAAATCATTGTTTGTTAAAACCTCCAACCGTTCTTATGATTCTGCGATTCTGCGATCTAATCCTACATATAATATTAATTTAATATTAATTGTTTTATTTATTAGAGTAGTATATACGCTCTTCCCCAAAGCTCCAAATATTCATAATTTCCCCTTTAGTTGCGACGAAGGATGTTAATGAGACGTGATACCTTGCAAATAATACGAGATCAACTTTGTTAAAATTCAATTCTAAAGACCTTATATTGAACTTGAGCTTGACTTGGAATTTTGGCGAGTATAGTTGAGTTATTTGTAAACTCGCTACAAACTCAAAAACACACTTATTAACCACTAACTAGTATTTGAGCCCGGACGTTGCTCCGGGTTGGTACTGTTTTACAAATTTGATATGCATTTTTTTCAATTCCCATTAAAATATATTTAGGAAAACTCAACATTTAAAAGGTACAAATATAATAATGTGGACACTTAAAACATGACTAAAAGTTGGTTGAGATGGTAATTGTATCATATATAATTGCAAGAGGTCATGGTTTCAAATCTTGTTGTAAGCTAATTTTGCCACGTGGCGTGTATACATTGTCACGCACGCCTTTTAATATATTTGTATAGATAGATAAAAGCAAATTGTCTAAGGCCTTGTTTGGTTGTATATAGGAAGTCATACTTCCTAGGAATTTATTTGAAATTCTTGTAAAATTGTGTCTGGTTGATAATGGGAAGTAGAACTTCCCATGAACTTCCCATGGGAAGTTCTACTTACATAGGGGGACCTAGGTAAGTAACTTCATTTTGGAGGAAGTAGAACTTCCTAGGAAGTGCAAATTCCCATGATTTTGCCAACCAAACAACTTCATATACTTCTACTTCCTAGGAATTTGCACTTCCCATGATTTGTATTGTCAACTAAACAAGGCCTAAATCCATATTATTTCATGAGATATAAATATATAACAACTTATAAGGTACCCAATATTAAATTTAAATCAATCAAAACTCAACTCTAATAAAATCGTCTTAATTAAAAATTGTTAAAATTTAACTGAAGTAAGCTCGACTAAGGGCCTGTTCTCCCCATCTTATTTTCAGTTCAGTTCAGTTCCAATAAGTTCAGTTCAGCTCAGCTCAGCTCCATTCTTTTATAACCATTTTGTTAAATATTATTATTATGTTGGTATAATTTATTTTACTAATTACTCTTATTATTATTATTATTATTATTATTATTATTATTATTATTATTTAAATATATATCATTATTATTAAGTATTATTATTATTGTTGTTGTTTCTAAATATTATTTTGTTTATTATAGCTTTACTCATTATTATTACTATTATTATTAGGAGGAACATAGTTTAGGTCAAAGCACAAATAAACCCACTTTTTTTAGCCCATAAACCAATCAAATTGCGTCAAGATATTTTATGATGTAATTTTCGCGGTTCAATCCAATCATTATTTTTATTACTAAATATTTTTATATTATTAAATCTAATTATTAAAATAGTAATATTAATTTACTTCTTAGATATTATTGTTATTATATATCATCATCAAGTATTAATATATTAATACAAATAATATAAAGTAATTATTATTAATTATCATTATTATCATTAATAATAATTATTATTATTATTAATTTATGATTATCAATATTATTTATTTATAACTATCATTTTAAAATATCCAAAATACTATTATTATTATTCATTATTATTACTTATCATTATAATTATTATTTAATATTCATATTATTATTGTTTAAATATTATTTATATATTTATTACATTCAATTTAATTCAATTTAGTTTAATTCAATTCAATTCAATTCAATTCAGTTCAGTTCAGTTCAGTTCAGTTCAGCTCCAATAAGTTCAGTTCAGTTCAACTCCAATAAGTTCAGTTCAATTCAGCTGTTTTATGCCGAAAAGAACAAGCCCTAACTCAGATTCAACTCAAAGTAATCAGTTTAAATGAACTGAATTTAAACTCGAGCTCGACCCGTATAATCGAGTCCCTAGTTCCCCGTCCTGATTTGGAAAGTGAATAAACGGCAAAAGTCGCATCCACTTCCAATTCAAAGCAAATCTTCCTCTGTACTTTTACTTTCCATACAAACTGCTCCTTCAATCTTCCCTCTAAAACATCTTTCTTCTTTCCCTTCACTGCAAACACTGTGATGATTAGGGCTTTGCTCAACCCATCAACCACCCACTCTTTCTTTATCTGCCCTTCTATTTTTCTTCGTCAAAATCCTAATTTTGTTATACATAAAACCTAATTCCAATTGAAAAGAGGGATTCTTTTTAAAATTTAGGTGAAAATGGGAAAATGGAATCGAAGAAATTATGCGCGGCCAAGGAATTATAAATATCAAGATTATCAATGGTCTCCTCCCAGAGATGAGCCTTGCCCTGACCCTGAAACTGGTATATTTTTTCCCTCTCCTCTTCTTTTTTTTTCTTTTCTTGTTTTAGTGTATTTTATTGGGAATTTTTTTAAAATTTTTGTGGGAACAAATATTTGTCGTATTATTCGTGATATTAACAACTATTTGTGAACTGGGTATGCAGCGTTAACTGAAATAATATTGGATTTGGTTATTTTAGTTGCTGCGTAAATATTTAGGCTAATTGGATGCAATGTGGCATTATATTGAATCATGATCCTATGTGATGTTTGTTGCTCTTGAAATTGATTCGAATGAGCTGCGATCGGATGTGAATTCGTGTATTTAGTTTGAGGTTGGGTGAATTGAGAGCAGGGTAACTATTATCTTGGTTTTGTGAATGTGGAATAAGTAAACTGATATATAGTGTTGCAGTGAGCCCTTAATTAGGTGCTCTCTTTAAGACAATGCTGTTAAATTAAGTTGATTTTCGCTTGGCGATTGCCCATTTGGCCTCTGCGGGAAGATTGGCAAAAGGAAGTAATCGTGCTCATTTGGTATTTACTTCAGCTTCTGTTTTCTATGTTTGTGCTTTGGTTGATCATATGGTGGAGTAGTTTTCATTTGAAGATCTTCGTCTTATTGCATATTTTTTCTTGCACCGGCTGCTCCGCGTTCTGAACTCTTTAGTTGTCAGCAAAATTCGAATAGGGGTATCTTAGGAAGGAAAGAAAAATCAGTTATTGTATGCTGAATTAATTGAATTACCGTTTGCTTTCTGGTGATAGGTAGGTGGTGGATGGGGAGAATACTGGGGCGGGGAAGGAGGAGAAGCTTGGGCAGTGTTCGCCATGCACTTTGCAGCTAGCTAAAACTTTCATGAGTTTTATTCGACCTTACTAAATATGACTTTGTTCATGTTAAGTCACATGCGAAGAAGCTCAAAGTAAATCTTGGCTAGTTTTAAGGAGCTAGTTAGCCAAATTTCCAAATTTTCAGCTAGCTTCCTACTTTTTTTTCCCCCCCACTTCTGTTAACATATGATTTGCTAATCAATTTATTTTAACTCTTATCCAGTAAAATCATGATATGCCATGTCTTGTATGTGCCTCCTCATCTGACCACAACATCAAGAAAAACCTTCTTCTAGAAAAAGAAATTCTTGAACATCGACTCACATAATCTTCAATTAGAAGAAAAGAGAGGGGTGTTTGGCATAGAACTGTAAGATCATTGGTTTTCTATCTGGATGCTGCCTGTATATCGGTGATCATAGAGACAGAGACCCAAATACACAGTTAAAAAAGCAAATTAGTGGCTTTTATACCAATAAGGTTCCAACATCCCCTTTTTTTTTCAGTTTTAACCTTTTATGCTCTCATATAGTTCAGAATATGACCAAGTGGGAATCACATTACATCAAGTTGGAGTAAGGTAGTAGGTTGCTAGAAAAATATAGGATTTCTTCAAGCGTAATTCTTGACTTTTGACCTTCATATTTCTAATAAATTTCGAAAGGCTATAATGTGCTAGACTTGAAATATATGTTTTGCTTCTATCTAAATTGTATGTTTTCCCTGACTCCTATTGCTTATACATGGCTGTTGGTCTTGGACTCTTGGTGTGGGCCTAGGACATTGCTGTTGAGAGATTGAGTCAAAGACCCGAGGGCAGAGAGTCGAGGACAGTCAACTAGGTTACTAGTTTACTGTCCTGGATTACCTTTTGGATAAATGTGTGTGCATGTTTCCATTGTTGTGTCTGTGGTGATATTACTACTATATATAAAATTTCCACATTGAATTATTTTAAATATTGCATGGACTATTTACAGTGTGGCTGTGATCTGAAATGTTGCTTTACCGTACATCAGAGGTTTGGCAGGACAATGTGCCAATGTGGGAGAAAAAGTTTTGCTATGTAGTGGGACGGATGCCATGGAAGAAGGTACTGAGTACAAAGAATTTCATGAGTGGCCATAATATTGTGCTAAACTGGGACGATCTGGCCGGAAAAGAGGCATTTCATACTGCCAAAAAACGCTTTTGGGATGAGATGAATGGGATTCCATGTGAAACTCAGCTCCCTAATCCAGATATGTACATTGATGAAATAGACTGGAACCCTTATATAGATCCAAATCTAGCAAAGGAGTTGGATCGAGCCTTCTTTAATCCAGATGATAAGTATTACTTACCTTCTGCTTCTAGATCAAAAGATAATTGTGGATGGCCTGATGATGCCAATGATCCTTGGGAACATGGTCCTGTACAGAGTTGCATGGAGAAAAATAAAGCACCAGGTTGGGGCCAGTGGGATAATTCTGTGAATGCCACAAGCAAGTCGAATAAAGATGATCCTTGGGAGAGCTGTATCGTAAACGAAAATGGAGCTGTCACTGATAAAACTATTGGGTGGAACCAGTGGGATAATTCTGGTAATCATACAAGTAAGCCGAGTACGGATTTTAACCCTTGGGAAAACCATTGCATACAGGGAAACGAAGATATTAAGGATAATACTTGGCGAGGTGAAAGGAATACATCCTGGGGTTTACAACCAAATACTTATTCTGACATGTCAAAGAACGGGAGTGCTAATGCTAATTCATGGAGAAACGAAAGTTCTGGATGGAAAGATTGTGGAGCAAGTTCAAGGAGTTGGAACCAAGAGACAGGAAGGGTACCCTTTACCAGTTATTGGAGTACCAGTAATAAAAATAAGCGTGAAGAATACAGTTCATATAGGGGTAGCAGAATGCCAAATGGTAGGAGCAACCAATGGGGGCATAAACCAAGGGATAGGTCTAACTGGGGCCCGAAAGATTCTGTAAATATCCATAGAGGCCAAGGGCAGTTCAATGCAGGTTGCCGAAAACGAGAAGGTCCTGATCACTATGTAGCAAACCATAAGGGCCCAAGGTTACAAGGGGATGACCAACCTTATTTCTGGAATGGAGGTAACGATAAGAGGCCGAGTTATGCAGGCCAATAATCTTAATTGTGTGTGTTCCTACAATTTTTGGATGCACTTCCAGTGTTAGATGATAGGTCAAAAGTACATATCAGGTGCTGGTATCATTGTATCCATGTATGGAGAGATGATAGGTGTTAGATGAGATTGTGACACCCTTTTTAAATGTGGTGTCTGTGATCTTATGTGCTGCTATGAGCTATCCACCTATTTTGGTTTTTGTTAGTATAGAAGTAATATGGATTAATTGGCTTTAGTAGTGGTGTCATTGTGTTTTTATATGCTTTGGTGTATATATAGTGTTTGTGTTGGTGAACATGGCGTAAAAAGCGCAATTTTTACTCTTATTTGATGCTTCACCCTTACACTAATATTAGCAACATAAACGCTGTATACCAGGCCAAAAACATTATTCATCCATGTGTTAAGTTGCAATTGTGTCCTCTTACTATTACAGATTTATTACTTCTCTCTTTCTAATAGTGTTGTGTTTTGTTTTGTTTTGTTAACTGAGTGCATCTCAAAGGGAAAAAACTACTCAATGCTTTTAATTCCATTATTTTGCTGGATCTTGTTGTTAGGAAAAATAAACAGTGTTAATATAAATGAATGAATGTG
Source organism: Beta vulgaris subsp. vulgaris (assembly GCF_026745355.1). Taxonomy (NCBI): domain Eukaryota; kingdom Viridiplantae; phylum Streptophyta; class Magnoliopsida; order Caryophyllales; family Amaranthaceae; genus Beta; species Beta vulgaris. The sequence continues at coordinate 8,371,249 of NC_079203.1, forward strand.
GGCCAAGATTATTCTGTGTGGATTGTCATGACGTACAGAGAGCACGCTGCTACTCCTATCTCATTGATTCTATTTTTTCGCGGGATTAAAGTAAATAGAATACGTCCTCCGTTTTTTATTACTCGCTACATTTCTCAATTCACGGATTCTTAGGCAATTTTTGGAGAAGGAAGAGGTAGAGAAAAAGAAAAGAGACTCCTAAACTACTTGTTACAAATAACATCTTGTTGTTGTATCGAAACATATAAATATTGACTAATCTGGCTAACATTGAACTTGGTAAAATGAAATAGTTGAATAATTGAAAAATGAGATTATTCAGGAATACACATTGAATGCTGAGATTATTTCTGCTAGTAGATCCATAATCAAAAAAGTGTTTGTGATTGTTCCTGAAGAAATGAAACAAAAGATAGGTAGAGCTAGGACAATTATTGTATGAGGTCTACCCAATGCTAGATGTAGAGGCATAAAATAGATCGATATGAACATCATGGGTTGTCCCATAATAAAACCAGTTGTTGTTGATACCTTCTTCTCGGTTCCTTCTTCTCCTTCTTCCATAACCTGAGCTCGGAGAAGGAAGAGATAAGAGGCCCCATGGAGAATGTGGTCAGAAATCCATAGTAGAGTCCGACCACAACGATCGAATTGATTATCTTCATGCATAAGGATACTAGATTATCTAGTAGAAAAGATTGAAAAATCATCACAAACCTCCCTTTTTCTTTTGTATTGCAATTTCTGGATATGTGAGAGGAGAGAGATAGAAAGAGTTTATTGCCCAAGAAGGAAGTGTCGCAAGTAATGTCCCACAATGGAAAATGTAGCAAGTATTATGAAACGGAGGAGTATAAGAGAAAATTAAGATTATTTAAATAAATAATCTTAATTTATTTATTTCAATAAATATTGTATTGAAAAAGGTGATTTAGGAGAGAGAATAGAAAATAATTGGCGAAAGAGCATTAAATGGTAACCCTTGGGTTAAATAAACAAAGCAGAAAACGAATTTCAAGAAGCAAATAAATGATGATGATATGGTTGTTCTAGCAAATTGCGAAAAAATATAAAATTAAATATATAAAAAAGCACTATATTTTGGAATATCCGAAATGGAAATGAAACACTATATTATAGGACGGATGGAGTATAAAGCATTGCATTGGGTTCTAAAATTTAACACAATTGACTCCCAAATATTCACTAAAATAAGAAATACGAGAACTTGCAATGCTCAAAACTACTCCCTTCGTCCCAATTTATTTGCTACATTTACTTTTTCACACAGACCAAGAAAACAGTGGTGGACAAAATTCAAAATTTAGGGGAGATTGAAATTTCCCCGAAAAACTTGAAAAAAAATTTCAGACTTAAAGGGGACTATATATACATGACCATTTTGCATTTGAGAGAATTTCACCACCACAATCTCATCTTTGAGCATTTCACCACCAAGACCATCAAAGACAACAACCAACCAGCCAATTTCTTTGGGGGGGGGGGGTTGGGGTAGATTCACTCTCAGAAAATTCATCATTGAGTGTTTTATAGTGCCATTTATGATTTAAAAGCTTCACTTGAGGAAAAGTGTTAAGCATTCTCAGCTTGAACATGTCTGGCATCCATAACTTAGCTATGGCCCCCTAGACAGTTCTACTGATAACACCTCAACGCCATCCCCATCAACTCAACCTATACCACAAAATCAACCACCTTTTGATCTCAATCATCCACTGCCAGAACCAAATGCAGAACCAGAACCACATCCACAACCACTGCCAGAGGTCTTTGTTCTTAACAGACCACCAGTAGCTGCAACTCCAGAAGAACAAGAGTTCTTCACTGAAATAGAACAACAAGTAAATGGTTATGAGGAGTTAGTTGCTGAGTGGTTAGATGATGACTCAGATGTCCAAGTCATAGAATATGACTGAACAGATAGTGAAACAGATGATGAGCAACAAGAACAACAATAGCCAGAAGAAGTGGTCAATAGGAGCAAGGTATTGGACAATCATGGGAGAGGTCATGTTGCAAACAGGCTACAACAAGTAGCACAAAGAAATAATTATGGGCAGTTCACTTTACCTCATGGAACTATATTAAGAATTACAATTGAGTTGAAGACTTCATGGTGGACAGTTGGTAGAATATGGAAGAATGTATCATAATAACTCCAACAAAATGCATCAATAGAGGTGAATCACAAAAAAAACAGGGAGGGTAGGCAGGAAAAGAATTCAGTTGGATCCTCAAAGACTAAATTCAATTCCACTAAGGAAGAGGACAAGTATAAGATCAACAACAGCAGCATTAGGTATGCACAAGTCAACCTTGCACAGGTTGGTGAAAAGGGGTGCTATAAAGAAACAAAATAATGCCATCAAACCTCATCTGACCCCAGCACATAGGATTGCAAGGGTGTTGCGGTGTTGGGTTCCATCATACCAAACACTATCCAAACAATACCAAAATTCAGCAACATGTACAATGTGGTTCATGTGGATGGGAAATGGTTTTGTATGAGCAAAATTTCTCAGAGGTACTACCTAGCCATAAGTGAAGCAGAGTCATATAGAAGATGCGAAAGCAAGAGATTCATAATTAAGATAATGTTCATAGCTGCACTTGCAAGGCCAATTATCACACTCAATGGTGTGGTCATTATTGATGGGAAGATAGGAATCTTCCCATTCATAGAAGAGGTGGCAGCAAAGAGGTCTAGTTGTAACAGAGATGCAGAGGTCATTGAAACCAAACCTCTACTAAGGATCACAAAAGAAGTCATAAGAGAGAAGCTAATAAACCACATACTGTCAGCCATAAGAGAGAAGTGGCCAGAGGATGGATGTAAGCAAATCTGGATTGTCCAAGGCAATGCAAGGTCACACATAGCAAGTGATGATGCTCAATTCAACTTAGAGGCAAAAAAAAGATGGATTCGACATAAGATTAATCAATCAGCCAGCACAACATCCTGATATGAATGTGTTGGATCTTGGTTTCTTTAATGCAATTCAAACATCAAAAGATCAACTTGCACCTAGAACTGTGAAGCACTTGGTGAAGGCAGTGAACAAGGCCTATGACAAGTATGATCCTAAGTTATGCAATCACATATGGTTGACTCTACAACAAGTGATGAAGGAGACTCTTATAGTCAAGGGTAACAAGAATTATCACATACCACATATGGGGAAGAAATCACTAGAGAGGAGGGGTGAGTTACCAACATCCATTGTCATTAGTCCACAACTAGTAGAAGAGAGCAAAAAATGGGCACAGGAAGGTCATATTGAAGATGAACAACAAGAACCAAACTATGCAACAAGTGGGGAATCAGATTCAGATGATGGTATTGGCATAATATAAACACAAACTGCAAGCAATGGGCATTTGAAGGCCATTTTTTGGGCGTTACAGTAAGAGATGAAGTTAACCTTTTTGTAATTAAAATACACCACATATAGGTTGGTTACACATTTTGTATATGTACATGAAAATATTTTGTATTTAAGCTTTACATTTATAATATGAAAACATTTTGGGTTGCATCATTTAAGTAAAAAAAACAGTGCATGTAAAGTTAAGTAAAAACATTTCATATTTAGTTAAGTAAAAACAGTTCATGTAAAGCTAAGTAAAAAAACAAGGAGGGTATCATTGAATCAAACAAATGAGTGACAAAAAAAGAAAATCAAATTAAACATGCATAAGATACATTGGTGCAAGATAATTTCAATCAGATTTCATCTTTTTATCACTCATATTTAAGACAAAAAGATAATCAATTTAAACAATTTGAAAATACAAGTTAGGCATGATTAAAATTCCTCTCAGGGAGCCCCCACTCATCCATAAAACTCAACACATGAATTCAAACAGAGGAAAAGTTGAAAAGAAGAGCACAAATATCTGGTGGCAATATGAGTTATATGGTGTCAAAAGGCATCATGCCCAAGGTATAAATCATCAGACCTCATTCATCATTGAGGAGTACATTGCACCTCTCATGTAAACATATTATAAGTCTTTAAAACTCTTTTGAACAGCCTATATAACACCACAATAACATACATAGGGTGAATGTTCTCGAGCTACAATCTGCAATTAAACCCTTTGAGTGGATGGATTGAGACTGAACACATCATCCCCTTTTTTTGTTATTGTTTAGCCATTTACAGTTTATACTCTTAGAGACCAGGAGTATTACAATGATTGAATTTTTGTTTTTGTTTCGCCGTTCACAGTTTATACTCTTGCGGGCCAGGAGTATTACATTTTTATTTTGTTTTGTCGTTCACAGTTTATACTCTTGTGGGCCAGGAGTATTACAATGATTGAATTTTTATTTTTGTTTCGCCGTTCACAGTTTATACTCTTGCGGGCCAGGAGTATTACATTTTGTTTTGTTTTGTTGTTCACAGTTTATACTCTTGCGGGCCAGGAGTATTACATTTTTTTGTTTTGCTGTTCACAATTTATACTCTTGTGGGCCAGGAGTATTACAATGATAGAATTTTTTTTTTTTTTTTTATGGTGTGGCTGCACTCGAGTAACTTTTATGTTACCCTAGCTGCCTATGTACTTGTCAAATATCAACAAATTGCTTTTACAAGATCAAGCCAACGTAGTTCAAATGGCACGTATATTTTATTTCAACATATGCACTTCATCCTCTTGCTTAGGAGTTAACAATGCTCTTACTTTTCACGAGTAGTAGCGCTTTAGAAACTTGTCGTTGATAGGCCCCACCCGTAATCTGTTGGCGTCAACAATCTTATAGGTGCCATTAGTGTATACCTCTTTGATAACGTATGGACCATCCCATTTAGAACTGAATTTACTTCCCGTCTTGCGAGAAATACTGATGGGTCTTTTAATTGCTAGGACCATGTCTCCAACTTGAAACGAGCGAGGTCGAACTTTCTTATTGAAAGCGCGTGACAGACGAGCTTGGTAGCACTCAAATTTTTATGGTGCTTGGAGTCTTTTTTCGTCAAACGCCTCCAACTCAGCAAGTCGGAGTTTATCATTTTCATCAGAATTTAAGCCTTCTTGTATGGAAATTCGCAATGATGGAATTTGAAGTTCCAAGGGGAGAACGGCCTCAACGCCATACACCAACGAGTATGGTGTTGATTGCGTTGCTGATTTATATTTCGTTCGGTATGCCCATAGAGCTTCCCCTATGTTGTGTGAATTTAAACTTCTCACATAAGTTTTTCATCAACTTATTGTAAAATGGTGTTCCATTATCAGTTACAATTCATTGGGATACACCAAATCTGTCAACCTCGTTTAAAGTATCAAAGAGTATGGGGTTGATTGTGTTGCTGATTTATATGTCATTCTGTATGCCCAACGAGTATGGGGTTGATTTGTACTCAATATTTTTGTGGGGGTGTCAGCAGAGTTTTTAGAAGATTGAGAGATGTTCTTGCTTGAGGCCATTTCTCAGATTTGTTGTTGATGACGAAACATAGATGAGAGACAGAGATAGTCCCACTGAGCGTGCCAAAATCTGTATACACAAATTTCGAGTCAAAATAATATAAGACATGAAACAAAGTAACAAAGAAATTATTTTTCAATAAGTGTATTGAGTACAAATCTCTGTAAACAATTTATAATAAAAATAAACTAAGTCCTCTGTTCTGTTTCGTAGCTTGAGAGTGACACGTGTTGGTGTCGACGTGGAGTTGAATGTAGACTGACTTGTTGTCACCGTCAACCTGAGTTTGAGTGTGGGATGGCATTTTGTCAACGTCAACCTGAGTTTGGGTTTTGTTTGGGTACATTCGAATGAGGGCTGACAAAGCTTGAATCTCAGTCGAATATGTTTGAGTATATCTGAACAGTTGGCACAGGTTTGATATGCTTGTTGACTAATTGCAGAGAGAATTCTAAGAGAATTTTATGAGCTCTTGAGAATAATGATTTTTCCGGTCCCCTCAACTGAGAGATGTGAGGTCTATTTATAGGGAATGGGGATCGCTTCATGGACTTGGTAATTTATGGAGTTTGGGCCCGTTTATGACTTGGGAGTCTTTTTTACCTTTGTCATTTGACCACCTTATTCGGACTAGTAATATAGGCTAGCCCAAATATTTTAGAACCCAAATTATATTTGTTTAATTTAATTTGAATATGTTATTTGAGTGGAAAAAATTAATTAAACTGGGCTAATCATATTTATTTTTAGCTCAATAATAATTAATTTATTTTAATATAAAACACTAATAAATTTTTAGTGTCTACAATTGCATTAGTTTTTAGTACCAATTTTCCAACAATAACTTGCATTGGGTGTCTTAAGTAGTAAATCAAACATTCAAGCTTATAAAATAGCCAACATGGTAATACTGCTGAGCCTGCTATTTAATGATCTAAACTAGTTATTAGGTCCGGGCTATGCCCCGGATAAGAAAAAATTTCATTTATTAATATAATACTTTATGATAATAACACTAAATACAACTTAGCCTAATGGTTAGAACTTTAGTATATGTATATGAGGTCTCAAGATCAAAACCTATACTATACAATTTCTTAATTTTTTATTGTACGTGGATTACATGAACTAAAACTCCCTAGGGAGAGCGCCATGTGGCACAGTTTCTTGTTTTCGCACGCCTTTTAATATATTTGTATAAATAGATTTGGGATTATTAAAGATGAACGACTGTAGTTAGGTTGTTAATTGTTTCGCATCCTTTTTTCCTTTAAATGCATATGTAAAAAAAGAAGGCTACTTAACTAAAACTTAGGAAAACGGAGGAAGCATCCCTTTCTAGAAATCCACATATTTTATTTTTTATAGGATGAAACAAATATTAGAATTATTCAGATATTCAATTTTTAAATACTAACTTTACCTTATTATTACTAGAAAACAATATATTGTATTATTGAGATAGTTATTGTGAAACATATCTGATACAATGGACTATAGAGTATTCTTGTATCATAATACATTATACATAAGGATGAGGAGCTAGCTCATGTGGTAGAGCACTCCCCTCTGATCCTTGAGGTCAGGGGTTCGATTCTTACCCCCAACATTATGTTGGGGGGTATACCCTTAGCATGCTTTGCATGCTTTACCAGCCAATGTGCTGGTAGTTCCTACAAGGCTAGTAGCCTTGGTAGTAGGGGTTAGCCCTTGGGCTGACTTAATTTCCCAATCAAAAAAAAAAAAAAAAAAAAAATAATACATCATTTTAGTGATCGTACATTTGTACGCATATTAATTTTTTTCTCTTTTTCTTTGTAAGATAAAGAGAATTTCCTTGTAAGGAGGGGAAAATTGCTTCTTTCAAGGAGGTGAAAATCGAACCACTATCACAAAGGTGGAAGAAGAGCTTTACACTAATAGATTAACCTTACACTGTTACACATGTTACATTTAAGGTGGTTTGTTAAACATATTTAAAGAGCTCTAAATAAGTAGATAAATAGAATATAAAGAGAGTTCAATAAGCAATAACCAACTCTTAAGATGTGTACTATATATCCAAGTATACAGGGAAAGAAATAATACTTCACCTGGGTCTTTAAACAAGTGGTAAGTCTTTCACCTGGGTCCCCTCTACAACTGTCTTCCACCTTCAATAAAAAAAAAATAAAATTTAGGACTTCTTGTTTGCTTCTCCAACATTCTCTCACACCTTGCATGTTAAGAGTTCCCCACTCCGACTCAATAATACACCCTCCTCTCATCTCTCTGCCTGTCTTTGCAAAGGAGTACGCCGGCCCATTTGATTTCTGATGGACAAAAGCTGCTTTCCTTGGATTTTTTTGACTTCCAATGTGCTAAAACATATGATATGTTTAATGGCTGTTTGAGAAAATGGATGTGCACATTAGCATATGACTAATCCGTTACTTGCACTTTGTTTTGCGTCGTTTTAGGGTCTGAAAATGACAGACTAAATAGTGCATAATATTATTGAAGTCAATCATAGTATAAAGAAATTAAAATTGTGTACTATATATTACAAAATGGGGAATCTTCAATGAGATAATTACACATCTATCCTCCATAATAAACCATATGTGATTTTATGTGATCAAATGTTTGAATTTTTAGACCGAAATTTATAATTTAAGGAGTTATAAGGGTAATATTATATGCAAGATTTAGCCTTATGTCACTCATAATGGTTGACACAATTTAACATTGATCTCCCAACATTTGAAAATATAATTTGTAATATATTAGCAATATAAAACATATATATATACACTATAGCAGATTGGATAGAACACCCGCACTGAAATTGATTTTTTTTATCAAAATTATACATTTTCCTTTCAAGGAGCACAACACCTTTCCCTTTCCCCTTTACCATCCACAATCCTAGTTGTTTGGGAGCCACTTCCCATCAACTCCTTCAAACTCAAGTTTGATGGATTCGCCAGAGATTCTTCAACTGCAACATGAATTATCATTTGTAATCCGGTGGCTACATCCATGCTCGCGCTTTCAACCTTGGTTATACTTCAGCTTTCATCGCTGAAGCTTCTGCTCTACATCAAGGTTACTCCTTGCCATCTAGTAGTATAACAATAAATACATCATCATCAAAGGCGATAACATTCTCCTCATCAACGCAGTCAAAGGTATTTGGGCTCCTCCATGGCAAATAACCAATATCACGAAGGATATCAAACTTCTTATGAATAATAAGTTCGATAGTTGGTAGCTCAATCTTATCTTTCGAGAAGCAAATCAAGCGACTGATTGGATCACTAACATTGGTTATTTAGTTTCACCATCTCTTATTATCACTCCTAATAACTCTTTACTTTCCTCGCTCTATCCTTGTAAATGGCATATTAGGAGTTTCCGATCCCTTAAGTGAAAGATCTCCTAATGTATTTTTTTTACTTTATTAACAAAACGTTATTTAATAGTACTTGCATATAAGTATTATTAATAGTTTTTATATGTTGATTAAAACAAGAAATGATTGGAGGACTGAGGGAGTATCAAAAAACTCACAAAGTCATTTAATGTATATCCTTACACAATAGTAGACCTAATATTTTAGTTTTGGAGTGCAAGTTACAAGTTTTGTGTCTGATAATTTAAAGTTGTCGTATCGACAATTACTAGTGGAAAAAAGCAGTAGGGCTGCGCTGAAAATGGCATGTAGGGCTGCGCTTTTTAAGGGCAGCCCTTTCCATCGCAGCCCTTCACTATTCAAGTAGGGCTGCGCTAGTAAAGCGCAGCCCTTCACAACGAAGGGCTGCGCTTTTTAGGTAAAAGCGCAGCCCTTCAAGCTTAGAAGGGCTGCGCTTTTACCTAAAAAGCGCAGCCCTTCTGACCCAAAAAAAATAAAAAAAATTTTTTTTTTTTGCATTTTTTTTTGTATATTAGATATATCTACTCATATTGTTTAAACAATCCAAAACAAAAATATATCTTACAGCAAAGCAAAAAGCACAATCAACTCATTTGAAGCTACAATTAACCAAGTTTTTCTATAAGAATTGCACATTTCAACAGAACTATCATACAAATAAACAAAATAGAAAGTATAATGAAACAGCAACGAACTAAACAAAGGCAACAAAAATTGTTCAACTGGAAATTGTCTACACACCATAATCCACACTTACAACATTATAACTTAAACCCTAAAAATCAAAAAAAAATGATATTATTGCATCTAAACTAAAAAACGAAATTAAATAAACTAAAAAACAAAAAAGTATAATGAAATCAGATCTGAAACTAAAAAAGTATAATGAAATCAGAAAATAGAGAGAAGGAAAATAAAAAAACGAACGAAAATTGAAAAACAATCAAGAAATTAAGAAAATGAACTAACCGTAAAAACGAAAATTGAGAGTGATTACATATCTAAAAAATGAAAAAATTACAACGAGATCTGAAATCACAATTAGATTAAAAAACGAAAAAACTCAGATCTGGAATCACAACGAGCGACATATTTTGAGAGAGGAGATGAAATCAGCGACGAACATTGAGAGAGAACTTCACAACATAGCCGACGAACATAGCCGACGAACATCAGCTTTCATCTTCGTCGGCTATTTTGTTCAACTTCACAATTGTGATTGTGACAAAAAATAGCCGACGAAAACGAAAACCCATCGATCTTCAACTTCGCAAAATAGCCGACGAACATTTTCGTTTCCAGATTCATCAATCTACGCAAGCAAAGTGTAAAAAAGAAAGTCTGGGAATGAGGGAGGAGAGAGAGAATGAGACTTGTGAGGGAGGAGAGAGAGAATGAGACTTGAGAGAGAGAATGAGATTTGTGAGAGAATGAGATTTGTGAGAGAATGAGATTTGTGAGAGACTGAGAGGCGCGCGAGAGAGACTGAGAGAATGAGGGAGTAAACCCTAGTTACTTGGTCTTTTAAGCCCGCGCTTTTTTCTAAATAAAAAAAAAAAAACCATGAAGGGCTGCGCGTGTCCCAAAAAACGCAGCCCTTCCTTCAATAGGGCTGCGCTTTTAAGAAAAGCGCAGCCCTTCTGAGTATAAGAAGGGCTGCGCTTTTGTTAAAAGCGCAGCCCTACTAATGAAGGGCTGCGCTTTTTTTAAAAAGCGCAGCCCTTCTGTTTTGTAGGGCTGCGCTTTTTAAAAAAAGCGCAGCCCTTCACTTGTAGCGCTGCGCTTTTAAAAAAAGCGCAGCCCTTCCTGCGCAGCCCTTTCTTTTTTTTCCTCTAGTGAATTAACACAATTTTTCTAATATTTGAATGGTTCAATAGTTATAGATTTTACTTTATTTGGGTGTTAAGTGCCACCCCATGTAGATCCATTGTTTATACTAGGTGGTAAGATATAAAGGAAGAAAGTTGTTTTAGCTAAAGATATAGCCTTTATTCTTTAATTAGGTCAACAATTTTATTATAAGACATAGTATATCATATCCAGTTATTTATATCTCGCCCGAATTTAGGTCAATTTCTGGTCCATATTCATAATAGAGCTAATCAAGATGATAAATCATGTCAGTTTGTCTAAATCCCATTCAGTCGAGCTTGGCGGCCGGACTTTTTGGGCTTGACATAGCTTTTTCTTACTATTTCTTTCTAATTCTAGGTTGACATAAATCCTTGTATTATTCTCTTGACTCAATTATATACTTTACACGGTTTGACTTTTGCATTATTCACGCATCATACCCCTTCTCCTTTGACCGTATTTTAAGTAATTATAACTTTTACATAAGGAAAAATATAGTCACATGAGATCTTGTTAGATTCTTCTCGACATATATTTTCAAAATATCTCACTTTTATAACTTTTTCTTATAGGGAATTACAGACATTAATATTTGAAAACTGTATTGGCAAGCGTGTTCAGAGAAATTTTTCAAGTATATTGAAAGAGAGGAAGTATGATATTTAGGAAAGTGAACGAGGGACACAGACAATGATAATGAAGCGTATCGTTCAGATAATCTAGTTGTCTGTCTAAGTACGATAGTTGTCCATTCAAGCCTGTAGTTGCTTGTCCATACAACTCTTTGGAACTCCTTTACCTCCAATCTTGTAGCTCCGACTTCTCCATATTCACTAACAAATTAGGCTTCACTCAACGAATAATATATTTAATATTGAATCGTATTTCAAGCACACACTAAAATGTAGTAATGTATTCCGCCTCTTCTTCACCGTGGGCAGCACCACCATCCATGGCTGGTGAAGGCAAAATCTCGAATCCCCAACCACCACCACCTACCACAGACTATCATCCGGCTCAATCCGTGAGTAACATCCGTAATGAAATACCCATCATCCTTGATTGGGAAAAATCCCAATATTCTAATTGGGTCGGGCTCTTTGAAATTCATTGTCATGCTTACAACGTTTTGGACGATATTGATCCCTCAACTCCTCATAGTAGCATATCTGACGCTATGTGGACGCGCTTAGATTCGACTGTGAAAAAGTGGATCTATGGTACCATCTCAATGGACCTTCTACAAACGATGCTCTATCGCGGGGCAACGACACTTGAAATTGTATCAAGGCTATCTTTCAAGATAATAAACACACTTGAGCAGTATATTTGGAAAATCAATTCAATTCCTTGCATCTATCGAATTTTTCACATATTTCCTCATATTGTCAACAATTGAAGAGCCTAAAGGATCAACTAGCAAACATTGATCAACTTGTTTCGGAGCAAAAACTAGTCCTGTGCATGGTATCGGGTCTTGTGAACAACGACTTTGACACGGTTGCATCTATGATTCAACAAATGGATCCACTTCTATCCTTTGAAACCGCCAGATCAAGACTTCTTCTTGAAGAGGCTCGTCGAGCACAGAAACTGCTTGGCAAGCAACAGTCTTTCGTGGTTCAATCCACGATGCATCCCCATCCAAACACTTCGCCATCACCTACTCAACCACCTTCTGGTGATGGTACAGGCGGTGGGGGACGGACCGACGACAGAGGTCGCGGTGGCAAGAATAATAGAAAAGGGCGTGGCAGAGGCAAGGGTAAACAACAACATCAACAAGGCAATCACTCCTCGTTTTCTCAGCAGGCCCCAATCCCTCCTCAAGGCAATTATTGGCCCAACAATCAAGCCTAGTCCACACCATGGCAGCCACAACACGACAACAATTGGGCCCAGCCTCCTTTTCCATACCCCAGCAGCAACGCCCCACTGACAATTACTCCACGGGCCCATTAGACCAGCCCGTGCGACCTTAATTGCACAGGCCCTTAACAAGCTTATATGGCCTACCCTACTACCTACAGGCCACTCATGACTCCCACGGAGCTCGGGAATGCATTTTCGCCATGGGGTTTTCAATCACATGATGCTTCTTGGTTTATGGACACGAGCTCCACTTCCCAAATGACTAATAATGCCAGTACACTCTTACCCCTTTTTAATTTGAGTACTAATAATCATATTCTTATTGGTAACGGTAACTGCATTCCAGTTACGGGTTATGGCAATAGTTCCCTTCCCCACTCCACCAAACCATTAACCCTCCGTAATGTCCTACTTTCCCCACAAATAATTTAAATAATTTGTCAGAAACGACCTTTTATAATCACTTTTTTGTGAGAAACCACCTTTTAAATTTTTTTGGTTAATTAGCCACCTTTTTGGTTCTTTTTTTTGTTGGAAGCCACCACTTGTCGGAATTCGGTGGTTGACCTCGATTTTCCGGCGTTGACCATCAGATTTTCGCCATTTTCCCCTTTATTCTTCTCCCCCCTCTACCCTCGCATCCCCCGGCAAACCAACCTCTCCTCTTGCATCCCCCAGCAACCCACCTTCCCTCTCGCATCCCCCAAAAACCCTCCTCCCCCCTCGCAACCCGCCGGCACCCCCCCGACCATCCCCATCCTCCCAACCCTAAGACCTTTCCCCCCTTGCATCCCCCTCTCACTCCTCCCCCCTCAAATCCCCCGACACCCCCCCCTCCCGGCAGCCTTCCTACCCCTTCTTCTTCCTCTTTCTCCCTTCCTCTTCCCTTGCTCAGAAATTTCAAAAAAAAAAAAAAAATAAAAATTCAAGGGAGGAAGTTGCTACCAGAAGAAGAAAGAAGCGTGAAGATAGAAGAAATGGCTAAAATATGATGGTCAGCGCCGGAAAATCGAGGTCAACTACCGAATTCCGGCAATTGGTGGCTTCCAACAAAAAAAAGAACCAAAAAGGTGGTTAATTAACCAATTTTTTTTAAAAGGTGGTTTCTCACAAAAAAGTGGTTATAAAAGGTGGTTTATGATAAATTTTTCTTTTAATTTATGTTCCTAAATTCACCATAGATAACTCTTGTTTAATTGAACTTGACCCTTTTGGTTTTTCTGTGAAGGACTTGCACATGGGGAGACAGATTACGAGATGTCATAGTTCGGGGGATCTCTACCCAGTTATCCAAGAATCTCTGCCATCCACATGTCTAGCTTCATCTCTTACTGCTGTCTCCTCGGACATGTGGCATCATCGCCCGGGACATCCGGGAAATGCCACATTTAGTTACCTTAGGAGCAATAAACTAATTTCTTGTAATAAAGAGCATGACTCTACTTCTTGCAATTTTTGTCCACTCGGAAAACATATAAGACTGCCTTTTTACTCATCTTCTAGTACTACCAATTGTGCTTTTGACATTATTCATGCTGATTTATGGACATCCCCTATTCGTAGCAATAATGGTCATAAATATTATCTAGTACTTTTGGATGATTATTCTCATTATGTGAGGACTATTCCCCTCTCTTACAAATCTCAAGTCTATCAAACTTTTCTTGATTTTGTAGAAATCTGTTGTAACGCAGTTTGAACGGCTTATTAAATCCTTCCAAAGAGACCATGCTCGGGAATTTGATAATGATCCCTTCAAACAATTTTGAATCAAACAGGGAATGGTTTTTCGCTTTTCTTGCCCTTACACCTCATCCCAAAATGGCAAAGCTGAACGTATGATTTGCACCATCAATAACTCCATGCGCACCACTTTGTTGCAATCATTTGTTCCCTTGTCTTTGTGGCACCACGCCCTTAAGACGGTCACGTACCCTCTCAATATACTTCCGACCACAATTCTTCACAACAAAACTCCTGCGGAAGTCCTTTTTGGTCGTGTTCCTTCATACGACCACCTTCGTGTGTTTGGGTGTCTTTATATTTGTTTTTCGAACTTAAGTGATACTACTCCTTACAAACTTGCTCCTTGGTCTACTCCCTGTGTTTTCTTAGGCTATCCGCCAAATCACCGTGGGTATAGGTGTCTCGATTTGGCCACTCATAAAATAAATTTTTCCCGTCATGTCATATTTGTTGAAACCACATTCCCTTTCATGACCAAAACAAAATACACCATGTCTGACTATAATTTTCTTGGGTACGATGAGCCTTCCCCTTTGCTCACTCACTTCTTACCCCAATCCTTGGCCCATTCCATCCATCCCCCTGCCCCACATACACAACCTTCGGCCTAGCCCAATGCCTCCCCACCCTCTGCTCCTAGTAGACCCACGCACCCCATAGACGCCCCGCCCAACAGCAGCTCTCTCTCACATGTGCGCCCCACAACTACCCCTGGCCCAGCTTCCTTTGGCCCAGCTACCACTAGCCCAGACGCTTTGCCTTATAACCCCTCTCATGTGTGGCCTTCAGCCTATCAGGCCCACGCGACCCATGCCCTCCCCTCCTGTCGCATGCAACTAAAGAGGGGGATTCAAGTGCAATCCCAAATACGACCTGCTTACACAATCCCCTAGTCCAACACCACATAAATCAGCTTTGCCCAAAAACCACAAACAGGCCTTAAATGACCCAAATTGGAATGCGACTATGAATGATGAATATAATGCTCTTATTAATACGAGGACTTGGGATTTGGTGCCTAGACCTACAGGGGTGAATATTGTTAATTGCATGTGGCTCTTTCCACATAAATTAAAATCTAATGGTGATCTGGAAAGACACAAAGCTCGACTTGTTTGTGATGGCAGGTCTCAGGAAGTTGGCATTGATTGTGATGAGACGTTTAGTTTGTTTGTTAAACCACAGACTATTTGTACGGTTCTTAGTTTCACTATGGCTCGAAAATGGGAAATTCATCAACTAGATGTGAAAAATGCTTTCTTGCACGGTGATCTAGAAGAAACTGTCTACGTGCATCAACCCCCGAGTTTTGTTGATAAACATGTTCCACACCATGGTTGTCGTCTTCGCAAAGCTCTTTATGGCCTCAAGTAGGCTCCTCGGGCATGGTACCATAGATTTGCTCAGTTCTTGCTACACATGGGGTTTGTCATCACCGTTAGTGACTCGTCATTATTCACATTTCATCATGGCTCAAACTCTGTCTATCTCTTGCTCTATGTGGATGATATCATTCTTACCACTTGTTCTGCCGTTCTATGGGAAACCATCATCTCCAAGCTCAAAACTGAGTTCCCGATGACTGACTTGGGTCCTTTAAGCTACTTCTTGGGCATTGTCGTCACCCGTACTGCTTCCTCTATGCTACTTTCCCAGCACAAGTATGCCTAGGAAATTCCAGATCGTGCCGGTTTGAGTAACTGCAAGCCTGTTGCAACACCAGTTGACACCAACTTTAAGCTATCTGCTGCTTCAGGTCCCCCTGTACTAGATGCCACCCTTTACCGTAGATTAGCTAGTGCTCTCACTAGTAGAAAAAGGACGATTTGCGCCGACCCATTTGCGTCGCACTGAAACGGAAATGACGCAATAACGTAATTTGCGTCGCATGCAAGGAGGAGTGTGACGCACAAAATGGGTATGTGAGCACCAGTACGAGGTATATGCGTCGCACGTGCCTTTGGTGCGTTGCAAAAGCTCAATGTGCGTCGGACCACCTGAAGCATACGACGCAGATCGTCTCCTCTTTGATAAAAAAAATTCACACTATGTGCGTCGTACTATCCAGTAGTACGTTGCAAAAGAATAAATTGCGTCGGACCCATGGTCCCATCCGACGCAAGCCCACAGCCCAATACTTAAAATATTCTAACATTACAGATTACACGCACTCCTCTCAAGTCTCACCCTCTAACCTAAAACTTCCCTACTCTCTCTAACCGCCGCTACTCCTCTATAGTCTCCTGCTCACCGCCTCAATCTCTAACCTAACAAAAGTAGATCTCAAGTCTCCTGCTCAAACTATCTCTCTCTCCGGCGATTAATAACGACGAACCGGCGATTAATAACAAAAGTAGATCTCAAGTCTCCGACGAGGCAACGCCAGCAACCACTGCCACCGACGAGTCCTTCTTGTATGTTCGATTTTTAATCGATTTTTTTTCCCAAATTAAACGGCGGTTTTATCGCTACTATCTTCTCAAATTCAACAACGAAATTTGAAGAACAACGAGATTTGAAGAGGTTCGAGAACGAAGTTCGATCTTACTTTGGCGATTTAGGTTTTTAATATATTTACTGTAATTTCTTTCTTTTATGTTCGATCTGATTTTGTTATTTTAGGTTCAGTTTTTAATTTCGTTTTTGTATGTTAGATCTGAATATTCAAGTTTTTAATTTCGTTTCGTCTTTATCATATTTGATGAATTATATCAGTTTAGTTTTCATCTTGAATTGGGATTTTGATTTTTTTTTATCTTTTCTCATTTCAGCAATGTCGTATTGTGCTCGAGTATGAGTGAGTAGCAGCAATTGATAGCAAACAGGAAGAAGACACCAATTTTTTTATTTCAGCAATTTCCATATGGTCTGTAATTATTTTTTTATTTTCTGTAATTTTCTGTAAATCCTGTGTTTTTTATTTTTTCTTAAACAGATGATTGGATTCATTTGCAATAGAACTTTTGTTTTGGACACAATGCAGATTTATTTTTCAATAGTGAATTAATTTATTCAGTAATCTGGTTGAAGGATGAAGGAAATTTTTTTTTTAATAAAAAAGGTATGATGTGCGTCGCATATAGTGAAGGATGCGACGCAAATTTTTTTTTTTAACCAAAAAATAGCTGATTTGCGTCGCACACAGTGATTCATGCGACGCAAATCAGTTAAAAATGGCTGGGGATGGAATTGGGGGGCTGGCATGATCCACTTGCGTCGTACCGTATAGAGGTGCGACGCAAATAGCTGAACCATCTGCGTCGTTTCCGCATACGACGCAGATCGTTTATGAGTCATTTGCGTCGAGGGCTTTGGCGTCGCACCAGAGTCCGACGCAAATAGGCGCCTCACATCCGACGCAAATTGCCTTTTCTGTAGTAGTGGATCTCCAGTATCTCACGTTCACTCGTCCAGATATAGCTTATGTAGTCCAGCAGGTGTGATTATTTATGCATGATCCCCGAGAGCCCCATTTTCATGCTCTCAAGCGCATTCAATGTACAGGGAACCATTGATCATGGGTTACATTTATATCCTTCCGCTTCGATGCGAATCATTACGTACACTGATGCTGATTGGGGGGGGGGGCGGTGTGTCCGGACACCCGCCGATCTACCTCCGGCTATTGTTGTTTCCTTGGGGACAACCTCATTTCTGGTCCTCCAAGCGTCAGGCAACTCTCTCTCGCTCCAACGCGGAAGCCGAGTATCGCGGTGTCGCTGATGTGGTTGCCGAGTCTTGTTGGCTCCGCAACTTACTACTTGAGCTTCATTGCCCGCTTCGTCAGGCCACTATTGTTTACTGTGATGATGTCAGTGCCATATACCTCTCTCACAACCCAGTGCAACACCACGAACGAAACATGTTGAGATGGACATTCATTTTGTTCGTGAAAAGGTTGCACTGGGTCAGGTTCGTGTCCTACATGTTCCTTCTCGGTACCAGTTTGCTGACATCTTCAGTAAGGTCTATCGCGGCAGCTCTTCTTGGATTTCGGATCCAGTTTTAGCGTCCATCCTCCTCCCGCTATGACTGCGGGGGTGTGATAGAGAATAATACAGGATATATATTTTCTCCGATACTTTAGGATATATTTTGGTGTAAATATCTTTGCATTATCTTGTAAATTGTCAGGTTTCCTAACACAGTTGGGACTGATTATATTGTATCCCTATATATATGATTAATGGCAAAGCACTTCGGTTAAGGGGTTTTACACAATCTAATAGTATTTATTAAGTTTTATCCTAGCCTTATGTCAACTAGGGCAGAGTTTTTCCTCTAGAGTCATATCCAACCAAGTACAGGAGAGGAACATTGCGAACTAACAATTAAATTTAACGGAGTTTAGTACAAATGTAGCATGTGGAAGTGGAATCTACTTTATGTTAATAATGAACATGCTGCGACAAATAAAGAAAGTGATAGCTGCAGATTTCGTGAGTAAGTGCTTATATGGCCTAGGAAGGAAGAGCACACATGATGAGACTTATGAATATATTTAAAATAATAAAAAAATTACTATGTTTTCTTTGTCTATAATGTGAACAACCATTGATGGTGGTACCATGGAGTCTGGCATGTGACCCACTTTGAAAATAAGTTACTATTATTGTTGATGGTTTAAGATTGCATTTTTATGATTAAATAAGTTACTATTATTGTTGATGGTTTAAGATTGCATTTTTATGATTCAAACTGATTAAACAAGACAACGAGATTATTGATTCGAGAACCTATTGAATGGCTGCAAAGTAGAATATTAAATATTCTAAAGTTTGTAGAGAGCTAAAATCTATACTAATATATTAAAAGGCGTTCCTAAGAACGTATATGTGCCACGTGTCACTCTCCCTCATCCAATAACATTATATCCACGTCTTTCTCATATAGTAAAAAAATAAAATAAAAGAAGAATTGTTTACATAAAGATTTGAACCCATAACCTCAAGTATGAAAGTAAGAAATCCAACCATTACTCCACCATACCATTATTGATTTTGTAATCAAAATTAATGATGACATATGAATGAAAAACGTTTGAAATACATATAATGAATAAGATGACTTTTTTAGATGAGTATGAGAATACTTATTTAACTACTAATAAATTGTAGCAAAGAGAAAATCCGGGGCATCGCCCGGGCCTAAATACTAGTTCTATATTTAATCAGAGTGTTTGGTTTAAATTTGATGCATGCAGTCGGAATTAATGGAGGAAAAGCAAGCGTAATTTTTAATACAAACAGACAAATTTACAAGTGATAAATCTGTAGAAATTCCGAAATCCCCCAGAAAAGAGTTAAACTTACAAATATTTTTATCAGAATAAAAACAACATCTTAATGACGGCTAAAAACATTTAAATAGTCTTTAAAAAACCTAATATGAAAATTAGGTAAAAATAAAACTCATAAATTATCAAAATGTTGTTTTCGGGTCCTAAACGAACTCGGATGGCTTAAAAGGCCCGTATGTTACGGCGTAGCGGTGTGTTGGACTCGTTGGTCCATTTTCCTTTTCAAAAAGGTATTTTCATTAAGCATTCTGACACCGGGTGCCTGACTAATAAAAATCATTTTAGGCATTTTTGACGATTAAATTTTTCGTCAAACTGTATAGCTAACCTTCCTACGTCAAAATCCAATCGACTATTAAATTTTGTATTTGTTGAGTTAAGCCTAATTTGATAGTGAATGTCAAGAATTCAAAGCAACAAAATTGGAGGCCAATGAGTTTGGAAGCACTGAATAGGGAGGCAGTTGCCAGTTATAGTGCTTGAGGGGAAAGTTACCTCCATTATTCAAATGATCAAAGTTGATAGTTAAATTTATACATTAAAAGAAAATTAAAAGTCAAATATTACAACTAAAATAAATATTGGGCGTACAATTTTCTACTTAGTAGCATGTGAAAACAAGGATGAAAACAACTAAAAGCATATCAAGTTATATGGTACAACTGCTCTTAAGATATATACGTCCACAACTAGCCTAACTCGTTTAACTTGAAATAATAATTCTCAAAGGAGACATTAAATGACTACTTTTTGTATTTGTTAATTTGGAGTGATCCTTTTATCTCAAATAACAAGATACGGTAGATTTTTGTAGACTAACTAGAAGTTAAATGAAAGGTACAAGCTAACAAGTTGTAGAGGTCATAGAGCTGAAAGATAAAATAATTAAAAGTCAATCAACCCAAAACTTCTATTTCAATTTGTCATATAATGGTTCATAGGCCCTGTAAATAATATGATTCTTAATAGTCAAACAAATGATGTCTACTACTTATAAGAATTTGAAAGAACTCTATTAACCCAAAGAGTAAAATGCTCAGGAGGTACTTTTTTAATTAGAGAAATGAAAATTAAGCTAATCTGTACCAAAACACCTAACCTAAGTCATTCTTTTAGATGATAGAAGAGAACAATCATTATAAGAAGTAAACTAATATAGTAGGGAGGGTAATTATGGACATAGTTAGCCATGAAAACTATACCTAATTTTCCTTTAAATAGCAGTGTTGGAATAAACTGTCTCGAATTGTAAATTGATTTAAATTTATGTTTAGTGGAATCCTACTAAACAAGAAAATTAAAGATACTCTTTCGAGCGCCCTTTAAAGAATGTCTAATCAATAATAAAGTCTAAGATGCTCTTATTTTTGTATATCTCTATCAAAGGACATTTACAACTAGTATCATCTACAAAACATAAGCATAAGATCATGAGATAATGATTTCAAGAAGTTGATTTGGGTATCTCTATCATGCCCCCACAAGATGGATGTCGAAGAGAAAGTTCAATCTTGGAAAATGAATACTTGATGATCGTGTGATCGACAGTTGCTTTGAGAGTCGTGCAACGACACAAATGATAATGACGAAGCATGCTTAGAGGCATAGTGGGGAAGGGAGATCAAAATGATTTCCATCATTTATCGGCGTCAGCAGAGGCTTTTGATCGATATACATGGAAAGAATGAAAAGAGACGAGATAGCAAAAGTCGAAAAATGAATCTATAGCTCTAATACAATGATTAACACTTTTCTACTAGTGACACTCACTAAGGTTGAAAAGGATATACAACATATAGTTCCTAATCGAATTAAGATGTTGCTCGACAATTTTTTTGTAATTCATATAAATCACATTAAAAAATGGCATAACATAACCTCAAAAAGCAAATTTTCATTTATTAAGATGGGATTGGGAAGTGTGTGTATATATATATATATATATATATATATATATATATATATATATATATATATATATGTAAGTGGGGGGGGGGGGATTTGAGTATCCTACTTTACAAGAGACAAGAATCGAACCTTTATCATAAAAATGAAAAAAGAATGCCCAACCCAACCCAACTAGACCAACCTAAATTCATTGAAATGGAAAGAATAACTCAAAGAGAAAAGTATCATAAACTACTTAAATCAATGAACTAGTGTTGCTATCATTTCCGTCACTCACGTTTATAGATTTAGCTACCCTCAAGTGGGCTGTTGATTTAGGTAGTGGAACTATTAATGATAGTAACATGGGATTATTTCATATGTTTCCCTTAAATTGCAAATTTGCAATAGCTAAAAAGGGCTGTTGATTTAGGTAGTGAAAATGCATATAGAATTACTTCATATGTTTCCCATAAATTGCAATAGCTCGATTTGTATGCTTTATCGATGGAAAAACTTAACAATTAGTATATTTAATTATTCACTAATAAAAAGTATAAATATTTAATCTTGTCTAGAGATACGTTAAGATAAATCTGAAAACATTTTACCTCATACATGATGTATTTTGAAAGTTTATTAAAAGCTAAGATTAAAATGATATTCGTGAATCCCTATGACTCACAAAAGGTATCACCATCCTTCTCTTCTTTATTCTTTCCCTCCTTATTATTTTCTCTTTTCTCTTATCATTCGTCAGGATGTTTGAAAATGACCGCCTAATTAAGACTAATCCTCATTTTTTTTTTTTTACTTCATCAAAAGAAAGTAAAAAGTGAAGTATATACATAGAACAAAACAAGAAAAGTCCAACTTTTGTAAGTTCAGGAAAATGGGGAAGTATACTATAATATAAGAGATGTGTCAATTTCAACACATTACTACAAGTAACAACTATTGTTGGTCACATATTATGGATGGTCTAAGTCAATATATTTATCTATCTTAGGGACAGGCAGACATGTAGGACAAGTTTTGGTGATAAATGGTGATATAATATCTGACTGAACTACTAGATTATGTAATTATTCATCATGTTGTAAGTTGTAGAAATATAATTCCTAATGATTCTTCTCTTCCAATGTCTAAG
Source organism: Beta vulgaris subsp. vulgaris (assembly GCF_026745355.1). Lineage (NCBI taxonomy): Eukaryota > Viridiplantae > Streptophyta > Magnoliopsida > Caryophyllales > Amaranthaceae > Beta > Beta vulgaris. Next base: position 8,393,930 of record NC_079203.1, read on the forward strand.
AAGAGAAGTTGGTTGGGTTTGATCAAAAGGCTCTTATTCTCAGAAACACATCACCATCAACAACAAAAGGTAAACAAATTTCCTCACTTCTCTTTATTAATTAGTTTCTCCAAATTAAATATGATTTCTATAATAGTATTGATGCTTTTTTTTTTGGGAAATGTATAAAATCAACAAAGATCAAGAGAAGAAGATGGTTATTTGGAAGGTTAAAAAGGACAAAAACGTTGCCCTCACCATCACCATCACCTTCAACAACACAACATGAACCAATACAAATAACAAAGCATGATGCTGATGATGAAGAGAAAAAACAGAGCAAATGTGAAGATGATGATCTTTTCAAATACCAAGATGAGTTGTCAAAACTTTCAGAAATTGTTGTCACAAATGAAGCAAATCTAAGTTTGTCGATTTCACAGTATGAAAGCCATGTTCGAAGTTTAGCTACCATCAAGATTCAAACTTCTTATCGCGGTTATCTTGTAAGTTTCTTCTATCAATCGTATCATTTTTTTTACAATATAATGTATTGTGTGTGTTTAGACAACGAGGACTGTCTAGTTCATCTTCAAGATAAGCTATATTTTGGACAATTTGGGGACCAAAAGAAAAAGACAGTAAGTCAAAAAATTTAGGTGAAGTTCGAGAAAAACAGGTGGTATTCTTTTGAAGATATGAACAATTACTTGTACATCTTTAATGAACTTGGACTTGCTCCATCATAAAGCAACTCAAAATGCATTTTGTTACACCTAGATAATCACCTTGTATATAGTCAGTTTTCGTCATTTGGTTACATTCATCTAGTATAATAATTGGTTTATGCAAGGATATCTCGTGCATTTTAAAATGTTGGCTAAATTGAACTGGACTTACTCCATGATAAAGCAACTCAAAGTACATTTTATTACATCTAGATCATCACCTTGTATATAGTTAGTTTTCGTCATTTGATTATATATAGTTAGTTTTCGTCATTTGATTACATTCATCTAGTATAATAATTGGTTTATGCGAAAATATCTCGTGCATTCTAAAATGCTGGCTAAATTGAACTTGAAAATTTGGGTGTAGGCGAGGAAAGCGTTGAGGGCGTTGAAGGGGTTCGTGAAGCTTCAAGCAATCATTCGCGGGCGAGCAGTGAGACGGCAGGCCATGACAACATTGAAGTGCTTGCAATCCATTGCAAAAATTCAATCGGAGGTTTGTGCTAAAAGATGTCAATTGATAAGGGGCAAGGACGGAGAGTTGCAACTGCAGGATCTTAGATGTGAAAATCCTAAGGTAAATTTAGACCACTCCAACAAGTTTAATACAGTAGTTTGTTTGGTAGAAATAATTTGGAAGGAAAAGAAAGGAAGTGAAAGGAAATTTATTACTTTCTAATGTTTGGTTCATTAAAAAAAAATTAAGTGAAAGGAAATGGGAGGAATTGGAAGGAAAGACTCTTTAATAGAATTTCACTTTCCTTTCCTTCCAAAAGCGGGGGAATTCGGAAAGAAAGAGAAAATTTATACCAAACATGGGAAATTAAGGTTTTTTTCCTTTCTCTTCCATTCTTTTCTTTTCTCTTCCCTTCCTTTCTCTTCCCTTTCTTTCCTTTACTAAAAATGAACCAAACACACTGTAAGTGATTTTACTGCAGGTTTTTTTTACCTTCAAATTTCACCTTTAATATTGACCAGCTAGTAGGAGAGCTGATCAACTCAGCCCGACCCGATTTTTGGGTGGGTTTTGCACATAATTTTTTGACCCACGGGTCCGAATTTTTTTTTTTGTTTTGGACAAGTTAAAAATGACTTTTTAGTCTATTTTTTGGCCCGGTCCGATTTTGGCTCGAAAAACCCGCTTATTTTGACCCGAAATAGCAGATTTGGGCACAAAATTTTGGCCCGACCCGACCAATGGCCAATTTTTTTTGGCCCAGCTCGGCCTGGTCCAAGATGCGTATTAGATTTCGAAAAAAAGGCAGAAAAATTGCACAAATCGGCTTTCGCTTGAAAAGACTGAACTACATACACGCCCAATAAAGCTTCATCTAGGCCACCATATTGATATATTAGAAATCCTTCCCCTTGTTCTTCAATGTGATACAAATTCGCATGTGAATTGTTATTCTTAACTATCCCCCTGTTAATCCTTAACATCCTCAGTTGGGCTTCAGTCTAAAACAAATATTCAAATTCTTTTTATCTTGCATTCTTCAAAAATAGTCCCTCTCTTTGAAGACTGAGGTCAACATTTTCCGTTCTAATATATGAAAAATTACATTAATATTCAAATGAATCTAGGCCACAATCATTGATAGAGAAGAGTTCGAACCACTTTCAAACTTAAAAGATATTCGGTAAAACCAGTACTAAAGAAAAGATCATTGGTATCAGTTGTTAGAGCATCCCTACTCATGGTCAAAATTGGTCATGAAATTGGATCATCCATGAGGGTCAAAAAAAACATAGCCTCACATTCTTGACTTTTGCAGGTTCTAAGTTGGGTTATAGAATGACTCAATTCATGTTTGGACATTATATGACTCAAAACATGAATCAAATCATGTAAAAGGAGGAGGAAAGTGCCCACAATTATTTTTGACATTGAGATTTTGTAATTTGAATAAATTTTAAAATACAAATAAAAAAATAAAAAAAAATTTCACCAACGGTCATATTATTTTGAGATCTATAAATACACATCCATTTTGTTATATTTTGAAACACTTCCAAAATTAAGTATTTTCTCTCTTTACAGTATACACAAAATAATAAATACCCAATTTTTTTTTAAATCCAAATTAATTACTAAATGTATTTAATTAGGATCATAAATATCCCCAATAATGTTATTTATAATATTATAAATATCAAAAGGTATAAATAATTTATTGATGTAGGAGAGAGAAAATAGGATGGGGTATAGTAAAAAGTAGAATATAAAAGGATGATGTTTTTTTGAGTCATGAGTGAGGTGCATTTATCAACATGAGTCATAAAGCATGATCAACTTTTGTAAGATGAGAGAGAAAGTTGATGAGAAAGAGGGATGACATGTTTTTTTGGGACATGAGTGGGGATGCTCTTAATTCCCTATTTGACAATTGTGAAGTAGCATATTACAATTGTAAATTGGTTTATCTTTCTCATTCTTGTTTAAAATGGGAAAAACTCATACATAGATTTTCTTATAAGCAAGATAGGTTATACAACAAGAACAAAAGCTGTCAATATACATGAAGTATAAGAGAATTTTTTTGAATTATTTTATTCACCAAGCCTGGTAATTTACAACACCTTATCTCCAAGAACATCTCATTTACCATCTTTAACAGACAAATAGATGCAAGTAGATATCAGAAGATATCCATTTTGATCTTCATAAATCTTATAATACTTCATAAATCGACATACTCATTACTATTGTCAAATAGCGGCCTAGCAAATTAGCAAACTGTTGATATCTTCATAAATCTTCATCTCTATTTTATAAAGCAACACATAGAGGTGGGCACGGGCCGTGCCGGGACGGCCCACGTGCCAAGCCCGCGTGCCTCGTGCCACAACTTGCCGTGCCAAAACGGGCCAAGAAATGCTCGTGTCGTGCTGGGCTCGTGCCAAATTGTAAAATCTAAGGCCCATGCACGACCCGGCCCACGTGCCGCGCCATCGTGCCTTATACAAATTTTAAATATTATGAAATTTTAACCAAAATAAGCGTGCCAACTTGTGGGCCGGCCCGTCGTGCTCGTGCCGGGTTCGTGCCAAATTTTTAGAATGTTGTTCATGCATGGCCCACGGCCCACCAATCGTGCCGTGCCATGCTCATAGCGGGCTCGTGCTGGGCCGGGCTCAAATAGTGTCGTGCCGGCCCGGCCCATGCCAACCCTCGTGCCGACCCAGCCCGACCCATGCCTAGCTCTAGCAACACATGTGAGACACCAAAAAATAGAAAAAGGAAAAAAAAAGAAAAAAAAGAGGATAACAACTTGCTTCAGTTAAACGAAAAAATGTGAAAAAAGAAAAGAAAAAATACCACATTTTAACTGAAATGTAATTTTTTGAAAAAACAAAATGCAAAAATAATTTTTCTACACAATAATTTAATTTTTAATATGATTTCGCTCGCATCGCATGCATATATATATATAAGGCTGGTAAATCTTTTAATGCTTCCCTTAGTTTTCCTCATAAACATTAGCAAGTTGTTGATATCCATTTTAATCTTCATAAATCATAAATCTTATAATCCAGTAAAACTGTAAAAGAAATGAAGTGAGTCTTAGTTTGGGCCCGGACTTTTCTACCCAAACTCAGAAAATATGGGCTGAGCCAATTTAAGCTTTTTGGATCCAAAGCTAAATTAGAAAATAAAACATATTTTCAGCCTATCGATCATTTGCCTAGAGCCAGCAAAACGTTGCCCAAGATTAATATTCAACATTTACACAGACCCAAAAATCAAGTTAAGAGCTTTTTTTGGTTTGATAGAAAATATTTGGGTTTTTTTTGCTTACAATAACGCAACATTTAGGCAATTCGCAAATAATAAAGCAACCTTTTGATTATTTCAGAATAAATCAACCTTTATATTCCATTAACTTTGAGTTGCCAAAACCGGTTATAACCTGAACAATAGGTAAAATGGGACACATGTCGCCTAATAGTTGGTTCCTAAACAAATTTTATAAAAAAATTTAAAAACAAAACACTAAAAAAAAACCACCCCTACCCCCACTACCACACCTCTCTCTCCTCCGCCCACCCACTGCCTCAGCGCTCTCTCTCCTCCTCCCCCCACCCACTGCCATACCTCTCTCTCCTCCCCTCCACCCACTGCCTCAGCTCTCTCTCTCCTCTTCCTCCCACCCACTGCTTCAGCTCTCTCTATCCTCCTCCCCACCCACTGCCACACCTATCTCTCTCTCTCCTCCCCCCACCCATTGCCTCAACTCTCTCTCTCCTCCTCCCCCCCCCCCCTACCACACCTCTTTCTCCTCCCCCACCCCAACCACCCTCCGGGCAACCTAAGCCACCCTCTTCCTTACCGTCGGGTACACCGCCACCCTCACCCCACCCATCTTTACCCCCTCCCTTCTTCTACTTGACCCACCAACCGAACCCCATACTCTAAAGCATCCCCCTCCCCTGCGTGGCGCTGCAACCACCACTTTCAAGGCTTCATGGTGTGGCAGTGGGTGGGGAGGGGGGTTGGGTTTAGTTTAGTTTTTTTTTTTTAAAGTTTATTTAATATTATTAATGAGAATTAAGAATTTTAATTACAAAATTACCATTTGTTCAGGTCATCGATCAACTTGACCTATCTAAAATTAATGGGTATAAAGGTTGCTTTATTGTGGAATAATCAAAATGTTGCTCTATTATTTGCGAATCACCAAAAGGTTGTATTGTTGTAAGCAAATAATCCAAAATATTTTACAAGGAAAATGGTTTTTCGGTTGAAACGCAACTTAATATTAGTTTTTTCTTTTAGTTTGATAGAAAACTATCAAGTTAAGAAAGAGAAAATGGAAATTTTGGGAATGAGGGGAGAAAAATAGTTTTCCTTCAAATTTTGGAGAAAAATGTTTACAGAGGGATGAATAACTTTTTTCCCCCTTAGTTTTTTTTTAAAAAAAAACCCTTTCTAACCAAACAACGAAAAATGGAGAAAAGCAATTTGCCAGAAAACATTTTCCTCCAAAATAAATGGAGCCTAATTCAACAGGAGGGTTCTCATATATGTGAACTAAGACTACATGCATCACCTCCAATTTGTTCATAAGAGTACATGTACAATTGGACATATTTCATTACTATTTTCTTTTCTTCATGAAAACAAAAAGGTCCGTTAAGCGATAAATTTTCTTGCTTGTGAAATGATCATTAAATGGTGTGACAAACAATGCAGATACAACTCTGTCGATTAAGAAGGTTGGATAATGAGCTTCTCACAAAAGAAGAGGAGATTGACATTATTTTGAGAAAGAGAGAAGCCATTCTGAGAAGCAAAAGGGTTAAAGCATATTCTTTCAATCACAGAGTACATATCTTGTTTAATACTTTCTTTTTTTTTTCAAAGAAAAGTTGACACAATAATTCCAAATTGCACCTATTTTCTTAAAGTAATAAAAACATTTGATATTTTTGGAATAATCGGTTCATAGTTTCTCAAAATAATCCGAACTGTAAATTTTCCGATATATGATAGACCCAAAATGGATTGGTGATATAACACTTTGGGTTATATTCAGAAGAAGAATATCCCTACTACAAACATGATATAAGATACCTAAATAATTTGTTGATATTATTTTGAGAAGACGGGTGCAAATTGTGATTATTATCCACGCCAAGTTTTCCTTTTAGATAACCTTGTTGCATAAATCTATGTGCTCAAAGAAGTAGGGTTTTTTTTTCTTTTGTTTGGCTCACAGCATTCCGCAGATTCAGAAGATGGCGTTACTCAAGGTAGACTTAGGTACTGGCTAGAGCAGTATGTTAGTGATGAAGTCTCAAAGAAAGAAGACCAATTTGGAGGAAAACAACATAAACTGAGGAACTTGGATAGTGTCAATAACTTTGATCATATGGCATATTTATCTCGAAGATCATTCCAGAAACACAAGAAGCAAAATTCCTATGATGAAGACAACTTATTACCTGCAAATTCTCCTACAAATCTTCCAACTTACATGGCTGCCACTGAATCTGCTAAAGCGAAAACAAGATCATCGACCTCTCCGAGGTTAAAACCTCTACATTTCGAGGCTTATTCCGATGGCGATTCACCTTACAAGAACAAATTTTCACCAATGTCTTCTATCAATAGTGAAGCAACTAGTAGTGGGTATAGCAAGGTTAGTAACAAGTGTAGTTTTTCTTCTCCTCATCAGAAATCACCAAGCTTAAAAGGGGTATGTGGTCCTGTTAGATCAAACAAGAACTTGAAGTAAATATATTAGTTTAGAATTACAAGGGTTGTTGGTGATCAATTTGATACTTTGGGTAGCTTTCTTTTGAACAACAAATGGTGCATATTACCTTCATTATGTTTATTGTGTATTGGTCGGTTGACATAAGTGCTCGTTTGGTATATATGGGAATTTAATTCCTATAGTAAATTTTATATGTAATTCCTAGGAAATAGCCTAAATTTGTTTGATTGACATCAAAGAATTTGCAATTTCCATGAATTTTGATTGACCACGGGAGGAGTGGGTAATTAAATTTCAACATTTTGTAAGAATTTCAAATTTCCAAGGAATTTCCATTGCACCCATTTTTTCAACTTCTTGTCAATCACACAACTCCTATAATGAGAAAATCGTGTGAATTTTTATTGCATACATAAATTCCTGTCAACCAAACGAGCACTAATTCTAAGCGAAAATAATAGTCAAATATTATTGGGTAGCTAGTACCGTGGACAACTTAAGTTACAATTGACATGTAAAAGCACATCAGTTTATCAACCTCTGTTGAACATCACAATTGTTCATCTAGTGAATTTACTCCGGTTCAATCCAAGTATATTGCACTAGATTGGATTGGGAACAGCTAGTATTAAGTTTCCTGAACTAGTGGACCAAAAGTTGTGAAAGAAATTGGATTGGATTGGGAAAAAAATTGTGTATGAGAATAAAGCACCACTACACTAAACAAAGTACAACAGCCACTTAAGGAATATGATCTACAAAGCAGGAGTAGGCTATATAACCCATCCCTTTGTATATGCAATTTTTTAAAAAAAATCTCTCAATCAACTTGTATCTCTTCCACTTTTGAGTTTGGAACATAGGGCACGATTTTAAGCAGCAAATGAGTATTGAGTGAGATGGAGCTAGGTCGAGATTGAGTGAGGCTAATTTTGTAAAGAAAATGTGATTGAAGATGGAATAAGAACCGTTGGATTTAACTCTTTTAATAATCAACTGTTGAAGATCATGATCCATGCATTTATATTTTGGCCAATGAGATGGATAGAGATTAAGATTCAATGATTTATATTCCAACCATTTTCTTCCAAAGAAAAGAAACAACTAGTGTGGATCCCAAGATTTGAGCCACCCTAAAGCATCCTTTCGGATGATTAAAGTAAAATAAATCATAAACATCAAACCAATATGTAAGATTAGTCGTTGTATGGCCTCAATGAGTCATTCAATTCATAGCAGCATTAGTCACCCGTGTACAAGTGTGAAAAATAATTGTGTTAACCTGAGTAAGTTAACCCTGGCATTCAATATATATATAATGTTTACAATACAAACCTATGACTAGTAAACGACCATTCTACCCTTTACATATAATATTATCCATTTTCATATAATATTATCCAATAATACACCCCCTCAATCTGCATGTACAGGGTGAAACAACGGATAGATTGGTACGATGCTTAGTAAATAAGTCAGTAGATGGGCCCTTAGTAAAAATGTCAGCAACCTGAGACTGAGTAGGAACATGTCGTACTATAAGACCTTCCTTAGCAACCATTTCGCGAACAAAATGGTAATCGACGTCAATATGCTTGATACGATCATGATGGACTGGATTAGCAGTGAGATAAGTAGCACAGATATTGTCATAATAGACAATCACAGGACGACGAAGAAAATGGTCAATGTTAGTAAGAAGTTGCTTGAGCCAAATAGTTTCTGCAGCTGTGTAGGCAACTGCCTATATTCAGCTTCAGTGGAGGACTTAGAGACAGTAGGTTGCTTTTTCGAACGCCAAGAAATAAGTTTCTTCCCAAGAAAAACAGCATAACCAGTAGTAGAACGTCGCATGTCAGGACATCCTGCCTAATCTGCATCAGAATAGGCAATAACAACAGTAGGAGAGTTGCTGCTATATAAGTACAGACCAAATACTAGAGTGCCCTACAGATATTTGAAAATTCTTTTCACAGCATGAAGATGAGTAGTACGAGGAGCATGCATAAACCGAGACACCATATTAACAACATAAGCAATATATGGACGAGTCATAGTTAAGTACTGCAATGCACCAACCATACTACGATAATCTGTGGGATCAGCAAGAAGTTCTCCATCAAATAGAGACAATGTTACTCTAGAGACAACAAGATGGTAAATGGTTTAACAGTATGAAGATGAAATTTACGAAGTAAATCAGATACATACTTATGTTGAGACAAAAATAAACCAGAGGGAATACGCACAACCTGAACACCTAAGAAATAATGAAGATCCCCTAAATCCTTCATAGCAAATTGAGAAGAAAGCACATAAATGAATTTGGTAACAAGAGGAGGACTACTACCAGTAAGAACAATGTCATCAACATATAACAGAAGAATAATGAGATGACCACGGTATTTGAGAGTGAACATAAAAGTGTCACAACTGCTGCACTTGAAACCAATAGATAATAGAAAATTACTGAACCTAGAGAACCAAGCTCGAGGAGCTTGTTTCAAACCATAAATGGACTTTCGAAGACGACAAATATGAGTAGGTTTAGATGGATAAATAAAACCCGGAGGTTGACGCATATAAACCTCTTCATTAAGAAAACCATGAAGAAAAGCATTTTTGACATCTAACTGACGAATAGACCATTTAAGAGAAACAACAATAGTAAGAACCAAGCAAACAATAGTAGGCTTAACAACAGGACTAAAGGTTTCAATGTAATCAATACCTGCCTGCTGGTGATTTCCAAAAACGACAAGTCTGGCTTTGAACCGCTCCACCGAACCATCAGAATTATATTTAATCCGATAAACCCACTTACAACCAAGTAAATTCTTATCATAGTTGCGAGGTACCAACTCCCATGTGTCATTATTAATTAAAGCATTATATTCATCAAGCATGACTTGACACCAACGTGAGTCTTTAGAAGCTTGTTTAAATTAGTGGGCTCAGACTCGACAACGTCAGTTTTTAAATTCATTAACACTTTTGGCTTAGATACACCATCCTTTAATCTGGTAACCATGGGATGACAATTATGGACAACACTCGGAACCATAGGGGAATTAAGGGGTCAGAGAGTCACAGATAGGGGAAGGGGAGGGCTCAATCGCCAGGCCAGCATGCGTCGAAGACGCGTGAAGAGGAGCTGGATTGGATCCAACGTGCGCTGGAATTCCAGCAGGCCCAGCAGCATTGGGCGAGGCAGCGGGATCTTCGCTAGATTGGGCAGACGGGTCTGCAGGGCCAGCGAGTGCTGGTGATCCAGCGTGCTGGGCAGCAGACCTTGATGGGGGGTTGGGGATGCCAGCGAGCGAGGGAAAGGGAACTGGCCCAGCAAAGCTGGGCGTGGGGTTAGTGCAGCGCCCATCGAGTGCGGGGAAGGCACGCCCAACAGACGAGGAACTCGAGTTAGGTGGAGGGCAAGCCAACGCTGGTCGAGAGGGGAGAGTCGGACTCTAGGCTGCGTGATCGAGACTGAGGCATAGGGGGCGACGGTGGTAGGGACACAGGAGCCGAGGGCAGCTCGCGTGTTACATTTATGGGAGACCAATCAGAAGTCAAGACCAAGGGTGAGGTGTAAGGCACACTAGACACTGAACCAGCTAAAGTACGATATGGAAATTTATGTTCATGAAAAAGAACATGACGACTAGTGATGACTTTTTTGTAGTAGGATCAAAACATCGATACCCTTTATAATCTAATGTATATCCAATAAAAACACAGGTTTTAGACTTAGGTTGTAGTTTGTGTTTTTTAGAGTTCAAAAACAAGGGGAAGCATTCACAACCAAATGTTTTCAAAAAATGATAGGAGGGAGGACGATGAAACAATTTTTCAAAAGGTGAGACACCCCCTAAAACCGAGCTAGGCAATTGATTGATAGTGTAAGTGGCTGTATATGATGCATCAACCCAAAATTCAGTAGGAAAGTCAGAATGAATAATCATAGTACGTGTCATTTCAATAATATGACGATGTTTGCGTTCTGAAACACCGTTTTGAGCTGGAGTATGGGGACAATATTTTTGAAAAATAATGCCATTATCAGTAAAATGTTGTAGAAGAGGGGAATTATCAAATTCCCTACCTCTATCACTTTGAAAAATTTTAATCTTGCAATTAAATAGATTTTCAACCATCTTTTGGAAAACAATAAATTTAGAATAAGCTTCTGATTTACGACGTAAAGGATAAATCCAGGAATATCGCGAGAAATCATCAACAAACACAACATAATAACGAAATAATTGATTAGACAAAACAGTAGATTGCCAAAGATCAATGTGAGTTTTATATAATGGATATGAAGAAATATGTTCAACGCTAAATCAAAAAGTAAACGATGTATCTCCCTAACTTACATCCAACGCAATCATCATGAAATTTAGAAGTACATGTGATATAATTATTTGAACATAGATTTCCTAAAATACTAGAAGGTGTATGACCCAGACGAGTATGCCACACGTCACCTGACTCCTTAGTGGCTAGGAAAGCAGGAACCAATGATGCAGGAGGGACAAATGTAGGGTGAATAGGGTAGACACCTTGCTTACTAGTTCCCTGAAGCATAACCTTTCCCGTTGTCTAGTCCTTAACAGAAACAAATTTTTTTATCAAAACTCACAACACAATCATTGTCACGATACAAGTTGTTAACAGATAATAAATTATGTTTTAAGTTAGGAACATGACATACAGATGACAACTGGAGGGGACGACTTGTAGTTTTTAAGATTAAATTACCAGTACTTTTAATAGGATATAAGGTACCATTACCAACTACAACAGAATTAAACCCAGTATAAGGAGTGTTAGTAGAAAACTTACCATCCTGAGGGGTCATATGAGATGCAGCTCTCGAATCCGGGTACCAGATTGAATCATTAGCTTCACCACCAACAGACAGTGCAGCTAAGGCTCGAGTGACACTTTCAGAGGAAGAAGGCAAAGCTGGAATTAAAACGTTGAGGGCAATAGGCAGCTTGATGACCTGGAAACCAACATAAACCACAAGTATCGGAAATAGGGGTAGAGTTTATATTGCTACTTGATGAATTACTCCCATTTGAGCGTCCCCGATTAGCATTGTTATTGTTGTTGTTTCCAGAGCCACAATTATTATTACTTCCCCCATTTCCACCATTATTACCACGACCATTTTGATTATTTACCACAACGATTACTGTTACCCCCTCGATTTCTGTTATTCTTGCCCCGATTTCTCCCTCCAAAACTAGTCTGGGAGGGGGAACTTGATCCAGAACCAGTAGATTTAACAGCAAGTACGACATAATGAGAGGAGGAATCAGATGCATCCTTAGAGTTCAATAAACGTTGTTCATGAAGGAGAAACTTAGGACGCAAATCATCAAAGCTAATAGGGAATGGATAATGCAGCAAAGTGGTGACAATGTGATCATACTCAGAATCACGATCCAGACCAAAAAGAGTATACTGCACTAAATCCTGGTTCGACACAGGACACTGAATGGCAGCAAGGGAATCAACAATCACCTTAATCTCACGTAAATAACCATACATTGTCTGGGAAGCAGTCTTTTTAATACGAGTTAAACGTCCCTTGAATTCTATAGATCTAGCCATACTAGCATGCATAAATCGAGATTGTAATCTAGTCCAAATATCCACAGACGTGTGCAACTCATGAACATCAACAAAAACATCACGAGATAAAGTAGCAAATATCCAGGATTTTACTTGCCGATCAATACGCAGATATTCATAAAAATGCACATTAGGAACAAAAGCACCAGAGTCATCAATAACAGTAGCAGAAGGAATAATAGTTGTACCATCAACCATACCAAGCAGTTGATGTGAAAGTAATAAACAAGTAATTTAGGTTTTCCACAATAAATAATTTTCAGGAGAAGAAAGAGTAATCGTTACCAAATTACTAAGATTAGGGGCAGAAAGCTGGGGAAGACCAAAGTGGGACACCGGTGGGGCCGTGGGGTACGACGGCAGGGCCGAGGTTGGTTGCGCGACGGTCGAAGGCGTGAAGCCTGGTGGATATCGCAGAGGGGTGCGAGACGAGACTGGCGATCCCGCATCGAGGCTGGAGAAAGGCGTCGTTGAGAAGTCAAAACTAGTCGACGAGGAGGAGCCAACGGCAAATAAAGGCCGCGAGAAAAAGGTAGCAGCATAGGTCTGGGGGCCTGCAGCGGCGACGGTGGCCGTGGCGGCGTAGGCGGGCGCCGACGAGAACGGCAAGGCGGCAGATGAGAGTGCCGGCAGGGGCTGCGTGAGGGCAGCGTTGGTAGCGGAAGATGTGGATGGGAAATCCATGCCAGGAAAAAAAATCTGGTTTTTTTTTTTAAAAAACTTCTTTTAGAAAAACCTAGTCTGTGATACCATGTACAAGTGTGGAGAATAATTGTATTAACCTGAGTAGGTTAACCCTGGCATTCAATATATATATAATGTTTACAATACAAACCTATGACTAGTAAACGACCATTCTACCCTTTACATATAATATTATCCCTTTACATATCATATTATCCAATAACCCGGAACACATGTTGAATGTGAACCTACTCAAACTTCTCTAAATCTTTACCTGCATCTAAAATAAGAGAGTTAATAGTTCGATTCAAATGTGATTAATAGATTAGATGATAGACAAGTTATCCCGGTCCCTCAATAATTTTTGTTCTTAATGCCCAAAGAAATTCTCTCCTAATAAGAAGTTTGGAGCCATAAAACTTAAATTTACAAAAATTACTGGGAGAAGGGAGCCAACTGACCCGATCCCGAATCTTAGACTCACCAAGAGACAAACAAACCTTAATTCTAGGAGGCAAGGAAGAGGTTATCAACAACTTCAACCACATAAGACCCACGAATTCTAGTTTTATGTCCATAAACTCTAATTAGATCTCCTACATTAGCCGGGAAACATAACTCTTGCTAGAAAACCACCTATGAAGTCTAATTTATATTTCATGACATAAAAATTCAATAGAAAAATTATTTATGTCAATAATAATTAGTAACTTAGAGTATAAATTTGTTTTAGTAATTAGTAATTTAGTATAGCTAATTATGAATTATTATTTATTAGTATTTATCAAATAAGATCAAGTTTTGATTGGGCTTTGTATGGTTTTAGTAAGTCACAATCATGTTTGACTATAAATCATATTAATCTTGACATCTAAAGTTATCTCTTAATATCAGTTATTGACTAACAATTATATTCTAGATTACTCAATTAAAATTTTAGTAAATGTTCTATTAATTTTTAGTTTAATGTTTCAAATGGGCAAGTTTGACTAGTTTGCATGTTTGATTGGATCATTTTTTAATTCCATAGAGGAGAACTGTTCGAGATTTTTGCGAGAAATTGTGGGGTTTGTTCGTCTACTAAGGCTGAGCTATTGGGGGTTATGTGCGGACTTAGCGTGGCTTGGAATGGAGGACATCGAAAGGTGGTGGTGTTAGTGGACTCGGAAGTTGTGGTAAATTTGTTGGGTGGGGAGACTCCAGCCAACTCTCCTTATATTCATATTATTCGAAAATGCCAGACCTTGATTAAAGAGAGGGACTGGATGGTTACCATTGAACACTCTTACCGTGAAGCAAATAAGGCGGCTGATTGGCTCGCAAACTTAGGTGTGGACATGGAAGAGAAGTTCAAATTTATTGAGGCGGTCCCGAAGAATCTTCGAACCATTTTATTGGAGGACTTGGCTGGTGTCGCGTGGCCTCGGATGGTGCCTGCTAATAGTGCCAGTAGGAGCTTCGCGTAAAGGCTCGTCGGTTTCAGTAGTAGAGTGTCGTAGTTTGTTCTTTATGCTTTGTTTGTCTGGCGTCTTTTTCTTATTATTTTAGCTTTGTAATTTGCTCTGGTCTTTGACCTCTTTCAACAACAACCAAAAAAAAAAAATTAATATCAACAAGTCAATCAGAATTCAATCATGAATTTTCATATGATTTGTTTATGCTAAAGATCACTTATATTATCATATTGGACGGGTTGTGTTAGTAGGTTCGTCCCTTTCATGATCAAGATCAGCTCAATCGTATTGCATACAATCATATTTGTTAGCAATGGCAAATCCAGGTAATCCTGTAGTCAAACATTACCCATTTCGGACTATGTGATAATATATTACTCTAGGTTGGTTGCATTTCTCATAGATGAAACTACAAACTACTATGAGTACCACCTCACTTGTTTTTAACCTTGTTTAAATTTAGTTTTAATTTTTTCAATGTAAATTTTCTTTTTTGTGCAAACTTTTGGAACCATATATAATGACCCAATTTCTACTACTTTTCATATCTTTGTGCACAAAAACAAATGTGTTACGGAAGACCAATAGAGTATATATCTAACGATATGTAAGTCGTTATGATACATTATTCTAATTATTATTATTGGTATTTAGGTCTATGTTATTTCACTAGGAACAATACAAGAAAGGGAGGTAAATTGTATGTGTAGAAATAAACGTAATTTTTTGCGAAATTTTAAACTTGAACAAATAAACAAGCTAAAGGAACACAAGGGAATTTTACGAGGAAAAACTTATTGGGCCCAACAAGAAGAAACAACCTCAACCACTAGGGATTTTAAACTCAACTCTTCACTAATTAGGCCAAACAACTTTGTTACAACCTAATTCTACTCACGAGCCACACCTTGAGTTCCTAAACTCAAGTTCCTGAACAACTGTTGTTCCTCTCAACTTCACTAGAAGTTTTCTCACATTAACTTGCTTTACTCAAAGTTTCTCTCTTACAGAACATCACTCAAAGTCCCCTTACCCAAAAAACTAAAATACAATTGATCGAATAAACTTATGCTATGTTTGGATAGCAAGATTTCATTTCAAATCCTAGATTTGGATGAAATCTATTGTTTGGATGGCATGGAATTTGAAATTATGGAATTTGTCCAAATTCTTAACAAAAGCCTATATTAGTAGAATTTGAAATTCAAGCTATTACGTTGTTATTTGAAATTCTCTCCTCATACATATCCCAACTCCATGAGTATTTATATCCCAACTTCACTCATTCTCTTTCTAATATTTATTTCTCTCTCCTTTAGTAAACCCACACTTTTTCTCTCTCTCCATTAAACCTCTATTTCTCTCCTTTATCAAACCCCCTTTACAAAACAATGATTAGGAATTGAAATACAAACTTTAAATTCCAGATTTCAATTCCATTATTTGAAATGAAATACAAGTTTCCAAACACTACCTTAGTGGAATTAGAGTAAGAAGGCAAAGAACAAATGACTTTTATGAGAGAATGAAGGCACTTACACTTTACTTATTTAAACTCACTAAATCACTTAGTCAGACACACTTTGGAACTCAATTAGACATTAGTATTTATAGTGGTAATAACTTAGAACATGGGATTAAAACATGTATTAGTGGTAAAACCATTTTTCCATGATGTTCCTTACTCGGAGGAACACGTTCCTCAATCATCCCATGATCTCATGATCACTATTAAACGTGGGAGTGTTTCAAGTTAATTGCTCCTTAATTTTAGTAACCACTTGAAGCATTATTTAGAAAATCTGATTTGATTAAAACATTATAATTATTAATTAAAATCGAAAATAAAATCCGTTTAATAAAAATATTATCTTTAAATTATTTACGTAAAAACCGAAAAGTATTTTTATTATTTTTGGAAAAATAAAATCTTTTCCTCAAAAAGATTTTCCACAAAATCAGATTTTTCCTTAAATAAAACTGTTACCTAGATTCTAGGCATAATTTACTCAACTACTGTCATAAATGTACTGTAGTAATGCTTCATCCTAAGTCTAGTTCCTTTTAATTGTTAGTTTCTTTAACTTATAAGTTTAGCGCCAATTCGTCTGTTCCTTTCAAATGAACAAACGATCATTCTCTTTCTAAATTGCCATTGTTCCTTACCAATTTCACTCGTTCCTTTACAATGGAACTAGAAACAACAAGCCTCGCTTTAGTCTTCTTGCTCCAATGCTGCTCCAGTACCAAATATAGAAACATCTTCACTTAGTCTTCAAAATCCAAACTTGATTTCTTCCTTGACATAGTATTCTCTTTGCTCCTTTCATTGATACCTTGAAATTCACTCACTTAAACAACTTGTTAGTCCAGTACTTAGTTTGCATATCTTTGTTCCTTTGTCATCATCAAAACTAGGGTTCAACAATTTCCCGCTTTTTGATGATGACAACAAAGGTACAAACTAAGGAAATAACAAATAACATAAGAGAATGAAAAAGACAAAATAATAAAATAAGAAATGATAGAGCAAGAGTAAGAATCTTAATTTTGATTATTCATTTACCTCTTAGATTAAGAATCTTAATTTTGATTTTTCATTTACCTCATTTTTTGTAAATTATATTTTTATTTTTATTTAGTATAGTTTGTTCCGTAATCTTTTTTCCCCCTTTGTCATCGTCAAAAAGAGCAAACTCTACGCGATTTCATGAATAGAGATCAATACCTTGAGACCAATTACAAGCATCATAAAAATGGTTAAGTTAGGATATGCAAATGGTAGACTAGCTCAAACATCAATCATAGAATACTAGTCATTCCAAGTAAGAAATTATGCACATAAATCGTAAACGTAGACAAACATAGCAAAAGTCATGTATTTATAGCACTTGTTCCTTAAAGTACACAAAGAGATAAAGAAAGAAAAGAAAAGAAACAAAAGCTAAGTAGTCTTATTCCTTGAAGAGAAACAAGAACTAGATAGTAGGAAGGGAAGGGGAATGGTGTTCCTCAACAACTTCTTCTTCAACCACATCTTCCAACTTCTTCATCAGCTCTCCATGGTGCTCATCAAGTTGCTGCTTCAAACTCTTAATGGCTTGGGCAATTGTCTTCATGTTCTTTTGTTGCTCAATCACGTTATCACTAAGGACTTTCATTAAACCCAGCATCTTATCAGTTTTAGCATCTGTCCAGTGAAGGTGATTATAAAACATAATCATGTGTTGTGCAGGAAGACATACTTCATTAACCCAGCCACAATCATCTAAAGGAACTTGTTCCTCTCCCTTAGAACCAGAGGCAGTAGATGGTTTTGCTGGAGGAACTGGGGTGGTTTCTTGTGAAGGACCAGCTGTTCCTGGAAGAGAAACAGATGGGGAGGTGGTGATAAGTTAATTAATTTAGATGGAATAGTCAATGGAAAGGGTTGTCCAAACCAAAAAAAAAAAATCAATTTAGAAGACGAAGTACAGGCGCGGCGAAGTACAAGCGCAACTCCGTGCTCCTCTTACCTACAATATCGAGTAACCTCTTTAATATGAATAGGATATAATGATCAATCCGGTCTCAAGAAAAGTCATGGGCTACGACCATGTACTCCAATACTTCAGAAGTGTGCAAGTGTAAAGCTATTGTTATTCACGTTCCACTTTACTTGATTAATAATTTATTACTTATTATAACTCACAAAGTAAGACAAATAATATAATCATCAAAGAATCATAGACTTCCATTTTTATCTTAGGATTGGATAAGGTGATAATCAACTTAACAACCCAAATGTAATTCCAATATTAAATCCATAGTCTTTCTTTATTTGTTGAATCAAGTCAACAACCAAACCATCCTTTCATAGGTGAATACCAGCTTGCCAAATAAGGCCCTCACTACTCATAAATTAATTAAATAATCTAAAGGGAACAACATAATCCAATACCAATATAATTATTATTCCCTCATATGAATTAATAAAATAAAGTATCCAAATTCCATAAACTTGCATCAATCATCCATACAAATATAATATAATCATCATCATTATCAACATGCTTCACACAACGATATAAAACATGCAAATCTAATTGAATAAAATTACATATGAACTAAAAATAGTTCCCTATACAAGATACTACATAAGTCTCATCCTTAGGACATGATACTAATCCACCCATACATAGATATGTATGTACCTTGTTTAGACAAAGTTTGAGGCCACTTTAACAAGCTTAAAAGTCGCTGAGAGAGAATTCTCCGCCTTACAATAATCAACATAACAAAAAATCAGTACTCTAAGGATAGTTAGCACAGTCCTCTACTCCTCTTATACGTTGATGGACAAGCTTAGCATCTATTCGGTTTTGCAGTTCTTCTGTGGAACCATTGAATTTGATGCCAAGCTGAAGTGCCAAATCAACAGTATTCTAGGCAGTGATTTTGGTGGCCTTGTTTTTTTTCATTCATGCGGGAAAGTTGAAGGGAGTGGTGAGCGGATGAGAGTAGGACTAGATTTTATTTCAAATTTTTTCTTTTGAAGTTTATGAGATCTTTTTCTCTCTATGAGCTTGCTTGACATTGGATGGAATACCAGACTCAAATTCTTGAGAAAATAGTGTGCCCAGGAGAGAAGATGATGAAGAGGATGAGGTTGATGGTCTTAAAAGAGGCCCAAACCTAGATTTCGTTTTACATCATATTATTGGTATAATATTTTTAATGCTATTGATAATTTGTGCGTAAGAAAAATTACAGTATAATAAACTTTCTTTGTTGATTATTAATTATATTGATGATTAATATTTCGTAATGGCAAGTGTTAAAGTCAAAATAACAATACTGCCATCTTTTTACATTAGTTTTATATGAGAAGAGCATTGATTTTAGTAAGTTTAAATGTTAATTTTTGAGAAAAGAACTTAATTATACCATCTAGCGCAATTAGGAGGAAAATGTTTCTTAATTCATAGTGAATATAAGTAGCAATTAGAATTAATTTTGCATCAATCGATATAAAAAATTATCTAACTTACTTTCCCGTCAATAGATCTCCATATATAAAAAAAAGGTCAAATTTAAAATTTTCTCTAGATAGGATAATAATTGATTAAAAGTAGAAGTTTTTTCTTGAAAAATAGAAGTTGGAAAAGTTGGGGACTCCTCTTACTTCCCTGCCTAGAGTTAGGAGTTCGATTCTTCTAGGGCTTTCACGACCATTTTTTATTTTTATTCGTCATAAATAGAGAATTGTTACTATTAATATTCACTAATAAATAAGAAATAAAAGTATATATTTATTACTTGGATTTTTTTTTTTCAATGTATTTCAATGTAATTCTAAGACATCAAATTTTCATCACTTCAAGAAAATGAATTATTTTTAAAAATTGTTTTCAATGATTTTCTAATTATATGTATTACTATAATGTAAATCAAGACTGTGAAAACAATAGTTGGGGCCTGTTCTCCCCAGCTTATTTTCAGTTCAGTTCAGTTCAGTTGCAATCAGTTCAGTTCAGTCCAGTTTAATTCAGTTCAGTTTAGTTCAATCATTTAATTCTCTGATAATAAAACAATAATAATAACTATTATTATCATTATTATTACTATTATTACAATTATAAATAGTAATATCATTATTACAATTATTATTATATTACTCTTATTGTTATTATTACTCTTGTTACTATTGCTCTTAATATTATTTTTATTAATAATAATAATATTGTTATTATATAAATATTGCTAATTATTATTTTGCTAATACTTTTTTCCTATAAGATTCGGCTAATTATATTGAAATAATAATTCAAGCCTAAGAAATATTCATTTCAATTTTATTTGTCATTGTTCAAAGTACAAACTTTTTAATAGATGACAACACTAATAATATTAATAATAACAACAATAATACTTGTCATTGTTGAAATGACAAAAAAAAGCCCCTTTTGATAGTTGAATTACTAGGCAAAAAAAGACCCATTATCTCTAACAAACTTAATTAACAAATATTGAATTACATAATCTTATTACATATAATCAGTTCAGTTCGGTTCAATTCAGTTGTAATAAGTTCAGCTGCAATCAGTTCAGTTGTTTTATGCCGAAAAGAACAGACCCTTAGTCTACAAAACAAACCACCTTAACTTACTATTTTGTGATAAAAGAAATCACTTAAAAAGTAACGCAAATAACAAGTGAATATTAGATATATGGTTGAGATCACAATATCATAGTAAGGCCATATAATTTGAAAATTTGGCCAAAAACCACAATGTAGGAGGAAAAGAGAAATACATATATACTATTCCTTTTTTTTTTAATAAAAAAGATGCGAATTTATTTTTACTTTATACATGTTAATTAATGTACAACTTTGACAATTAATATCTTGAATTTTCATTACTAAAAAAATTATAAATAGAATATTTTAAAAATATATACTTCCTCCGTTTTTTATTAGATGTTACACTTTTCAAATCACGGACTCCTAAGTAATTTTTGGAGAGGAGAGAGATAGAGAGAAAGAAAAACAAAAGGGTCCAATGTGAACATGTGATAGGAGAGAGATAGAGAGAAGTTATTACCCAAAATAAAAGTGTAACATCTAATTTAAAACTTCCTAAAATAGAAAGTGTAACATCTAAAAAAAACGGAGGAAGTACTTGCTTTGTTTCAGAATACTTGACACATTTCTTTAGGCACACTTGTCAATGGAAAAATTTAAATATATATAAATATCTCTAGTTTTGTACATGTAAAAATTATAAAAAGTTGATATTAACAAAGTATATGTCGAGACGAATCTAATAAGATCACATATGACAAAATTTTTTCTTATGTAAGAATCACAAAACACGATTGAAGGAGTGATGTTAATAGTGCAAAAATCAAACCGTGTCATCTACTTTAAAATGGATATAATACAAATCTAAACGAATGAAAAATCTTATATAATATTGAATTTTGTACATAATGTATAATAATATAATAAAAATAGATACGATCACAGTAAATTGAACAATCAAGGTCAAAGAGACAAGAAAAGATAGTAGTCAACTCTCAAAGATTTCTTAGTAGAAACAACTTTGGACACTTAGAACGGTCTTAATCCACCACTACATATCTTTCAATTTATGATGGTTTTCTCGACCGTAAATTGTCATTGGATGTTAACCTAACCAATCTTTATATGCAAATGTATTCACTAGCATAGCTGGCATCTTTATCAGCCAGGCAGACCAAAAATGCATGATTATTGTGTAAACATCATTAAAGTATTCGTTTAGGCACGTAAATTAAACGTATATTGTACGCATATTAAATTTGTAAGTTTCGACATGTTCTAGAATACTTTGCATAGACTTTACAGCATTTTTTAACTCATTTTATTTGTAGGATGATTCAATATTTGCATTTATACAAATCATCACTTAAAATATTTTATAAAGTTGCTGTAGATAGTGGATTTCTAGCCTTATGTTTTGTGTTGGAGTTGACTTCTAAACCTATGTTTTGCACTGAGGTTTTAAATAATCCTAACACATTTGACTAAACAGCTTTAAAGTTTAAATTACTCAGCCGAATTAATACCTTTTTTTATTGATACTAGTCACGTGGGAAAAGGAAATGGGAAAATATGGAACAACTGCCATAGTATGTGGTTAAGCTAGTTTTGTGCATGATATACCCAAAATTAATTTTTGTTCATTTAAAACTCTTTTTTTAATTATGTTTTGTTCATTTGGATGACTTTAAATACAATGTATGAACAGTGCACCCACGTACATAGTGAGCTGTGTGCACTTGGCCTAAACAACATGATGCAAAGAATAAAACGCAAAGGAAAGATTAATACTAACATCGATTTGTAGGAACTTAGATGCATAATGCGGAAAATCAAGTATCAAATACTTGTACATCTATCCCAAGATCATTGCATGAATTAGTATGAATCAAACAATAGTATAGAATTTATCCTTTGATGCGTATGTTCCTCTTGTCCACCAAACTTCTAGTGGAGATCACCTTAGAACGTCAAGCGCCGTTCCTCTAATGTTGGTCCACGAACAACACTTGGATCACCACGTATGCTAGTACGGAAGAGAGACAAACTCACTTGCTTTGGTGGTGTATGAGGGCCGAAATATGGGGAGGAAAACTAGAGAAAAAATCAGATTTTTCTCTAAGAAGATGAACACAAAGATGATCAACTATGTAACTCCTATACAAATATATAGGAGTGGTTACAAGTGAACTTCATGAGGTTTTATTGCCTCATAATGTATACATTATGAGCCTAATAAACTCATATTACACATCTTTCCATCCACCATAAACCGTCCAACCCTTTCACAAATGGTTTGGATATTATCCAAGTGTATTACTTGTGTGACCTCATAGGACCAATATACTAGTAGTTGGCCCTAATCATATTAGTCCAACAAACCACAATTAGCTTCTAGCAAAACGTTGTGATCATCTAATATTATTGAATATATTATCTCCATAACTTATCCTAATATTATTTAGTTTATTACACTTGATCGAGGACAAAATCCTTCAATCTCCCACTTGTCTAAGAACAAGTGTGTAACCTTCAAACTCCTTAAGTCGCTTAATGTCTAACTTGATGATATGATAACATCATATGTTCATCATACCAATATTCAAGTCGTTCCTTGAAATCTGAGTTCGAACTGTCAAACAAATGATTAACTCAATCAATTTGAGCACGGCCATGCACTTTTCCAGTTCTTGCTCTTCAAGAGGCCAAGACACCGATCCTAACTCTTAGGAGGACTTATCCAATCTTGTATGACCAAAGCTCCCACTAATTCATAGCAGTTCCGATCGCTGCTTTTATGACCTCCTTTTACGGCACGGCGTTTTGCAGCGTCAAGAACATACTAATCCTTAAGTAAGAACAGTTTATACTCATGTCAAAGGAATCCACTAAATATATTAATAAGAGTCTCATAAACCTTTTAGAGAACTCCCACTAGGTCTGCCCAGCGTGTATCAACTATACAAGCCTATGCAAATGACTAGACATCTCCATGTCCCTATAGCCCATGAAACTGCGCTATCAATCAACTTGCAATCTAGTCCATGAAATTGAATCATTTACGTTCAACTTAATGATTCGAACTAGGGACTAAGGTATATTATAACTCCTGTTCACTGGATAGAGTTCCATTTGTCAAATCACGTATTTGACAATTCTATCAAACGTTATAAAATACTTTGAACGTTTTATTTAATACTAAACCAAGATTAAATAAGAACAAAACTTTTATTGATAAACATAAACATAACATATCAAAGCGAGTAATTATAACTGTGAACTAATTAAAAGTAAATAGTACACAATTAAACCCACTCTCCTATATGCTTAAGCCCTATAGCCCTAGTATGACTCTCATGCTTGGGCTGTGGCAAAGGTTTAGTCAAAGGATCAGCGACATTGCTATCCGTATGAACCTTGCAAACTATTACATCCTTTCTCTCAACGATTTCTCGAATGAGATGAAACTTTCTAAGTACATGTTTACATCTTTGATGTGATCTTGGTTCCTTAGACTGAGCTATGGCACCATTGTTATCACAATGTAAAACAATACCATCTCCAACACTAGGCACTACTCCTAGCTCCAGAATGAACTTCTTCATCCAAACGGCTTCCTTTGCTGCATCTGCTGCAGCAATATACTCAGCTTCTGTCGTAGAATCAGCGACAGTGCTTTGCTTTGAACTTTTCCAGCTCACTGCCCCTCCATTTAGACAAAAGATGAAACCAGATTGGGATCGGAAATCATCTTTGTCAGTTTGGAAACTTGCATCTGTGTAACCCTCAACAATTAACTTACTTTCACCTCCATACACTAAGAAATTATCCTTAGTCCTTCTCAAGTACTTTAGGATATTCTTAGCTGCACTCCAGTGTGCGTCACCTGGATTTGATTGGAATCTGCTACACATGCTCAAGGCATATGAAACATCTGGGCGAGTACAAATCATGGAGTACATAATGGACCCTATAGCTGACGCATAAGGAACATTACTCATTCGCTTAATCTCATCAGGCCCAGAAGGACACTGAGTCTTGCTAAGCGACACTCCATGTTGCATGGGTAGGAAGCCTCTCTTAGAGTTTTCCATGTTGAACTTAGTGACGATCTTATCTATATAAGTTCGTTGGCTAAGTCCGATCATCCTCTTAGACCTATCCCTATAGATCTTGATCCCCAAAATATCTCAGGTTTCCGAGGTCTTTCATAGAAAAACAACTTTTTAACCATTCCTTGACTGACTCAAGCATGGGAATGTTGTTTCCTATGAGAAGTATGTCATCTACATACAAGACCAAGAAGACTATGTTACTCCCACTTTCCTTCTTGTAAACACAAGACTCTTCTCCTTTTTTAAGAAACCAAACTCTTTGATTGCCTATCAAAACGAAGATTCCAACTCCGTGATGCTTGCTTCAATCCATAAATGGATTTTTGAAGCTTACATACCTCCTAGGATTTTCTGGATCCACAAAACCCTCCGGCTGTGTCATATACACATCCTCTTTCAAGAACCCATTCAAGAAAGCGGTTTTGACATCCATTTGCCAAATCTCGTAATCATAAAAGGCGGCGATCGCTAGGAGTATCCGAACGGATTTAAGCATGGCTACCGGTGAAAAGGTTTCGTCATAGTCTATACCATGAACTTGCTTGAACCCTTTTGCAACCAACCTTGCTTTGTAAACCTGAATATTACCATCCTTGTCTGTTTTCACTTTGAAAACCCATTTGCAACCAATAGGTGTGATCCCATCGGGCAAATCTACCAAGTCCCATACTTGATTTTCAGACATGGATGCCATTTCGGACCTCATGGCTTCGAGCCATTTTTCGGAGTCTTCACTCATCAAAGCTTGCTTGTAAGTAGTAGGTTCCTCAAATTCTAAAATCATTATCTCAGAATTTTCAGTTAACAAGAAATCAACAAACCTCTTGGTTGGTATTCTTGTTCTACTAGACTTACGAGGGGCTGCAACAGGAGAAATTTTCTTCTCAACAATTTGAGAATTTTCGCACGAATTAGATTCGAGTGGGACAATAGGAGGTTCGTGTACGGGATGCACGTCCTCCAACACTTGGTCAGTTATGGGAGAAGATTCCTCCAAAGGAGGAACTACTTCAAGCCCAACATCTGGCTCTTGTGTCGTTGTCTCTAACATAGGATGAACTATGTCCATTTGTTGCTCTTCTCGAACTTCTTCGAGAAATACATTACTCCCTTCTTGCCTTTTTGGAAATAAAATCTTTTTCCAAAAAGACACCACGACGAGCAACAAACACTTTGCCCTCAGTGCGATTGTAGAAGTAATAGCCCTTGGTTTCCTTGGGATAACCCACAAAGAAACACTTATCTGATTTAGGGGCGAGTTTATCTGAAAGTAAACGCTTTACATAAACCTCACATCCCCAAATACGTAGAAAAGACAAGTTTGGAACTTTTCCACTCCATATCTCATATGGTGTCTTATCTACTGCCTTTGATGGAGTTCTATTAAGTGTGAAAGTAGCAGTTTCGAGAGCATATCCCCAGAAGGATATTGGAAGATCAGCAAAACTCATCATAGACCGAACCATATCAAGTAGAGTTCGTTCCTCCTTTCCGAAACACCATTCAACTGAGGTGTTCCAGGCGGAGTGAGTTGTGAAAGAATTCCACAACTCTTCAAGTGATCATTAAACTCTTGGCTCAAATATTCACCACCACGATCGGATCGCAGTGCTTTGATTGTTTTGCCAAGCTGGTTTTGGACTTCATTTTGGAATTCTTTGAATTTTTCAAATGATTCCGACTTATGCTTCATTAAATAGACATATCCATATCTACTTAAATCGTCCGTAAAAGTAATGAAGTATCCAAACCCTCCCCTAGCTTTTGTGCTCATTGGTCCACATACATCAGTATGTATTAGGCCCAATAGATCACTGGCCCTTTCACCCTTTCCAGTAAAAGGTGACTTTGTCATTTTACCCATTAAACATGATTCACACACATCAAATGGCTCAAAGTCAAAAGATGTTAGAAGTCCATCTTTATGCAACTTCTGAATGCGTTTCGCGTTTATGTGTCCTAAACGACAATGCCATAAGTAAGTAGGATTAGTATCGCTTGATCTATGTTTTTTGCTGTCTATGTTAAGGACATCTTTGTCTAAGTCTAGGTAATATAGACCATTAGACCTCTTAGCAGTGGCATAAAACATTGAATTCAAATAAACAGAGAAACAACCTTTCTCAATTGTAAATGAAAACCCTTCATTATCCAAAACAGGAATAGAAATAATGTTTTTGGTAATAGCAGGAACGTAATAACAATTATTAAGCTCTAATATTAATCCAGAAGGCAAAGGTAGACTATAAGTCCCAACTGCAACGGCGGCAACTCTTGCACCATTTCCAACTCGCAGTTCCACCTCTCCTTTAGCCAAGGTTCTACTCCTTCTTAGTCCCTGCACATTCGAAGTAATGTGAGAAACACAACCGGTATCAAATACCCAAGAAGTAGAGGTTGCTAAATTAATGTCAATGACATAGATACCTGAAGAAGAAGCCCCAGACTTCTTATCCTTCAAGTACTTTGGGCAGTTACGCTTCCAATGACCTATTTGATCACAATAGAAGCACTTGGCATTTGCGGCCACCTTTGGCTTTGCCTTTGCCTGTGGCTTAATAGCAGTCTTAGTGGCAACTTGCTTGCCCTTATCTTGCTTTTTCTTGCCAGCCCATTCCTTCTTAAAACCCTTTTCCTTTTGAACCATAAGAACTTCCTTCTTAGGTGCAATAGTGATGTTTTGCTCGGCAGTCATGAGCATCCCATGTAACTCAGCAAGGGTTTTCGACACCCCGTTCATATTGAAATTCAATCGAAACGTATTGAACCCCTTATGAAGTGAGTGCAGAATGATGTCAGTAGCCAACTCTTGGCTATAAGGAAAGCCCAACCTCTCCATGGCTTCGAAATAACCAATCATTTCGAAGACATGAGTGGCGACCGGCTTGCCTTCAACTAACGAACACTCAAGAATAGCCTTGTGAGTTTCATACCTCTCTATCCGAGCTTGTTGTTGAAACATGGTTTTCAACTGTCGGATAATGCTATAGGCATCCAAGCTTGCAAACCTCTTTTGAAGGCTTGGTTCCATAGCCGCTAGCATAAGGCAAGTAACAATTACTGACCTTTCTGCAACGGCCTTATGGGCCTCTTTCTCAGCATCAGTAGAGGTAGTAGTTAAAACTGGGATCGGGGTTTCAAGAACATCCTCTCGACCTTCGGACCTAAGAACAATTCTTAGATTCCTTTCCCAATCAAGGAAGTTGTTCCCGTTCAATTTATCCTTCTCAAGGATTGAACGTAAGTTAAAAGGTGAATTATTGTTGTTACCAGACATGATATCTACATAGAAGATGCAAAAAGTATAAGTATGTTTATCATAATAGCTTTTAACAAATTTTAAACACTTTAAAATAAAAGCTATGCACTTGACCAATTTTAACGTGTCCCTTTTTTTTTTGAATCAAGTGGTTCTAAAATCCTATCAAACATGATTTATAACTGGACTTTGGCCTCAACTTAAAACCAAGTTTAAAAGGTAAGTAAACTCCTTTACTAATTACAACATTTGTAATCTTAGTTAATGGGTGTTTGCTAAGGTGATTACGCTCCCAGGTAAGGAAGTTACCCACAACGTTGGGAGAGCCTTCCTAATCCTAGACAGAGCTTGTCACCCAAACACAAAACCCAAAACTTTGCTACAAAATCCAAAACCGTTTTGATGATTTTGTTGGGCCAAACCAAACTAAACTTGCAAATTTCGGAAATTTACTCTACTTAGCCCAAGATTGAAAGTAATACTCTGCTTTGGCAGAACCTATTACTAACGATCAAGTTTTAGTAGGTGTTTATTTGGAATAGCAAAAACCCAATATTTTATTTAAGGGACCTAAGTAAATTATTATGTTGATTTAATTACTAGTGAACATTTAAATAATTAAATCACAAGCATAATAAACTTAGAAAGCATTTAAAAGCAATATTTAAATGCATAAAATAAAATGTGATCCTAGTATGGCCCCTAAACCTAAAGACTACTCTTTAAGGCTCCCTTGTTGAATCACCATGGATCTCCATCCTTGTGCTTCATAGGATAAGATTGAATCACCATTCTTCTTATTAATACTTGAATAAATATTTTTGGAATTATAAACTAAAATATTACAAAAATACCAACGATGCGTAGATCGTATTTAGATTACAAAAATACATTAACGATACGCAGATCGTATTTTCTATCCAAGTTTTGGGCCATACTAGTCACCGCATGCATTCATAATATCATATATAAAAACATGCATTTTAATCAACTATTAAAATAAATTATCATGTTTTAACAACTTTAAAACATAATAACACCATGAAGATTTAATCACACATTAAATCCTATGGTTGGTACCTTAAGACAAAATTTAATCATATTAGAATTTCGTCTCACAAAGGCTTTAAAATATTAATCTAACAAATTTAATCATATTAAACTTAAAGAAAAATTAAAGCAATTGTAGGCACCACATATAATTTAATCATATTAAAAAAAAAACTTAACATGATGACTAACCACATAAAAAGGGCATGGAAGAATTAATCAACTATTAATACTAACAACCTAAAATGTAATTAACATCATAATAATAAAAATAGTTACTAACTCCTTAGTAACCCCCTTTAAAATTAACTAGTCAATTATCACATATAATTAATAAAATTAAAGCTCATTATTTAATTCAATTATGACTTAAATATAAAA
The DNA here is from genome assembly GCF_026745355.1 of Beta vulgaris subsp. vulgaris. NCBI lineage: Eukaryota > Viridiplantae > Streptophyta > Magnoliopsida > Caryophyllales > Amaranthaceae > Beta > Beta vulgaris. The sequence goes on from NC_079203.1 coordinate 8,423,508, forward strand.
ATAATCACCATTAATTAATTTATTTGCAAATTGGAATATACTCAAAAACAAGAAAAAGAAAGAAGAAAAAAAAATAAAAGCAGGCTGCCAAGGCAGCAGTGTACACTGCCACCTTAGCGCCGGCCACCTGCGCGACCACCAGCAATGACCAGAACCTGCCACCGCGTCGCTGGCCACGGCGACCAGCATCGGCAGCACCGCAGCGCAGGCAGCAGGCCGCGCCAACAGCAGCGCCCAGCGCAGGAAATATTTGATGTCTTAACTTAGTGAATTTAGAGAGGATGGAACTTGTAAATTTACAGCCATTATAGGAATGTGGTGGCGGATTCAGTAATTTACAGTCAAATATGGTTAGCAGGCCGCGCCAACAGCAGTGCCCGCGCCAACCTAGGAATGTTAAATTCTATTACGTAAAATTGTAACCTTTAAACCACGACGCCGGCCACAGTCCGGCGGCACGCCAGCCACCATGTCGGTCGAATTTCGGCGGCCCTTCCCCCTTTCCCTTTCAATTATCATCAACCCTTGTGCATAATTGAATGAAAGTTACAACAAATTGATTTGGGGAAAAAAAAATTAGGGTTCATATCAATTTTGTTTTAAAAAAAAACATGAACTAACACACAAAATCTGATATTTTGTGATGTGAGATTTCAATTTTGAGTATAATATATATTTATATATATAATATATATATATATATATATTATATATATATATATATATATATATATATATATATATATATATATATATATATATATATATATATATATACATAAAAATCCAATTTTTATGTTTCCAATCAATTAATATCATAATATCAATTATGCAAATAAATTCATATATAAACCCTCCTTAATTGAATTAAAAAATGAAATAAACATGCATCAACATGATCATATTAATCTATGCAATAGGCTAACTGATACCACTGTAGGAACTTAGATGCATAATGCGGAAAATCAAGTATCAAATATTTGTACATCTATCCCAAGATCATTGCATGAATTAGTATGAATCAAACAATAGTATAGAATTATACCTTTGATGCGTATGTTCCTCTTGTCCACCAAACTTCTAGTGGAGATCACCTTAGAACGTCAAGCGCCGTTCCTCTAATGTTGGTCCACGAACAACATTGGATACCACGTATGCTAGTACGGAAGAGAGACAAACTCACTTGCTTTTGGTGGTGTATGAGGGCCGAAATATGGGGAGGAAAACTAGAGAGAAAAATCAGATTTTTCTCTTAAGAAGATGATACACAAAAGATGATCAACTATGTAACTCCTAATACAAATATATAGGAGTGGTTACAAGTGAACTTCATGAGGTTTTATTGGCCTCATAATGTGATACATTATGAGCCTAATAAACTCATAAGTTACACATCTTTTCCATCCACCATAAAACCGTCCAACCCTTTTCACAAATGGTTTGGATATTATCCAAGTGTTATTACTTGTGTGACCTCATAGGACCCAATAATACTAGTAGTTGGCCCTAATCATATTAGTCCAACATACCACAATTAGCTTCTAGCAAAACGTTGTGATCATCTAATATTATTGAATATATTATCTCCATAACTTATCCTAATATTATTTAGTTTATTACACTTGATCGAGGACAAAATCCTTTAGGATTAAATAACCAATAGTACGCTGAAATTTAGGAGCTAACTTCTCCTCCACCGAAACTAAAGATTAGTTTCCTTTAACAATTATTTTGCCTTTTTTAATTGTTCTTTTTGGTAAATTTGTTTTCTCTCTCCAAAATACCTCAAGATTTCAAGCAAAGACCCTAATATTTTGCCTTCCATCAACAAATTTTACTTGTAAGTAAAAAAAATAAGGTGATGACAAAATAAAATTAAAACAAACATTTTTTTTCTTATACTTTACTCGATGCGTGACATAGGTCATAAAAGAACATTAACTAAATTGAAACAGCATATTTTTTAGGTAAAAAGAATACATAGTTCAAAAGTATATCTTTTAATTAAAAAAACATAGGACATAATGGATAAAAATGTAAAAGACTATACTCAATCACATTAAAATAATATATTATTTAGGTAAAAAGAACATATAATTTAAGATTATCTCATTTCATAAAAAGAACATACGTTATAATGGAAAAAAAAAGAGAAAAAGAACATACCTAATTACATTAAAAGAACATATTTCCGAGGTAAAAGAACACAGAGTTCAAAATTATCTCATTTTAGAAAAAGAGCATAGGTTATAATGGAAAACAAAGTAAAAGAACATAGATAATTACATCAATATAATATATTGTCTAGATAAAAATCCAAAATTTTTTATTTCCCCATTATTTCGAGATTTGAAGTATGTTTTACTATGTTCAACTATAATCTATTTTTTTTGATTGGCATATGTTTTAAGAAAAAAACATGTCTAATTTATAAAAGAACATGTCTCATTTATAAAATACATAAAATTTAAATTTAAAGAACATACTTTCTTGGTAAAAAGAACATGTCTAATTTATAAAAGTATATGGTCGTAAAAAAAAAATTCAAAATTATCTTAATTTAGGAAAAAAAATGTTTCATAATGAATATACATATGATAAAAGAACAAATAATTTAAATGAATGATTTAGATATTAGTAATCCCTCCACGTTATTTGCTATGATTTACGAAGATATAAGTATTATATTTTTTAAAAAAAATCCAATACATCTCCACTAATACTTCACATGCCATGATTTAGGAATATATAAGTGTATATTTTTTGAAAAAAATTAAATACAATACTTCTCCACTAATACTCCACATGCCAGCCGTAATTTAGTGATGTAGCAGTTCTTCATTTTTTTTAAATTTTGTTTTACATGACAATTCCACCAATATTTGTAACTTGCATTTTGTTTGTGATTGTTTGCATTTTTGGCAGGAGTATCATGCTCTATGTGGTCTTAAGAACATCTACTTTCAAATGAGCAACTAGCAAAAAAGAAATAGCTTTGGGTGCATCAGGCTCACAGTACAACGCGGATGTATGATCCATTTTCTTTTATAGGTCCCAACTATATGGATTATTTTCTCCAGGTCCCAAGTTTACCATCTTGTGATTTTGTAAGTCTTGAATTACTTATAAACGGTTTAAAAGGAGGTTTTTAAATGTAAGCCCTATTTTATAGGTCTTTGTCACTTGTTTAAAGTGTTCAAAAATGGTAAATATTTAAATATCTTACCTTCTAAACGGTTATAAGTAACTCAGGACCTATGAAAATAACAAGATAGTAAACTTGGGACCTGTAGGGAATAATCCATAGTTAGGACTTATAAAAGAAAATGGTTAATAGTTGAGCTTTCTCTTGTAAATTTTTTCTAGTATTAAAAAGCATATTCATCAAGAGTGCATAAACATATTAATCAGGATTCAAGAGTACAAAAACATATTAAGATTATTGAGAGTATTTATGTTAATATAGGCTTTAATACTAATTGTTTCTTATATATATATAGACTAGACCGTCTTAAATATATCAAATGTCATAGGCTTATATATATATAGGCTTATATATATATATATATATATATATATATATATATATATATATATATATATATATATATATATATAGGTCCCTAAGAACTAAACTATATTTTTTTTTGGTAAATAGAGAGATTTTATTACCAAAAGGCAAGAAGAACAAATTTCATACAACCTAAGCTAGAACCAACGAGGTTAAAGAAAAACACCAAACCACCGAAACAAACAAAGATGCAACAGACCACCAGAAAATCAACATAGAAAAACAAGAAAAACACCCAAACCAAAAGACTAAGGAATTACAGAAACAAGCCTAGGTAACTGGTAGCATTTCACATAGATCATGAGTTGAATTTGTCTAACCAGAGCAACTTGAGTCTGCTATCTTTGTTGAAACTTCTTGTAGTTTCTTTCTTGCCATAAAATATAAGTTGTGACACATAAAGCCATTATTTGAATCTGTCGAACCTTTGAATTGGAATTTAGTTAATTGATTACCTGTAACTGAGTCCATCCTTCAGTATTTTCAGTCACTCCAAACCACTAAACAATAGCTATCCAAACACCCTTTGAGTACTCACACTTGAAAATAAATGATCAATAATTTCAGCATCAGTACTACATAAGCAACAAAGGGGGTCATGTTGAATCCAATCTTAAGAAGATTGTCACACGTTTTCAACCTATCCATAACGGCCAAACATGTGATAAAAATACACTTAGGTGGACTATGAGTATTGCAGAGAAGTTTTTTCCACTGAACAACAAGAGCATTGTGGTGGAAAGATTTATAAATCTTTCTAATAGAAAAATCTGCTCGCTGGATCAATCTAGCACCATCAACCACAGAATGAACAAAACTCGAAATTTTCTTAACAACCCAGGTTGCTTTTTGAGGAACATCCAAGCACTACAAGAAAGTGTGCACCCACTTCACCCATACTTTGTCCTTCTTTTGAGCAAGGTTCCAAGGTAACTTACAAATAACAATTTTATTCCAAAGCTCAACATTGATAACCACCTGCTTTCTTAGGTAAGCATAATTTGTCCCAAGCAACCAAGTTTCTATTTGTAGTGCCAGACTTGCCAGTCCATAAAAAGTTCCTACACGCAACTTGGAGAAGTTTGATAACTTTATTAGGTAAGAAAAAGACCTGACACTAGTAGGTTTGAACTCCAAATAATACAGATTTTATGAGTTGGAGAAGCCCATCATAGGACAACAACTTTACAGCCCAACTATCCACTCTAGCAAGGACCCTCTTAATAAGTGGTTAGCATTGAATGATAGTTATTTCTTGGAAGAGAGAGGAACACCAAGATATCTAAAAGGTAATTCACCCTTAGAGATATGAAACTCCTGTAAAATAGCTTCTTGAGTTTCAGAACTAACTCCTCCAAATTAAATAGAGGTTTTAGCTTGATTAGCTTTCAGCCCAGAAACTGAATAAAACTTTTGAAAAGTAGCAAAGTGTTGCCTGACTGAGTTGATATCCCCTCTTGAGAAAAGCAGTAAATCATCAACAAAACAAACATGATGAAGCTTCAGTTTCTGACATTTTGGGTGATATTTAAACTCTTTGTTACTGTTGAGAGTAGATAAGCACCTATTGAGATATTTCATACAAATGACAAAGATATATGGAGAAATAGGATCTCCCTGTCTAAGCCCTTTCTTTCGCTCAATAAGAACAGAACAACATTGATGCAATAACATTAGTAGTAATGTTTGTTCTCGCCAATGAGAGGTTTTGTGCGGAACACAACTAGGATTACTACTTTGGAGTTGTAGATTCCCGGTCCCTCTCCCCGGCCCCAACACTCAGAAAAGCCTTAACATGTTAAAATTCATTTGGTTGATGACCCATGCATACGGGATTCCATGTGGTAGGATACTTTGTCTGCACTTTCGAGGTGTTGTACATCTATTTCGTGGTCTCCTCCTCCTATAGGTGCCTTTAAATTAAATTTTGATGGCTCTAAGCTGGACGATGAGGGAAAACTTCATTTGGGTTCACAATCCAGGATCATGATGTAAATCTTTGTTTTGCAGGTGCTATGGCTCTTTCTCTGGAGTGTTCAATTCTTACGGCTGAAGCTTGGTTTTATAGGAAGGTATTAAAGCGACTCGGTTCCTTAGACTAAGTTCCTTGATCATTGAAGGGAATTATTTGTTGTTGATTAATTCTATACGGTTGGAAGGTTCCTTGGGAGATTCATTCTTTGGTGACGAATACGACGGAAGATCTAAATTTTTCCAGTCGATCTCCATCAACCATTGTTTTCGGAAAGCTAATCAAGCGCCAAATTTTATAGCTCATTAGGTCATGATACTCCTTCTCTTATTTATTGGTTTTCTTATTCTAACATTGTTATCTCTTCCATCACCTTGAAGGATGTTAGTTCTAGGTAGGGGGTGTAAGTTATTTGGTTAAAACGAAAACCAAATCAAACCAAACCGACATTATAATTTGGTTTGGACTGAAAAATTATCCTTTTTGATTTTCGGCCTGGGCTTTTTTTTATTTTAGAAAACCGAAAATCCGAATCCAAAATTCCATATGTGGGCATTGATTTTGTGCTGATGTCCAATAGAAAGGTCCAATGAAATAAAAATCCCTCACTTGAAGGCTCAAAACCCTAACTCAATTGTTTCCTCTCAGCCACTTTCATTTCTGTCTTTCACTCTCTCACGCCACTCTTCATTTTCTCTCTCTTTATTTTCTCTCTCCTCATTTCTCTCTTTGAGACCTCTAAGCTCTAACAATAAGGAAGATTAGATCTTTCTTTCTCTAGTATCTCGTTGTTTCCAAACTGTGTTTAAAAATATAAAGTGCTAGAAGAGGTTATCTCAACTCTTATAAATAATTACGAACTCCGATTTTTTTCCTTTCTTGTTTTCCTGATTTGTATTTGATATTTTTTCATCCTTATTTTTTGGTTTGTTGTAAGCCTACGATTGGGCTTAATTTTTTTCCTCTTATTTTTCAATTGGAAATTAACAAAAATGAATCTCCTTTTCTTCTTTTGTTGCCTTGAGAATTGGTTGTTGGATTGCTAGTATGTCTCTATGTGTAAGTGTTGGAGAAAAAAAAAATTGATTTTTAGGAATTTCAGTTTTTTCGTTTTGGTTCATTTTGGTTTTGAAAATTTGGTTTGGTTTGGTTAATAATAGATTTGGTTTGGATTTGAACATGAAAGTTAAAAATCGAATTTAGTTCCGTTTGGTTTGGTATTGGCTCAAACCAAACCGAAAACTGAACTTGCACCTCTAATTGTAGGCTAGTCTTACATTAAAGGCCAGACGTAGTTTGTTTTCATTAGAAAAATAATAAAATAAGCCTTCTTTATATCTATTTGTAGAATAACACCACATATTAGTATCAGATTTATCAGGGAATATATGTAAAAGGAAAAATCGTCAATAATACGCCAACCTTTGGGCGGTCTGCTCAAATTAAGTCAGACTTTGGATTAATATGGAATAAGCAAAGCTTGTAAGGAAATTATCTTTTAATGGGTTGAACATGTAAACAACCGTTTATTATGGGTCCCCTGCCCACGTGTCTTATTTTCATTGGTTTAGTTTTTCAATTTTCATTTTATATAAATTCTAAAAATAATTAAATAAAAAAAATTGAAAAAGAAAACTAATATAGCCTTTTCCTTTAATTTGATCCTTTCCCCTCAGTATCCTTCCCCAATCCCCACCCTCTCCCCCATCCCTACAAATAGGGTTGTGCAAAGACCAGAGGCGGTGCAAAATTTTGACCAGATCGAAATTTGGATCGGAACTCGGTCCAGCATCGGTCCACAAAAAAATTGGATTTCGGATTTCCGTTCCGGTCTAGTCCGAATAGTTCCGGACCGGTGGACCATAATTTTCTTTATTTTAGTAAATAAACAATTATATGTTTAAAAAGTTACAAAAGTTGAAAGTTAAAAACCAAATATATTTTACCGGTAGGATTATTATTATTAAAATTATTAAATCTTAATGTATTTGATTTTTTAATGTCTTTAAATCAAATAAAAAAATATTTTATAAAAAAAGTATAGATTTTGGTACAATAGTTCCAAATCCGAACCAGAATTTTTCCCCGATCCAAAAAAATCCCAGATGTCGGTCCACCGGTCTTGAACAAGTGCACACCCCTACCTGCGAATACCCCCTCGCCACCCCACCCTTTTAAAATCCAAATTCCACCCCTCACCCTTGCAAATACCCCGCTCCCACTAGTGGAGAAAACCTTATATGTCACTCGGTAACAGATGTGGTTTTGTAAAACCGTATCCGAAAATCAACATTAAAAATGGTAGAGAAAGTTGGGAGTACAATCTGATGCGGTCCTCTTGTGGACCGCATTAGAGTATATAAATCGATGCGGCTTTTTTAAAAACTGATGCGGTTCGGTGGACCGCATCAGATTTTTGGGCACCAATTTGGTACCTCCCCCTCAACGGGTGGGCCGAGTTCGCTCACCAACACCAACTCATAGAGAATTTTTGGACCCAAATGAAGAAGAGGTGGAATTTTGGGAACCTGAATTCCACCACCCACCTAAGGGACATGAGTCTCCTGGCTTTTCCTTCAATGACCAAGAAAACCATACAAATCCACCCGTGGACTTCTCCAACAGCTCCTCCCTCCCTCCATCAGTTTCCCGCCGCCACACCCTCATTTCCTCCTCTCCAGGGCACCAATTTGGTACCTCCCCCTCAACGGGTGGGCCGAGTTCACTCACCAACACCAACTCATAGAGAATCCACCCCCTATGTAAACTTTTCTCACTCTCACCCTAGCGGTGAATAATGTAGAGTTGCCCAACCCCAAACCCAATATCGTGGCCTTCTTCACTCCCTAGAAATAAAATCATGGGCCCATAAATAACTTTGTAAAGTAGTAGGGTTTTGCTCTTCACCCACCAACAACACACATACCCTAGAGGATGTGGTAAATCAAGCCTGACATGGGTCACATGTTCCTCGACCCGATAAAGCATGGTCGAGTTACGGGATGGAACAAACCCACCCCCCACCCAACCTCCCTCCCATTATAATGAGCCTACCCATCCAAACCTACCATGCAAACGGGCAAACTGGAACGAGGCATGCATCACCTAGGGTCCCCTTCCCATATCCAACAACAATGGGAGACCGCTATCGCATCTTCCTCTTCCCCCCCCCCCTTCACGCGGATCCCGCTGAACCCGATTCTTCATTTGGGGCCCAGCCATTACCCGCAACAAAATATGAAGCCCACTCCATCCTGATCAGGCCGGTTCACCACCAAACACAAACCCAAGGCCAACCACAAATTCGTAACTGAGCCATGGGCCTGATTCCGTCCAGGAAGTATATTTCACTCGTCTGCAAAGGGGAAACAAAAAGAGAATCCCACAAACGAAGCATCTTCGCTGGGCTCTTTGAGTTTGACCATGGACATGATTTCTCTCGTCACAAAAAGAAACAATGTGCAATAGAACATTGGGAAGACAAAGGCGCTTTCAATCTACGACCTAGCTTTCCATCCCACTCATTTCGAGCCAAGGCCCTGACTGATTTGTCTATGGCTCAAAACATGAGAATGGAGGTTGGCAAGGAAGTCACTTCATTGATTTAAAGGAAGTACCAAGTCAATACTCAGACACCTACTACCGGGGCAAGGACACAAGCGTCACAAAAAGAAACAATGTGCAATAGAACATTGGGAAGACAAAGGCGCTTTCAATCTACGACCTAGCTTTCCATCCCACTCATTTCGAGCCAAGGCCCTGACTGATTTGTCTATGGCTCAAAACATGAGAATGGAGGTTGGCAAGGAAGTCACTTCATTGATTTAAAGGAAGTACCAAGTCAATACTCAGACACCTACTACCGGGGCAAGGACACAAGCGAAGCAAACTTTCGATGGAAGAAGACCCGAACGAGCAAACAGAACTACACTTTGCACTCAAGGTTTCTTTAGAGGATGACACCATTATGGTTGTAATTGACCTAAATCAAGCACCAACCCCCCCCCCCCCCAATGAATATCATATCATGGAATTGTCGAGGCTAGAATGTAAGAGATACCTCTACTTTTCCATATATCTCCTAGCTCGTGTCTAAGTTTCAACCTACTTTTTTGTGTTTGCACGATACTAAGATGAAAGTTGATGATTTACATACCATGTCAGCTAATAATAATCCTACCAGTGTTCTAGGGGTTGATGCAGAAGGTACTAAGGTTGGAATAGTTGTTTTTTTGTTGTCCCCCCTTTGTAGTTACAACTGTTAGCACATGTCGTCATTTTGTACTTTGTAAAATAGAAACTACCACTCGGAAAGTAAGTTATGTTTTTTATCGCGTCATCAATTTTGCTCAACATTATGGCAAGATCTCATCGCCCTACTTGGCAACGTTAGAATTACCTAATCATGAGGGTTATCAACCAACTAGACCAACACCAAGAAAAGTTAGGGGGTTCACGACTCATCCGTGGATTGGATGACATAAAAAATTGGAAACATACGCTCCTTTTAACTGACGTTCCCTTTTTCGGACCCCGATTTACCTGGACAAATGGCCGGGAAGGACAAGATCTTATTATGGAACGATTGGATCGATAATATATGGATCCACAATGGGAGAATTAATTTCCATTTACTAGGGTCCGTAACTTCCCCTTACTACAATATGATCATGGCCCGATTCTACTCCAGACTGCAGCTCATAACCACCCACAAAAACGTCCATATCAAATTGAACATTGGTGCCGTAATTTCTCGAAAGTCCTACATATCATAATCACCTACATATGTACCAACTTGATCGCAAACCGAAAATCATTCGGTCAACTTTGAAGAAATGGTGCCTTGATAACTGAAAATTCGGAGGGCTCGATTGGACAAAAATTTCCGACCACTTAAAAACTCCAGCATGGATATTTGTTCTCTAGATGATGCTAATGAATTTATGAATCAATGTCGCCAAGTCACTAATGACATTAATCTAGGACTTGCGTATTAGTCCTAACGGATTAAGGACCACATGATTCAAAATGGCGATCTACCTACAAGGTATTTTTTCAATAAACTTAAAAAAGGCAAAAGCATAAAAAAATTTACATGCTACGCAATCAAGAGGGGGGCTGGGTGGACTCACAAATCCACAATTCTAAAGTCATCCAATCTTATTTCCAAGACATTTACCAAGCCCAAGCTTTCTACTCGCCTGATACACCACAAAGGGATGAAAGCATTGATTTGGTCTTCCGCGAAATGCACCTCCCGTAAGGATATGCAACTAGCAATGTTTGCGATTGATGATATGAAATCCTCGGGGATGGATGGTTTGCCCTCCAAATTCTTCAAAGCTCACTATGACAGTCTGGGCCACCTTTAAAACTGCCAATCACTTCCTTTCCTCAAGTTACCTCCTCAAGGAATGGAACCGTACTATTTTGGTACTAATCCCAAAAATTGCAAGTTCGGAGGAAGTTAACCAGTTGCGCCTTACCAGTCTATGCAATACGATTTACAAGTGTACGTATAAATGCCTAGATAATCGAATGAAATCCCTCTAGCCTCCCTCGTTAATGACTCCCAAAATGCCTTTGTTCCTGGAAGGCATATGGATGATAACGTCATGATCAGTCATGAACTACTTAACGTCATCAACTGGCAAAAAAGGGGTCAACCACTAGTAGAATTTTTGCTTGATGCTATGGTGGTATTGATGCGGTTTTACGCGTACACAACAATAAACCACGAAAAAAGAGAGAAATAATCGAATTAAACATATTGCTGCGATTGTGGCTGGAAACCGTAGCAATATGTGTCAATGGGAAAAATTTTCAAATTTCAATGACTATTTGACCATATCTATTGCTGCGGTTCTCAGGCACAACCGTAGCAATAGATTAAAATATTTTTATTTTTAATAAATATTAATCTATTGCTGCATTTTGTGGGAGAACCAGAATAATATATCATTTTATTTAAAGTCGCTAGGGTTGGACTTCACCCTTGGTCTTCAGCCGTTCTCAGATTTCTCTCTCTTCCTTCAAATCTCATGCGCTTCTTTCCATAATTTCACTCCTTTACCTCTCCTCCTTCAAAATCCTCGAGCTCCTCCTTTAGATCTTCTCCTTCACCGGTCAACAGGGTCCAACTCTCTCCTTTGTCTTCTTTAATTGTCGTCGGTGGCCAAACTCTATCCTCCTCGACCTCCTTCGCTGTCTCCCCTCACAGCCGCTCTCTCTCCTCTCTCTCCTCACAACTTTTCTCCTATCTCCTCCTTTAATTGTCGTTGGTGGCCAAGACTCTCATCCTTGTCTTCTGTCGCTCGTGAGTCGTGGATCGCCATCCTCGTCGCTCAAATCAGTCGTGGGTTGTCGTCGCTCGAATTAGTAGTGAGGTCGACGTCGCTCGAATCAGTTGTGGATCACCGTCGCTGTCGTTCGTGGCTCCTTAATATCACTCTCCTTACTGTCGTGGGTCACTCGTGGCTCGAATCAATTCTGAAGTCTGCTTTTTGTTTTTTCCATTTTTATGTAATTGGTTTAAATTTTTTCTTTAGTTCTAGTTTCATTAGGTTATCTAATATTTTTATTTTCATCGTTTAGATATTGTAATTTTTAGTTTTCATTATTTTTTATTTTATTATCAATATATGAAATCAGTCCTTTTCATTGTAATATTGTACTAATTTTTTCATTTAGTTTTGGTTTTATTGCATTTTGATGCTGAAAAAAATATAAAGATTTAAATTTTTTTAAAAAAAATATTTTTTAAGAACAGGTGAACCTATTGTTGCTGTTTTGGAAAAAAATCGAAGCAATAGGTCAACGTATTGCTGCGATTTTGGGACAAAACCGCGGCAATAGGCCAACGTATTGTTGCAGTTAAAAACCTATTGTTGGGCCCTTTATTACGGCGCGTATAAAACCGCAACAATAAGCCACCTAATGATCGCCGCAATAAGCAATTATTCTACTAGTGAATGACATTTGGTCATACTCAAACTAGACATGAACAAAGGTTATGATATAACTAGTTCATTGCTAAAAAGTCATGTAATGTAAAAAAGTTTGCGCGCTTCTCTCTCTTGGTTTTCTCTCTGCGTAACTCTTTTGTAGGAGCCATGGCAAGGAAGTCCAAAGCTAAGCAGAAGGCAATCCAGGCAAACTTGACTACTATAAAAGGGAAGGGGCCAACTGAATCACAAGCTAAAAAAGTTCAATTAATCGATGAAGTTATGGGTATTGATGAACTGGAGATTAAGGATGAATCTGTGAAGGAATCTCAAGATGAAATCCTATCCCCTAGATCATCGTTGAAGTCTCTACAACAGCAAACAATGTTGAGAAAAGACTTTTCTGATTGGCTGGAGACCATTCAGAAATCGGGAGAGAAGATCAACCAGGATCAGAGTCGATGTTTTAAAGGTAACACTGCTCCTGTTCTGATTTTATTTTCCCCTTAAAGTGAGAATGTAAATGTTGTGTAAATTGAACTGGATGATGTTCAAAAGGAGATTGACTACTGGAACTCAACAATATATTGCTATGTTATTGGTGCAAACCCTGCTCTTCATGTCATAGAAGGTTTTTTTCGGAGGATGTGGAGGAATATGGGAATAGATAAAATAGCGAATGCAAAAAAAGGAATATATGTGATTAGGTTTACCACAATGGAATAGAGGGACCAGGTTCTAGCTGGAAATGTTCTTTTTTTTATTTATAGTAAACCTATGGTGGTGAAGCCATGGTCTGCGGAAGTTGATATGTATAAGGAGGATGTAAGTGTTATGCCTATCTGGGTTCATCTTAAACTTGATTTCAAATACTAGGGGAATCTTGCCTGGAGAAAATTGTGAGGCCCATAGGTAGATTATTGAAGCTAGATCAAGCTACGAGTGGGAGAGATAAGTTGATGTATACTCGAATAATGTTAGAAGTGAGAACTGCGCAAGTTTTTCCTGAAAAATTGCATTTCATCAATGAGAGAAACAAGATGATGGAGGTGCCCATTCATTATGAATGGAAGCCAACGCAATGTGAATCATGTAAGCTGATGGGACATGAGGCAATCCATTCTACTAAACCCCTGGTGAGGAAAGTATGGAGACAGAAAGTACAGGGTATGCCAGTAGAAGGAGGACAACAATTGATAAGGGGTGAATCCCCTAGAGCACAAGAGTTCTAAATAGCTAGAAAGCCAATAAGAAGAAGTCTAGCTAGTAAGAAGGGTGCTGAAACACATAATACTCTTGCAGCTCTAGAAGTTGTGAATGAAGAAAGGAATGTGGAGGTGGAAGCACAAGTAGATATTGAAAGGTCAGGACAAGGAGTGGAGATTTCTAAGGGAGATGCAGTGTTGGTGGGACAAGTTGAATGTGGATCAGGAGGGCTATCAAGAGGGGGAAGACCTCCTGAAGCAAATGGATAAGATCTTAATATGGAATGTGATGGATCTCAACAGCCAACAGGAGAAAAAAGATGTAAATCTGGTGATTAATAGCCAGAAAGTTGGCTTAGTTAGGCTCCTTGAAACAAAGGTGAAGGCTCACAAAATGGGTGAGATTTACCTAAGTTTGTTTAAGGGGTGGTGCTTCACTTTTAATTCTTCTTATCATGGAGGAGGAAGAATTGTTTTGGCTTGGAATCGTAAAAGCTTTCAGGTTAATATTCTTATGTGCACTAGTCAGGTGATACACTGTCTGCTCAAACCTGTGAGTGGCCTTCAAATGGTTCATTGTACAATTGTTTATGCTAGCAATGATGCAAAAGAAAGAGAAGTATATATTATGGCATGATTTGGAGAGCATTGGAAATGGTATACAGATATCATGGGTAGTAGCAGGAGACTACAACTGTGTTCTTAATCCAGATGAGAGAATTGGTTCCATAATTAGACATCAAGAAACAGATAGACTACAGAGGTGTGTACAAAGGTATGGTCTGCAGGACATGGCTAGCACTGGTAATAAGTATACTTCGAATAATAAGCATTTTAGTGAAAATCGTGTGTTTTGTAAGCTTGACAGAGCAATGATAAACCAGGAGTGGCTAGAGTACTTCCCTACAGCTATGACTCATTTCCTCCCTAAAGGGCAATTTGATCATAGTCCTGTTGTGATTATGATATACCCTAATCTGGTGATAAGGAAACACCCCTTCGAGTATTTTAAGATGTGGAGTTCAGCACCAAATTTTACTGAGCTGGTGAGAGATAACTGGGGAATAACGGTGTAAGGAACTCTTATGTTCAAAGTGGTTCAGAACTTGAAGCACACAAAACAAGCTTTGAAGAAGCTAAATGCAGCAGGGTTTTCTGAGATTCAGAGTAAGGATATAGCAGCTTATCATAAAATGATCACCTGTCAAGAAGAGTTGCAAAGGAGTCCTCATGATGAAGTTTTAAGGAGTGAAGAATATCAAGCTTGCATGAGTTATAGGCTTATTCACAAAAGTTATCTTGCTTTTCTATCTCAAAAGGCAAAGATGAGATGGTGCAAAGATTGTGATGAAAACACAGCCTTGTTTCATGAATCAATCAAGGCTAGGAAGCTCCAGAACACAATATATGCTATAAATGATATGAATGGATCGGACATTGGCAAGACAATCTTCAGGATGTAAACCAGGAATTCTTAGCTTATTACAAGCAACTTCTGGGTTCTCCTATGGTGAATAGAACAAAGGTGAAGATAGTGGTGATTGAGAAGGGGCCATAATTGACAAGGGAGCACATTCACTTACTTGAAAGACCTTACACAGCACAGGAGTTCAAGGAGGCTCTTTTTTCCATCCCAGGTGACAAGAGTCCATGGCCTGATGGATATGGGACACACTTCTTTCGAGATGCATGGGATATACTTGGAGCAGAAGTCACCCAGGCAATACTGGATGTTGTACATAGTGGTAAGCTTCTAACTGAACTGAATGCCACAATTTTAACACTCATTCCTAAGGTGAGTTGTCCTAGTTTAGTGAGTGAGTTCAGACCTATTGCATGTTGTAATACCATGTATAAGTGTATTACAAAGATGATCTGTAATAGACTAAAATATGATTCTACCTGAAAACATAGCAGAGAATCAGGGAGCATTTGTTAAAGAGAGATACATTGCCCATAATATCATGGTTTGTCAAGATCTAGTGAGACACTATGGTAGGAAGAATGTAAAACCTAGTTGCATCATGAAGCTAGATCTAAAAAAAGCTTATGACACAATAGAATGGGACTTTCCGGAAGAAATGTTAACAACTCTAAAGTTCCCACAAAAGTGTAAAAAGTTAATCATGACTTGTGTTAGGACCCCAAAATTCTCTCTTATGGTGAATGGTGTTATCCATGGATATTTCAGCTCTAAATGAGGATTGAGACAGGGTGATCCCATATCACCTCTTCTCTTTGTAATATGTATGGAGAATTGGTTGAGCTTATCTGTTGTTCACAAGACCTTTCAAAGGCAGATTCACTACATACAAAAGAGTAAAAGAACAGGGGTGCAAAAGAAGTTTATTGCAGCTGTGTTCAGTGATCTGGTGTACCAGATATGGTGGGTGAGAAATGAAGCAATCTGTAACCAAGTAGTCTGGAGGCCTGAGGTAGTATTTAAGAAGTTGAAAAATATTGTACAGCTAAGAATTAGGCTTGTTCTTCCAAAGAAAATCAGCACTAGAGATCAAATGTGGATAGATAGGAAGTTGGAAAATATATAGAAATCAGTTTTGATTAAGCACTTCAGTTTATGAGGGGGCCAACCTAGTTGGGCTACTTAATTCTGAAGATGTCTATAGGTTGTAAATTGTTTCGGTGATTTTATATCATACTATCTTACTTAGCGAAAAAAATACTAAAAGCATATTGTTTTCCAGATCACTAGATCCAACTGTACCAATGCATCTTCACGGTATCTTACCAAATTATTGTAATAGCGAACTGATTGCGCCTTTCCAATCGAAGTGTGGCCTACGGCAAGGTAGGACATTCTCTCCCGCATGACTGATTTAGCTAGTGATATCCAGTTATTTGAAGGGATACCTACCAGGAGAGGAGTCCCCAAAGTCTCTCACCTATTCTTTGGGGATGATGCTTTATTCTTCTTCAAAGCATCCCCGCCCGCCTGCCAGCACATGTCTGCTCTTGTATCCAGGTTTTGTGATATTTCAGGTCAAATAGTGAATTTGCAAAAATCTTTCCTCAAGTTCAGTCCTAATATTCCCTTAGTGTCACAAGACTCTTATAAAGCATTCATGCGCATGGACACAAGGATTTTAGTGGGTACCTATCTAGGGACCAGACCGACTTCCAATCTTCTCCAAAGTGCCAGTTCACACTCCTTCTGAATAAATTTCCACTATGATCTCCAACTGGAATTTGAAATCACTCTCTAAGATGCGTAAACTCATCCTTATCAATTTTGTGCTAGTGGCCTCCTATCTCACATTCTAGGAGTTTTTCACATTCCCACATCTATCACCAACAAGCTCGACAGCATGATTGTGCACTTCTTCTGGTCTAATAACCAGGGGAGCGGAATAGCATGGTGGTCCAAAGATCTCCTCCACCTCCCTAAAGGTGCATGTGGTCTCCCGATCCGAAATGTGGGTATATTTAACAAGGCCTTGTTGATGAAAAGAGTGGTCCGTACCTACAGTAATCACAGGAGTCTACTTGCTACTTGCTAGAGTCTTTGGTAAATATACTTCCTTAGGTCCATAAATTTTTCGACATTCAAGCCACAACTCGTGGGGTTCTAGAGGCCTCCGATCCTCATGGCTGAAAACCTCCTCAGATATTTGAATGTGTCGAAAGTGGGGAATGAACACCACATCTTGGTTTCCTAACGTAAGTGGGTCAATGGCAGAGTGCATATCATAAAGGATGATGCTACTTTGACTCAAGCAACTTCACTTAGAGTTAGCCAACTTATCTCCCCACTAAGCAAACGTGAAACTTCAATATGATCTACCACTTCTTTTCCTCCCACAGTGTTAAAGCAATATTGGGGATGGAGCTCCCTCTAATTGAGGACACCTCTGACTAAACCTACTGGCCTTTCACCATTTCCGGTAAGTACAACACTAAATCTTATTACCACATCCTCTTGGAAGAAAAAAGAAATTTGTAGCATGAAATCTCCGGAGGAACTGTCTTTCTTCAGACACCTCTAGAGTTTGGATATCATGCCAAAGTGGAAACTCTTCCTCTGGAAAATACTACATAACAGCCTTGCGGTAACAGACAATATTTTCAGAACAAATATCAGAACCACTAATCAATGTCTCTTATGTCATTCGGGCAAGGAAGATTTGGATCATCTGTTTAGTTGCTGCCCACGGACAATCTCGGCCTGGACAAATGGTCTCTTGAGTGAATGCCTCAACTCAACTCCCGAGCATCCAATTACCTAATGGCTTATAGCTTGGCTAAGGTATTTTCGAAAAGAAGATGGGCTAGAATGTCAACAAACATAGCTATATTATGGGGAATATGGTGTTTGAGGAATAATAGTATTTTTTGAGACCAAAATATCACACCCACTGAACTTCAACGACTCATTTTGGATGGCCTCCAAACACAACACACTTATACCTCTAAGAGCGCCTCTAACTGCTCTACTTAGCCCCCTTTCCCCACTAAGGTTCCTGCTTGCCAACATAGGTCAACACCTACATGGTATCCCCGAGGTCACTCTGTAGACGGATGGTTCTTAGGAATATGCGTCCCAGATACGGGGATATGCATGGATATTACAGGATGGGATATGAACACATGTAAAGGGACAAGGGACTTTCAGCATGCAACCTCGGCACTACAAATAGAAGCCATGGCTTGCTATCACGCACTAAAATGGGCCTCCAGTCAAGGGTACACACAAGTCCTTATCAGAGTAGCATCTGTTCTTTTGGTAAGTTATCTACGTTCCTCAAAAGCGCCAGATATTGTCATTAGCTGGACGGTACGTGCTATCAAGCAAATTACCGGATCTCTAAAGTGGTGTCAGGTAGAGAAGGTGGCAAGGGACCAGGTAAAAGTTGCACATGACCTAGCAAACTAGTGATGTTGCCTTCATAGTAGCGTGCCTGTCTCCTAATTGTAAGATACTAGCTGACATTTTTACATTTTGGAAGGGTCGTTGATGAAATCTATTATTCTCCCTGGATTTACTGACGATTCCTTGAAAATAACTTCATTCCTATGCACCCAAATTCCCCATAGAGTGGATATAAATCTTATTTCCATCTCGAGGGCTTCTTCACCTTTCTTCTTTTTGAGGAGGTTCAAAAAGTTTCTTATCCAGGAATGAATCGGTAAATGAGATCCCTGTGAAGCTACTATTCCCATCGAGGAGCTCCAAATTCTCTGCGCGATGCTACAATCCCTAAGCAGGTGCGCTGTTGATTCCATTTCCGTCTTGCACAGGCAGCAAGTTGGATTTATCCCTCTATTCTGCCTTTTGATGAGGTTGTCCGCTGATGGTATAGCGTTGTTTAGGATTTTCCATATGAAGTGTTTCCACTTTGGGAAAATATCTGACTTCCAGAAATATTTCCAGAAAGTTGCTTTATCGTCTTGTATGTTAGCTTCTTGATGAAGAAGCCAATACCCCGATTTGATCGAATATCTACCCGATTTTGTGTGACTCCAACCTAATCTATCCTCACACTCCTCGCGCGGGATGTGCATAGCAAAGATTTCCTTTGCTTCTTCCGGTGGAAAGATCTTCCAAATAATGTTTGCTTTCCATTCCTTGTTGGTGCTTATCAGGTCATCAACCATTATGATATTAACTCTATCCGCATGGTTTTCTAGCATCTTTGGGTTGAAAAGCTTACTCAGGTGCCATTTGTCCCTATCTATTCTAATTTGCTTCCCGTTGCCTAGCTTTTTGTACAGATCTTTCTTGAGAGCGCACCCGGCTCTGAGCAGGCTACAGAAGGCATATGAACTATTTCTTGGGACTTCATCATCCATGGCCATTTGAATAGGATCTTTTTTGTACTTGGCTACGTAAATTTGGTGAATAAGAGACTCTTTATTCTTATGAATTCTCCAAGCCTGATTGAAGAGGACAGCCTTGTTGACTTGCGCTAAGTTTCTCATACCTAGGCCTCCTTGAGATTTGTGCTTGTGAAGAAGTTCTTTCTTCCTCCAATAAATTGGAGTTTTCCCCATTGACGAAGACCACCAGAATCTGAGAAGGATCGAAGAGTGTTTTTTTGTGATTTTTTGAGGGAGGAGGTAAACTGTCATGATATGAGAGGCTAGGGTGGTGAGTATTGTGTTTATTAGTATTAGTTTTCCTGGTTGAGATAGATTGCTGAACTTCCACGTAAGTATCCTGTTTGTGGTTTTGGTAACTATATCATTGAAAATGGAAGTGGATCGGCCATCTACCTCCATTGGGCATCCGAGATATGAGCCAATTTTCTCCTTGTTTGTGACACCTAGGGGCCTTCTCATGATTTTCATGAACTTTTGGGGTGTATTAGGACTAAAGATTACGTGTGATTTTTCAAAATTGATTTTTTCTCCAGATTTCTCGCAGAAGGAAGAGAGGGCTGATTTGATCGCCCAACAATTTTTTGGTTTGGCTTTGAAGAAGAATAGGGCATCATCCGCAAAGAAAAGGTGGGACACTTCCGGAGCATTTCTTGCAATTTTGATGCCTTCCAACTCTTTAGTTTCTTGGAGGTGGGAGAGGTTTTTTGAGAGGACCTCCATACAAAGAATAAATATGTAGGATGATAGGGGGCTCCTTGTCTTAAACCTGCAGTGGCGATAAAGTTGCTTGAGGGTTCCCCATTAACTAAGATAGCGTATGAAACTGTTGTTATGCATTGCATAATCCAGTTTATCCAATTTCCCGGGAATTGCATTTTTTTATCATAGCTTCAACAAAATCCCACCTTATTCTGTCGTAGGCTTTACTCAAGTCAACCTTCAGAATTCCCGCGAAGCTACTGCCTTTTTTCCTCTTCCTAACCCAGTTAGTGATTTCATGCGAAATTAAGCAATTGTCAGCCATCTGTCTTCCGGGAACAAATGCATTCTGGTACTTGTCTACCAGATCTCCCATTATGCTTTTGAGTCTGTTTACTAGTGTCTTTGAGATGATCTTGTAGGAGGTGTTACAGAGACTGATTGGTCTGAAGTCTTTCACTTCTTGGGGCCTATCCTTCTTCGGAATCAGAGTAATAAAGGTTTTATTTTGCTCTCTGAGCATGAAACCGGAGTTTAGGAAAGAGAGGACACTCCTAATCACATCAGGACCCACTGTGTTCCAATTGTCTTGGAAGAAGATTGGGGGCGTACCGTCTGGCCCTGGAGATTTAAGGGGTTTTGAGCTGAAACAAGCATCCCGGATTTCCTTGCTTGTGAATGGAGCGTTCAGGTGCTCTATGTGGCTTTGAAAGAGCTTAGTTATTGGAGAGAAAATCAAGTCCTCTTGATTGATCTTATCGTCTATTGTATTGCCCACCTGGTAAAGTTCTTTGAAGTTGTGTAGAAAGAGCGCCTTGATGCTAGGTTGGTCTGAGATCCAGTTTCCCTCTGAGTTTTTGATAACCTTAATCTCATTTCTCATTGATCTACCCTTTACACTTTTGTAGTAAAACGCTGATGTCTTGTCTCCTAATTCATCCCATTTGGATTTTGCTCGTTGCTTCCAATAGACTGTTTTCTCATCTAAGGATCTTAGTACCCGACTTCTATTTTCTTGGTCGTTTTCCGCGTGAGAGACATCCTGGATTTCTCTTTGTTGTATTGATAATTCATTGTTAATATCCTTCCAGTCAATCCTGTTGTGATTCTTGAACTTGAGACACCACTCTCTTATCTTTCTTAAGCTGTTCTGAATCTTCCGTTGTAGGACAAAAGAGGGTGATCCTTCGTACCTCAATTCCCATTCTTCTTTGATAATATCTCCCACTTCTTCATGGTTCAGGCTCCATGCGTCCAATCTGTATGGTCTCCTCTTTTTAGGGTTTTGTTTTGGATGCAGATGTAGGACTATAGGGCTATGATCAGACAATAAAATTGGGAGATTCCATAGCTCTGCTTCTGGGAATCTACCCTTCCAATCGCTGTTGCATAATGCTTTGTCAATTCTCTCGTATATTGCATCTTGTTTCTGTCTATTGTTCGTCCAGGTGAAGTTCACACCTTGGTAAGGAATATCCAATAGGCTAGTCTTGAGTTTCCAGTCAAGAAAATTGGATGCCCCTTTTATGATTTTTGATCCTCCTAGCTTTTGGTCCTTGTTTTCCACTTGATTAAAGTCTCCTATCAACAACCATTGTCCTTTAGTATTTTCCATTATGTTTGAAATGTTGTCCCAGATATCAGTTCTATCGGAAATGTAAGGCGACCCGTAAACAAACATAATATAATATTCATTAGCAGCCGCATCGGCTATCTTACAGCAAATATAGTTTTTTGTGGTTAGGAGGATGGACATTACAACATTCTTAGTCCAGCAAAGGAACAAACCTCCTTTGTTACATTCCGCATTCGACCCCGTACAGCCATGGAAACCTATCTTTACTAGCAAAAAAAATTCACTTCTCTAAAGATCTTGCTTGTAAGCCTTTACCAATTTCGTTTGGGCCCCCTACCTAGCCTAGGACCTAAGTGGCCGCATTTCCCGCCTAGGCTCATTTTGGTTGAAAACATCTTAAAAGTTTTGTGATATCTTGTAACAACATCCTTAGCATGGGGGAGTAGTCCTAAATTTGGGTTGGGCCCTGCCTTATATAAGTACTCTAGTCTACGATACTTGTAAAATAAAGGATTTTTTGTCCATAAATAACTTACTCATACTCTTTTTTGTGAGAAACTGTCTTATTCATAAAATTTTGTACAAAATTACATTTGTTACGTTATTATTTGTTGACCACTACCTAAAAGCTTTTTCCAATGTTGACTGTAGTTTTCCGATAAGTAAAATCATGTGCAGGTCATGGTTGACTTGCTATTTTCCTTATTTTATTGCCCCTTTTATTTTTTACAAAACCCATGTGCATATCCTTAGTTCAGTAAGGATAGGAGTGCATATCCTTAGGTAAGGAGAGAGAGTGCATATCCTTAGTTAGTTAAGCAGAAAGTGTGTTAGTTTAGAAAAAGAGATGGAAAAATAGAAGTGAAAATAAAATAAGCTAAGGAAAATAACAAGTTACGTGACTTACAAATAGGTTTTATTCATTTAAAAACTACAGTCAATGTTGGAAAAAGTGTTTAGGTAGTGTTCAATAAACAATAACGTAACAAAGATAGTTTTGTACAATATTTTGTAAATAAGTTAGTTTCTCACAAAAAATAACATAAGTAAGATAGTTGTGGACAAAAAATCCTAAAAAAAAAAATCCTTAGTATAGCTCTTGTTTACTATCAAGCTAGTAATATTATTGATTTTCTTGCAAACATCGCACATCAAATTTTCATATCATATGCATATTAATTTGCGAAGGAGTTATAGCTTTTCTTATTCATTTTATTACCTGGTAAGCTAGTTAACTACTTTAGTTTGAAAAAAAATACTATTATTCAGAAGAATCTGCTCTTGAGTGTAACCTCGGACAAGCAACGGCCCTTTGATTGGGACTAATCCACTTTTAACAAGAACTTGACAATATAACGTTAGAATAGAAATTATCCCAAATGATGAGTCAAACCCTATTTTATGAGATAAACAGGAATAAGTTGTTAACTTATATGTTACGCAAATAAAAGTTATAGCCTCTAGTCCATATAATGGAATCAATACAATCTTAAACATCAATGTGGGGAAATTAAGCAAGTTGGAGCACAAGGCCCCAAGGGATAGCTCCTCTAGTGGTTCCAAGAGAATGCTTCCATCTCCTTTTGAACGGCTATCCTTGATTACTTTCCAATGCTATCATGCAACTACTAACAATCACCTTTCAAAATCTGGTGGGTTACAATAACAATATATTGCTACATGCTAGAAGAGGTTTTCACTAGGGAGTTCGGCCAAAACAC
This sequence comes from Beta vulgaris subsp. vulgaris, assembly GCF_026745355.1. Classification (NCBI taxonomy): domain Eukaryota; kingdom Viridiplantae; phylum Streptophyta; class Magnoliopsida; order Caryophyllales; family Amaranthaceae; genus Beta; species Beta vulgaris. The sequence goes on from NC_079203.1 coordinate 8,447,034, forward strand.
AACCAACTCAATTCATCATCTGAGTCAAATTTGTTTTTCTTTTTCTGTTTTGAAAGAGAATTTTCATTAATTAAAAGTCAAATGACAAAGAATTGAAGAAAAATAAAATACATATAAACAAGATCGAATCAACTTCATCTTTAATGAAACTACACTGAATCATATTGAATAATGTGGTGTAGGCACCTTATATTTGCTTAATCAAACCATTATCAATGAAATCGCCTATCATTCTGACATAATTAATTTGGAGAAGAATATTTTTGTTCTGACCATGTAGACTGTATTTGAACTTCCAATACCTTCATGCTAATAGTCTTGAACTTCAACCAACGAGAACAATGCCCCATACCTGCCAAAATAACTAAACAAACTAAACAAACTAGACTTTGAGACTCCCATAGGGGAATAGGAGATCTCCACAATAACAAAATTTCTCATAGCAGCGCATGAGAAACTCTTATAAAGAGAGACTAGCTAATTGAACAAAATAAGAGAACAAAATTAGAAACCCAAAACAAGAGATGAAAAGGGGTTTCCATGGATGAAAACATCCATGGCAGCCCGCCATCCCCTAACTAATGAAGAGCGGAAAGGTGATAGGTTGTTGTACAACTGTCAAAAAAATTGCTATCAAAACCTCCTAACAATGTAGTACCTAGCATAAGTAGGATCGAATCCATAGAGAGATTGTTATTTTAATCTAACTTCTAAAGTATGGAGAATCTGAACAAGATCACAAGGTTAAGAGAACATGTTAAACTAATAATATATGAAAAAAGATTAAACTAATAATATATGAAAAAAGGACCAATCATACAATTATCCACCAGTGCACAAATGGCAATTACCTTCCTTATGAATGAGCACGACACAATTACAAATGCAAAGGATTTGATTGATGACATAAAATTTTGGTCATCACTATGTTCATATGTAAACATACAAAAGGTAGAAAAAAAAACTATGTAAAAGATGGTCATAAGGTAGCATTAGAATATATGAAGGGAGGGGAATAAAATTTTGTATAGGTATATAATAGGAAACCTTTGTAATTTTTTTTTTTTTACATCAAGAAAATGTGCATTGATGAAAAAACAAAATACAACATATTACTAAAACAACCACACAAAAAACAAAAAAAAACCTAAAGGAGCTATATGAGCTCTTACAAGTCCTAGAAAACACAAATAGACAAGGCTAATAATGAGTCGCCAATGAGGTAGTGCGCCGTTGGTCGATGAATGTGCTGGTGGAAGCAAAACGCATATGACTGATGGATGCGGTAGGAGAAGCAAATGTCGATCACGATCTAGACAACGAACCAAAGGCAAGAGTTGCATCTTGCCGCATGAGCGATCCCAACGAACTTCCGACACGTGGGATTCTAGGCTCATGAACTGTGGAAGAGTCACATTCCTAGGTGACTCATGACTCTCTCGCGAGAGTACATACATCATGACTCTCCTGAAAGTAGGAGAAACGGGGGGAGCTGAAAACCACCAGATGAAACTGGGGGGATGCCTGCAGATTTTGATTTTTCAAGGCAAAGAACATGAAGATCATTGCCAAGCGAAAAGGAGAGCTCAACATGTTAAGCTCTCGAACACACCACCTGTTTGGAAGACCGGAAAACTTAACGTCCAACCATGAATACCGAACAACGCCTCGACCATACTCACATTTCTCATCCATGAAATATACCCATTCCTTCAAAAAACAGTTCAAATAAACTACAAAAAAAACTACTACAATCTTACACCACCATCCCGTATGACACTGGCAAATGAGTTTTAGAAGCCAGACCCAACAACAAACTAAATTCTGATCAACTCGGACGACCCGATTAATATCATCGAAACAACTTAGCATACCTACGGAGAAAAAAGCCTCAGAATTGATAACTGACACAACTAGGGGAAACGGGGAAAGGGAAGCCCAACTACTGGGGGTAAGGGAAGGGGAGGCCCGAACAAAACCAAACCACAACTGGGGGAGGGGGAGTCGACCGAACCATTGTACAGGGGATGGGGTGACATCAGGACTGAACCACGCGAACAAAGGGGGGGAAAGGGGAGGGGAAGCCCGATTAACTAAAACAGGGGAAGGGAAGAGGGAAACCGACCAGGGAAACAAAGGAACAGGGCATAGAGAGGAACCGACCGGCGAAGGAAAACCGGGAGGGAAATGCAACTGACGCGACTGGGGAGGAGGGAAGGGAAAGACCCTTACTGGCGGCGACATAAACCTACACGGCGGCGAGCCGATGATACGAACGCAGGAAGCCACCAAAACCGCGACTGAAAAAACGGATGAAACGAAAATCCGCCGACGGCAACTTTCGGCCACCAGTGAGCCTGCTGCGGTGGAATTTAGTGGAGGGAGGCTAAGGTTTCGTGGGTGGGGTAGAGAGAAGACAGAGAGTTTTAGGGTTTCGTGAAAAAAATGAGAAACTGTTCTACCTAAAGTATGACAAAACTTTGTACTTGAAATGATGTATATCTTGTTTTACTCAATGTAAAAAAAAAAAGATAATATATGAAATTAAAAAAAAAAATCTTAGGCAATGGTTCAATATGTTTATAATTCAAAATCTATCGAAAACACCATCGATAATTCAATTTGTCTAATATCTAGAGCATACGTCAATCCTACAGTAGGGTCTTAAAGCTCTCGAATCAACATATGCAGTAAGATATCTCACATAATCACATTTGCTAACTGTAGATAATCCCCTACGGAGTATTATCTCTCGATAAATAACTGTATATTAGCAAGATTTAATCAAACGGTTGATCAGATTGCAATATTAACAAAATAAGCCTAATTAATTAAAAACAGCATATAAACATGAATTCTCAAACCTAGAAATAAGACTATTCAATCATGAAATAAAGAATAAAATCTACATCTATGAACAAAAACTTAATTAAAAAGTTTGAGAGAAAATTAAGAAGAAAACTATAACTATAACTAAAAATAATGAGAGAAAGACTTCTCCTTCGCAAGTTATTATTTCTCATATATATAAGATTAAGTAACCTAATATAACTAGGAAAGTAAGTTACAAGACAAGGAAAGTCGAATAGTCATTAAGTGGGCGGATTTAGTGATCTGCACGTATAATAACATATTTGAGCAGAAATAGTTGTCTAAAAGACATAACTTCTTGACTCGAGTCTCCTCGGGATGTACCACCTATTGTTGAAAATCTCTTTAAGTCTATTTTTTAAATCCACTAACATTATTCAATGCTCATAAACACATTAAAAGTTGTGGTCAGAAGAGTAGTCACAACTCTTCTTCACATTTTTTCTAATGATTTTCCACTTTATTTTCGTCCTTACTTAAAGATATCTATAACGATCCTATGCAATGTAATACCTTTTCTTCGCTCCTAATACCAAGACTAGCTAATTATACTCCATATACGTTCTCATACCTGAAACTAATAAAAAAATACGAAAATATATCAAATAGGAGTGGAATAGCATAACTTAAAAATATAATGCAACATGAACCTAAATATGAATCTATATACTCTAAAATGCAACCTAAATACACATAAAAACTATATATAAATATGTCACATCAAAAATGAAGAAGAGGGGGCGGCAAGAAGAGGGGGATGGGGAGAAGAGAGTTAGGTTTAGGGAGAAGATGGGAGAAAACTTAGCTTGTGTCAAATTTGTTTCAGCAATAATAACACTAATACAATCCAACAATTTTTCTCACATCCCCGTCTTTATATTTATGTGATGTGGACCTTGTTTTAACTTTCCCTGTACGAGAAATACCTAACTATATTCGCTACAATTTAATGTAACAAGACAAATTATTAATTAATGATGAGGGAAATACTTTTGAATTGTGAAATCTAATTAATTGTGTCGTGTAAACATGACAATATTAATGCAGTGACACGCGGAGGGTTATATGGCCTATATAACCATGATCAAGAGCCATGAGGTAATGACAAAAGATTGCAAAACAGGTGCTGCATTAAATTTGAGCAAAGAAGTTGCATTATGAAAGAAAATCATACCTGATTTTGTCTAGTTGTTGGGACGGAACTCTTAAGGCTTCAAATCAATTTAATAGCTAGACAGATGACACTCACAATTTAGCTATATATCTCCAAATACTGTCCCATCCTTCTCTCTATGCGCTACATCAAACTGGCCTTATACGAGGTCCACAAGGATCATCAAAGGCATGCTTTTGACTCCCCACTTCCCTTTTAGCACTAGCCCATTTGATCTTCACATGTCCCATGGACCCAATTTGTACCTCCTCGATTGCTATTTCTCATCAAACAAACATCGATCAAGGAGGTACTATACTCTTAATAAATCTGTTGCCATCAAATCTATTAACATTTGTTGACCGGATATCCAATACTCACATATTCTACTCAAATTAATTCATGTTGTAAATCTTCATGCAAACATAACGTCGACATGGAAATTGGTACCTCTATTCACTCGACAAGCTACCCACTAAAAAAAACAATAAAGCAATTATTGACATTATTTATATTGAACTCTATTGATGATAAAAGTTCAGTGGATATTGGGTTGATCATCCACTAGGTAGATAAATTTTCCACGCCAACGCTATTTGCTCTAGAAAATAACATAACTGCAACATTGTGTAGACATATAACAAGGGACGGAACAAGAAAATCATATAATGATTAATTTTGATGTGAAAGTCACATTACCGTGGGAGTGGACTCTCTTATGAGTTTTTCAAAAGGTACAATGTAAAAAATTCAGCGTTTTCTATTTTTATTTTAAATTTTAAATTTAAGGGTTTCGGAATTTCCCACCGTTCCATATATTCCAACCATACATAAAACATGTATCATGAAAACACTAGGATTCCGAACATATATATGTTTCAGAAATGATAAAACCTCGTGTTATGTACAATTTCAGGCTTCGGTTATTCAAAAATATATTTGATTTTGGAAATGAAAACAAGTTATTTCAAGTTCCAAAAGTTTTCATGAACCACAATTATATACTCCCTCTGCTTTTATTTATTTGCTACATTTTCCAAAAAGGGTTGCTTTTTTTTATTTGCTACATTTCCTTATTAGGAGACTTGGCCCACCAAAAAGTAATACTCCCTCCGTTTCACAATATAAGGCACGCACGATGTTCGAGGTCGAACTTTGACATTTAATTACTCTCAATTTGTGTTGATAGAAAATTTTTAAAAATAATATTATTATAGTATTTTTCAAGACGAATCCAACAGTATAATTTTTATAATTTTTATTTATCATAATTGAGAGATATATGTGGTCAAAGCAAATTTTCGTAAAGCGTGAATGCCTTATATTTTGAAACAGAGGGAGTAGTATTATATTTGTTTCCCCTCTTTTTCCACCAAAAAGTACTACTTTTTTCCCTTTTCCCACCCTATTTAATGCTAAAGGGGTCAAAAAGTACACTAAAAAAAATGAAAATGACATTTCCTAAATTCTTGTGTAAATCAAAATGTAGCAAATAAATAAAAGCGGAGGGAGTATTTAGTATCACCGAGAAGAACCATAGTATTAAATTAAGATCTCTTATAGGTGCTTTATTAGAGTTGTTCTCGTTTTTATTGAATTTTGAGAAAAATAAGTCCTTACTTAAATTAAGTGATTACTAGGCTTAACGTACACAAAACTACTCTTCTATTTCATACTAATTGATACACAACTTATTGTCGTCAATCCCACATCAATTAATACACTTCCTAAAATGACAAGGTCCCACAAATTCAACATTGTTTTTCCCTTTTCATGAGAAACCAAATAATAATAAAGAATCATCGACCCACATTCTTCCCCTCAAAAAAAAAAAAATCAACCCGCGTTCACACATCAAAAAGTTGAAGATATGTGTAACCCCATCTTACAGATTTATTTGTATTCACGTGTCATTTGAATACGTATCCTCTTTAATTTGTCTGCCTTATTGGGTCGAATGCCTTCTTTTGTAGGCTATCAAGCTACTCTTAGTAACAAAATGGGCTTGTTATTGTTCAATTCTACTTCAAATGGGGGTAAGAAACTAAAAACTTGCAACGGTTACACTTGGGTTACACCATATATATGAAAGAGTATACAAATACATGGTCTATTGATGAACCATTTTAATTAGTTGATAATATTAAATTAGAATTTTCTGAAAGATTCATGTAAAAGGTTTTGCCTATTCTAGCAAAAGTGTCATCAGAGCCGCCATACCTTCATATTCTAGAATCAACAAATTCGACTCCGTAAATTTCCATTACAAATGGGAAAATATTATTATTGGTTGATCTATTTAGTGCTGGAACAGACCCGCTATCAATGTGAGTATTTTGGTTTCGCAGCTAGGATCCGTGGCTCAATTTTAAGCCATGAACAAGTATGGCCTATTAAAAGCAGAAGGTGCTCTGGTGGGATCCTCACGGACATAAAAAATTGCAGTCAGAATGATCGTGTGAAATTGTTTGTTCGGCCCGAACTAATGAATCTCTTAGATATGATGCAAAATGGATCTTGTTCTATCGTTGATCAGAAATTATCCGATTAATTAGTTCTTCCAACGATCTATTAGACTATGGAGTGAATATTTGATTCTTTTTTCAACTTGAAATGAATTCACAAGAATTCTTCTCTTTTTTCCTACTCATATAATATATACTACCTCCGTTTCTTTTTAATTGTTGCACTTTGCTTTCCATTAAAACCAAGGCAAAAGGTGAAAAGTAGGAAAAAGGGGGTTAAAAATTCTGAAAAGTAGGAAGAGACAAGTACAAAAGAACAATAAAAAATTATGGAGGAGAGAGAAATAATCAACACATGGGATAGTTTTGGGGAAAAAGTAATCAACTAACAATTAAAGTAGGAGAGAGGGTAAAGAAACAAGGGGACCAATAGTGGGTAACAATGATTGCAAACTTACCTTATGTAGAAAAAGTAAGAGTGTAACAATTAAAAAGAAACGGTCTAAAAAGGAAACCGTAACAATTAAAAAGAAATGGAGGTAGTATTTGTCATTATATATTCTAAATTTAAATTTAGAGAAAATTTCATATTCTATAATATAAAAATATCTATTAATTTAGAAAAAAAAATGCAGAATAGATTCAGAGTGTCATTAATCACTTGATATCCCCACAATCTACTAATTACAATATAAAAAAAGTTACAACTAAAACGAAGTCAAACAAAATACCTAAAGCTTTGTGCCGGTCAAAACTCCATCGATTAATATAAAATGAAAAAAATATTACTAAGTGTTGTTTGGTTTGCAAAATATAGGTAGAACGTATGAGATAAACCCATACTAAATAGTGAAATTCTACTTTTAAAAACAATACCTTCAACCCATGAAGCAGTGTGGGTTTAGAAACTCTTGGGGGAGTTGGGTTTGATTTATACCAACCTTCAAGTATCAATTATTTATTTAAAAAATAAGAGAAAGATACTGTTGGAAGAAAAAAGGAGTAGACACTTGTTTTCTACTTATCTTTTCCATTTCTTTAAGAATAAATTTCTATATGTTATTAGTTGTTGTACTCCTTGACCATTGTTGTGTTGATGCTTGCAAATTTGTTTTCTCCATTGTTTTCTCCAGCATCATTACCGCACAATTGTTTTCTTTTCTATATTTCAAGTTTTAGTTCGTTGTTCTCGTTGATCATTGTTGTGTTGATCTATCGTCTTCATTGTTTCCTTCAGAGTTAGTGTTTCTTTTTGCAATGCAATTTGTATTTCTATTTTTATTTTCTTTTAATTTGTTATACTTGCCACTAGTATGGGTGGTCATAATTATTGTTAAAATTGATTCCTAGAAAAAATATAAAGAAGAAAGTAACAATAGAAATATTACGATATTACTAGTGATTTGTTATATATATATATATATATATATATATATATATATATATATATATATATATATATAGTTTAAGTTCATATGAGAACCACCCTTATGGTGAGAACCACTCATTTTTCCTCATTTTACGAAGATTTTGATCATTTCATAATATTTTTGCTCATTTTTTATTTCACTTATTTTATGGTTTTGCTCATTTAACAATTTTATACTCATTTATCAACGTTTTTGCTCATTTCACGTTTTGCTCATTTTACTTTTTTTCTCATTGAACTTTTTTATGCTCATTTTACGTTTATCTTATTTTACATTTTTGTTCATTTTACGTTTTTGATAACTTAATGTTTTCTATTCATTTTATATTTATGCTCATTTGTTAATTTTTTTTGCTCATTTTAGGATCGGAAATTTTTGCTCATTTTAAGTGGTTCTCACGGTTCTCACCATAAGAGGGTTCTCATTAGAACCCAACCCTATATATATATATATATATATATATATATATATATATATATATATATAAAATTTTGACTTAATTTCTAATTCCAACAAGATTCAAACCAAATACTAAGTATTAGGAACCAAATTCTAATCTTATACTCCCTCTGTTTTTCTTTATCTTTCTCACTTTCCTGTGCACATCTCCCAACGCACATTTTTGAGCTTAAATATCTTTCATTATATATTAGTAAAAATTACAACGATTGAATATTAATAATGTACTAATTGAGACGAATCAAACAAGATCCCACATGACTATATTTTTTCTTATAAATTGAAAAAAATTGAGAAGATTCTCTCTAAGTATGAATAGTGCCAAGATTCTAAGTGAGAACAATAAAAAAACAGAGGGAGTACCACCTTGGTTTGACATCTGATTTCAAACTTATACTACCTGACTTTTGTAAAGGATTTTTTTTCGGAATTATTCCAGCTTCACTCTATGAGATTGGTACAGTGCACAATTTCTATTAATAATCACGCTTACACAAAGAAACAAGGTACAAGGTCTCTTTTGGCTCCATCATATTGTCCAAGTTAACCAAGTACTAGTTTTTTTTTTTTTTTTTCAAAATGAGCATTAAGTAATGCTATTGCCCATTCGAAAGTGAAGGAGTGGTGGTAGCTTAGTGAAATGCCACCCCAAATTTCAGGAAATTACCTAGGGGTTCGAGTTCTCAAGGTATTTACTTTTGGGCTGTTTAGTCTTGTACCCAGCCTATGAGTTGGTGCCATACAAGCTAGTGGCCTAACAGAGGTTGGTTTTCGGATCAATTATCTTTTTTAGTAAAAAAAATTGTCCATTCGAAGGTTGGGCCTACCTATAGTACTATAGTTGACTTGGTAAAATTGATAAAATCCAAATGACTCGATTTGATATTCATTTTAGACCAAAATACGTCGTTCCAAACTCACTTTAAAATCTAAAAATATATTGAATCAAGCTCGACTTAAAATTAACTTGAATTGATCATACTCAATACCTTGAATTAACTAGAATCAAAGTGATTCTAATTGGATTCCACCTGAAGTCGGAAAATAACTCGTGCTGAAATCAACTTGGATATAGTGATTTTGATCCGATTTAAATTGAATACCAATCTAATATTACCTAATAATTGATCTGAAATGACCCAAACTTTTATCATTTTCATATTATGTTGAATCAACATAAAAATGATTAAAAAATCCTTGTGCTTTATTCCGCTTATGTATTGCTACACTCGAAAATATAATTGTGTATTATTCCTGAGTAAAGTGAGTCTGATGCAAAAACCACGTGAGACCTAATACGCAATTTGATCTAGAGGTGATCATTTTGGCCCGGCCCGGCCCGTTTTTGGGCCGGGTTTTGGGCAGAATTTTTCGGCCCGGCCCGGCCCGATCGTTTTTTTTGTTTTTGGGCGGGCTTTGGGCAAGCTAAAAACGACTTTTTAGTCTATTTTTTGGTCCGGCCCGTTTTGGCCCGCAAAAGCCCGGCCCGAAATAGCGGGCTTTGGACACAAAAATTCGGCCCGAATTTAGGCCTGGCCCGGCCAATGGGCAAATTTTTTTGGCCGCGGCCCGGCCCGGCCCATGATCAGCTCTAATTTGATCATTCTTGGAGCTGAATCAAACTCAAAACCCAAATTGATTTTCTACGAACCATATGTAGGAAAAAGCTGAATTTTTTCGAACCTGAACCTGAACCAAATGACCCTGTTTGGTATGTCTACCTATAGGTAGGTTCCTCCCTGTATATCATAAACGGAAAACTACTGCTAAATAAAGACAAAATGAGACATGCACTCCTGTAGTCCTGTTTGTCTATTATATAAGCAGGATGAACCTATGCCTCTAATAGTCTTTGTATTGCCAATTCAATTTTAATTACTACCTCCGGTCCAAATATAATTCCCATTTTTCTTTTAATGGTGTCCAATATATATCTTTGACAATCAATATATTTAGTTACATATTGATAAAACTACATATTGAAACGAATTTAACAAGATCCTACATTAGTGTGTTTTTTGTATATATCAATGAGAATATATAGTCAAAGAATCTAAAGTTTGACCATAAAAAGTGAAATAAAAATTATGTATCTTTAGATAGATGGCAAGGCCGGTTAAGGGCCTGTGCAAGCTGGCCCTCAGCACAGGGCCCAATACATTAGAGGGGCCCCAAATAGAGACAAAAAGAAAAGGGACGTAGCAATAATCATATATTGAATGCTTGGAGCAGTGGTAAAAATCTCCTGTGTTGTAGACCTCTAGGTTGCGTGTTCGAACTCCTGTGTCGTGATTTTTCATCTGCATTTTTAGCTGAGTTCATCCTCTATGTTTTATCCTGCATCTAAATCTCTTCTCTATTTTGTTGGAAAAACCCCCTTTTCTTTATGAAATGAAAATTCCATTCAAATAAAACCATAAGTCATCTACATTCTACACCTTTATTACAAGTCTATAGAAAACTGTAAATTTTGTATATTATTTTTTTCATTGTTTTCCAATTTTTTTTTATTTAAGGGAAACCTCACCCCCAAAAAGCCCCTAGTGAGATTTGATCTCATGAGGTCAAACCTTTACCACTAGGCCAAACTTTGCTTGGTTCATTATTTTCCAATATGTAAAACATCTAAACTTCTTTGATTGTCTAATTATAAAATAAGGAGTATTAAAAAAAGGTTGCTTGATTATGAAAAAAAAGATGCAAATATCTCAAAGCTGTTAAATCTGATTTTATAAATAGCACAGGGTCCCCAAATATTTTAAGACGGCCCTGATAGATGGAGCATGTGTTAATTAAATTGGGTATCGGCCTATCACGTACCATGTCCGATATCAGTGTTTGGATTTCTAAATCCATGCTAAACCCTAGGAATTTTGATTACATTCTAACAATAACAATGTTTAGACATGCATACCCATTATGTGAATAATATACACACAAAAAGGTGGATGTTATTGAGTGACAAGAAAAGGATGGTCTTTGTGCTGGCTACTGTGGGGAAAAGTGTTAAAAACAGATTTGGTGAAATCTTATTTTTGGTTGTGGCATTTTCCCTCTCTGGGGTAACATAAAACACAAACAAAGAAAAAGGGAAAAATCACAAAGAAAAATAATAGAAAGAATTCTTCCCACCAAAGTTGGCAGTCGCCATACGATTTCTTACCCCGTGTATAAGACACAGAGAGGTTGACTGAGGCACCCAACATCACCTTTAAATTCTCTTCATTTTCCTTAGAATCTCTCTCACTTTAAACCTTACTACAAAAACACCTTTCATCTCCTAGCAATCTCCAAACAAACCATAAACAGTAAGTAGTTTATACAAGTAAGAAACCTAAACAACAAATTAATACTTCTATAATGAAGCCTCAACCTTCTAATTATAATCATGTAGTAGTATACCTTAACAAAGCCTACATGATCATGTTCATAATCACTACTATAGCCACTCAAATTCTTCCTCTACCACTCCAAAATCTTCCTATCGAAGGTCGATTTACCTTCGAAGAACTACACCATGCAGCGCGCGATTTTGGCAACCAATATCAACTCCATCCATTGGCAGTTCTTCATCCAAAATCAGTTTCTGATATAACAAAAACCATTAGGCATATATGGCAAATGGGCCTGAGTTCTGAACTTACAGTTGCAGCAAGAGGCTCTGGTCATTCTCTTCATGGACAGGCCCAAGCCCATCAAGGTATTGTAATTGACATGGGCTCTCTTCGGGCATATCCGATCAAAGTAGTCCAAACTGGTGTAGTCCATCCTTATGTTGATGTTTCTGGAGGTGAATTATGGATAAACATCCTGCATAAGTGTCTCAAATATGGGCTGACACCAAAGTCTTGGACTGATTATTTGCACCTATCTGTTGGAGGTACTTTGTCTAATGCTGGGATTAGTGGACAAGCTTTTCTCCATGGCCCGCAAATCAGCAATGTTCACCAATTGGAGGTTGTTACAGGTTAGTTATTAAATCTCTTAATCCATCATATAAACAACATTAAAGAGTGGAAAAATGCGAAATACACAATTTTTTATTGATACGTTTTCATTCCTGAAACCCTAGTCGTTTTCGTGCTAATGAAGTATAAAAAAAAAAGTTGGAATCAATGAAGTTTTCACAATTTCAAAATGTTTTTGTTCTAATGAAGCCTAAAAAAAGATTTCAAAACGCTTAACAACAGTTGTTTTCATACTAAGGATGTCTTGGCCGGGTGGTTAAGATTAAAGTGCTGTGAATTATAGGTCACACATTCAACATTTGTAAGAAAAATAATGGCAGACACATAAGATAATTTGTTTCAACTTTATCATACATGATAATTTTGTAGTTTACTAAAATTTGACTCAAATTAAAGATTTATATATACCTTTTAATCATAACCTCTTCTTTTAGCTTGACCATGTTATCTATAAATAGAAACAAGCACCCCACTAATATAGATATTTTATACTGAAAGCTGACTATTTAATGCAGGTAAAGGAGAATCACTTAACTGTTCCAAGAAGCAAAATGCAGAACTCTTTCACAGTGTTCTTGGAGGACTTGGACAATTTGGGATCATTACTCGAGCAAGAATTTCTCTTGAATCCGCACCTAAAACGGTAAAACTAATGTTTTAAATTACTCTGTCTAACGTTAAGGGAAATATGGGAAAGTTCAGAGTATATTGTTTTGAAATGTTGAAAAAGTTCGTAATAGTAGTTAAGTCAAAACGTTGCAACTAAAAAACGCGGTAGTATTATATTCTGAAAAATGATACCTTTTTTCCCTTGAATATGTATCTAACAGAACATGTTCTTAAACAGGTGAAATGGATCAGAGTTTTGTATTCAGATTTCGACACGTTCGTTAGAGATCAAGAACAGCTCATATCATCAGAACAGGCGACATTTGATTACATTGAAGGTTTTGTGATAATAAACAGAACAGGCCTCCTAAATAACTGGAGAACATCTTTCAGCCCACAAGATCCAGTTCAAGCTAGTCAATTCAGTTCAGATGGGAAAACACTTTTCTGTTTAGAATTAGCAAAATACTTTAAACATGAGGAGGTTAATCTTGCAGACCAGGTAACTAAAACCAAGCTAGTCAAATATTAAATGTGCTATATATAGTATGATGTAGACTGTATGTAGAGCAAAATTCAATTCTAATTGTTTATGTTGATGCAGGAGATCAAGATGTTGCTTTCACAATTAAGCTACATATCATCGACTCTATTCATAGCAGAAGTCTCCTATATCGATTTCTTGGATCGAGTTCATGTCTCCGAAATCAAACTAAGATCAAAAGGATTATGGGAAGTACCACACCCATGGCTTAATCTTCTGGTCCCAAAAAGCAGCATTCACAAATTTGCGGAACGAGTCTTTGGCAACATTCTTAAGGACACAAGCAATGGACCCATTCTCATCTACCCAGTCAACAAATCAAAGTACTACACTCTAAATCACTTTCTTAAATACTCTGTTTAATTCACCTTATTTTTATCCAAGTTATATTATTTTTACTGATCAAAACTGATTTATGTGGATCTCTAGCTTGTGTATTCAACACTGCTTCTTGAATAATATTTTTTTAACGTGAAGTGAACAAGGCCTACTTATAAATATGACTCATTTCTATCGATTTCTAGCTAGTTTATTCAACACTACTACTTGAATAATATTATTTTAACGTGAAGTGAACAAGGCCTACATTTAAATATGACTGATTTCTATCGATTTCTAGCTAGTTTATTCAACACTACTACTTGAATAATATTTTTTTAACGTGAAGTAAACAGGGCCTACATATAAATATGACGGATTTTTGTCGATTTCTAGTTAGTGTATTCAACATTACTAGTTGAATAATATTTTTATAACGTGAAGTGAACAGGGCCTACGTATAAATAGGATTGACCAAGTGGTTGGTTACTAAAAATTATTTTTGTTTTGCCTAGGTGGGACAACAAAACTTCAGTGGTTATTCCAGAAGAGGATATTTTTTATTTAGTGGGATTCCTATCCTCAGCAGTTCCTTCTTCAACAGGAAGTGATGGCTTAGACCATATCTTAAGTCAGAATAAAAAGATTCTAGATTTCTGTGAATCAAGTAATCTGGGTGTGAAGCAGTATCTGGCCCACTACAGCACACAGGAAGAGTGGAAATCTCACTTTGGTCCAAAGTGGGAAGTTTTCAAACAAAGGAAATCTACTTATGATCCTTTGGGAATTCTTGCACCAGGTCATAGAATTTTTCAAAAGTCTATATCTTTCTCATGACACATAAGTGCATAATGTTTATTACTACCAGCTTCAAAATATGCTACTAGAAGCAATATAGTATTGTTTTGTCACCTCAGAAAACTGTAATTATGAGAGTGACAGTGTAATTAGTGGTTCAAATTTTCCTTTCAAGGAACTGTAATAGCCACAATATACATAAAGTTTAAGGCCATACTAATGATTATGACAAGCTAGTTTCAACTTCATTCAACGATGTATAGTACAAATTTCGAATATTAACAAAGATTAATTCTTCATTCTTAGACTGACAACATCCTCCAAACGCACATGTATGTAGTGGTTGTGCCGGCATGCCCGTTTGGTTGTAAGTAATAAATTGTGTCAATAGTAATAAATCCATATATGATCTTTCAAATTGCCAATACAATGATGATTAACCTCCAAGTATGTCTTTTATGTAACAAAAATATTTTGAAGAACATCAATTACATCATAGTCAAAATATTCGCTCTTTCATGTGGTATAAGAACCCCTATATATCGGATATTTTTCCTCATATCTGTAATAAACGGTAAAACTATATTATTGTGGAAAGTATAAACAATTTGCAAATTATGTTACTTGGACTCGGCTATTCATGTGGGAGTTGCAAATCGGATGAAAAGTTCCATATTATTGGTAGAAAATCAATTGTTATTTTCGAATACTGGATACATGTAGTAATTGAGGTAACAGTTTGAGAAACACAACCTACAAGCACAATTCATAAATATGATGTGCGAATCTGTCAAATAAAACTCATTGAAGGCATTTTTATTATCTAGTGACTAGATGCTTGGAAAAAGTTATACACCATTTGTCCATTTGCCTTCTTGCTTTAATTCAAGGACATCAGCATAGTTCCTTAGACCTATCCGTAAAATTCACCGAAGTCATTGTTCTTCCACGTTTTTCTCTTGGACATTCCACAAGATCTTTTTAAAAAACAAGAACTCGGATAAAAAGGAAAGATTCCTTACAGAAAACGTGCTAGCTTTCTAATACTTCGACAACAATTGTGTATGAAAGTTTGTTCAAAGTACCGTAAAATCACACTAAAGGAGGTTCCTAGAGAATCATACTTCACCAAGGGCAAGGCAGGGAAAAAACGGTCGAACAACCATTACTATGTAATTTTGTAAAGAAAGTCTCAAGTCAATATTAATGGTAAGGTAATTTCATATCAAAATGTGTTTTTGTTACAAAACAAAAAATTTCAAAGATTATATGACGACTCATGTTAAGTTGTTAACCAACCCCAAATCATTTTGTGACTAAGGCTTTGTAGTCGTCGTCGTTGTTCCTAGAATAACCTCTAGTCATCACATGAAATATTGTAGTTCCAACCAAATTCAACCTAAAGTCATACTATAACGGTCCATTTGGTAGTTGGTGAAAACATTTAGAACAAGACATTAATTTTCTTCACTACTTTCTCTCTTTTCATTCATATCACTGTGTTAATGTAAACAGCTTACACTTAGTCTTTTATAGACTAGAGAAAACCCAGAAGTTTCCTAGGAAGGTGCTGAAATAACGGCACAATTGCCAGCAACACAAAATGACAAAAAAAAAATGATTGGCACAGACGCCAGAGAGAAAAATCCTCCTTGGGATTGCAGCATACTAGGTAGTGCTCACAACAGCTGAAGACTGCCAGTACTGATGTACTATGATGCAGTAAAGTAGTAGTAGTGCCTACTTTAACACTCCCCCTCAAGCTGAGAGTGGAGAGGATTGTAGAACTCCCAGCTTGAATAGAAGGGTCTGATGTTGCTCAGTTGTTAAAATTTTAGCGAGTACATCAGCTAATTGCTGTGCACTAGGTACATATGTAGGAAGAACACCTCCTGAACCCACTTGATCTCTGATGAAGTGACAATCAATCCCTACATGCTTGGTCTTCTCATGGTGTACTGGGTTAGAAGCTATGGCTAATGCTGCCTGATTGTCACAAAAAATAGGTGTAGTGTTCAAATTTTTCAACCCAAGATCTTTAAGAAGCTGTTTGATCCAAATGACTTCACATACAGTCATGGCAAGAGCCCTACACTCTGCTTCTGCTGTAGACCTAGCCACCACAGATTTTTTCTTAGATTTCCATGTGAGAGGTGAGTTCCCAAGCATGATACAAAAGCCAGTTGTTGATCTTCTTGTATTAGGACAACCTCCCCAGTCACTATCACAGTAAGCTTGTAGTTTTGCTGCAGATTTACTGGCTAGAAGAATGCCCTGTTCTCTGGAACCAGCTAGGTATCTAAGTACCCTTTTTGCAGCTTGAAAGTGCACTGTAGTGGGAGCATGCATGAATTGACTTAAGACATGCACAGTGTATGCAATGTCTGGTCTTGTGATGGTCAGGTAGATAAGCTTTCCTATCAGCCTTTGATACAACTCAGGATTAGGTAGTATGTCTCCTGAGCTTGTAAGAAGCTTCACATGAGTGTCCATGGGCAATTTCAGGGGTTTGCAGTCCATTAGCCCATAATCTTCAAGAAGATCTGCAACATATTTTCTTTGAGATAAGAAAATACCTTGATCATTCCTATCAACTTCAATACCTAGGAAATATTTCAACTCACCTAGGTCTTTCATTTTGAATTCAGTGCTCAGAAACTGTTTTGCTTGAATAATACTGCTCATATTGTTTCCAGTGAGTATAAGTCATCTACTAAGCTAAGATAGCTGTAAATGTAGATCCTTCTTGCTTCACAAACAGAGAGTAATCAGCATTAGATTGAGAAATCCATTACTCTTCAATACAGTACTTAGCTTAGTAAACCACTGTCTGGGTGCTTGTTTAAGCCCATACAGTGATTTTAATAGCTTACATACCTTGAGCTTACTTTCAGTGGTGGCACAGCTTCTCTGGCTTATCAACATTAAATCTGAACCCTTGCTTTGTGTACCTGGTGGCAACTTCATATACACAGTTTCTTCAAGTTCTCCATGCAAAAAGGCATTTTTCACATCCATTTGATGTGTATGCCAGCCTTGAATAGCTGCAACAGCTAGTATTGACCTTACTGTAGTCAATTTTGCAACAGGTGCAAATGTTTCACCATAGTCCAGACCAATTTTGTCTATTTCCCAGCACAACAAGTCTAGACTTGTACTCAGGTCTTGCCTTTGTGGATCAATTTTGGTTGTGTAGATCCATTTGCAACCAATGCATGCTTCCCTGTGGGTAACTCTGTAATTTCCCATGTGTTGTTGCTTTCTAGAGCCTCCAATTCTTCATTCATAGCTTTCAACCACTGCTTGTGTTTCACTGCTTCTTTAAAGAACTTGGGATCAGGTGCTCTCTCTATTGTACTCGGGAGAGATGTGTATTGCTTAGTGACTTGAATGTTAGTCACTTTGAACAAGATTTGCTCTCACTTCATAGTCATATGCCAAGTTGGAGCTTGTGTTCTCTTCTGGATCTTCTTGGAGATACCTCCACATCAGTTTCTACATCCACATCTCACCTATTTCTGCATCACCATCACCCCTCTCAGTGTTTCTTGTTGTGTTTCTTCATCATTCACCTCACTCCATACAATGTTTTGTTTAGGAGCCTCACAAATGTCCACCTTCTTATGAGATGTAGTATGAAAGATGTGATAGGATATACATTTTCATGAAACTTTACATCCCTACTCACAAATGACACTCCACTAACAAGATTATGAAGCTTGTACCCCTTCTGAGTAATTGAGTATCCAATAAAGATACAAGGTATACCTCTTGCACCAAACTTATCTTTCCTTCTATCAGGATTATATGCCATAGCTAAGCAACCAAAGCATTTCATCATGCTGTAATTTGGTTTCTTTCCATAGCAACTTCATAAGGGCTCTTTCCCTGATGAACTGACTGGGCAACCTGTTAGTAATATAGGTTGCTGTCATCACACAGTCCCCCAGAAATGAAGTGGATCCACTCTGAAACCTTATGGCCCTTGCCATTTCAAGAACATTCCTGTGCTCCTTTCTACTCTCCATTTTGCTGAGGCCTATCAGGACATGATGTTTGGTGAATTATCCCAAGTTCTCAAAGTATGGTCTACACTTACTGTCATCAAATTCTAAAGCATTATCTGATCTTATGACCTTTATGCTCTTCCCAAACTGTGTCCTTGCCATATTGACAAAATTTTCCAAAGCACCAAAAGCATCAGCTTCAATTTCAGTAGATGCACCCATGTTAGTCTTGAGTAGTCATCTACCAAAGTGAAAAAATACCTATATTTTCCCTTATAGTTCACCTTATAAGGCCCCCAGGTATCCATGTGACCATTTCTAACAACTCTCCTGCCCTTGACTCACTCCTTTTAAAAGGTAACTTTGTGAATTTTGCTAAAGGACATGTAATACAAACATCCTGACATCCACCCTTCACATCAATAGAGTCTATCATAGCAAGTTTCTTCATTGGAGCATGCCCCAATCTATGATGCCACAGTGTTTCTTTGCTAACTTTGGTACATCACTAATCACACTAGGAAATTCAGTGTAATTTTGAGCATTCATAGCCACCCTTTTCTTGTTTCTTTGAATTACACTACTGGTCTCTTCTTTAATTCTACAAAGAGTTTTCTCAACTGGCTCATTTATCAGATAGTAAAGACCATTAGCACTTTTTCCTACACCTTTTATTTCTTCATTCACACAGTCAATGATCAGACAATATTCATCAAGGAATGTTGCCTTACATTTTAGATCTTCACACAACTTGTTCACAGACAAGAGATTATGTTTAAAGGTAGGAATGTACAGAACATTTCTTAACTTTATGTTACTCTCTAATATCACAGTACCAGTATGAGTGACTTTAGAAGTCTGACCAGTAGGTAAATTGATCAATGAGTTATCTTTGCATGACACAACATGTTTTTATATACAAAATTCCCAGTCATATGATCTGAGGCACCAGAATCCAGAATCCATGTATCCATGTTTACAGAATCAGCAAAGTAACATGACACCATACCTGAGTAATGTATGTCCATCTCATCTTCAGTATCCTCACCTTTAGATGGAGTAGGCAAGAGTCTGAGAAGCTGTTCAAGTTGTTGAGCAGTAATGGTGGTGTTGTTACTTGAAACTGACATGTTGTCACTCTGATTTTGAACATTTGCTGCTACTTTCACACCAGATGGCTTCCCTTTACTCCATTTTTGCTGACCATAATTATTTTGCCTTCCCTTTGTTGTATGGAAGTCCCTGAGTTCTGGCTTTGTTCTTGGGAAACCCTACTACAAACCAGCAACTTTCCTTTGTGTGTCCAGTTTTACTACACACAGTGCATTGAGTAGTGGAAGGTGTGCTAGTAGAGGCTCCCCCTATCCCTTTACTGAACATAGCCAAGTTTCTGTTTCTTCTTTCACTTGACTCAACAGCTCTCTTGAGCTTCTTCTTGTTCAAGAAAGCTACAAGCAGTTTCACTGTTGGAAGAGGAGACATCATGAGAATGTTGCTTCTCTGTGTTCCATAGACTTCATCAAGTCCATTCAAGAACTGGAACAACTTATGTTCATCTTGCTGCTGAGTAGAGCTTCAATGAAGCTTGTTATCTCTGCTGTTACAGAGGTAATAGGAGGTAGAGTATTTAGAGAGTCCAGTTCCTCCCAGTGACACTTCATCATAGTGTAATACTCACTCACCTGTTTACCTTGCTGTTTTGCTTCATATAATTCTTTGTTCAGTTTATATTTTCTTGACCATTTGTGAGAGAGAATCTTTTCTCTAATTGCATCCATATCTGGTGTGCATTGCTCACAAACATTACAGACCTCTTAATGGATTCATTTACAGAACCCAGAATCCAAGAGATAATCATACTGTTACATGTATCCCAGGCTTCTCCTTTAACAGCATCTTTTCATCTCTTCTTACCACTCTGTCACAAAACCTGTTTTCTTTTTGATGCAAGACCAATCTCCATTGATCTCTTCCAAGATCTGTAGTTAGCAGACCCTTGTAGTTTTTCTATTCCAGAAAATTATTTCCATCTGATGGATGGAGATAAAGAGGACTAGTTACCTCTATAGTGGTATTAGTCATGACAGATTTTTTTTTCTAGCTATTTTGAGAGTAGGTTAGATGTGTTTAGGGAAGGATTTTTAGCAGAAAAACATAAGAAATGTAGTGATTTTCGAGCCTAAGCTCTGATACCATGAAAACATTTAGAACAAGACATTAATTTTCTTCACTACTTTCTCTCTTTTCATTCATTCAACTGTGTTATGTAAACAGCTTACAACTTAGTCTTTTATAGACTAGAGAAAACCAGAAGTTTCCTAGGAAAGTGCTGAAATAACGGCACAATTGCCAGCAAACAAAATGACAAAAAAGCTAATGATTGGCACAGACGCCAGAGAGAAAATCCTCCTTGGGATTGCAGCATACTAGGTAGTGCTCACAACAGCTGAAGACTGCCAGTACTGATGTACTATGATGCAGTAAAGTAGTAGTAGTGCCTACTTTAACAGTTGGTTATAAATGGTAGTAACGAGAATGAATTTGTGTATAGAATATCATTGTTCATTTTCATGGTAATGTTAATTTATCCTAAAGTGTCTACTTTTCTTTTTGAAATTTCATTCCCATCCAATACCAGCTTGTAGGTGGTAATGAGCGGTAATGAAAATTGATTCCCCTTGGAGACAAAAACACAAGTTTAGGGGTGAGATTGCTTGCCCATAGAGAAAAAATGTCTCCCCATAGAGATTTTAAGGGTGCTTCCCTAATAACATTACACTTAAAATTCATTCTCATTACCGCAATTTATTAACGACTACCAAACAGATCGTAAAGGTATTCCTACACATGGAAACGTATACATCCAAAAAAAGAAAAGGTAAAGTTAATTAGTAACATTGAGCTATCAAACTTAACTTGGTTTACTTGGTAGCAATTCCACCTCATAACCTAAAGGTCAGGGGTTCGAATCCTATCAAGTGAGGGGTACTTGGAAGAGAATTTCCCTTACAGCTCCCCCTCCTTCCAAATGCATGGGCCTCTGGGTTGGACCCTGTACGAGGGCATCCCAAAAGTTATTCACCTTACCAAATTAAAAAAAATAGCAACATTGAGCTATAGCATGTACTCCCTCCGTCCCAAAATAAAGTTCTCATTTCTATTTTTGGGAGTCAAATTTTGACCAAATATTCTTACTAATGTATACAAAAAAAGAAAGATATTCATGAGGGGTCTTGTTATATTCATCTCAATGTGTAAATTCGTAATATCAACTTTTTATATTTTTTTACTAATAAGAAATAAAAGATATCGTAGGTCAAGGGTACATCTTGGAGACTGTGCAAAATGAAATGAGAACTATATTTTGGAACGGATGGAGTATTATATAACTATTAGGACTTTTTGTGGGGAAGGGCCAATTAAAATAGAGTTTTGTAGGGAAGCACCACTTCAAAAAAGAAAATTAGAGGGAAGCACCAATTGAAATACATCAGTTGACACTATGATTTTCAGGCGAAATTGTCAACTTTCGGACATTGACAATTATTTTCCCTCCAAAACCTCGTTTTCTTTATTTATTTATTTTTCAGGTGAATACACTCTTCTTACTATTTAAATTCCTAATTTTCCAATTATCCTTAATTCCTCACCATTAACGCTGAACCTCTCATCCTCGAATAGGATACTCAACCATTGAAGCCATTTCTTACCAAGATTAGTTCTAAATTTCATTATAATGAAATGAATTTCATCATGCCACTGGTTTTCGTAGAGTTCTTGTAAATTAGGATTTTGTTTATTGTGGGATCAATTAGGACGTTTTGCAGCAAGATTCCCCCACCCTATTGGATTATGGTGGTTTCGAAGTTGACAATTTTGGCTGAAAATAATAATGTCATATTTAATTGCCAATAAATGTATTTTAATTGGTCTTTTCTCCAAAAAAAATTTAAGTGGTGTTTCTCCACAAAAACCCTATTTTAATTGGTCCTTTTCCAAAAAAATTGTCAACAGTTGGAACCCTTTGGTAGCAAATTTTGCAACACAAACGCAAAGGCTAGGACAAATGGACAATGAATAAACTCAGGATTCTAAACTTGTTCACAAAAATCGGTTGACCCACCTAATTAGATGTTCAAGTAAACCTATACTCATCCAATAAAGTGAAGATTCATTGGCTAAGTAAATAAGAACCTTTACTTTGGAATATAGTAAAAGGTTGGGTAGCAAATGGTCTTTCTGACAAGCCAAGGAATGTCACTCATGCTGCTTAAGTGCCAAACAAAAGCAGGAAAAGATATTGAAAAGAGAAACCCCAAATATGTCGGTTTGGCATATAATCAGTTTAATTACTGTTGAAAGATATGATTAATGGCATGAAATAGTAGTTGGGTTGCAAATGGCATGATTTTGTTAGACAAACAGAAGCAGCTATGTGTCAAAACTATGTCAAATCGATTCATCTCCTCGTGGAATACTATACTTTATTATAAAACAGTGTAGCTGAGGTATGCACTAGTGTTCATATTCAGTTTTATTATCTGAAAATATAAGATTCTTTTTCTTTTGATAATCTCGTAATTTTTTTTATTGTAGATGTCGAATGCTTTCAATTGATGAACTCCAAAAAAAAAAAAATTAGCTTATAGCTCAAGTGTTCTTATCATGTTAACTCTTATTTGGCGATTCAAATGATAGAACCAATTTACTCGTATGTTGCTCAATAACCCAAATAATAATCACGAAAAATGACACTGATTTATTAAGCAAACTAATTAAGTGATGCTTTCGAGATCTTTATTCTGCGTACAACATGATAAGTTCGTGGAAAGCCAGCACAGGAAGTGTCAGTTCTTTGCACGACAGTGGCATATTCTGCTGGCATATCTTATCCCAGTGGAAACAGCAAATCTTTCTTTCTCCAAAAGATTAAAACTGAAAAAGAAAAAGAAGATTATGCCCTTATTCTTCATTATCAGAAGGATCACAAATATGGCAAGTTTGTACTATGGATCATGATATCTACTCATTGAGGGGAAGAAAGGGAAACAAGGCTGTTCTGAGAAAGTAAACTAGTGAATAGCTTAGATGACTTCTCGGCTTTTTGGGGAGCTATAACGTATTCCTAACTGGTATCAGTTATAATAAATGATTTTGGGAAGAAAATTGGGGAAAATAAGAGGGCGTTTTAGAAAGAGAGTTAGATATGTGAGTACAACTTTTATTATACACCCGGGTGTATCATGATCACGGTACACCTAAAACTCTTTTTTTACTTATTGCTCATTTGAAATCTTCAAGTGAGCAAAATTCGCACAATATAGTAGTTATTAGGTCCGGGTTATGCCCCGGGTAAGAAAATTTTCATTTATTAATATTGTACTTTTATATGATAATACTAAATACAACTTGGTCTAGTGGTTAAAACATTAGTACATGAACTTGAGGTCATGAAATCAAAACTTATACTATGCAATTTCTGATTTTTTTTATCATACATGTTTTTTACATGAACTAAAACTCCTTAGGGAGAGCGCCACGTGCCACCGTTCCGTTTAAGGGTGTTTCCAAAAGATCTTCCCACTTTTGCTTTATTCCTTATTTGGCAAAACAAATTTCCCTATTTACCCTCTCATGTCACTATCATATGGTCCACCATTACATTATTAATTCAATTTTACTCCCTTTCTCTCTCCTACTTTAACCCCTTTTTATTTGTTTATTTATCTTAACCCCTTTCTCTCTCCTACTTTACTCACACCATGCCCCACACAACTTGATTTTCCTTGGTATCTGTAGGAACAGTAAGTGGGAAGATCTTTAGGAAACGGAGGGAGTATTAGCATAGATATGGAGAGGTTGAAATGAAAAAAAGCCTTGGTGTAGCATGTACATGGTACACCAAAAGGTGTACAATTAATGCTCTCGTAAGTCGTATGCGAGTGTTTGTGTATGTTATAACATATAAAAGTTATAAGGATATGAGTTAGCTCAAGTGGGTAGCTCCCCCTTGGCCCTGAGGTCAGGGGTTCGATCCTTACCCCCAACATTATGCTTGGGAATTTCCTTGACATGTTATTCATGCCTTACCAGCCAATGTGTTGGTGTTTCCCACAGGCTAGTAGCCTTGTAGGGGTTAGCCCTTGCTCTGACTTAATTTCCTAATCAAAAAATAAAAATTAAATAACATATAACAGTTATGAGTTAGGTTAAAATAACGAGTTTAATTTATTGTTGAACAATCTTATCCCATATAATGACTCTTTAACTAATCTCACAATTTCTTAGCGTCACGCGGTCAAAATCGGGCTTACTGATCCTGTTTTGGTACGCATCGGGTGGGCTCGCAAGAGATCCAAAATATTTACTGATTCGGTCCCAAATCGGATCGGTTAATCAAGATTAAATGATAAGGTTTTCTTGCAAACCGCATCAGTTTTGGGGGTTATAAATTTTATTAAAAAAACTCGCTTGTACAACAGGTCTACAACAACAAGCAGGATGAACCAACCAAAAATCAAGCAATCTGGTCCACTAGTGATTTCACCTTCGGATCAATATTGTTCAATAGCTAAGAAATCAGTATAAGCTAAGCTACACCGTTTGATAATAGTGAGGAAGTAATAAAATAATCAATGACCACAAATTATAGGGCAATCCTTAAACTAAGAATCACTTAGAACAAGAATTTTCCGACTTAGTCGTCGTAGAATATTACCCAGCATATGTAACTTATTATTGTATTTCGTTAAAAGCTCTGGAAAAAAACATAAATGCTAAAAAAGAATGTGCCGCCATTATTAGATAAACAAAAGCAATTAAGCAGTATATGAAATTTCTCAAATTAAGCGCTCAAACCCTCATAGTCAAATTTAAGCGGTATGTGATCTGAATTTCTCAAATTCGTAATTAAACTCCCAAATTCTTCTTCATCAGTGTCCTTCTATCAAATTCCTAAACCCTTAAACTCGCAATTCTAGTATTGAAGCAATTAGCACTTTATTTCAAGCAATCCAAATTCCTTAATTTCGCATATTTGTGTTGTCGATTGTCAAGGTATGTTTGTGAATTATGATTTTATTATTCTCCTTTACTCTTTTTCTGATGCTTTATCCAAAATTGATCCTCCAATTTCAATTTTCCTTCTCCCAATTACTCTCATTCGTTTAAAGCAATTTGAGGATTTTGCAGATTTGCTATTTGATTGAAGCAAGTCGTATAATTTTGATTGCCAAATTGTCGAAGTATGTTTCTGAATTTTCCATTCTACTTTACTCGTGTTGTTTTTTCTTTGATAAAATACTTTGCTCATGGTTTTTGTTGATTGTTGCTTCTTGAATCGTTTTATTATTGCTTCTTGAGTTGCCATTGTTTGTTGCAGAATTGGGTTCTCTTGTTTGTTAATTTAGTCCGTTAAGCAAAAAAAATTACTTCTCTGTTTGATTTTGAAATATAAAGCTGAATGTTTTTGTCGCAACTTTTTATTCTTTTCCTATTCTAAACCTCTATAGCAGGGAGATTATTCATAACATTATACTACTTTCCTTTTCTTTGAGGAGTATATTACCACATAGAAGTCTGAGGTTGTAAGGTCAAGTTGCTAATTTCATATCATCAATTTTACAAATAAAACCATCTATTTATTAGTTTCCCAAAATGCAATTTGCTTTTTGACTTGCTTTCCATTACAATCCATTTTAATCAATAAATTAAAAGCGACATTTAGATTTATAATTCAACCAGAATCAGATAACAGGTAAATATATGAGTGTGTATATATATTAGAACCAGGAATAAGTTTCATATATACCATGTTGTCACACCTGACTTCAATTATAACAGGTTCCCTTGTCCGAATTTTCGAATCTCAGCCACTCATATAAGCACCAAACTACCAATACCCAAAACTTAACACAATTTAGATTCTGCATCGAGGTGTAGGATGAGCATCCTACACCTTGGCCAAAACTACGTAGTTTTGATGCTTTTAGGAGGGCCAAAATTTGGCAGGCTTTTGGCAGAATTTTTGAAAGTGGGACAGCTCTTTCTCTCTCATCACTCACTCATTCCTCTCTTTCTCTCTCATTTATTTTTCAAGAACCATTTCAATTCTCTCTCTCATTTATTTTGTTCTTCATTTATTTCTCCCTTATTTTCATTCATTTCTATTTTAAATTTCCAAATGTTGATATTTGATTTTATATTCTGTTTTGCATTTTTAAAACTTTTTTTAATGTACAAATGCATATGGTTTGATGTACAATAATATACGAGTGTACATTTGGGGATTTTCAGTGATCAAAGTATTGACCATCAGTGTACATTGTGATTTATCCTTATTTACGTTGGTTGCGGAACCTTTTTTTTATTATTAGCTCCACCTACAGTTGCATGTACATGCACGTACCTTGCATGTACACTTTGTTGACATTCATGTACATTAACTGGGTTACAATCATGTTGTTATGTGTTGACCTTTTAATCTAGTACCCATATTGAGTTTTTTTTTTTTTTTGTTTGTGTCTATAGAATATGTTATGCATGCATGTTAGTGAAGCTAATGTATATTTAGTCATACACAATGATCATTAACGCAACTTTAATGTACACAGAACAAAGTCACTCTATAAAATAACTTGAACATTCAGTCATAACAACATTGTACATTCAGGCTTAATAATTGAACAATCTTGCTAGAATATTGTACATTGAGTCATATCCAGTGAACATTCAATCAAACAATAATGTATCCTTATTTTCAGTGATCAAAGTAATGACCATCAGTGTACATTGTGATTTACCTTATTTACGTTGGTTGCGGTACCTTTTTTTATTATTAGCTCCACATACAGTTGCATGTACATGCACATACCTTGCATGTACACTTTGTTGACATTCATGTACATTAACTGGGTTACAATCATGTTGTTATGTATTGACCTTTTGTTTTAATACCCATATTGAGTTTTTTTTGTGGCACCTGGAGCACTATGAGGTATAGGACTGTAATTGTACATATTGAATTTCATTAGCGAACAAACATCAACACACCAGTGTACAAAGATTGCAAATTACTCACTTGACATCAGCTTTAGGAATTCGGTTACTTTTATTCTATTATATTATATTTCTTTGTACATTCTTGGCTTCGTGGTTGTTCATTAACAAAATCAATATGTACAATGACATCCCCCCATAAAATCGTCAATAACACACAATGAATAATAATAGACATCAAGTACAACGTGATATAGACACAAACAAAACAAAAAAAAACTCAATACGAGTATTAAAACAAAAGGTCAACACATAACAACATGATTGTAACGTTAACCCAGTTAATGTACATGAATGTCAACAAAGTGTACATGCTAGGTACGTGCATGTACATGCAACTGTAGGTGGAGCTAATAATAATAAAAAAAGGTACCGCAACCAACGTAAATAAGGATAAATCACAATGTACACTGATGGTCATTACTTTGATCACTGAAAATACCCAAATGCACACTCGTATATTATTGTAAATCAAACCATATGCATTTGTACATTAAAAAAAGTTTTAAAAATGCAAAACAAAAATAAAATCAAATATCAACATTTGGAAATTTATAATACAAATGAATGAAAATAAGGGAGAAATAAATGAAGAACAAAATAAATGAGAGAGAGAATTGAAATGGTTCTTGAAAAATAAATGAGAGAGAAAGGGAGGGAATGAGTGAGTGATGAGAGAGAAAGAGCTGGCCCACTTTCATAAATACTGTCAAAAGCCTGCCAAATTTTGGCTCCCCTAAAACCATCAAAACGACGTAGTTTTGGACAAGGTGTAGGATACTCATCCTACACCTCTGTCCACCATCTACTTATTGAAAACTTAAACACCACGTTTGAGCAATATAATCAGTCAACATCCCAGAGTTGACCAGGTATTACCTCCAGGGGTCAAAGCAACAACAGCTTTCTTAAGGACATTTAAACTAGTGAAGCGTGCTAAGTGTAGCTGGAAGGGCTAATGGTGATGTTGAGAATATAATAGGCATTACTCCAGCACTATTCACTTGTATAGGAGAAAAATGATCTCAAAATAAAATAGAACGTACAAGAAAATAATTTGATGACTGATGACGAGACGGATCGCAAATTTTATAGCAGAGACACTCAAATCCACATTGTATGTATTTTATGTCTTAGTTTGAGCTTGTGGTCCATTATTCTCAACGTGTGATTAGGTACTTATTGAAAATTAAGACAAGCAAATTGTATGCTTCTCAGTAGTTTAAGAAAGTGAGAAGTAATATTGATTATTTACTTTAAGAAGGAATACTGATTATTTAATTTAAGAAGTAATTAATATTGATTATTTACTTTAAGAAGTAATATTGATTATTGTGTATTGGTTTTTTTTGCATCTTTTTAGCTATATTATAGTCAATCTTATAAATATAAATATGTTTTTTTCTTGTAGAAAAATGACTCCTAGTAAAGATTGAATGGCCATCGAAGATTATATTAATGATGAAACATATAAATAAAGTCGGAGTTAATAGTTTTTTAGATTTTGCTTTTCAAAAGTTGGGTATCACATAAATTCGCTACCTTGTTCCAAATGCCTTAATATAGAATCTGGAAATCGTGACAAAGTGTGCAAGATCATCTCTTAGTTTATGGAATAGTTAAAAGGTACACCTTTTGGTATCATCGTGGGAAAAGGTTGGATAAGCCTCAACATGTGTCCGCTCATGGTGATAACAATTTAGTAGATAATGAAAGTCAAGATGACACGTTTGATATGCTAAGAGATTTATATCCACAATACAATGACATTAGTCTCTCCCATGATGCTAAGGAATTTATTAGATTAACACCTATTCATTTACACGTATTTTATTTTCTCATATATATGTATAGGTTACACAACGGGTTTTTTAATCTAGATCTGGAGATCGGTTGTGGGATTTGGTGGAGGATTAAAACTTAAAGATATAAATGGACCACAGCTTAGTAGAGAAGAACTTAAAGCTGAACTAAATGCTACCAAAAAACAAAATGAAGTTCTTATGGAAGAAATGCAAGATGAAAATAAAGAACTTAAGAGTTGTATGGGTTCAGTGGAAGCACAAATGAAAAAGTTTCAAGTTATGTTGATGAATCAATTCAAAGTTTCTTTCACTCTAGAAAATGAGTTAGGCACATCAGGTTTGTTGTAGTGTAACTTATGATTTATGTTAGGAAGGTTGAAGTTTCTTTCATTTTAAGTGTACTGATTGATATCTATTTTTCTTTTAGGGGTGTGAAGATTAGAAGCTTAATGCTCGTCAAATGCTGATTGGATTGGAATATTTATTTTCTTTTTAGTACGAGGACTATTTTAATGCTCTAGAACTAGACTATATTGGAGTTGTTAGATACAATTAAATAATATCATCTTTGACTTGTAATTAGATCAATTTTCAATTTAGATATGTTGTTACATTTTATCTTATTTATCTATTAAAGATACATTTCTTTTTTGTATTTTTTTTATGCTATTTTTGTATTTGATTTCATATTATTGCAATATCTCAAATATGTGAGAGTTTTTCGATAGTGATTTTAATTCAATTAATGATGAAATTTTTGTTGTTGAATGCGAAATTTATTATATTTGCTTTGATGTTATAATATTATTAACGACAATATATATGGTTGTTATTACCTATAAGTTTGCCATTCTTTAGTATCTAATAACGACAACACATTGTTGGACGTGTAATAGACAACGACGAATATAAATCTTGTCATTATTATTTAACGACAAGTTGGTATATCGTCGTTGATAAGTAACGACACATTCTTATCTCATCGTTAAAAAGTAACGACGAACATTATCGTTAAAATCATTAACGGCGGAAGCTATTGCAATGAACAAACTACCAAATATTTTAGAAGTGTCGACCAAACTTTTTCGTTATGATGTGGACTATTTGGAAAGAATTTGGTGTGGACTATTGAGTCAATGATGAGAAGGTGTTGGAAAAAATTCTAGAGTTTTGCTCTTTCCAAATAGTCCATGCCATAATGAAAAAATTCCACGGCTCATATTTTTTTGAAGAATTCTCGATGAGAAGGAGAGAGTCATTGAACATAGGTCTCACGCAAGGTGGAGGGACGTCGGAACAACCCAATTTAACCCGGCCCCCAAGCTTTGAGCCACTAACACCATAGGTTCCATGAGAAACTACATTGTAGTATAAGAATATCATAATTTTAGGGAAATACATTGCAAAGAATACACAAATGATCCGAGCTTGGTATAATTCCCAGGGAGATGAGTTTCAATTTAGCGTTGAGTTTGCCAAGGATAATAAACCATGTTAATAGTTCGATCCGGTAAGGAATGAGTCCAGCCACAACCCTTTGATATTACACTCCCAAGCTAAATTTTTTGCTAGTTACATTGCGAATTACTTGATAGAAAATTCTCTAGATTTAAGAAAAGTCCAAATGAAAGAATTTGGGGATCCATGAAAAGGATAGCTCGGTTGAGTATAGCCATAAGAGCTTGTTCCTCCAATATATCATGCGGTCTTATAGCCCTCTACCAAGATAAAATCCATCTCCAATAGTAACATCCCAAAACCCTAATGAGGATACCATAGCATCTGGGGAAGGTAGTAAGAGAAAGAGTCTTGGACAATGGGTTTTTAAAGGTTGATCACCGACCCAAATGCCATGCCAAAATAATGTGCTTGCATTGCTTGCAACCTTTTTTGTTTCTTACCTTCAAGATTGTCTGCTCCGTCGTATGATTTATTTTGTCGGTTTTGTCAACAATTTTTATAAGGTGGAACAAAAAGACCACTTATTTGCCTAAATGATTTCTTTATAAGGTGGAATAAAAAGACCACTTATTTGCCTAAGTGCTTTCTTGGTAGAACCAGCACCTAAGTGATCACTTATCTTAAATTTGATCTCTTTTTTTTACCTAAAATATCACCTCTAGAAAATGGTCTCTTATACAAAGAGACCATTGAGCTAGATTCCGCCTCTTGGGTGGTCTCTAATAGAATTTTAGGGGGTCTCTCTATGCCTTTTTGTAGTATACTTTCATACAGTTATTTTTTTCTAGTTTTTGTTAATAATAATCCTCTTTTCTCTCTGTTGGAGGCTTTTTGTCCTATTATTGTGTTCTTTGTCTCCTCTAGTGAAAGTTTAAAGTTTGATCAATAAGTCTTTCGTAGTGAGAGTTTAAAGTTTGATTTTAATTTTTTGATTTATTGTAAAGATGCATCGTATTGATGGTCTATTGTACAAATTTGTAATTAGTGTTGGGAATTGATAAGTGCACGCATATTTTTAACATACATCATTTAGTTGCATATTAGGGTCCATTTTCATGTAGTATTAGAGCATTTACATTACATTTGTGCATATTGGGGTTTCTTTTTATAAGCTACGGTACTTCCACTGGTTGTTTGGTTTTTTGTTGTAATCTTAGTATTTCATACTCCTATTTAAGGACATAATCATTAAGGAATTTGGATGATCTTCAAAATGATATATCATGTGCTCAAAACAGATTGGAAATGAAGAAGATACAAACGAATTTGCATAGTTGTGCGAAATATGACATATCTTTACTATTTTGATCATGACCTTTGACACAAAAATGATTTTTTTATAATTTTTGACACAAAAATAAAAACGAGCTTATTTCAACTAGGTGGAAATTAAACTTCAAGGTCTTTCCAACGACGTATTACATGTGTAAAATAAAGCTCCAGATCAAGAGTTATAGCTGCTCGAAGTTGAGTTGCAGATATGACCATTACAAGCCAACACGTCCGTGTCACTTTTGACAAGTTCATGTTGCCTTGATTTCTTGGAGGCAATAGCTTATGTCCGTATAATAGTTGATATGGTTCCAGGTCAACAAGTTCGTGTTGGTCTGATCCGTCGTACGACTTATTTTGTCGATTTTGAGAAGCTATAAATACTCCTTTATTAGTTTTTGATGGAATTTTTATATATTTTTTACGGTTTCTAGAAAGAAGTTAGAAAGAGAAACTTATAAATCTTCATTGTTCTCCAAGACTCTACATTGCTTCTATTAATTAAAGTATATATTTTCTCCTTCTTTTCTCTTTGTTTTCTATTATGAATTTTATAGAGGTAGTCATGGGCCGGGTCGGACCAGGCGTTGGCCAAAAAAAGTAGCCAGTTTTGGGCCAAAGTCGCGGGCTGGGCCAAGGTTCGGAAAAAAAATCGTGCCAAAGCCCATTATGGCTGGGCCTGGCGGGTTTTTTGCGCCATTTTCAGGTTAGACCAAAATTTAGCCTGTTTTTCCAAATCTACGTTCCCCGTGGCCCGGAACTTTTGCCCAAAAAATCGGGTCGGAAAAAAATCGTGCCCAAAACCCACCCATTTTCTGTTTGGGTTCACCTTGATCACCTTTAGAATTTTCATTATTCTTCTTTAGCTTGTTTATTAATTCCAATTATGCTTGAGTAGTTCCATAATCTATACTTAAGTTGAACCCTAATATGAATTAATCTACGACGACTAGGGTTGAAAGTTGGTCGGATAAAAACAAAAATCCAATCCAATCTGAACCGAATCGAATTAGTAATTTAGATTGGGACTTGAACCATGTTCACATTTGATTCGGATTGAGTTTTTCTAAAATTTTAGATTTTGGGATTGGCCTGGATTGAGGGTGATTGGATCCAAAAATCTAAAATAACCAAACAACAAATAAGCTTTTTTTTTTTGCTAAGCAAGTGAGAGTTGTATATATATAACCACAATTTTATAACCAAAGCTAAACTAAGGGAAGGCGAACCAACCAGGTTGGATCTCCAACCCAAGGAAAAGCACAAACAAAGCAGCAGCTTACAACACATTCTATAATAATCCAAGCTAACAAGAGAAGGCAAACCAACTAGGTTGGACCCCCTTACTCTTGAATAAGCTCAAGTACTAACTCACTAAACTATAGCAAGTTGAAGGCTAAGGAAGCAATCTTGATCCTTCCTAGTGATCTTTTGTGGTAAAACAACTCTCACTCTAGTTTTCACAACATTTTTCAGTTGCTTACAAGTAGAATCTACACTAGGAGCACATAACTCCCAATATACCTTATTTCTACTCTGCCATATTATATATACAAGACCAGCAAGTCTAGCAAACGTGACTTGTTTCTGAAATTTGGATCTTCTGTTGTTCTGTATCCACCTGATCAGAAGCTTCAAGTTAGTTGTTGAGGTAGTAAATCTCATCCACTCCATTAAAACCATAAGACATGCATTGCTAAATGGACAACTAAAGAAGAGATGCTGGTGATCCTCTCTCTGCAGTGCACACAGAAGGCAGTTATCATGATTGCGGATACCAATGGCTGCTAACCTTGCTGTAGTTTGTAGTCTCTCCTAAAAAGCCAACCAAGTTATTAATCTATGTTTGGGAAGATTCAGCCTATTCCAAACTATTCTATCCCAGTAAACTCTTGGTTGTTCTCCAACCAGTTTATCATATACCTTTCTGACTGAGTATTGTATCATATTTTTCAAATCAGCTTCACTAAAGCTTTGTTTTAGTTGTTCCTTCACTTGACAAATTTTCCTCCAGTACCAGCTTGAGTTTGCTCTAGGTCTATATATCCACCAATCATCCCCTCTTAGATAAACTGAGTGAATCCATTTAAGCCATACACTATCCTGTTTTGTAGAGATAACCCAGACATACTTGCCAAGACAGGCAAGGTTCCACTTATTCACATCTCTGAAACCTAGACCTTCTTGATTCTTAGGAGTGCAAACTTTCTCCCATGCCATGTACCCTGCTTCGAGTGTGAAGTATTGCCCACTCCACAAGAGAGCTATACATATTTGTGTTATCTTCTTGAGCACCTGCTGAGGTAGAACAAATACTTGAGCCCAATATCACTAGTAGAATAAATGTTATTTGTTGCGGTTAAAAAGTGCCCTATTGCTGCGGTTTTGGGCGCGCAGCAATTAAGGGGGCAGCAATAGGTATTAATTATATTGCTGCGGTTTTAAACCGCAGCAATATCTACAAATATTGCTGCGGTTTTTAGGCCAAACCGGAATAATATTTTTATCTATTATATATTTAACAGAGAGTATTGCTGCGGTTTTGGGCCAAAACCGCAGCAATATGTTAAACTATTGCTGCGGTTTTGGCCCAAAAACCGCAGCAATAGGTCTTGGTAACAAAAAAAAAAATTTCTTTTTGCATTTTGCTATCAAATTTGAATTAAAATCAGGCAATTAATCCATCCACCATCACCTAATTCACAGAATCTTATAATCAACAACAAAGTTGACAAAAAGAAAGAATATGAAATAACTAAAAAAATCTAGATCCGGTAATTAAACAAAACAGAAATAAAAGACGAATTACAAAAAAAATTACACATAAAATACAGATCTGGCGAAAATAAAAATTACACGAAAAAAAAATTATGACTTTCTAGTAGAAAATAATCACATCCAGCTACATTATAAGGAGCACAGATATCATCTTAGCAACCAAGCCGAAATCCAGAGTCGAGCTCAAATGAACCAGATCTGAAAAATCGTGGCTCGAACGAACGCATATGAAGAACGACGAACGACTGGTTTCATATGAAGAAGCTCGAACGACGAACGCATATGAAAAATCGTGGCTCGAACGAATGCATATCAGCTTCGCTATTCATCAATTGTTGTACGAACGAAAACGAACGAAGACTCAATTGTTGATGTGACGACGAAGAAGAAAAAATTGTTGTACGAACGAACCAGATATGACGACGAAGAAGAAATGAACGGCTGGAGGAGTTGTACGAACCTCATATGACGATCGAAAACGAAAACGAAGAACAAAAAATGACGAACCAGATATGAGGAGAGAGAAGGAGAGAGAGAGAACGAACGAACCAGATATGACGACGAAGAACAAAAAATGACGAACGACGAAGAAGAAATAAACGGTTGGAGGAGTTCTACAAACCAGATATGACGACCGAAAATGAAAACGAAGAACAAAAAATGACAAAGAACCAGATATGAGGAGAGAGAGGGAGAGAGTGAGGAGAGAGAGAGGAGAGAAAGTGAAGGTTTAGAAAAAACAGCTGGAGGAGTTGTAAAGGAAGAACAAATAAACCCTAATTGGGCCGCGTCCATTTTTTTTAGAGCAGACAATATTGCTGCGGTTTTGGGCGGGAAATCGCAGCAATATATTTTAAAAATATTTTTTATTATATTGATGCGGTTTCCCGCCCAAAATCGCAGCGATATTAGTCTCTCCAGGCCCCTTTAATTTTTAAAAATGTATCTGTTGAACAATATTGCTGCGGTTTTGGGCGGGAACCGCAGCAATATTGTTATTTTCAGTTTTTCTTTTCTTTTTGCGTGTTATATTGCTGCGTATAGGTAAAACCGCAGCAATATCACCGCAGCAAATACCATTTGTTCTACTAGTGTATTGATGTATACTCAATAATACTGATAGGACTAGATGAGTTCTGGTTGTATATGACAAGTTCCTTGAACTCCACAGCACAATGTTCATATGAACCACACAAATCACAAAACATAATATCCATCGGCATAGAATTGACATGTGAGACATTATGAGCATGCATGGGTGCATTAGGAGATTTGGGAAGGGGATGAGATGTAGAAGAGGAAGAGGAAAGCATATTTGACCTTTGTAATTGAGTGACCAAGGCATCAAGCTTTGTAGAGAGCATATTGATGGGCTCCACATCGTACCTTCCACCCCTTCGTTCATTGCGATCATGACCCCAATACGAATC
The DNA here is from genome assembly GCF_026745355.1 of Beta vulgaris subsp. vulgaris. NCBI lineage: Eukaryota > Viridiplantae > Streptophyta > Magnoliopsida > Caryophyllales > Amaranthaceae > Beta > Beta vulgaris. Next base: position 8,483,459 of record NC_079203.1, read on the forward strand.
ATTTTGCACCACATCATCAATAATATCGGATATACCCGCTAGAGGCTTCTTCAGGATTGGACCACCGGCACCCGCATCAAGACTTGTCTTAGAGGCTTTTGTGAGACCATGGTAGAAACAATGGAGTGTAAGACCTTCATTCAAACCATGATGAGGGCATATCCTCAATAACTCTGTGAACCTCTCCCAAGCTTCTTGTAATGTTTCATCACTCTCTTGCTTGAATGTCATAATTTGAGAGCGCATATCGGCGGTCTTATCCGAAGGAAAGTATTTGCCAATGAAAGCTTGAGTGACTTGAGCCCATGTAACCAAAGAGTCATTCTCAAGTTTCTTCAACCATTGCTTTGCTTTGCCGGCTAAAGAGAATTTGAAGAGACTTAGGCGAATGTAGTCTTGAGAGACACCATTGTGTTTGACCGTAGAACAATAGTCCGTGAATGTTTGCAAATGAGCTTGTGGATCCTCATCCTTTGCTCCACAAAATTGATTCCTTTCTATCAAGCCAATCAAAGCGGGGCGAAGCTCAAAGTCATTGGCTTGGGTAGTGGGTTGAGTTATGGCGCTTCTTGACTCAAAAGGACCCGAAACACCATAGCTTCTCAAGTATCTAGGGGGATCCGCCATTGAGCGATCACTAGTAGTAGGACTTGACGATCTAGAAGAGTGAGGAGAACTTCCTTGAGAAGATCTTGGAGTGGTAACTTCTTCTTCGTGTACAAAGTCCTCAATATTGACCGGAGTGGAAGATGATGCTTGTTGGGTTCGTCGTGCGGCTCTAAGCCCTCGTCGTATGGCCTTGACTGTCCTCTCCAACTCTGGATTATATGGAGTCAAAGGAAAGGCACGTCCACTTGGCATACAAAGCTAAGCAAAGAGTTAGCAATAACAAGACAACAAGCAACAAGATGAAATGAAAATATTAGACTCACACAACTTTACAACGTTTTAATGCTAGACGTTATTCCCCGGCAACGGCGCCATTTTGATAAAGGAAAAACTAGGTCGTCACTAGCTTCCTAAAATCAAACAAACCTAACTAAATCACTAGACTAAGTAAAGTGATAAGTAAGGGTCGAATCCGCATGGAATAGCAAGAAGAACACTAATGTTGCTAATTGTTGCAAGCTAAGACGAAGATTTAGCAAAAGGTTTGGTTTGTTAAACTAAGAACTAGATTAAGTAATCAACTAAGGTCTTAAGAAAATGCTAAATGATTAGACAAGAAATTGATTGATAAAAATATTGGGAGAAGGGGATAAACACCATCCAATCATGATTTAGGAAGTAAGAAATGCGAAGTGTAGGGGGAAGGATCAAATAACAAACCCTCACTCAATTCTCACTCTCATGAGCAATTAAGTAAGAAAATAACATAAACATCAACTCTACTCTCCTCTCTCAACTTGACTAAAGCATAAATCAACAAAAATCCTAATTCTAGAATGCAAGTAGATAATAGTTATGCTATTGATCAATTAAGAAACCCAAAGAACCCCTATCTTCTTATTCAAATACCAAAATCAATCATGGTTGGGTTTTCACCCCAATCCCCAACTAATTAACTACTCAATAATCATTATAGTCATCATAATAATACTAATAGAAGGAGAAAATGAATCAAACATGAACAACTAAACAATCAACACACCAACTAAATCAAGATTAAGATAAAAACTAAAATCTAAACATGGGTTAAACTAATTTTAGACAAAACTTAAATAAACAAAAAGATAAGAGTATAAGAAGTAGAGAGAAGAGGAGATATTACTTAAACCATGAAGAAGAAATAAAGATCTTGCATAAAAACCATAATTTTTGTCATAATCCAAGCTACAAAACCATGGAAATCTACTTTCTCTCTCTAGAACCTTACTTTCTCTCACTAGATTAAGCTAAGAACTCTCTAAAAATGATTTACTGGAATTAAAGTTAATTCGTCATTAAGTGAAAAAGGTATTTATATCCCCACAAAAACGAGGCTAAAATCAGCATTTAACATAAAAATATCGCGAAAATAACAAGGAGCGCCCGCTCCTTGTAAAACAGGAGCGCCCGCTCCTAACAAAATGAGGCGATGGAGCGGGAGCTCTTTGGTAGCTCCTGGGTCGCTCCAAAGTTTCTACCAACAAAAGTGGCTGCCCAGCAGGTGAGGAGCGCGCTCCTCAATATAAAGGAGCGCCCGCTCCTTGTATAATGTGCTCCAAGGAGCGCTTGCTCAATGGGAGCTCCTTGGTAGCTCCAAAGTTTCTGCCCTCCTTTGCCATCCTCAATGCATAAAGGAGCTCCCGCTCCTGTTTCCTTGAGAGCTCCCGCTCCTTTGCTCCTCATGCTAGGAGCTCCAGCTCCTTGGTAGCTCCCTCCTAGCTCCAACTTTCTGGTTTGCTTTGTCATGTACGGGGACGTGCAGGAGCACCCGCTCCTCTTTTACAAGGAGCGCCCGCTCCGTTTTCCTTTTTGCCTTTTTCCTCATAAACAAACACATCAACAATAGTTAGTGGTCAAAGGAGAGGGGAAAGAACCATGAAATTTCATCTACCTAGCATGCATCGTTAGAGGATGAAAAATGATGAAATTAAGGGAAAAAAGTGCATTTGGATTCAAAATTATCATGTAAATCTTACCAAAATATGCATATGAGTGAGACCAAATTCTCACTCATCAAAATTCCCCCAAGCTTGCCAATTGCTTGTCCTGAAGCAATCAACTAGAGAAGGGATACATGTAAGAGAGGGCAAGGGATACATGATAAAGAGCTATAAAAAACCAAAGTACTTTTTACGGTTTCGCCCAAATCGAGTAATGAGAAAATGGTCCACAATCAAAGAACAAAGAGCAAATTTTTAAGATCATTTCATTCCAAATGTGCTCAAAGGTTATGGTGGAGGAAAAGACTAAACAAGATTGCAATTAGGACACTTTCTTAGGCTTGTTACTAGCTCATTAGAGACACTTCTAACTATTCTAAAGACAAGGGCTCTTCAAAGGCAAAAATATTCCAAATGCTAGTCCACTTTCCTTAAACACGCAATTGAGCCTTAGACTCCACTCTACTCAAAACTTAAGAAAAAGAAACTAAGTGTGGGAGGCATCCACAAATTGACCTCTTTTATTGAACTTTTCTATTCTTTTTGTGCTTTTCATTTTGCACTTTTTTTTTCTTTTTCACGCCTTTTTTAACTGTTTTTGGCTTTTTCTTTTGTTCCCTTATTATGGGACTTCATTACACAAATATGAGACTAACTTTGCATAGAAGACTATAAGCACTTGTGGCTTTTGTGCCACTTATTACAAATGACAAAAATTAAGCTTAAGTTTCTTGTAGAGTTTTATTTCGGGACACAAGGAGTGCATTCAAGGACACATGGGACCGCAAAGTAGAAGCAAGAATACCCAAGCATGAGCAACTTAGTCAAAATTCAAGACTAGACGAGCAATTGAGCGTTCATTAGCTTCATTTAGTATACTCTAATGCAATCATGATTAAGCAATTCCTAGATGACTTAACCCATGCCCACATTCTTCTAGAGCAAACCTCTATTCATGCACTCTAACTTCAAAGAGAGGGAACCAAATGACTCATTCTCGAAAGTTATTCTTGGGCAAGAACCAAATTTTTTTCTATTTTTTTTCCTTTTTTTTTATTTTTTTGATTTGTTTTTGTTTTTATGCAAATGTTTTTCAAGCAACTAGTCTATGAAAGCAATTTAAACTATTTACAAGATAGAAGTGGGAGAAGCTTACCATGAAGGATTGTTGAATCATCATTAGAAGGATCAAAGAGACAATAAATTGTTAGTTTGACAAAAATAAAAATATGTACGTATCATTGTTAACAATCCATTGTCTCTTGGTGGGACAACTTTCATACAAACCAAGAAGCATAGATCACCCACCTCACTACCACTAATCTTCCTATTTCCTCAACAAGACCACTCCTTCAAAACTTGACTACCCCCCAAACTATTCACCACCACCCCTCATGCATACAAATCCCTTAATTCAAATTCAAATCAAAACACCCCCCCAAGCTTAGCATTTGCACTAGTCCCTAGTGCATAAAACATAAACAAACAATGAGGGACGGGGGGAAGGGCAATGACTAGACCATGGGTCTAGTCCATCCGCGGGCGAGGATCGCCATAGTTGCCATAGGGAGGCATCGGATGAGGGTCCCAACCGCCGGAGTATCCGGGAGGGTACCCATAGTAAGGGGGTGGGGGAATACCACTACTACTATTACCACCACCGTTATCGGGAGGAGGCACAAAAGGATAGCTGGGATCACCAACCGGGTTTGTGCCACCGGGTTCCCTATAATCATAAGGTGGATCACGGTGGGGGTGGTAGGGGTAGGTGGGTTGGTTGTTTTGCCAACCATGGACCGGCCCATGTTGAGGGGGCCAATGGGGGTAATTCATGTATGGTGCAAAATCACCGCGTTCTACATGGTAGTTGTAGATTTGGTTGGTTTGCACCATCATGCCATCATAGTCACTCCGTATGCCTTCCATCATAGAAAGCATACGATTTTGAGTGAGGGACAGAGATGTAATGGCATGTTCAAGATCGAAGGAAGAAGAGGAGGAAGAAAGTTGTGTAGTGGAGCAACCGTGGGGAGGGGGGACAACATGCTCGACACGGGGTGGGGGATCTTCATTTTCGGGCTCACTAGCTACATCCCAAACATTTCTAGCCTCTCGGTCGATCCTAGTGGCCTCAGGGTTGGGGAGAAAACAATGGTGGTGACCCTTAACAAACCAACTCCAACGTTCCGGGTCATGGGTAGGACGGATCTATTGCATCCGTTGCAAGGCATCAAGGTCAAGGAAAGGGTTATTATCAATGGCCTTGAGTTGCTTTAGATGCTCCCCAAAACCCTTGTTGATGGCTATCAAGGAAATCATGCCACCAATGTTTATGTCTCCCTTATAGAGTTCCCCCTTTTTGATCTCTACATATCGTTCTAAGAAGTGAAAACCCGAGTTTAGCATACCCCCTAAGCGGTCGGGGGTCTCGGTGTCCATATAAAGAACGATGAGGTCTTCCTTGGTCATTTTACTAAGCTCTTGCTTAGTAAAAACACATTTAACGAGAAGTCGATGGGTGTACCGAAGGATAGAAGAGACAATGGCCATAGAGGAGACGGACCGAGATTGAAAGTTGGAAAGGCGCGAAATGAGCCTCCAAAAGGCTTCTTGGTTGTAGTTGGGAAAGTTTTGGAGGTGAGGGTGATAAATTCTCGCCTCCGAGGGCCAACCAAAAACCCCATTCAACTCCGCTAGGGTCATTCGAAATTTAGTGTTGAAGAGTTGGAATGAAATGTCAAATTCTTCCTCCCCGTTTAGAGTTCGCTCAAGGGAGGCGAGGAACTCAAGGGTGACCCGCTCATATGTTAAGGCATGCATAGATGAAAAACGATTCCAACCTAGGTCCGTTAGGCACGCTATAACATCTTGGCGAATGCCAAGTGCCTCTAGCGTAGGGCCATGATAGAATTTGGTTGGGTTAATTTTTCGGTGTTTGAGCATGTCATAAACCTTTTTATGATTAGAATCGGGGTCAAACCGAAGGTTAGGAATATGGATAGAGTCATTTGGGGAGGGATTGGCATTTATGAGGTTTTTATTTTTCTTAGTGCGTGAAGTCATGTTGTGGAGTTTAAAGAGAATGCTCAACCACTATGCACACACTTAAACAATCACAAATAAACAATGCAATCTCCAAATTTCAACAAAGTCAAAATCTCTATATCCACCAACAAAATTCCAACAACTCAAATGATCCTAGGGAGGTCCCAAAGGTGCTTCTTAATAACAATTCCAACAATCACAACATAAACTATGAAATAAAACTAAAAAGGAAATTACACACAAGAACACACAAATCACAAAAACACAAAAAACACAAAAAATCACAAAAATCACAAAAGTTACAAAAACCTAAGAAATAAAAAAAAACTATCTAAAACCAGCTAATCCCACAATCACAAGCAAAAAGAAAAAGAAACTAACTATGTAGAAGTAAAATAAAAGAGAAAAACTAAAAAAAACAGAAAAATAAAAATAAAATGCGAAAAATAAGAAAAGAAGAAGGAAGAGAATGATTTTACTTGAATGTAGTTGACAAATGTACTCCAAATCTTGATATGTGCCCAATTTCTTCAAGCAAAACCCAAATTGCGAGTGAGAGAAGAGTTTGTGGGAGATGTGTGAGATTTTTGTGGAGAAAAAGAAAGTAGAAGATGTATTTGAAGAGAAGAGATGAAGAAAAATGGAGGAGATTGTGATTTTAATGGAGTTGGGAGAGATTAGAAGGTAGGAGGAAGGAGAGAGAAGGGAGAAAATGTTAGGGTTTGAGATGGAAGAAAGGAAATGAGAGGAGAGAGAGACCGAAAAAAGTTAGAAGGGGCGGAAAAAATGAAGGGAGCGCCCGCTCCGTGTAAATAAGGAGCGCCCGCTCCTAAGTTGCTGGGCCAAAGAGCGCCCGCTCCTTGGTCGCTCCTTGAGCGCTCCAACTTTTCTGCCTTGCTTCTGTTTTTGTCAAACTGCAGGTTTTTTTGTAAGGAGCGCCGGCTCCTTCGGATTCAGGAGCGCCCGCTCCTTTGAGAGCGCTCGCTCCTTTGAGAGCGCTCACTCTTTGGGAGCTCTTGGGGCGCTCTAACTTTTCTGCCACCTTCTGTTTTTATATTTTGCAGGGTTTTTTTTGTAAGGAGCGCCCGCTCCTTTCTAAGTATGCGCCCCCGCTCCTCCTTGAGCGCTCGCTCTTTGAGAGCTCCTTGGGAGCTCCAACTTCTCTGCCTACCTTCTGTTTTCTACAGACCCAAATTTTTTTATTTTTTTTTTCAAGGAGCGCCCGCTCCTTTTTTTTTTTTTGTGCAGCGTTTTTGAATTTTTTTTTTTTTTTTTTTTTTGGTAAGAAATATAACACAAAAAGGTTAGTGCATAAAAACTAATAAAGACATGAAGATGCTCGAAAAAGAAAGAAATAAATAGTGAAATGAAAAAGGGAAAGAATTCGGGTTACCTCCCGTAAGCGCTTAGTTTTAAGTCATTAGCTTGACTTTACCTTGCAATCAAGTGGATGGTGGAGACGTGAACTCCTTGAGTTCAAGGGATAAGACTTTTCCAAGTGTGTCACGCTCATAGTAGATCTTGAGGCGTTGGCCATTCACTTTGAAAGATTCCAAGTCCTTGCCACAAACCTCAACCGTACCATGTGGAAAAACCTTTTTCACCTCAAAAGGGCCACTCCATCTAGACTTGAGTTTGCCCGGAAAAAGCTTCAATCTTGAATTGTAGAGTAATACCTTGTCGCCTTCATGAAATTCTTTCTTGTTGATATGTTTGTCATGCCAATCCTTGGTTCTTGCTTTGTAGACACTAGCGCAATCATAAGCATTCATCCTTAACTCTTCTAACTCATGCAATTCCAATAGACGTTTTTCACCCGCACTAGCCAAATCAAAGTTGAGAGTCTTGATTGCCCATAGCGCCCTATGCTCCATCTCAACCGGTAAGTGGCAAGATTTTCCATACACCAATTTGTAGGGAGTGGTACCTATAGGAGTTTTGAAAGCCGTCCTATAGGCCCACAAGGCATCGTCCAACTTAATAGACCAATCTTTCCTATGCCTCTCAACGGTTTTCTCAAGAATGAGCTTCAATTCACGGTTAGAAATTTCCGCTTGACCACTAGTTTGGGGATGGTATGACAAACCCACCTTGTGGTGCACCCCATACTTGGCCAAAAGCGCAAAGTGGGAACCACCATCACTAATTATGGCCCTAGGAACTCCAAATCGGGGGAGAATAGTCTTTTTAAACAACTTCATCACCACTTTGGCATCATTGGTTGGGGATGCTATAGCTTCAATCCATTTGGACACATAATCAACCGCCACCAAGATGTATTTGTTGCCATATGAAGAAGGAAATGGCCCCATAAAGTCTATGGCCCAAACATCAAAGACTTCTAACTCAAGTATGGGGTTTTGAGGCATTTCATCTCTTCGTGAAATATTTCCAGTGCGTTGACACCTATCACAAGTCTTAACATGGACCCAAGCATCCTTGAATAGTGTGGGCCAAAAGAATCCACTTTGAAGGATCTTAGCTACCGTTTTGTTAGCACTCATGTGACCTCCACATGGTGAGGAATGACACATTTGGAGGACACTAGACACCTCCTCATCCGGCACACATCTTCTAAGGAGGCCATCCACCCCTCTTTTATACAAGATAGGCTCATCCCATATGTATCTCTTAGCATCATGCTTCAATTTCCTTTTTTGTTGAGTTGTAGAATTCGGGGGAAAAACACTACAAGCAAGATAGTTTACAAGATCCGCATACCAAGGAAGCTTCTTACTCTCAATGGAAAACAAGTGGTCATCCGGAAATGAATCATCAATAGGAGGGTCAAAAACATTTCCCACTCCCTTTTCAACTCGAAGTCTTGATAAATGATCGGCCACTAAGTTTTCGGCCCCCTTCTTATCCCGGATTTCCAAATCAAATTCTTGCAAAAGTAGTATCCAACGGATAAGGCGAGGCTTGGCTTCCTTCTTGGTTAGAAGATTCTTGAGAGCCGAATGGTCGGTGTACACCACTACTTTTGAGCCAAGGAGGTAGGGACGAAATTTTTCCAAGGCATACACTATGGCAAGAAGCTCTTTCTCGGTGGTGGCATAGTTCACTTGTGCCCCATCAAGAGTCTTGCTAGTGTAGTAGATGGCATGAAGGGCTTTGTCACTTCTTTGTCCCAAAACCGCCCCTATGGCATTGTCGCTCGCATCACACATGATCTCAAATGGCAAGTCCCAATTCGGAGGTTGAATAATTGGATCCGAGACAATTGCTTGTTTAATCTTGCAAAAAGCTTCAAGACAATCATCAGTAAACAAGAATGGGGCATCCTTGACAAGGAGATGAGTAAGAGGTTTGGCAATCTTGGAGAAATCCTTGATAAAACGGCGGTAAAACCCTGCATGACCAAGAAAACTCCGCACCCCTTTGACATTTGTGGGAGGGGGAAGGTCTCAATAACCTCAACTTTCGCCTTGTCAACTTGAATACCCCTTTGGGAAATAACATGACCCAAAACAACACCTTCTTGTACCATGAAATGACACTTTTCCCAATTCAACACCAAATTAACTTCTTCACATCTTTTTTAAACTTGTGCAAGGTGAGCCAAACATGAATCATAGTCTTGACCATAAACACTAAAGTCATCCATGAAGACTTCCATTATGTTCTCAAGAAATTCAGAAAATATGGCCATCATACACCGTTGAAACGTAGCCGGAGCATTACATAACCCAAAAGGCATCCTTCGATATGCGAAGGTACCAAAAGGGCATGTGAAAGTAGTTTTCTCTTGGTCGTCCGGATGGATTGGGATTTGGAAAAATCCGGAGTATCCATCAAGGTAGCAAAAGAATTTGTGCTTGGCTAAACGTTCCAACATTTGATCTGTGAAGGGAAGAGGGAAGTGGTCTTTCCGGGTGGCGGTATTTAGTCTCCTATAGTCAATGCACATACGCCACCCGGTAACAACTCGGGTTGGAATCAACTCATTTGAATCATTTTTAACAACCGTTGTTCCACCTTTCTTAGGAACTACTTGAACCGGGGAAACCCATTTACTATCTGAAATGGGGTAAATGATCCCCGCATCAAGTAGTTTCATGACCTCTTTCTTCACCACTTCCTTCATATTGGGGTTCAACCTTCATTGAGCCTCAATAGAAGGCTTGTGACCCTCCTCAAGGGCAATGCGATGCATGCAAAAGTCCGGGCTTATCCCTTTTAGATCATCAATGCTATACCCAATGGATTTTTTGTGAGCTCTTAAAACCGTGAGGAGTTTTGAGAGTTGATCATCATTGAGGTTAGCATTAACAATAACCGGACTAGATTCATCCAAGAACACATATTTGAGATGAGGGAGGGGTTTAAGATCAAGTTTATGTACCTCCTTGGTGGATTCATTCTCCAAGTCTTCACCTTGAGTATTCAAACTCTTATGTTCCATCACATCCAAAGCTTGAACCATATGTAACACTTTTTCTTCATCATAGTCCTTGACATTCAACAAAGCAAACTCAAGAGGATCATGAGTATTATGCAAATGCATGTTCCGACTTTCATGGATAACATGTTCAAGTATATCAATTCGCATGCAATCATCCATATAATAAGGGCATTTCATAATTTGAGTGAAGCTAAAAGCTACATGTTCATCACCTACCTCAAAAGTTAGCTTGCCATTTTTCACATCAATGATAGCCCCCGCCGTAGCTAGAAATGGTCTACCCAAAATTATTGGCACATTAGGGTCATCTTCCATTTCTAAGACAACAAAGTCAACGGGAATGTAGAACTTCCCAACCCTAAGAGGGATATCTTCAAGCTTTCCAATAGGCATTTTTACCAATCTATCGGCCAATTGAAGGGAGATATGAGTAGGTTTAAGGTCTCCTAGGTTCAATCTCTTGCAAACCGAGTAGGGCATAAGACTCACACTAGCACCTAAATCACACAAAGCCTTGTCAATAACCATGTCTCCTATAGCACAAGGGATGGAAAAGCTTCCGGGGTCCTTAAGGTTGGTGGGTAACTTATTTTGGATGATTGTACTATAATTTTCCATGAGATTAATGGTTTCCACACAATCTAAGGCCCTCTTTTTGCTCAAAACATCTTTCAAAAACTTGGCATAGGTAGGCATTTGCTTAATGGCTTCGGTGAAAGGGATGTTAATGTAGAGCTTCTTCAAGACATCAAGGAACTTGGCAAATTGATCATCAAGCTTTGAACCGGCAAACCTAGAGGGAAAGGGAAGCTTAGGTGTGTAGGGTGGAGGTAACTCTTGGCTTCCTCAACAATCCTAAGGTTCTCTTCTAAGTTCTTGCCCTTTTCACTAGCCTTGGGGCTTGTATCATCTTCAATATCAATGGCTTTTTCATTTTCACTTTCAATTTCATGCTCTTTCTCAACTCTTGTATCCACCACCTCCCCAAGTTGTTTTCCACTCCTAGTAACTATGGCATTGCATTGGTCTTTAGGTGGCACTCCTTGGCTAGGCAAAGATCCGAAATTTCTAGGAAAAGAAGTAGCTAATTGGGCAACTTGGGTCTCTAGCATCTTGTTGTGAGTGCTAAGGGAATCCACTTTTTGTGACAATTGAGCTACTTGTTTCATTGCTTCACTTTGTTGGGCCATAAAAGTTTCCATCATCAACTTCATGTTAGACTTTTCAGGAGGGGGTTGCTTAGGTTGGAAACCGGGAGGTGGATTGAAGGGAGGTCTATTACTTTGGTAGTTACCCGGGGGTCTTTGGTTATGCATGTGGGAAGGGGCTTGGCCTTGATTTTGGTAGTAGTGGTTGCTAGGTCCTTGCCCTTGGTTTCCCCGATAAATAAAGTTAGGATTATCTTTCCAACCCGGGTTAAAAGTATTAGAGTAGGGGTCCCTTCTAGGATTGGAATAGTTTTGAAAGGCATTCATTTGTTCCATTTGAGGGGAAGTAGGAGATGAGGTCTCAATCAAATAGCATTTATTAGCATAAGGTTCATATGAACCACACAAATCACAAAACATAATATCCATCGGCATAGAATTGACATGTGAGACATTATGAGCATGCATGGGTGCATTAGGAGATTTGGGAGGGGATGAGATGTAGAAGAGGAAGAGGAAAGCATATTTGACCTTTGTAATTGAGTGACCAAGGCATCAAGCTTTGTAGAGAGCATATTGATGGGCTCCACATCGTACCTTCCACCCCTTCGTTCATTGCGATCATGTACCCAATCCGAATCATTTTGCACCACATCATCAATAATATCGGATATACCCGCTAGAGGCTTCTTCATGATTGGACCACCGGCACCCGCATCAAGACTTGTCTTAGAGGCTTTTATGAGACCATGGTAGAAACAATGGAGTGTAAAACCTTCATTGAAACCATGATGAGGGCATATCCTCAATAACTCTTTGAACCTCTCCCAAGCTTCTTGTAATGTTTCATCACTCTCTTGCTTGAATGTCATAATTTGAGAGCGCATATCGTCTGTCTTATCCGGAGGAAAGTATTTGCCAATGAAAGCTTGAGTGACTTGAGCCCATGTAACCAAAGAGTCATTCTCAAGTTTCTTCAACCATTGCTTTGCTTTGCCGGCTAAAGAGAATTTGAAGAGACTTAGGCGAATGTAGTTGATAAGGCTCTATTTTATATATGATTTCTGCCTGTTTTATTACTCTTTTGTATAAGTTCTGAGACTTATAATAGGTTTTCTTATTGTTATTTAACGTTTTAAGAGTTAAGTTACTTATGTAATAAAGTTGATTTAAAATATGGAAAATTATGCAAATAAATTACTTACTTGATTCTACTACTACTTATATATGCTAATTTGGTTACTTTAATATTTATAATAGTAGTATATTTTTACTATGGAAATATTTTGCTTTAGAACCCATTTAGTTATTACTATGTATTTGTTTTGTAGGAAAATTGAAAAAAAAACAAATAAAAGAAAAAGAAGTCTCATTCAAGACTCTTGTGAAGTCAAGCGAACGGAGTAAAGGAAGATGGGCCAAAATCCATTAGTGAAACAAAAGCACGCAGCAAAGAAAAGAGTTAAAAAAAAAAAAAAAGAAAACCTAAGATTACAAGAGGAGTACGCAGCATAAGAGGGGAGCACAACAGAGACGCAGAAAAGAGGCGACGAGGAACAGACGACGAACAAGAAGACGGAGGCTCGCCAACACGCGACTCCACCACGGCTGCAGTGGCCATTGACGGAAGTCAAAAATTCATCTACTTTGGGAGTTCTTCTGTTTCTCTTGTCTATTTTGACTCAATTGTTATACTTTGTTAGATTATCATGTCAAATTCTGATTGCCCATGGATATTTAGTTGGGTTGATTTAGTTGTTATGTCTAGTTAAATTTCCATGTTCTAGGACTAGATGTAGTCTTTTAATTTTCTGTCAATGAATTGAATAATTGTTGGGTTAGTTTAATTTTAATTGCAATTTGATAATCTTGAGTTCAATTGCTTACTTTTGATAAGGGCCCTATCAATTGTATGTTTAAGGTATTGGATTATTAGCGGAAGTGAAAGTTCAATATTAGTCCGTGAGATTATTAAACGCTAAGAAGTATAATTTTAGGAATAGTTATATTCTTAGGGTGGTCTTTTATATGAATTCTTATTCTTAATGAGTTTGTTCTAAATTTTATGACCACGGAAGTAGCCATAAGTTTAGTATTCAAATATACGTTTTCCGCCTTGGAAGAGGGGTTAATATACATTAGGAATTCGACCATTGTGATCTAATTATTTTATCCTACAATTAGTTTAATTTCATTGTAGAAGTTAATTGGCGAAATCTAAGTCCTAGAACCATTTCTTATACTTGATTTATACCTATTGTCTATTTTATTAGTCTAGTTTATCACCACCAATCACTATTTTCAGATCGTCTAGATAATATTAGTATCTCTTAATTTGGTAGTTGATTATACCTCCTTGTGGGAAACGATATCTTGCTTACCCTATATTTATTTTAATTGACCCGTACACTTGCGGTATTTTAAGGTACATTTAAGACCGACCAGTAGTCTTGAGAGACACCATTGTGTTTGACCGTAGAACAATAGTCCGTGAATGTTTGCAAATGAGCTTGTGGATCCTCATCCTTTGCTCCACTAAATTGATTCCTTTCTATCAAGCCAATCAAAGCGGGGCGAAGCTCAAAGTCATTGGCTTGGGTAGTGGGTTGAGTTATGGCGCTTCTTGACTCAAAAGGACCCGAAACACCATAGCTTCTCAAGTATCTAGGGGGATCCGCCATTGAGCGATCACTAGTAGTAGGACTTGATGATCTAGAAGAGTGAGGAGAACTTCCTTGAGAAGATCTTGGAGTGGTAACTTCTTCTTCGTGTACAAAGTCCTCAATATTGACCGGAGTGGAAGATGATGCTTGATGGGTTCGTCGTGCGGCTCTAAGCCCTCGTCGTATGGCCTTGACTGTCCTCTCCAACTCTGGATTATATGGAGTCAAAGGAAAGGCACGTCCACTTGGCATATAAAGCTAAGCAAAGAGTTAGCAATAACAAGACAACAAGCAACAAGATGAAATGAAAATAGTAAAAGACTTAGACTCACACAACTTTACAACGTTTTAATGCTAGACGCTATTCCCCGGCAACGGCGCCATTTTGATAAAGGAAAAACTAGGTCGTCACTAGCTTCCTAAAATCAAACAAACCTAACTAAATCACTAGACTAAGTAAAGTGATAAGAAAGGGTCGAATCCGCAGGGAATAGCAAGAAAAACACTAATGTTGCTAATTGTTGCAAGCTAAGACGAAGATTTTGGTTTGTTAAACTAAGAACTAGATTAAGTAATCAACTAAGGTCTTAAGAAAATGCTAAATGATTAGACAAGAAATTGATTGATAAAAACATTGGGAGAAGGGGATAAACACCATCCAATCATGATTTAGGAAGTAAGAAATGCGAAGTGTAGGGGGAAGGATCAAATAACAAACCCTCACTCAATTCTCACTCTCATGAGCAATTGAGTAAGAAAATAACATAAGCATCAACTCTAGTCTCCTCTCTCAACTTGACTAAAGCATAAATCAACAAAAATCCTAATTCTAGAATGCAAGTAGATAATAGTTATGCTATTGATCGATTAAGAAACCCAAAGAACCCCTATCTTCTTATTCAAATACCAAAATCAATCATGGTTGGGTTTTCACCCCAATCCCCAACTAATTAACTACTCAATAATCATTATAGTCATTATAATAATACTAATAGAAGGAGAAAATGAATCAAACATGAACAACTAAACAATCAACACACCAACTAAATCAAGATTAAGATAAAAACTAAAATCTAAACATGGGTTAAACTAATTTTAGACAAAACTTAAATAAACAAAAAGATAAGAGTATAAGAAGTAGAGAGAAGAGGAGATATTACTTAAACCATGAAGAAGAATAAAGATCTTGCATAAAAACCATAATTTTTGTCATAATCCAAGCTACAAAACCATGGAAATCTACTTTCTCTCTCTAGAACCTTACTTTTCTCACTAGATTAAGCTAAGAACTCTCTAAAAATGATTTACTGGAATTAAAGTTAATTCGTCATTAAGTGAAAAAGGTATTTATATCCCCACAAAAACGAGGCTAAAATCAGCATTTAACATAAAAATATCGCGAAAATAACAAGGAGCGCCCGCTCCTTGTAAAACAGGAGCGCCCGCTCCTAACAAAATGAGGCGATGGAGCGGGAGCTCTTTGGTAGCTCCTGGGTCGCTCCAAAGTTTCTACCAAACAAAGTGGCTGCCCAGCAGGTGAGGAGCGCGCTCCTCAATATAAAGGAGCGCACGCTCCTTGTATAATGTGCTCCAAGGAGCGCTTACTCAATGGGAGCTCCTTGGTAGCTCCAAAGTTTCTGCCCTCCTTTGCCATCCTCAATGCATAAAGGAGCTCCCGCTCCTGTTTCCTTGAGAGCGCCCGCTCCTTTGCTCCTCATGCTAGGAGCTCCAGCTCCTTGGTAGCTCCCTCCTAGCTCCAACTTTCTGGTTTCCTTTGTCATGTACGGGGACGTGCAGGAGCACCCGCTCCTCTTTTACAAGGAGCGCCCGCTCCGTTTTCCTTTTTGCCTTTTTCCTCATAAACAAACACATCAACAATAGTTAGTGGTCAAAGGAGAGGGGAAAGAACCATGAAATTTCATCTACCTAACATGCATCGTTAGAGGATGAAAAATGATGAAATTAAGGGGAAAAAGTGCATTTGGATTCAAAATTATCATGTAAATCTTGCCAAAATATGCATATGAGTGAGACCAAATTCTCACTCATTAGCAGCTCTGATAAAAAGCTCCAATTAATTGTATCATATGCTTTTTGTAAGTCAATTTTTAGTAAACAATAGGCTTTGCTTGTTTCCTATAATAGTGTTTAGCTAAATCTTGAATTACCATGATATTATGAATGATATTCCTCCCTTGAACAAAACTCCCCTGATTTTCCATAATTAAATCAGGTAATACCTGCCTTATCCTATTATATATGACTTTTGTAATACCCTTATATAATGTGTTACAGCATGATATAGGCCTAAATTATGTAACATTTTTAGGACATTTTGTTTTAGGTATGAGAGTAATGACAGTGGTGTTTACCTTCTTCAAGATTCTGCCATGGTGGAGTGTATCCATAACTGCATCAATAACATCATCTTCAATTATAGTCCATGCATCTCTGTAAAATTAAGTGCCAAAACCATCTGGTCCTGGATCCTTGGAGCCTGGTATGTCAAATAGAGCCTTCTTCACCTCTTCTCTAGTATATGGGGATGTGAGAATGGTTCTATGTTCAGGTGTAATAACTGGACCCTCCTGAACTAGCTGTTGCAATACCACCTTCCTAGATGATACATTTCCACCCAGCAAAGCCTGATAATATGATAAAAAGGCATGAGATGCTGATTATGGGTTGTCACACCAAACTCCCTTTTCATCATAAATGTTGTATATCATGTTTTGCATCTTCCTAGCTTTGATGCTTTGATGGAACAAGGAGGTATTTTCATCACCTTCCTTGATCCAGTTTGTTTTGGCTTTCTGTGATAAAAACTCCATATAAGCTCTATGCTTCACCTTATAATCTTGAGTTGCCAGAATCTCCTCTTCAATGTATCCCATGTTCCTAGGGTCAGCATGTAGTTGTTAATGAGCACTCATCATGAGCTTATATGCTTGGATATCAGCAGCTTGAATATCATAATACCCTTCTTTATTCAAGACTTTTAACTCCATCTTAATAGCTTTTAGTTTCTGTATCACTTAGGACATTTTTGTTCCGTGAATTTCTTTACTCCAAATTCTTCCAACTATTTCCAGGAACTTAGGGGAAGTTCTCCACATGGTAAAGTATTTGAAAGAATTCCCCCCCCCCATGATTATCAGGATGAATAGTCAATATAACAGGAGTGTGATCAAACTCTCCCTCATTGTGAAAAGAAGCTTCAGCAGAAGGATAACTATCCTGCCAAGCTTGATTCGCCACCATTCTGTCTATTTTAGAGAAAACTCTATGCACACCTTCTTGCTTGTTGTTCCAAGTATAAAAGTTCCCTGAAGCTTTGGTATCCTGTAACCACAAGCCAACATACAATTTGCAAGATCCACCATTTCAGCTTCTCTAACTGGTTCCCCTATCCTTTCTTCAGTGCTCATTATGCTATTAACGTCACCACATAACAACCAAGGCTCGGTTATGTTAAGCTTCTTCAAGTCCTCCATAACTTCAATCTCTTGCTTCTTTCATTATAAGCATAGATGAAGGTCACATAGAACCCCTTATCTGCATTCACATGTCTCAAGAAACAATGGATATACTGCTCTGAACATTGACAAACATTTAGATGAAAACTAGTAGCTTTCCAGGCTAGCAGAATTCTACCTTTATCAATCAAGGATGATTTAGATGTAAAGCACCATCCAGAAAACATCCTTTGGTATAACATTCGAAGGTTTTTGGATTTAACCTTGGTTTCTAAGAGGCCAATAACACCAACAGTGGATTAAATATATTGCTTCACATCCAGCTATTTCCTGATGCTACTGATACCCCTTACATTCCAGCATAGGATTTTATCCATTTAAAATGGGACGCTCCCCCCTCCCCATTCTAATACAGTCCCTGCATTCTGCACATTCACCAATCCTCCCTCTTCTTCTATTAAAGCTTGGATTGGATATATGTATGCTGGTAACTGCACTTACATAACTCCTTACTTTAATAGGCTTCAAAGCTCTTTGGAAACCATTTGGATCCATCTCCACCTAACCTACTTTCTCTGCTACTAGTGTTGCTTCATTCACTGGCTGCTCAACAATTGTAGTTGGACCTCTTTCCTTTGTTTTCCAGACCTACTTAACCTTTTTCAGTCTACACTCAGATACACTATGGCCAAATCCTTTGCAATATAAACAATGCTTAGGAAGCCATTTAAATGTCACATGTACCTCTGTAAGTTCCCCTTTCTCATTCCAAAAATGAACATTATCAGCTAATTGTTGATCTATCTCAACCTCAATTAAGATACGCGCAAATTGTAGTTTGTCACGATTTCTAGTGGTTTCATCACGCTTAATGGGATCTCCAATCTGAGCAGCTATCTTGTGCACTAACTTCTCTCCCCAATATTACAAATTCATCTTCAACTATACCCAAATTGGAACAGTTTTAAGGTCATCTTTCTCAAAATCCATATCTGAGTGCCACTATTTCATAATCAGAGGTTTCTTGTCAAAGAAGTAATGTCCCGTTAAGACATGATCCCTTGCATCCATTGCCTTAAACCTCACTAGGAACTTCCCCTTTTCACCATAGCTACTTTATCCACTCCTTGATTCTTCCATATTCGCCTAAAATAACCTTCCATGACTTGCACATGTGGATTTGCTCCTAGTACGTAGCAAATTAGGGATGAATTCTAATAATCTACTTCATCCTGTATATCCTCCATGTCTATAACTACTGGTTCACTTTGGATCTTACTCCTATCATGCTCATTCAGATTCTCATCCTCAATTTGAGGCAAATCAATATTAATTTGCTCAACATTAATCACATCATTACATTGCTATAAAATAGGAACATCATTACCTTCCAATGTTGCATTTCCACAAAAAGTTTGTGTTCTCTATGTCTCTAAGCTTCGATGAATGGATTGAAGCAATTCATTGAAAGTACAACGGATTTCAGACTGTTGTCTCAACTCCTGGATTGATGATTCTGGTGTCATAGGTTATCCAATTCCTAATCCAAAATCCAACGCCTCAATGCCTAGAACCTCCTCCACTGATCTTGTTCTTAGAGCTTTGGAGTCTGACGTTGGACCCTTCGGTTTTGATTTCACTATCATATTTTTGTGCTTACTACCTTGCCCACTGCCACTCTCTTTCTTCGTTATTGCTACAATACTTAAGGTATTGAAAAGAAATGTGAGTGTGAATGTCAAGGTTACTGTTCCATTCCTAGAGAGAAGCCAGAGATTCTCTCTCTGTAAAATATAACAAATAAGCTTTGTATAGTGCTTGGAGCTTAGGTAATAGCCCGACTATTAATTTTGGCGTGATAATTCGGTAAGTCTTGGACCTATTCATGGATGGGTCCATCGGCCGCGTACTGCTGAAGAGAGCCATAGAAAAAAAGTAGATAGCCTTGTAGATGGGGACCAAGTGGATCTGAGTCGTCTATCTATTTCCATCCATTAGCTTACATCGTATTTTGAGTAGCCCCCCTCCTAGTCATGCAAGGGATGATCGCATGATCCCTAGCTTTGTTATGTATCAGGGATTTTCGCTAGGGCTGCCTTATACAGGACAAATTCCTCCTACCCGGTGTTGGAGGACCTTTCTTGGATTTGAAAGGGGATAGTTGAACCCAAGATCAAATTCTTCACGTGGCTTCTTGGGCATGACAAATTTCCTCATAAAAAACTCCTTTATATTCGTCGTCTTACACAGGATCATGTGTGCCCTTGCTGCTCCCTAGTCTCTAAGGACTCGAATCATTTGATTAGGTTATGCCCTAAAAGCTCGCTAATTTGAACCTCCCTGATTGCCCCACTTTTCCTTCTAATGACTTTTGATCTTGGCTCAAAGAAAATATGATGTGCAATGAGTCCTTTTGTGGCCTTGAATGATGTTTTATCTTCCCCTACGTTTGTCATGAGGCTTGGAAAGATAAAAATGATTAAGGAATTCTGATCCTTCCCCTATCCATGTCTTTAAGGTGATTGGGTGTGCTCGTGACCTTATGCATTCCTTTTCGCTAAAACCCCCTATTCCTCACCCTGGCAATCTTCGGTTCGTCCATCCGCGAGAATATGGTATAATACACGTATATGATTCCTTTATTGTTCCTCTTGATATTGTGGGCTTTGGGCGCATTGTGAAGGATAACGAGGGTTCTTGGGTTCTGGATTTTGGTTAAAAAAAAAAATTTACAATAATGATTCTATAGAGGCTCAAGATTTGGGAATTCAATTTTAGAGGTTCTTTATATTACAGAGGCCCACAATCTCCCATGGTCCATTATATATTCAGATTGCAGGATTGCAGTGGATGTCATTCAGCAAATCGATCATTGTGACAAATTCTCTAACTTCGTGCAACTTTAGAATGTATTGCAACTAGG
The DNA here is from genome assembly GCF_026745355.1 of Beta vulgaris subsp. vulgaris. NCBI lineage: Eukaryota > Viridiplantae > Streptophyta > Magnoliopsida > Caryophyllales > Amaranthaceae > Beta > Beta vulgaris. The sequence goes on from NC_079203.1 coordinate 8,503,707, forward strand.
ATTTTCTCGATCCCCCTAGTTATTGTATGCAAATTTTAATTTCATATTGTAAAACTCTAAGCGTTTATTGGTTGCCCTTCTTCACCAAAAAAAAAGTTTTAAGATTTGTATTATATATATATATATATATATAATATGGGATTGGGCTTAAGTTTTTTCAATCAGATTTATGGGTTTGTATGAATTATTAATTTGTTAGTACTAAATTTTTATGGGATCGTATGAATTAATTTGTATCATCAAATGCTTTGTTTCAATGTTCGTGTCTAAATTATTTCATGAAATATATAGAGTTTATAATGATATTTCGCATTGGATCCAATCTAATGTCTCAAAATTCAGATTGGATTGGTTTGGACTCAAACTCTAATTGGTTTCGAAAATTGAAATCCAAACCGTACAGTGAACTTTAACCCTTATCCATGATTATTTCTTTAAATTCCCAAATTAATTGTCTAATTGTTGTTGCTTAATTGATTGTAAATATTACAATACTAGATTAGGATGACTAGCAGTTGTTATGATTTCTATGTATTGATCACGACGGGAGTTGGATTTTGATGAATTTGAATATTTCAATTAAGAGCATGGATTTCTATACAGGAATAAGTAGATTGGCATGCTAGGGATTTAACCATGCTAATAGGTATGAATAATTATTTAGAGAAGCCATAAATGCATTTTTGTTGGTAAAATAGTCGATTGAGTATATATATACAGGGCCGTCTTAAACATTTTAGAGGCCTTGTTCTAATCTTAAAAATTGGGCCCCTTATATTTAGAAAAATGAAATTTTCAAAATAAAAAAAAGTATGTATTAAAAAAATTATCAACCTAGATATAATTATATTCTTACGAATTGAATATACAAAAACTTAAACTACTTTATTTAAATGGTAAATAAAATCTCAATACAGCTTAAAGCTATTATTAACTTACTACTTTTTTTTTGAGGGGTATTAACTTCCTACTTAAATGGTAAATAAAATCTCAATACAGCTTAAAGCTATTATTAACTTCCTACTTTTTTTTGAGGGGTATTAACTTCCTACTTAAAATCAGCTATTCCTAACGCCTTTTGAAGCACATTCATCAACCTAAAAAATTAATCAATTACTAACTAATAATTTCAACCTAAAAAATTAAGGGTCTATCCGGTATTATTAGTTGCTCAATTGATGAAGAACATACTGCATACACAAAACACGACTCCACTAACCCTTAAAATATTAGATAATTTACATTACATCATTATTCATTAACAAATTACAATAGGAGAGTTATCTTACCAGTCAATTAGACAATTAACATTTACCACCTAACTCATGACTCATCTTCTTCTTTCGATCTTTAATCGGTTCACAGTGGCCAACCTATCAAACATCCAAACCAAAAAAAATTAATGAAAAAACTGATTAGTACAATTGAACAATATCAAACGAAGGTAATTTACATTACTTTGTCTCTGCTTTCTTCTACCTTCGGTCTTCGTCAAATTCTCAACTGCAAACTGTGAAGATTGAGAACGAAGTGCCGATCCAAGATTGACAAAAGTAGGAACAAAAGCGAAATTATCCAAATTTCATCCTCCTAATATCTCGTTCTTTTGGTGTCATCTTTCCAATTTCACAAAAACCGAAATTTTTTAGGTGTGAATCTTAATTTTTTTGTTCCACAATTATTTGATAATTGATGAAAAATATATACCGGCAAGGCTAGAATTATATATAGAGTAGAAAATTTAAGTCGCTAATTGAAAATTTAATTTTGAAATCAAAATTGTTTTTCCATATTCTTCATAATCGTTGATGGAATGAATGAGAGAATTTTGGGAAGTTTTTAATAGAAATTGAAAAATTAAGAATATGCAAGATTTTCAAAAGATAACAAATTTTGGAAAATTGCGTGAGTCACTGATTGTTGGCAATGATATGGAGCAAGAAATTAGGGGAAGTTAGAGAGGAGTTGCTGATGCCATTGTTCCTGTATGTACGGTGGGAGAGAAGACGTTTTTATTTTAAAAAAAAGGCTGGGCTTTGATAGTTTGGGCCCTCAAAATTTTGGGGCCCTGTGCTAATAGTTTGTTGGTACAGGCTATTGGCCGGCCCTGTATATATATATATATTAAAAAGTACACAACTTGTTATTTGAAGAAGTTAAGATTTGTAAGTTTGAAAGTCTTGGAATGCAAACGTCAAAGTAAGATGACTAAACAAGTAAATCGGGGATGAGAGACATTAGATATTAAGAAGAAAACTTAGATATGTGAATTTCATATAATTAGTTTATAGAGATCGAGAGTTGAGTGATGGACTGATGGTTGAAGGAGTATTAACACCAGTACACCACTAAGAGGGTGTTTGGTATGAAAAACGTAAACGAAATGGAAAGGATTTGAATAAGGAGGGGAAATGGAAATAATAATCGTTACCTTTAATTGTTGTTTGGTACTCCCTCCGTTTTCTAAAGATCTTCCTTCTTTCCGTTTAAGTGCGTTTCCAAAAGATCATCCATCTTTTACTTTATTCCTTATTTGGATTTTTTTTCCTTTTTACCCTCTCATGTCCCTATCATATGGTCCACCATTACATTATTAATTCAATTTTACTCCCTTTCTCTCTTCTACTTTAACCCCTTTTTATTTGTTTATTTATCTTAACCCCCTTCTCTCTCCTACTTTACCCACCCCACACCCCCACACAATGGATCCTCCTTGGTATTTGTAGGAACAGTAATAAGGAAGACCTTTAGGAAACGGAGGTAGTATCTTAGTGGAATGGAAACAATTGAGAGGATTATGATTGAGGAAGGAAACATGATTTGTTTCCACTAGTTTGATAAGGGTAACAAATGGGGGGATTATGTTTCCTCTTGGAAACGGTATTTGTTACTTAACACTCATACCAAACAATTAGAAATGGAAACACTTATTTGAATCCGTTTCCTACATCAAAATTTTCCATACCAAACACCTACTAAATTGAATGTATTTTTTATACTAGTGGATGTTATAACTAATTTTGAAAGTTATGTCCCTCCAAAAAAAAAATAAAAAAAAATTGAAAGTTATGTTATAAATATCAAACTGGGAAAAGTAGAAGAATTTAAAGTATCATTTTCTAATCGGAAAAGTCTGATTAAAGAATGGGAAGTCAGGAAGTATAGATCTTGTAGGAGATGATACACATACATTCGGTGTATGTGGGTCACACATACATTGGATGTATGTGTTCCTAGTAAAATATATACCTTTTGTATGCATGTGTTACTACTAAAATGTTACTGTTACTAAAAAAATTACAAACTTACAATCATTTGAATATGTTTTGTTGTTTAACGGTATTTGAATTTACATAATATATAGACTATTGAAATACTATAATTCGAATTGAATTTTAATACATGGTAGGGATAAAAATATAACATTATTTTTCTACAAAGAAATTAAATAATTGAAATCGATAGAAAAATTTAGTAGAAATCAATAGTAAAAAACTAGTGAAGATGAATAAGATGAAGCTAATATATGAATAATCTGAAAAAAAAAAATTACAATTCTTTTTTTTGTTTTCAACAAAGGATTCATACAAATCTAAACAAAGAAAATTTCATAAAATAGATATTTTAAACAAAGATTAAAAAAATAAATCATCAAAAACAAAATTATTTGTTAAAACATTGTAAGTTTGTAATATTTTTAGTAATAACATGCATTTTAGTAGTAACACAAGGTATAAATTTTACTAGTAATACATACACCTAGTGTACGTGTGGCCCATATACACCCGGTGTATGTGTAGTCTTTACGAGTAGTTCTTGTACAATGGAGCTAGCGCTTGGTAATTAGTGTTATTGATTGATTAATATGGAGATATAAATTAAACATTAATTTGAATTATAGGGTTATTTAACTAGAATAGAAAAGTTCAAACGAATAATTTGATTATTATATGCTTTCTCCGTTCTATAATAGTAGTAAGTGAAATATAGGAATTAGGTACAAGATTTAATAATCATCACTTTCGAATGCCAAATAAATGTCATAAATACCCCTTATATTATTAAAAGGAGGAGAGAAAAAAGCAAACCACATAAGGTTGTGATGAGTATTCTTGTCATTTTGTCACTTTCTTTTTTCCATTTAATATATATTTCAATTATTTTGAGACATTGTAAATAGTACTAAGTATTTCACTTATTATGGAACGGATGAAGTATTGATTCATGATACGGAATACGAAGTAAGGCATTATCGAATCGTGGTGATTAGAGAAGAATTCCATGGTACTCCCTATGTTTTTCTATCTTTCTAACTTTCTTGTGCGCATCTCCCAATGCACATCTTTGAACTTAAATATCTTCCATTATATATTAGTAAAAATTATAACGATTGAATATTAATAATGTATTAATTGAGATGAATCAAAGAAGACCCCACATGACTATATTTACCAGGGCCGACCAATAACCTGTACAAACATACCATTAGCACAGGGACCCGAAATTTTGAGTGCACAAAATATCAAAGCCCAGCCTTTTTTTTTAAAAAAAAATGTCTTCTCTCCCACCGTACATACAGGAATAATGGCATCATCAACTCCTCTCTAACTTCCCCTAATTTCTCGCTCCATATCATTGCCAACAATCAGTGACTCACGCAATTTTCCAAAATTTGTTATCTTTTGAAAATCTTGCATATTCTTAATTTTTCAATTTCTATTAAAAACCAAAATTCTCTCATTCATTCCATCAACGGTTATGAAGAATATGGAAAAACAATTTTGATTTCTCAATTAAATTTTCAATTAGCGACTAAAATTTTCTACTCTATATATAATTCTAGCCTAGCCGGTATATATTTTTCATCAATTATCAAATAATTGTGGAACAAAAAAAACTAAGATTCATACCTTAAATTTTTGGTTTTTGCGAATTTGGGAAGATGACACCAGAAGAACGAGATACTAGAAGGGTGAAATTTGGAGAATTTCGCTTTTGTTCCTACTTTTGTCAATCTTGGATCGGCACTTCGTTCTCAATCTTCACAGTTTGCAATTAAGTATTTGACGAAGACCGAAGGTAGAAGAAAGCAGAGACAAAGTAATGAAAATTACCTTCGTTTGATACTGTTCAACTGTATTAATCAGTTTTTTCATTAATTTTTTTTAGTTTGGATGTTTGATAGGTTGGCCACTGTGAACCGATTAAAGATCGAAGAAGAAGATGAGTCATGAGTTAGGTGGTAAATGTTAATTGTCTAATTGACTGGTAAGATAACTCTCCTATTGTAATTTGTTAATGGATAATGATGTAATGTAAATTATGTAATATTTTAAGGGTTAGTGGAGTTGTGTTTTGTGTATGTAGTATGTTCTTCATCAATTGAGCAACTAATAATACCGAACGGACCCTTAATTTTTTAGGTTGAAATTATTAGTTAGTAATTGACTAATTTTTTAGGCTGATGAATTTGCTTCAAAAAGCGTTAGTAATAGCTGATTTTAAGTAGGAAGTTAATACCCCTAAAAAAAAGTAGGAAGTTAATAATAGCTTTAAGCTGTATTGAGATTTTATTTACCATTTAAATAAAGTAGTTTAAGTTAAATAAAGTAGTTTATGTTTTTGTATATTCAATTTGTAAGAATATAATTATATCTAGGTTGATAAATTTTTTAATACATACTTTTTTTATTTTGAAAATTTTATTTTTCTAAATATAAGGAGCCCAATTTTTAAGATTAGAACAGGGCCTCTATATGTTTAAGACGACCCTGATATTTATTCTTATAATTTGGGAAAAATTGAAAAGATTCTCTCTAAGTATGAATAGTGTCAATATTATAAGTGAGAACGATAAAAAACAGAGGGAGTATAGTACTCTATAAAAGTTATGAATGTTTAAGAAAATGGGAAATTTGATAGGAACAATCCCAACTATCACTTGTAGAAAAACGACGATTTGCGTCTCACCATCTACGTCGCACAACAGGACAAACGTCGTAGATGACTCATTTGCGTCGCATGCAATAAGGAATCGACGCAAAAGATGACCTATGCGTGTCGCACGAAGCCCACGTGTGACACAAAATAGTCATCAGCGTCGCATCCGCCCCCCTCACATCCAACGCAGATGATTCTCTCTCTCTCTCTCTCTCTCTCTCTCTCTCTCTCTCTCTCTCTCTCTCTCTCTCGCACACTAGCACATGACTGGGTTTTATCAAACGATTTGCGTCAGACCTCATGGCCCATCCGACACAGATCTGCGGCCCACTATACTAGCCCAACCAAACATTTAACCTAAATCTCTCGAAATCTCCAGCGCCCCTTGTCAACACTCTCTAAATCTCCAACACCCCTTCTCAACACTCTCTAAATCTCCAACGCCCCTTCTCACATTCTCTCACTCTCAAATTTTCCTCTCTCACTCTCACTCTCAAATTCTCCTCTCTCACTCTCACTCTGTCGAGCCATCTCACATTCCGACGAATCAAATCATCTTCCCTTTTTTTACTCTCACTCTCACACACTCCGGCAAACATATTGGTGAACGAATTCTCATCTTGGCGAATGAATATATTGGTGAACAAATTTTTTTCTTCTGTTTTCTCTCTCGCTTTGACAGGTTCGAATTTGTTTTAATTTTTAAATCTAATATGTTTTTTCATTTTTAGATCTGATTTTCTATTTTAGTTTTCAAATCTGAAAATTCGTTTTTCATTTTCAGATCTGAAAAACAAAAACTTAGTTCATGCAAACGAAAAATAAAAAAACATTAATCCTTTCGTTTTTATATTTATATCTAATTTTTTTTGTTTACTTTTTGGCATTTTTATGGTTTATTTTCAGATATAGAATTTTCTTTTTAACTTTCAAATCTGAAATGGGTTCTTCTCGAAGCCGTCTCCCTCGAGCTCATCGAAATATGTCAGCCGTTGCAATGTTCCTTTACTAGATTCAATTTTAATTTTACATTCTTTTATATATTTACAAGGAAAAATTTATAGGAACAATCTCAACTATGGGTGTTCCACCATTTTCAGTCCAAACTAAATATTATTTCTGAGTGTTCCCAACTATCCATCATTTTTGCCAAATTTGATCCCAACACGTTAATGACCTGCTACAACAGGTAAAACGAATTTCCTTTTATTTTTTTGCCCTAACTTTCATTTTCTCTCTCCTCGATCTAGTGGGCATCCACCCCTATCATCCCCACCTTCAGAACTCTCACCCCCACTACTACCCCCATCTCAACCCATACTTGTCTTCCGGTCGACACCCCCTCCCCAACCCCCAAACGTGCCACCCTCCTGGCAGGTCCACCACCACTAAGCAACAACATGAACCCCCACCACCCTTTCCTCCTAGTCTCAACCCACTCTCTTATCTCCTTCTCTCATCATATCACTACGAACCAACGCCAACTCATCAAGCACTTACACCACCGAAAAGCGCCGCTGCACATACCCACAAGGCATCTCTACTACATACCCACCCCCAAAACTATCAAACCTAACCCCGAAACCCCCCCCCCTCCCCCCAAACCTTAAACCGCTAGAAATATACCACCCGAAAAGCCAGAAACCACCTTAACCCACTCGAAATCCATCCAACCATCACTTACGAAACAAACCAGCTAACCCCGGATTCTACCCTACTACCGGCCACGCACCACCCAAAAGGCAACCATCTGCCCATCAATTTTAGCTCACGAAGAATCTGAGATAGAGAGAAAATCAGGTGGTTTCATGATGGATTGAATTACTTTGTGGGTGTTTAGGTAAATTATGTGGGTGCTTGGCTAATCTTTGTGGGTGTTTGGGTAAATTATGGGGGTGTTTGGGTTGGTCTTTTGGCAAATTTTGGGGGTTAGTTAAGGAGGTGGGTGGGAGGGGGAGGGGTTGCAGGGGAGGGGATGGATTTCGGGGGTGGCTGGGGAAGGGGTGGGTGGGAGAGGGATGGCAGGGGAGAGAGATGGGATTTTAGGGGTTAGCTGGGGAGATGGATGGGTGGGAGGGGAGGGGTGGCATAGGATGGATTTCAGGGATGGCAGGGGAGGGGATGGCTGGGGGAAGGATGGCAGGGGAGGAAGGAGATAAGAAAAAGAAAAAGGAAGAAGAAACCGACTTAAGAAAATTTTTTTAAACAATTTAACCTGTTAAACAGATAATCAGTCACTTGGGATTAATTTTGGGAAAAATGATGCATAGTTGGGACTGTTCAGAAATAATCTTTAGTTGAGATTGAAAATGGTGGAACGCCCATACACTAGTAGAGAAAGGTCGATTTGTGTCGGACCTAGGACCCATATTTGCGTCAGACATAGGTCCGACGTCACAGGTCTCGACGTAGATGAGAGAGACAGTATCTGCATCGGACCAGCACATGGCACAGATGATTAATCATATGCGTCGCACATGTCCCAACATACAACACAAATTGGAGACCAGCAGCTGCTAGCAATAGTAATTTGTGTCGCATGTGGCACTAGGTGCGACGCAAATGAGTGAAATTTGATTTTTTTTTTTTAAAAAAAATTCAGCTTTTTCTTTTTCTCTCAAACTCACAGTATTGCATGTTTTGATTCACTATATATATGTCTGGGTAAATCAAGACATGATTCCAAATGCAAATAATTCCCACAATATGACTTAAAATCGCAATCGAATTTTTGCATTAATATGTAAATATTAGATACAAACACATGTAAAAAAAAAATACAATATATACAAAACAAATTACATTGTAAATAGGAAAAATTGACAGGAATAATCCCAACTTTCAACTATCTTCTCAAAATAATCCCAACTTTGGATTATTCCAAAATAATCCTAACTTTGAGGAAATCTTCTCAAAATAAACCAAAGTATCCCTTTTCTTGCCTATACTAATCCGTTTTAGGTCTATAACTAGTACATGGGATCAAGCGTTGTCCCAGGTTGGTATTGTTTTTCGAACTTGATATGCATTTTTTTCAATTCCAATTAAAATATATTAAGGAAAACTCAACATTTAAAAGGTACAAATATAATCATGTGGATACTTAAAGCATGATTAAAAGTTAGTTGAGATGGTAATCATGTCCTATATAATAGCAAGAGGTCAAGGGTTTAAATCTTGTTGCAAGCTAATTTTATTTTTGTTAATTGACATGACTTATTTACACATTGGACATTGGACAGTTCTAGTGGAGTAACAGAGGTGACATGTGGCGTGTATACATTCTCACACACGCCTTTTAATATATTTGTATAGATATATAGAAAATTAATAGTTCGGATTATTTTAAAAAGGTACTCCCTAAAGTTGGAATTATACTAAAATAATCAAAAGTGGAGATTATTTTTAGAAGACTGGTGAAAGTTGAAATTATTCACGTCAATTTTTCTTAATCCATTTCATGGTAGAAAAGCAGTTAATTATTGCTATATTAAATCATTCGAACATTTTGAGTTATAAGTATTTAGTGCTTCTTTGGTATACATGGGAATTTAATTCTTGTACGAAGTTTTATTTTCTAGAAAATTACTTCCCTTATGTAATTACTAGGAAATGGCCTGAATTTGTTTGGTTGACATCATGAAATTCGCAATTCATATGGGAATTCTGATTGACCAAGGGGGGAGTGAGTAATTAAATTCCCACATTTTATGAAATTTTCAATTTTCCCAGGAATTTCTATTGCACCCATTTTCTCAAGTTCTCGTCAACCAAACAAATTCTCAAATGAAAAAATCATGAAATTTTCATTACGTACATAAATTCCTTTCAACCAAACGAACACTTAATCTTTTGTTTTAAAAACTCTTAGAGTTAACTTAGTTACATTTTGGGTTTCGATTTCAGAGTATGTTTGACTTGAATAAGTTTTGTTTCTTTAATCTATAGTGTTTGAGGAAATTGAGAACTCGGATTTGGAATTGTAAATATAAAGATTCAAATATATTTAATTTGTCAATTGATTTTAATGCAAGTTATTATAGAACAATGGCTACGAGTTTCTTATGAATTGAGTTTGTGGATATGATATAAGTTTTGAATACATTAAATTATGTGTTTAACTAAAATATTATGAATTGAGTATAAGTATTTTGGGTGTTATAAATTAAGTATAAGTATTTGAGTATTATCAATTAAGTATAAGTATAAGCTTTGTTTTATGGGGGGAAGTAATTGTGAATGCAATGATTAACAACATTCGCGGAGCGGGTATTGCTCATTATGAATTATAGAGCGGTATTACATACTCATTAGTGTAGGATCATAACCTAAAAGCCGTGCAAGCAGAATGTGAAAAGATGGGGAGACGTCCCTCAAAAGTCTAGAGACATGATTTTATGCCCCTCGGGCACTCCTTTCAAACTTCTTTCTAATACACATGTTTTTTAAGCTCAATCAAAAATATTAACAATGTGTAGTAATTAGGATTCGAACACATGACCTTTGAAATGAAACGTGAGAGTTTAACCACTAATCTATTACAATTTCAATGCTTAATGTTTCAAAGTAAAACATATAAAGTCTAATAATTGTATGTAATTATAAAAACATGTAGATAAATTTTTTTGATCTTTAACCCTTTTATTGAATAATAACATTATTTTATCCAAATTCCATTGAAATTGTTATTTTTATCCCCAATTCCTTAGAAGTTTTTTTAAGCAACTTATTATATGCCATAACGTCCATTTTCCAATTTTGCACTAGATAAAATATAAAGAAAAGTCAATAAAATCAATTATAAAATCTATAAATAGTAATATATTTGATAATTGTAACTAACCCGGGACATTGTCCGGGCTAAAATACTAGTTAGTATGTAAACATAAGAATATTGTATTGATTTGGGAGCTTGTAGGTATACGTATGTTTCCTGAAAATGTATGTTTAATTTAACTTTGAGAGTTTAATATACTTGCTAAGGTGTTGTAAAGAATTTCTTGAGTACGTTAATTGTACTTCTCAAGTACGTCTCTAATTCGTCTCGATTTTCTGTTTCCTAAATATTATATGTTGATCAGGGCCGGTGATGAGGTTGTGCAACCAGCCCTACCGCACAGGCCTCGTTAGGAGAAGGGGCTCCAATTTTGTTTACTAATATAGATTATATCTTATACTAAAGTAGCAAAAAATCTGTTGTGGCTCAGTGGTGATATGCATCGCGTAGGTGCTTGCTATGCTATCAAGTGTTAGGGGTTCGATTCCCTAAAGGCTTGTTTTTTGTATCCTTAAAAGCAACTACAAAAGATCTACAGAGTATGTTTCAAAAGTTATGATTTAATATGTGAGTGAATTTTCCTTTTGTGAGTTGATTTACTATGGGAGTTAATATCCCTTTTGTTCATTGAATCAACTCACAATATTTTTTCCATCCAATATTAACACTAATCTCTATTCCGTATTATATAAGAGAATTCATGGGGCACTTTGGTGTTCACGTGAATTCCTCTAAAAACCCATATAATGAAATAATATAATAAACAAAAAACCCTAGCCTCCCCTATCCCTTCTTCTTCAATAAGAGGCTACCATGGATGTTTTCATCCATGGTAAGCCCCTTTTCCCCTTTTATTTCCAGTTTTTAATTCATTTTCTTGTTTTGTTCAATAAATTAGTCTCTCTTTATGAGATTTTCTCAAACCCTGTTATGGGGTTTTTAGTTTCTGGTTTGGAAATCTCCTTCTCCCCTATGGGAGTTGTGAGTATGGTTCTTTTGTTTTTAGGTATGAGAAATTATTCTCATTGGTTGAAGTTCGAAACTCAACATGAAGGTATTAGAATCTCGGATGCGGTCAACCTGACTCGATCAAGAATGTTCTTTCCAAACTATATCAGAATGATAGACTTCCTCATCAATAGCTGCTTGATTCAGCAAATACAAGAGAGATGTGCTGTATTGTTCAATCTGGTTCATTGTAGTTTATTCGAAGACGAATTTGATTTAGTCTTGTTTAATTGTATCTTGTTTTACTTTAATACCTATTGTAGATGTCGTTTGGCCTTCAATTAATGAAATTTCTCTTTCAAAAAAAATAATAATATAATAAACAAAAAGGGATTGGACATAAAAGTGATTTTGTTAAAATTAGAAACTCGTCTATTATAGAGGATGCTGATTATCAAATATACAATAAGAACAAAAGTGTGTAATTTTTACTAAAACTTATTTACATATAACTTGTATCATTAAAAAATAATATTTTCCCCGTTTCATATTAGTCGCTACATTTCTCAATTCACGGACTCCGTCCTAGACAATTTTTGGAGAAGAGAGAGGTAGAGAATAAAAAGAAAAGGGACCCATGTGAGAGGAGAGAGATAGAGAGAGTTTATTGCCAAAAAGGAAGTGTATAGCACGTAATGTGATACTTCTCACAATGAAAAGTGTAGTGAGTATTATGAAATGGAGGAAATAATTAGAAACTTTTAAAATTCTATAAATAGATTATTAGGGCCTAATTTTAAAATTAGCATAGGGCCTCCAAATTGTTTAGGATAGCCCTGATGTTGATTTATCGAAATTATTAAACCACACAAATAAGTTTTAAGCCACCAAAAATGAGCTTTTGAAAACACGGTGTGTATTTAGTTTCACTGATTTTGTTCCTAAAACTTGTCTTGGTGAGGGTAGGGTTCATTATTAGTTATTTTGTACTTCCTCTTTTTTTTTAGTTGACCCATTTTCTCCGGACACACATGCAAATGAACTATTTTGAATATTTATATCTTTAATGTTCAATAAGCAAAATTACAAAAAGTTGATATTTGAAAAATATACATTGAGACGAATCTAACAAGATCCCACATGAACATATTTTTCCTTAAGTAAAACTCACAAAAGATAGTCAAAATCACATATGTAGATAGTATCAAAAGTCAAAATAGGTCATCTGAAAAAACAGAAGAAGTATATGTTGACAAGCTCCACAGGTGATCAAAGTTGACAAGGGTGACAAGACAATCGTCTTTGGGGTGGGCTATGTTGAAGACTATGTGGGTTATAGTAAAGAAAAAAGTTCTTATGGTATATCATTGTATTCTTTCGGAGATTTTGTTAGATAAATTTAATAAAGGTTGTATATATCTTGGATTGTTGTATTATTGGTCCATAATCCACATGTCCAAGATTGGGTGATAAGTTATGTTTTTGCTCCAAGTGAATGCTAAGTGCGATAGGATAGCAGTTTGGGACTGCAGCTTTCCTCTTCTAAATGTAAATGTAAATTAATGTAATAAATAACATGTGAACTGCACATGTTATCAGTAAAACCTTTGTGTCTAAATGGCAAATGCTTTATCTTTTAGTCATGTGCGCATCTTTCTAGGGATTGCAACCCTAATTATTTCCTAGTATTTGAAGCCTGCTATAGTCAGTTGTAAAAGGTAAACAAACAAAATAAATATAGAAAAAGGAGCCTTCATTGAGCTACCTACCATATCTAAACTTTCCTCTTCTACACTATACTTAGTTGATTTCATCAAACTCTCCACTTTATATAGTTTACATGGTATTAGAGCTAAGAGAGGTAAGTGGAATCTGTTAAAGTTTATTGCTTTTATATAGTGTAGAAATTATATTAATCTGATTCCTTAGCGTACAACTGAGTAGTCTGAGTTAGTAGTGAATTTTTCCTTGCTAAAGATTAAAACTTTTGCTTGTTTATCTTCTCTTCTTGCATCATGACTGACAAAAAGTCTTCAAAAATGACCATAGAGTGCAATAGCCCTATGTATTTGCACCCTTCTGATGGTCCAAACACCTTGATGGTGGAATGTCAGTTGACAGGGGCTACAGATTACATACCATGGAATAGATCCATGGAGATATCTCTTGCTACCAAGAGAAAACTAGGCTTTGTTATCGAAGTATTAACAATGCCTAGCTCAGATTCTGTGTTGAAAGAAGCTTAGGAAGCCTATAATAGCATGGTTACAACTTGGCTTCTCAACAATATGACATAGTTCATAAGAAGGTATGTGATTTACATGAAGTCATTTAAGGAGATATAGTTAAGTAGTCTTAAACATGGATTCACTGTGAGTAATAGGAGTTGGAAGTATAGACTAAACAAGCTCACTTATGAGGTAAAACAAAATGAGAGACCTGTATCTGAGTATTATTATACAGATCTAAGAGTGATTTGGGAAGAAATAGTCAATGAATGACTACCTTGCAATTACAAGTGTAACTTCTGAAGTTACAGCATACATAGAGGCTATTAATCAGTAAAAGGAAGAACAAAAACTTTCTCAATTTCTTAATAGTCTGAATCTTGTCGTATATGGACCCTTGAAGAGTCATATCCTGCTTATGAGTACCTTACCTACTGTAGAAGGTGTTGTCTCTATGATTCAGCAGGAAGAATCACAAAATGAAACTGCAGGAAAAGAAAAAGAACAAATTGCTAGTATAGGTCTCTATAGTAAAAATGAAAACAAGATTATTTAATGCACTGTGTGCAAGAAGAACAACCACACTGCAGAAAAGTATTGGTTTAAGATAGGTTTTCTATCAATCACAGCAAAAACAAGCAAGGAAACAGACAATCTGAGGTACTCAAGAGAGTAGAAGTAGTTATAGCAAAGGATAGAATCAAAGCCATAATGCTAGAGGTCATAATTATAAGAAGAAAAGTGGCTATAGTGCTCAGATGAGTGGTGAAAATGCTGACCTTGAAACTGCTATTGCTCAGCAACTGAAAGAAATGATGAAACTGGGTCCTAGCTCAAGTAACCTAGCAAGTAAGCAGAAGAATGATGACCCTGATGATGAAATAGATGATCATTTTGGAGGTATGGTTTACTGTCATTTCGTAAAAAATATGAGTGATGCCTAGATCATAGATTCAGGAGCATAAGATCATATGGTTGCAAGACTAGAGAAATTGCACAATGTGAGACAGTTGGTGCATAGACCCAAGATAAATCTTCCTAATGGAGAAGTAGCATATGTGACTCACATAGGAAATGTATTGATTGAACTTAAAGAGGTCTTGTTTGTGCCTGAGTTCAAACAAAACTTACTTTTTGTGCAAAAATTGTGTGAAAATGACAAGTGCTTTGTGATGTTTCATAAAGATTATTGTGTGTTGCAGGACTGCACAACACAAAAGAATTAAGGATATAGGAACTCCCATTGGGGGGCTCTATTATCTTTAAAATCAAACCATCACCAGCCAAGATTCAAGAACCTGTTTTAGACAAAAATCAACTCATGCAAAACAACTAACCTATGCTTCTAAGAGACCTAAGGAAAACAATAGCCATTGTAGTAGTGTGAATGTAACTCACGGTTGTGAGAAACCTGTTTTTTTTTCAAGATGTGCTTTGTCTAACAAAGTGTGTAATGACTTTAACGTTTGCAATGATTTTTTTTTTTTTTTTGATCATTCTCTTTGGCATGTTAGGCTTGGTCATGCACCTCCAAGGAAATTGCAACACGTATCCTGTCTAAAAGAACACCTAAAAGAATCACAAAATGAGATATGTGTAGTCCTATATATGGCTAAACTCACAAAATTGCGCTTTCCCTTGAGCAATACCTCAGTGGCAAACCCTTTTGACTTAATTATTCATATTGATGTATGGGGACCTTATAGAGTTCCTTACAAAGAGAAATACATATTCTATTAACCACAGTACATGACTACACAAGGGCTACTTGGGTTCAGTTGCTAAAGAATAAATCAGATTCTCAAGTTAATATCAAGAATTTCTGTATTTTTGCTAAAACTCAGTTTGACAGGAGTATAAAGGTCATTAGATCTGATAATGCCTTGGAATTCAAGGATCAAGTATGTGTATCTTGGTTCACAGATCAAGGTATAGTTCAGCAGACCAGCTGTGTTAATAGACCACATCAAAATGGTGTGGTAGAAAGAAAACATAGGCATCTACTTGATATAAGTAGAGCCTTGAGGTTTAGAGCAGGTTTGTCCCTAGCTTATTGGGGTGATGGTGTTCTTACAACAACACATATCATAAATAGGTTTCCCTCCTCTGTATTGAAACACAAAATACCCTATGAGTTAATGTTTGGAAAAGAGCCTAATCATTCTCACTTGAAGAGTTTTGGATGCTTTGCTATGGCATATAACCCTGACAGAAAGAAAAATAAGTTTACCACAAAAGTATGTTTGTTCATGGGCTATCCAACTACTCAAAAGGGGTATAAACTTGAAAATCTTCTTTCTAAGAAGCAATTTGTGTCAAGAGATGTTCAATTCTATGAACATATCTTTCCTATGTAAACCCACAATCCATAAATTCATGAACCCTATGCCTATTAACCTTCCTAATTACACACCAACTGATGAAGAATCAGGTGTGACAAGCACATAATCCTCACATCCAATTATACATAATGAACCTACTAAGCCTACCTCTCCTATAACATCTTCGGAATCAACCCCTATGCCTCCACAATCTTCACAACCACTAATAATCACCACGGAACAACCTACTCGTTCACCTAAACCTTTCAAAAAAGTCCACAAGAGTCTGTAAGCAACCTGTATGGCTTAATGACTTTGTCACTGTTCCACAGAACAAAAGTACTAGTGAACAAGCAAGAGAGGCTTCACTAGCTGTAACAGCTAGTGCTGGTGAACACTTTACAAACATGGTCAACAAAATTGTTGACGTAGATGAACCAAAAACTTACTTTGAAGTAGCTACTCACCCTGGATGGGTGGTAGCAACGCACAAGAGCTTGAGGCCTTGGAAAGGAATGAAACTTGGGAGATAACTACTCTCCCACCTGGCAGGAAAGCCATTGGATGTAGGTGGATGTACAAGACTAAGTACAAGGCTGATTGCATAATAGAAAGAAAGAAAGCAAGGCTGGTTATACAAGGTTGTAACCAAAAGGAAGGTGTGGAGTACACTGAAACTTATGCACTTATAGCAAAAATGAGTATGATTCGGCCTCAGCTAGTTGTGGCAACTATGAACAAGTGGGATATTTATTAAATGGATGTGCAAAACGCTTTCCTACATGCCGATTTCAAAGAAGAAATCTTTATGCATATTCCATCGGGTTACAATCTTCCTTATGGGTATGCAAGACAGAGGGAGCAACAAACTCAAGTGTGTAGACTCAAGAAAGCCTTGTATGGGCTGAAATAAGCCCCTAGATAGTGGTTTGCCAAACTGTCTAGTGTCTTGCTGTAACACCCCGATAATTCTCTCTTTCTAGAAAATACTTTTATAATAACCTTAGAGAATTACCCAGGCATTATCGCCCGTGTGATAACGTTTCGGCTTACTCATAATTTTGCAGCGGAAAACAATTTACTAAAAACAACTTTATTGAAACTTACGAAACCAAATGACAATGTCAAAACTAAACACACCAACTTAAACTATTGTCTGAAAACATAAACTCTTAGAAAACAACTTAAATAAACTATTATTACAAGAGCCTCTCCATTCCAGATTTCCCCAATGATATGCATCTTCGAACCTGTAATGTCAATGCCGTCTGAACTCTGCTCCCCGAAGGATCACCACAGGATCAATAGGCAAAGCCATGATCACAAACACAGACAAGCACGTAATCAGCAAAGCTGAGTACTACATATCAGACATACATAACCCTAAACATGATACTACAAAAATATAACTTGCAGGAATAAAAAATAATAAAACATATAATAATCTACAGATGACTCTTACTGAACAAGACTCTACACTTTATTTCTTTCTTTAAATGGAATAGTTATTGGACGAGTTGTCTATACTAAAATAGGAAATACGGTCATGACTCCGTAATCCAAATGACCTGCGATATCGAGGAACCTTTAACTAATGAGGAAAGGTGATCAATCCAATCCTGAAAAGCAGGGCTACCACCATGTACCCAACCCTTAGTGTCCAACTCTAGACGTGCACCAGTCTAAAGTCTATAACCTATTCTCGTTTCACTTTACGTTGATAAATTTAATACTTGTGTTGACACCAACCAAGCAAATAACACATAACTAATAATCACATAATCATCACATAAATCCTTTTTATCTTTGAATTAACAAGTGTTCACAACTTATCAATCAAGACTCCTTTAACTTCTTTTTATACTTTACTAACTTGCCTGTTGAATCTAGCCAACAGTAAACTTTACCTTTATATAGGTATAACTACTACTTACCAAATAAGATCCACGATTCTTATAAGATAAATAAATAATACTCAAGAATCCATGTAACACATGATTCAATCTTACTTACATTAATTCACTCACGAATTAATACATAAACTGACTTATCTGCTTGCATCAAACTTCCATACAAACATTATACTCATAAATACTTCTAGTTTACATGTAGCACACAGCAAATAACATGTAAAACAATTCCAGTAAATCATATATATGAACAACAGAGTCCTATACATGATACTAATAAATAAAACATCCTTAAAGCATGTTTCTAAATCATATAGCACGTAGACAATGTACGTACCTTGTATAAACAATCTGTAGGCCACTTTTATGCTCTAAAAGTCTCCTACTATGAAATCTCCGCCTAGAAAATAAAATAATGAAATAAATACCTTGAACTAAAAATTTACAGCAACTTTAAAAACGACCCAAACTCCTTAAACTGTTTTAAAATCTTTTTACGTATCAAACTTTCGTTATTTTTAATCCCTAGTATAGTACAACTATTCTAGTGATTAAAAATCATTTAAAACCCTTAAAATACATATTTTCTGAAATTACAGCACTTATAAAATTTTATAAATCTTCTGAAAATATATTTAATACATATAAAATATATGCTAACCAAATCTCATGATTTATATTTATAAATATAGTTCTTAGTGATTAAAAACCCTAAAAACTATAACTTTCATAATAAAAACTGAAATACTTAAATAATAAATCTGAAATTTATATTTTATATATTGATAGCCGAAATATATATTGCATATAAAACAATAATTTAAATTATAAACATGCTAATAAATAATAAAATAATATAAAAACTAATACTTTAATGGAATCTTAGAGAAGAAGAAAAGATAAACAACCACAACAAGGAGGAAGAGGAAGCCGACGGCCATAGCAGCAGCACAGGACCGGCGCGGCGGTTTCTTGGCTCAATCAAAAGTTTTGTGACGTTTCTTGTTCAACAAGAAACGTTACTTGAAGAAGAAGAAACAATTTTGAAAGAAACGAAGATGGCGCACAAAGGAGAGAGAGAAAAGAAGGCGCCGGATGAGAGGAGAAAAAGAATCACGTGGAAGAGGAAAGAGAAATAAAGTGTGAGGGTAAAATTTGGGTTTTTAGGATATTTAAATAGAGGTTTTCCTTTTGGGCTTAGGAAAAGAGATTTAATAAATAAAACTTTGATGACTAATAAGATGGGCTCATTAGGACTTTAGTCATCAAATAATCCTTTCCCTTTTTATCACTTTTGGGCTTTCGATTCCATTAAGCTTTCTTTTCAAATATGCTTTTAATAATTAAAACTCTTATTAAAACATGCTTAATTAAAACATTACAATTTTTATTTTTAGTTGACTTTTAAAATAGTCAACCTTTTTTAAAAGTCAAATCATTTTCCAAACTCATTTGGATTTAAATATAATTACATGAATACTTTAATATATTTATGAAAATTCTTCAAAATTGTGGGGGATTACACTTGGTGTCTTTTGGACATGTTCAATCTCATGTAGATTACTCTTTACTTGTACAAGAGATAAATGGCAACTTCACAGCTATCCTAATATATGTTGATGACTTGATCATCATTGGCAATAGTAAACATGACACTAACCAGCTTAAACAATTTCTAAGTACTTCTTTTCTCTATGAAGGACCTTGGAAATTTAAGCTATTTCCTAAGAATGGAGTTTACTACCACCTCTCAAGGTATCTTCATTTCACAAAGGAAATATGCACTTGAGAGAATATGATGATGACAAGCAAAAAGCTCTCTAACTACCATTAGACACTCAACTCAAGTTGGAGCCTCGAAAGGGTAATCTTTTACCTAATACTGAGACATACAAAAGACTAGTGGGTCAACTGATCTACTTGACACTTTCAAGGCATGATATTACCTTCTCTGTTCAGTTGCTTAGCCAATTTACGCAAGCTCCCACTTCTATTCATATGCAAGCAACATTCAGGGTACTTAGGTACATCAAACAAATACCTGCTCAAGGTATACTCCTGGCAAGCAATACAGCAGCTAGGCTCACTGCCTACTGTGACTCAGATTGGCAATCAGGCCCTTACTCTCGGAGATCATTCTTCTAGGTACTTCTCCTATATCTTGGAAAAGTAAAAAAGCAAAGTGTGGTTGCCAGATCATCAGCAAAAGTTGAATATAGATCCATGGCACTTACCACTTGTGAGTTGACTTGGCTTATGTCCTTACTTAAAAATCTAGGGCTAAAGAAAATGAATGCAACAGCATTGAAATGTGACAACCAAGCAGCTAATCTTGTGTATCATGAAAGAACGAAGCACATAAAAATGGATTGCCATTTCATTTGAGACAAAGTTAATCTAGACATTATTCAGCCATCCTATGTTCCATCTTCAGAACAATTAGCAGATGTTCTAACCAAAACCTTACATGTTCATCAGCACAAGAGACTTCCAGGCAAGATGAGAGTCCAAGCTTCTTCACACTCTCATCTTGAGAGAGAGTGTAAATGAATTGTAATATATAACATGTGAGCTGCACATATTGTTAGTAAATTTAACCTAGGTGTCTAAATGACACATGCTTTATCTTTTAGTCATGACTCATGTGCACATCTTTCTCCACTTTATCTTCTCTTTTGCTCCACAACTTCTGTTTCCACCTCACCTCCCATTAAATATATTTCTACCTCTCCAATTCAGTTGCACTCCCCATGTTCTTGGACTTGCTCAATTTACCATTTGTCGCAACGTAATTCATTCAGATGACAACAAAAAAAGTTAAAGCTGGCCTCATGTAAAAGATAGAGTATCAGTTACTAGTCTTATATGGACACAATTCAGTGAAAAACAATTAATGATGAGAAAGGAGTTAGAGATAGAGAAAGAAGTTTGAGATGATGTAGTAATTTATTGAATTATTTGTTTTCTATAAGGATACTTATGTAATTTAAAATGCACGCCAAGTCTTTCTCTATTGCCGTATATGATATTATAATAGAGATTTTAATATCTATCGAAAATTAATAAATATTCCCGTGTTCGTTTTGACTTGCAGCATCGTAAAAATAGACAAATGTTGCATATTAAGAAAACCCAAGGAAATATAAAAAAATTACACATGTAGGATGTAGCCCAACTTTTGCGGGTCTTGTTTGAGCTCAAGAATCGGGTGAGCGCGAGGTAGACTGTAAAAGAGGAGAGAGAAAGATGTCGCTAGTAGACTACGCATCGTCCGACGAAGAAGATGAAGACTCATCCATTAAACAACGCACACACGACCTTCCTCAACCTTCAAAAACCTCATCTACTTCTCACAACTCACAGAATCCCCGTCAATTCCAGTAATTCCCCTCTCTTTCCATTTGCAAATTTCAATTAAGAGAGAAAATTCAAATTATTCTTTCGATTAGGGATTTCTTTTTGACCCAATTTTATGCTTAATATCATTTTTTTTTTTTATTGTTTCATATCTTAGTATCACTAGATTGCGTACTTTTCTTTTTCATCCTTTTGGATACAGACTTTTGTTGCTGCTGTTGCTTTCTATTGACTTCGTATATTTTCGAGATTGAAGAACTGCTTTTTCAGTTGTTGAACGCGCGAATATGATGACAAAATGTGATTGAGTTTTTCATTGCTGAGCTAGTTAAACTTTTTGTGAGTTTTTGATGTAGTTATAACTTGTAACTTATAAGCCATATTAGGTCGAGCTATAACGTATTCCTAACTGTTATAAGTTATAACCGCGGATTTGGGAACAATCTTGGGGGAGAATAGGGATTTTTGAATAGAGACTAATGAAATATAAGTGTGTATATGTGCTTATACTAGAAAAATATATTCATATGGGATCGTGTTAGATTCGTGTCAATGTATATTTTTTGAATATCTGTTTTTTCATAATTTTTAATTATTAGTAATAAAAGATATTAATTGTTGTAGTCATGCATTGGCAAGCATGCAAGTCAAGCGGTTACAAGTAAATAGACAAATGAATTACTCCCTCTGTTTCAAAATATAGTTCCTGTTACTGTTAATTAATTATGAGTTTCCTTTATTGGGTCATATATTGATCTAATTCTGTCTTAAGAGGCGTTAATAAGGAATTCGATGTAAGGATGAGGTTTTAATTGCTTGCTGTGGAGAGTCTAGCTGATGTGGTTACTGCATTTCTTTATCTACAGTGTACATACCAGCTTCCGAGAATGAGGAGTTCTGTGATTTGGCATAATGCCCATCTTTTAGTCCTAGATTTTGGAAATATTTTCCTTACTACGATACTGATTTACTCAATGTTTTGACACCTTTTTTGAAGCAATCCAACTATAGAACCTTTTGGTTTTGTTATGACTGTGGTTTAACACGCCGAAAGTGTGAAAATTAAGATATAGAAATATATGAAACAAATGTATAACATGGACTTTCCTCGCTTTGAGTAGCTCAACAGTCATCGACAAGCCACACTACTACTGCTTGACTTCTCATTGCCTAATATAATCCTGTAAAGGATTAGGTTTTACTGCCTGTTTCAGTGATTAAAACCCCACTTTTACATTTTCATTCTAACTTTTACGTAGCAGGATTTTATCTGTATCTTGAACAGCTATATTCCTTTCCTCCCCTTGCTCTTTGGTGTATATGCTTGTTAATATTTTTGTGGGTTGTATCTGATAAGTACTGTCAGATTTAACCTTTTAGTTTGTATTTTTCTATTTAGTTGTTGATTTCGTATTTTTTTGAGTTATTGGTTGTTGATTGTTCATGAAACTAATAGTGTTGTTATTCCATCGATTGAGGTTATATGAGGATTGCTTGACCATGTCAGACCTTGTTTCTGCAGTTCAAATAAATCATTATCAGATCAAGCATCAAAACATGTGTCACCTATGTCATCTGCACCAGTTGAGAAGCTTCCTGACGCTTCATTGCTCTTAAGTTCTCCTTTATCATCGCAGCCAATTGGCAGTGATCACTCTTCTCGAGTTGCAGCTGCTATGGCTGATAATCTGTCACGCAAGAGAGAAGCAAATGGTTCAAATTCTTCATATATTCGTGGAAAAATACCAAAAGGGATTTTGCCTCATTCGAAGAATATTCCAGATACTAGCAGCGGTTTGTTGATGCCTCCCCAACTTCGTCTTGGAAGGTGAGTTTTCTAGTTTGCTGATTTTGTTGACTTCTTATTGTTGAAAGTTCGTGCTTATCATTAGCCATAACTTTGTGGTCTCTGTTGGTGAGCTCACTGAATTATTTTTAGAACATCAAATTGCTTGGTATGTTTTAGTTCTTGATTAGTTTGCTTGACTTGAATGGTTCATTCGTTGCTCTTAAAAAGGATTGGGGAAAACCATTACAAAAATGCTTGACGCGTGCAGCAATTTCTTATAGGAGAATGTATTCTGTTTCCTTCCTTCTAGTGGCTGAGATGAGTAAACTCACTGTATGCTTCTAAGCCAACATGTTATTTTGAGATATAGGCTAGACTTTTGGCGCAAGTAGAATGTCAGACAGAACACTAGGAAAGTAGGATCTGCCATAGTTTCTTGCTGAACAAGATCACGAGGTTGACAGTTTTAGCATGTTTTCTGGATTTAACTAGCTACAACTGAGATTTAGATGTTGTTCAATCGAATTCCTGTCTTGTTTTGCCAGTACAAGAAAGATACTTCTGACATATTTTTTGATTTTTGTCTCTAGATTAAGTACGAGAGTTAAACATGCAACTTGTAGAAATAGCTTGTTGAATCTGACAATAATATGAACATTTAGCAATGTTAATTTTCTTCATCAACTCCTACAGATTGAGACAGGTAGCTCCATTCTTTGTCGTGCTCTCAATTCATGTGAAATCATATTAATCTCTGTATTAGTTGACAATACTGTGATTAACTATATTTTTATTGTATCCTGAATCCAAAACATTATGATATATGATATACCAAATAATTGAGTTTCCTTGTTCTTTAGCTGCCGAGATTCAGAAAGCAATTATATTCTTGAGTTGAAATGAGGAAGCTCTTTGTTTACATGTTGTGTTCTTCCTCTCTGCCATTGGTTTAATTTCACATTAGCTAAATGATCCATCCATATGTAAGAAAGATGATCACCCTATATTTGGATCATGAATGCCTTTTTTCCTGGTCTAAGGAGTCATTGATGGCTATTTTGTCTATTATTATATGGCATGCACTTATTCTGTCCTTCATACACGGATTACTCTGCTTGTTTACAAGAATAGTAAGAGAAATCGATCTTTCTGAGGCAGAGTTAACTTTTGTTGATGGGATGAGGTGGCACGTATAGTGTGACTCAACTTTAGTGGGGCAGCTTAAGTTACCCTGTACTGAAGCTTTGTAAAGAGCAAGAAATAGAGTTAATGTGCTCATGATCGATAAAGCAGTGAGTAGAGTTTAGTTGATTTACCATGTGTGGCTTGAGAAAGTATTTCCATCAAGTATGCTGGTATAGCATGACTGCATGAATGGGGCTTGAAAGTATCTCCTATGTGAATAATCTGAATACAGAGGCAGAGTTTACTGCTATTTTGAAAAACTTTGTTGAGATTTAGTTGGTGGACTATTCATAGACCACTTAACAATGGAGGACAGCATTAATCTTATAATGGAGCTTTGGAGTTGTAAGAAATTTACGCTCAAGTTGGATTACATTAGAAACACATTTGATGATTTAGCAAGTCAGCTTAGATGTTCTGGTAGTTGGTGGACTAATCAAGGCCACCTGATAGTGGAGGACTGCATTTATCTTATATTGGAGCTTTGGAGTTGTAAGAATGTGGCTCTGAAGTTGTATTACATTAGCAATACAATTTGGCAAGTCAGCTGAGATGTTTTGTTAGGTTGTGGTGCAGTCGCTGGATACCTGAGGCAAGTAGGTTTTCTCAGTAAAGTCATCATGTTCAATATTCCACAGGTTTTGACTTCTGACCATCAAATTGTATGTTTGGACATCTGATGCCTAAACCATAAGGTTGAATTGAAACCATTTAGGTTGAAAGCCATAGTACTATTACCTACTTGTCATTGTGGAATATCTAGGCTTTTTTTTTTTTTTTTTGCCACAATATGAATTAGGCTCTATACATTTAGATGACTCTAGAGAGTTGTTCTTAGGCCAATTTTACCCGTGAACAAAACAATTATTCATGGGATGTTTGAATAACTTGTTTGATGAATAAGTGAAAACTGGTCTACAGTAGCACATAGGCGGCCATGGGATGATCAACCAACAAACTGATCGTTTGATGAAGAAAGTCGTGTACTAGCTTATACATCACCAGAAAGCGTGCTAATAGATAGTTGGACTACTTGGATATCTAACTGCTATTATTTTTATACTTCCTCCGTTCTGTTTTAAATGAAACATTGTGTGAAATGACATTATTCATTCATCAATTTTAACTCCAAATTTTATGCCATTATATAAAGAAAAACATAGTCAAGTGAGATCTTGTTAGATTCGTCCCGATTCATACTATCAAATTATGACTTTTTTTTTTTTTTTTTACGTGTGCACAACTAAAGATATTAATGATTAAAAAAGGGCATTGGGTTGCATGAAAAAAAATATTTCATTTAAAACAGAACAGAGGAAGTATAAAGATCTAATATTAGTTACCAATGGCCATTATTTTTAAGACATGTGACTAGGCACTCTTTTCGATGTACTTCCACACATTTTTAACCACTTTGTGTAGGAAAGATAAGAATGAATAATTTATGTTAATCATGAAGATGAATATGAATATGAATAATTTCAGACCATGAGGGATGATTCAATATATACTTTCTGTATTCACTTTATTTGCAATATGGAGGAAGGCATAAGAACCAAGGAGAGAAAAAAGATATAGAGAGATGAAAAGTGGAACCCATGTGATGAAAAGAGAGATAGAGAGAAATCAATGCCAAAAGTACTAGTGTTGCAAGTAATCTAACATCTCTATTATATAAGGGAACTCTTCAGAACTTCGGAGTCCAGCCTTTTTGGCCAATATACCCCTACTTAGAACAGAATATACAAACTGAAGTCCTCTAGTTTGGAGGAAAAAAAATTCCAAAAAAAATCTTGCACAACCGTTACATTCCACGCATGCATAGCGTGCATATAAGACTAGTTGCCATGAAAGGGAAGTGTTGCAAGTAAAAGTGAAGAGAGGAAGTATGTAGGAGCATGAGTAGAGGGGAGGGATTTACACTTCTTTTGTTCATAAAGATTGATTTCTAAAGCTTTAAAATGTGAGAGCTTAGGTCAAACTCATTACTTCCTCAATATGTGGTTCTTATATGGAAATAGTAGAAGTCCCTCCAGGCTCCAGTTGATATTTGTATTTCAATACGATTATTCGCTTTGCTCTTATGTTGTGAATGAATTATTGCGTTTTACTACCTTACTGCTGGTTCTTGGTGTTCTGACTCTTGAAATATCTAGATCGAGTGCTTGTTTCCTTGTTTTTTATACTATAATCAGCGTCAATACATTGCATGAAGTCCTTGCTTAGTGTTTGGTTAAATTATGCAGGAGCAATGTTGTCACAGAAGATATCAACAAGCTTTTTGTTCGAAGAAATTCTCAAGGATCATCGTAAGCATAGTATATGGGAAGTTTTCTTTGTGATGCCATATAAGTTTCTGAGCTTTTATTCTTATGTGGTGATATTTTATGCTCTGGAGCTTAAAGAAAGTTTTCACTACCTGGACTCATCAATTCGAGGTCTATCGCTGTATGTTTGACCTGTCGTTTTTTGTTATTGTTTTTTTTTTTAGTCATAGGCTATCTTTCTCCCTTTGTAGGCTGTTTGTTGTTTCTTCTTCTGATGATGACAACTTCTAAGTTCTATCATAGCTATATATTATCTAGGTTTAGTGGATGACACAACAGATTTTCTCAAGATAGTACACTAGATTTCTCCCCTGCTTCAATTAATTGCTCAGTGTCCCCTGTTTAGGCTTATTGTGAGCGGAACTAATGGCTTGTTCTAAATTGCTTGTACTCCTTCGCTCGGTAAATAATGCTTCTTTCGTATTTAAATAATAAGCTTTTATTGATAGATTGTAATTGCTTAATATAGCTGAGTGTAAAGCTTTAGAAAGTAGCCTAGTATTTGCAAGTAAGTCTATTAAAATTGGGATGCTTGCATAGAGTTGTCAATTCGGGTATTCATGCCAGCGATGGGTTAGTTCATGTTCGGGTTTGATCACATTGGGTCATTGTATCTTTTTATTGGTTTCGTTGATGTTTGGGTTGGTATCATATAGGGTCATTTATCCTTTTATTGGTTTAGGTCATCGGTGGGTTGAGTTTGTAATGTCATTTATCCTTTTGGATTCGAGTTGGGTCAGTCAAATTTAGTAATTTAACATTTTAAGAGTTGAAAAAAAAATTGTATATATGATAGTTTTAAGAATTATAATATTCTAGATTTAATGGAAAATAATAACGAAGCAAAATATAACGCTAAAATTTAGGAGCGAGATTTCGGGGTGTTACACATTTCTCACGACACTCACTAGTTATACTATTAAAACGTGTGAGTAGGGATGGCAATGGGTCCTGGACACGACCCAGACCCGCTAGGACCCGACCCATTTATAAGGGTCTGGGTCCAAAACTTTTAGACCCAATGGGTCTGGGTTGGGTCTGGGTCCCGAAGAGCATGGGTCGGGTCTGGGTTCGGGTCCACATATGCTAGACCCAGACCCGCCCCATGGACCCATTTACATATTTTTTTTTTTTTTTTACCTAAACTCTAAAATTTTATGAGTTGTGATTTTGTGAACTCGTTAGTGTTGTAACTCCACTAAGACATGTAACTTTATAAGTTGTAACATTTTAATATTTTATGAGTTAATTATTAGAATTTTATTTAGATAATACTTTAACTATGGATACAAGAACCTATATATATTAAGGCGAAATTTTTTAATTACATATATTCAAAAATGTGATGAGAACTTAAAACTAAAAAGGACCCATTTAGGACCCAGTAAAGACCCATGGACCCGCTAGACCCAGCGGGTCTGGGTCTGAAAAATCTAGACCCAACGGATCTGGGGCGGGTCTGGGTCTGCAAAAAATAAACGGATCTGGGTCCAGGTGGACCCGACCCAGACCGCCCCATTGCTATCCCTACTTGTGAGGAATGGTTGAAGTCTGCCACATGTCACCAACCTCCACATGTTTACATGGATTCGCGTAAGGCATGATATGTCACCTTTCTTTTCATCTTTTTTTAAAAATTATTTAACAAGTTTAATCCCCTAGCTCTTTAGTTGAGAGTTTCGTCATTATGCCACCAAATCACATTTCTTTATTTGTAGAACACATCTCTTTATTTGTAAGTAAACCTAAATATATCAATATTGATTCCAAGATCACAAAAAACCCCAAGGAAACATCATATACTGCTCACTATATAAGATTGTCCATGGCAAACGTGCAGAGGAGGGGGTCTTCGAAATCCTCCATGGCCGAGTAAGCTCCATCATCTCTATCAAATAATACCGAGAAGTTGTCCTTCACTCCCTCTTATACTCTAGGGTGATGGGTCTTTTGGACTACCTTAACCGCAAGGAGGGGGAGACCGAAGACAAGGCTAGTGACTGGAGTTAGTCGTAACAAGGTAGTCGTACTGGAAGGTGCCGCTGGAGCACCTCAAATAACGGTAGGATGCTACTTTATAATCCAATACAAATTAAGTTTTAGGCAATCAGTATTGGTAACTTAAATTCACCGTAATTCACTCCCTAGATTACAGCCTATACTCATATTGTTTTCTTGTCTTTTGAATTTGTGATTGAAACTATTGGATTCATACTTTTTTTTTAAAGAGAAAATTCATTAATTGAAGGTCAAACGATATCTACGATAGATATTAAAGAAAAACAAGATACAATTAAATAAGGTTAAATCAAATTCGCCTTCGAAGAAACTATAATGAACTAATCGAGCAATACAATGCAGCCCCCTTGTATTTGCTGAATCAAACAGCTATTAATGAGGAAGTCTATCATTCTGACATAGTTTGGGAAGAACATTATTGATCAAGGCATGTTAAATGCATCCGATATTCCAATATCTTCATGTTGAGTCTCGAACTTCAACCAATAAGAATAATTTCTCATACCTAAAAACAAAAAAATCACATCACAACTCTCATAGGGGAGAAGGAGATCTCCACAATAGAGACTAAAAACCCTATAACAAGGTTTGAAGAAATCTCATAGAGAGATACTAATTTATTCAACAAAACAAGAAAATGAACTAAAAACTGAAAATAAAAGGAAAAAAGGGGCTTACCATGGATGAAATCATCCATGGAAGTCCCTAACTGATGAAAAATGGGTAGAGAAGGCTAGGATTTTAGAGAAAAAGAGAGAGAAAAAGGCTAGGTTTTTTGATTCATACGGTTAATTACCCTCATTCTATTACCCCCAAATTACTATATCAATAAGGAATATCTTTATTTAAACTTCTTAACTATAGCCAACCATAAGTTATTTGTTAGATTTTTTTTTTTTGAATAGAAGTTATTTGTTAGATAATGATGTATAACATTGTCAAGTATTCAATAATTAGGACAATGGTTGGATGAAATCAAAACTTATTCAGGAGTATACTAGATCCGGAAGTCGAAGCCAAGAAGCGAGCACATTTGCCTGACGATGGAAGGTACGTAGGTAGAGAGACCGATTGCCATGAATTCATGAACTTGCCCATAGAGACGTAGATAGACGGAACATCTACTATAATTAAGTATGAGCGGGCCTAATCCATCCAAGAAATTATTATCGTGTGTTGCCCTCTTACTCAAATTCTTATAATGTGTGTTATTATCTCGCGAAATAATTATTTAAAAAAAATTAGTATT
This sequence comes from Beta vulgaris subsp. vulgaris, assembly GCF_026745355.1. Taxonomy (NCBI): domain Eukaryota; kingdom Viridiplantae; phylum Streptophyta; class Magnoliopsida; order Caryophyllales; family Amaranthaceae; genus Beta; species Beta vulgaris. Next base: position 8,533,757 of record NC_079203.1, read on the forward strand.
ACTCCTAAATTAAAATAAATATTTGTAGTGGTATTAACTCTTGACTTCTCAATGTATGTGCGTCATTATCTAGCTATCAAGCTGCAAATTCTACTTGTGACAAATTGTCAACCCAAAAAATATATATTTGTGCCTTATCAAATAACAAGCAGGGACATCTTCGGCGCCTAGCAACTAAAATATCATTGAAAGGCGTTGAGAAGTTGTAAGCCTTCATGTGTCGCTCCAACTCATATGTTGACATGGCTTCACTTCATCTCGTACACGATGTTCACATGCTGACATTGCATTCTTCAATAACGTGATCAAAATATTTGCACAAGTTTCAAATCACTAACCTATTATTTTAAATATTATGATCTTTATATCAATTTGCATTTCTAATATATAACCAAATTCTAATTTTAACTATGAATCCTTGCACTTTGTCAAAATTTTAAATAATAAAAGTATAAGAGAATAATTAAATTATGAACAACATAATTTAATATTATATAATAAAAAAATCATGGAAAAAAGATGTAAGTTCCCACGTGTTTCCTCCTATTTCCACATAATTTAATTTTTAAAAAATCAATCAAATTATATACAATGATCCATGGCATCGATTGGGACATCAACTAGTTATTATAATAACAATAATAATTAGATAAGGAGAAAATTAAAACATCAATTGACAATTGAATTAATATTTGTATGAATATATTCAATTATCATGAGTATACATACTTCATCAATGCCATAAAATTCAAACAATAAATAAAATTTGTTATTATATAAGTCAAAGTCACAATATTATGTCCAAAAATTACACCAAAGAGACTCCTTTTCTTTTGGACTTATTTTCAGTTCAGTTCATTTTCGTTCATTTCAGTTCATTTCTGTTTCGTTCCATTCAGTTCAATTCAATTTCTCTCTACTCAGTTCAGTTCATTTCAGTTAATTTCAGTTCAGTTTAGTTTGATTCAGTTCAGTCTAGTCCAAAAGAATGAGACCTTATTAGAATAAAGAAAATGTCGTCCATTTCATAAGCTAGCCCACATCGCCAATTTCTTCTTTTTCAGTTGCTTTTCTTCAATCATATCCTCGATAAATTCGCTTTTGCAACTCATACTACCTCCGTATTTTTTTAGTTAAAACATTTGCTTTTGTTGCACTATTCATCAACCAACTGTGTTAAACTATCTCGCATCATTATGTAAGAAAAAAATAGTCAAGTGGGGTCTTGTTGATTTCGTCTCAATGCAAGGATTCCAAATATTAAATTTTTATAATTTTTACTTACATCCAATAATAGATATTAACGTTCTTAGATGCGTCTCGCCAAACGTAAAAAAGCAAATCATCGTATTCTTAATCATCGTCTTTTTTTTCTATGTTTTTGAGTATTATAAATTTATAATCTATTGGTTAAACTATGAATTAGTTCAATTTGATTGTGTAGGTATATTTCACTCATTCTGTTTGTTTAAATAATGGAAACACTAAATGATGGGAAATCTAGAAGTGTTGAACTTCCAAATGTAAATGGAATGTGGTCATGCGTGAAATGGGATGACTCAATTTGTGTGAATTTAGTTCACATTAACATTGGTGTGCACAAAGGTAAAATCACGTACTATTTTTGAACGATCTACTATATCATGGAGAAACACACTATATCACACAAAAACGCATTATGTATATAATTTAAAAACATATTATATCATGCAGAAACTACATCATTTATAAACGATGTCCGATATTATTCAGACACTCACTATATCATTTGAAACTCACTATATCATTTAGAAACTCACTATATATGTAGAAACTCATTATATTATTTAGAAACTCACCAATCACTTAGACACTCATTATATCATGCAGAAACTACATCTAACATGTTAAAGCACGTGTATGTCACGATATAATACACAACTTCTATCTTCGGCATGTTAAAATATTAAATTATATCCTCTAAGATATCACATATAATTTCACTATATATTTTCCGTTAATAAAATCAACTATATTATATATAAGTTTACTATATCTCTAAGAAATGAATTGAAGTTAATATCAATCACCAACCCGATGCACACTAAGTTAGTGTGTCCGGGTTCATTTATGTTTTTTTATTACCAATGTTAAATCATTAGTTGACATTTGACTGTCAACTTGAGTATTTATTTTATGTCAGTATGTCACTATTTAAAGATATTCTATAATTTATTTTATTAATGACTAATGATTTTTTCCATTGAGAAGTTCAAAAAGGAAAATAGGGTTGATTAATATTGACTTGCCCAATATAGGTCTGGACTCAGGTTATGTTCAGTTTATTTGTAGTCCGCATAAAAAAATTAAGTTTAAACGAGGATTAATAAGATCTAGTAAGTTCAGATAATTTAGTTTAGTAAAAATAAGGTTTTATACATTCATAAATATAAAGTTTAACAAGTTCAGATAAGGTGTCATAAATATAGATAAGTTTATACTCCATCCGTTTCATTTTAATCTACACATTTTCACTTTTCACGCATGTCAATGCAAAACTTTGAGGACATATATATCTTTAGTTTTATATTTGTAAAAATTATAAAAAGTACATATTAATAAAATACATACTAAGTCAAATTTAACAAGATACCACATGACTATATTTTTATTCACGTATAAATCACAAACGATGGTTAAAATGCAATTTGTGAATAATGTTAAATGTCAAAGTGTAACAATTAAAATGAAACGGATGGAGTATTAGTTTAGATTAGCATAAATAAGTTGAAAAGGACAAGGTTATATTCATAATAATACCGAAAGGTAATTAGGATATACCATGGAAAATAGAATTCATTAAAATATAAAAGTTAAGTTCATGTAATGAACTGAAAAAAAGAATTGAAAAAAAGAATTTTGCTCAATGCCACCTTAACTTTTTCAATGATAACCCTGTATTTTAGATATTTACACATTTCTTTCCTTCATTCTCCTTTTCCTTTCCCTTTATTTTTCTAGATTTCAGTATTTGTCAAAATGTCAACGATTGTATCTCATACTTATCCACGTAAACTTAAAATTCTCATCCTCAATTTCCAATTCAATTCTCGCAAAAATGATTGTGCAAACGCAACCTCTTTCTTTCCACATTTTCCCCTTCCAAATAACTCCTAACCAAAAAACACAACTCCTCAAAAATCAAAATCCCTCAATTTTCTCCCTTAAACCAAACATACCTCACAATTTCCCTCTAGAATGTTGCATTTCAAAAACAACGACAAACCAAATCAAACCTTTCCTAGCTGAAGCTTTTAGAACTATAATGGAATTATTTTGATGTGGGACCCTTTTCATTCTCCATCTTCCACTAGTAAATCCCAAAAATTGAAAAAAAATCGTCTTTTTAAAAATATGGCGAGGCGTCTATGGTAGATGCCCCAATTCCCACTACAAGCTCAGACATCCATGGTAGGCGCCTGCACTTGTGGTGGAGTGCCTATTATAGACGCCCCACCATAGGTGTAGGCGCCTACCATGGACACCTGAGCCTACTGTGGGGAGTCTATTATAGAATCCCATATATTTTTAAAAAATCAATTTTTTCGGTTGTCGACGATAATGTCACTTACCGGAGAAGATGATGTGTCGCCAGAGGAGTCACACTCGCGAGAGAATGTCAAGCTCCCTCCAATGGAAGAAAGTGATGAGAGAGAGTGAGTGTGACAGATGAAAGAAAATGGAAGAGGTGAGAAGGAGGCATGGAGGGGGAATGTAAAAAGGGGATGTGAAAGGGTATAGGAGTAGGAGTATAAATGCATGGAGGAAAGAAAAGAATAATGAAAGGAAGCTGGAAATTAGAAACTCAAACTCATAACTCAATATTTTCTCATGAAATACAATGACAGTAACTTGCCTATTATATAGGCTGATACTACGCTAATTAATCGGAAATGCAATCCCACGTTTTACTATACTATCAACAAACCAAACTCATGAACCACTAACCTCAAAATAAGGAAACTAACTAATCACTAACTCCAAGCATGCTATGCTAATCTACTGGCTTCAATACCCACGTTCCTAAACTCTAGGAAGAAACTTTGAAGGACCAATTCCAACACAACCCCTTCCTTCAAAGTTTGGGAGTTCAATAATAATAAAAAAAAACGAGACTGATTACCCATATCGCCATGGATACTCAAAATTTTCATAACTTTTATCTGAATTGGATTGCAACCACGAACACGACCACACGACGACGAACCCTTGACTTGAACTCGACATACTTTGATTCTCGACACTCAAGATACCTCAACCACGACTTTCACGACACACCCGCGACACACAAGTTTAGAAGAGCTCATTCTCTTCTTCTTCAACCTTTTGAGCATAATTAGTCTGTTCTTTCACTTGCTAATCCCTTTAATTATCCCAACACCTATCTTCTTTGTGACCATACCTCTTGCAATAGTAACATTGGATGCTACTCATGGATGAACTTTGTCCTTCGAATTGACCACGACCACCACTTTATTCATAACCACGACCGTGACCCCAACCTCGATCTCAATCACGACTATTCTCAAACTTTCCTTGCACTTGAAAAGCTTTTTCTTCCACTTCTTAATCACCCTTATCAATTTTTTCTTCATGAGCCATCATGGAACTCGTCAACTCATCAAATGTATAAGTTACCAAGTCCTTAGACTCCAATATGGCAATCACAACATGCTTATAATTCTTTACTTTACTAAGACTTCTCAACACCTTACTGACAATAGTCTCATTGGTGATAGTATCACCATATATTCTCATTTAACTCAAAACTCCTGATACTCTAGACAAGAAATTTTGAACTGGTTCTTTATCTTGCATTGCCATACTCTCAAAACTACTACGAAGTGTTTGTAATTTAACAACAATTACGTTCTTATCACCAAAAAATTCTTGCTTCATAATTTCCCATGCTTTCTTGGATGTAGATGCATCGGAAATTCATCGGAAATCCAATGCCGATTGAATGAACAAAAGAGCCTTTGCATATCTTTTTCGATTTTCTCGCAACTTTTGATCGGGTGTAGTCGAAACCTCCTTTGGTTCTTCATACCCTTGCTTCACAATATCCCATAACTCTTGAGACTTGAACAAAATCCTCATCTTGAGACTCCATAGATGGTAATTCTCCCCCTTAAATATTGGTATTAAGGGTTGCGACGACGAGTTAACACCACAACTTGCCATTGTTATCAAACAACACACTCATAAAGTTTTTACTCAAAAAAAACGTAGAACTCACAACTCAAACTCACATAAATCTTATTATATTTTTTTTATGTTTTGGATCGAACCTGGATTAGCTCTGATACCATGTTAATTTTGGAGGAGGAAAGAAAAGAATAATGAAAGGAAGCTAAAAAAATAAACTCAAACTCGTAACTCAATATTTTCTCATGAAATACAATGTTAGTAACTTGCCTATTATATAGGTTGATACTAAGCTAATTAATTGGTAATGCAATCCCACATTTTACTCTACTAACCAACAAACCAAACTCATGAACCACTAACCTTAAAATAAAGAAACTAACTAACCACTAACTCCAAGCATGCTATGCTAATCTACTGACTTCAATACCCACGTTCCTAAACTCTAGGAAGAAACTTTGAAGGACCAATTCCAACCACCATGTATGTATTTTGGTGCATTTAGGGTGTTATTAGGAAAAATAGGACCTCATTTAGCAACTCATGAGAAGAATGATATGAAAGGCTGCAAATAGAACGAGTTTTTTCGAACATCATTACTCTAAAATTTGTCTGATAATGCAAGCTAGTATTATGAAATAGATGAACTTCTTTTTTTTTTGGAAAAATGGATCAGAATACCCCCAACTTTGGGCGGTCCGCTTTTAATACCCCCAACTTTGGATTATTTTTAAATACCCCCAACTTTGGGGTGGTCCGCCAAAAATGCACCATTACCTGTTATGACCGGATGAACTGGTAAACCAAAAAACCACCCCCTCTGCTCATCTCTCTCTCTCCTCTACCACCCCTCCTCTCTCCTCATCTACCTGCACCCTTTCTCTCTCTTCTACCACCACCATACCACCCTTTCTCTCTCCTCTACCACCCCCTCCTCTTTCCTCATCTACCTCACCACCTCCCACCATGCCACTGCTTGCCACGCACCACAACACCGCCACACCGCCACACCGCCACACCTTCCACCTACACTACCACAGCACCATCTCCACTTTCACCACAGCAACATCACCACAATCTCCATTCTCACCAACATGGGGGTGTTTTTGCTCAAATTTTGAGTCGGTGGTTGTGGTAATGGTGGGTTGAGGTGAGGTTTTGAGTGGTTTTTAGTGGTTGGGGTGGGTTGAAATGGAGTTTCGGGTGGTTAAGGCGGGGTTTTGGGTGGTGGGTGGTTGGTCAGGGTTTCTGGTGGTTAAGGCGAGTTTTTGGTGCAGGTGGTTGGGTCGAGGTTTTGGGTGGTGGTGGGTCGAAGGGGGTGGGCTGGATGCTTGTGGTGTCGAATGGGGTGGGAATGGGTGCTGTTGGGACGGGGGTTAGGGCAGTGGGGGGCGAGGGAGGGTCTGGGGTGGGGGGAGAGGGTTTGCAGCCGACGAGGGGAGAGGGAGGGTCTGGGGTGGGGGGAGGGTTTGCAGCCAGGGAGGGAGAGGGAGGGTCTGGGGTGGGGGGAGAGGGAGGTCTGGGGTGGGGGGAGAGGGTTTGCAGCCGGGAGGGAGAGGGAGGGTCTGGGGTGGGGAGAGGGTGGTTGATGTGGTGGTGGGTAGGAGTCGAAATTAAAAATAAACGAGAAATAAAAAAATTACCTGGTTAACAGGTTACAAGTCATCTGGGTGCATTTTTGGTGGACCTCCTCAATAGTTGGGGGTATTTAAAAATAACTCATAGTTGGGGGTATTAAAAGCGGACGGGCCAAAGTTGGGGGTATTCTGATCCATTTTTCCTTTTTTTTTTTATAAGAATCAAATTGATGTATTTGATAGAGAAGATATTCAGCTTTAGCACTGGATCTTGCAACTACCTGTTGTTTTTTTATTTTTCCAGGGTACAAGTGAATCAGCAAGTAAAATACAAAAGCCAGTGGTGGATTTCCTAGAGATTGGACATTCAGCCCAATCACTGTCAATATAAGTTGTGAGATGAGCAGAAGATCTTGCAGCTAGTAGAATGCCTTGTCCAGGGCTGCCTAGGAGGTATCTTAAGACTCTCTTTGCAGCCTGCATATGAACTGAAGTGGGCCTTTGCATGAATTGGCTCAGATTGTGTACTGCAAAAGCTATGTCTGGTCTTGTTATGGTCAAGTAGATGAGTTTACCTACTAGATGTTGGTAGTCAGTAGGTTGTGAGAGAGAGGGCCCCATGTCATGAGTAAGTTTCATGTGAGGGTCTACAGGAAGCTTCAAAGGTTTGCTGCCACTCAGGTGATATTCCTTGATCAAATCCATGACATATTTCCTTTGGGACAAGAAGAATCCATCATGGGACCTATGTACATCAATTCACAGGAAGTAACTAAGAGGACCAAGGTCTTTCATGTGGAATTGATATGCAAGAAAGCCTTTGACCTCACTTATGAGTTGTGAGTTGTTTCCATCAATTAACAGGTCATCTACATAGCATAACAATGTGATGACTTGAGTATGTTTTCTCTTGATGAAGAGAGAATAATCTGCCTTGGATGGTACAAAGCAAAAATTGATGAGAGCAACAGATAGCTTTGTAAACCACTGCCTAGGTGCCTGCTTGAGTCCATACAGTGACTTTTGCAGTTTGCACACTTTGGTGGGGTGAGCTTCTACAAAGACTTTCTCCCCCTGTCCAACCACAATGGGTACATTAGGACCAGAGTACCCAGGAGGTACCTTCATAAACACATCTTCCAATAAATCTCCATGAAGAAAAGCATTCTTCACATCCATTTGGTGTACACACCAATCTTCTATTGCAGTTACTGCCAATAGGGACCTCACAGTGGTCATTTTTGCCACTGGAGCAAAAGTCTCAGCATAGTCTATGCCTTCTCTTTGTCTACATCCCAGCACCACCAATCTAGCTTTGTGCTCTTCTACACTCCTATCAGCATGAAACTTGGTTTTGAAAATCCACTTGCATCCTATAGCTCTTTTCCCAAGGGGGATAGTGGTCAATTCCCATGTACCACTAGTTTCCAAGGCTTGTAGCTCTTGGTTAATTGCTTGCACACACTTCTGTTTCACTAGTGCAGTTTTGAAATCGGTAGGATCTTGGACTTGAGCTGTTTATGCTAGAAATGCAAAGAACTTTGAATCAATTCTTATTTCAGCCATGTTGGCAACATGAGTAGATGACTCAGTCGTTGCATATCCACTCTTCAGGTTAGTTGTGTAATCATCAAGCCATGTTGGTGGTTTGGTTTGTCTAGTAGATCTTCTCAAGGATGGTTCATGAATTACAGGTTGTGCAGGTGATGGTGGTTGTTGTGGTTCAGGTTCATTATCACCAAGTTAAGTAGGTGGTGGGTGTATAATGTTTGGTTCAAGATTAGGCTCAGGTTTAAGGTTTATTTCTGTTTCAGTGTATGTGTTATTTTTAATGGCTAAGCTATCTGATGTCTTAGAGATAGGTTGTGGTTGAAGGTAGTGTGTTTGGGCTTGGTTGTGTTTGTTACATTGGAAGATATGCTCATAGAATTTCACATGTCTGGTGATGAAAGTTTAGTTGGTTGTCAGATTCAACAGCTTGTAACCTCTCTAATTACTAGGGTATCCTAGAAACACACAAGGAATCCCCCTTGCTTGCAGTTTGTCTCTAGTTCTAGTTGGGTTATTGGCCATGGTTAAGCACCCAAAAGCCTTAAGATGGTCATATGTAGGCTTTTTGTCAGATAATTTCTCAAAAGGAGTGACATTACCAAGCACTAAATTTGTCAATTTGTTTATAATATGCATTGCAGTCAATACACAGTCACCCCAATAGGATAGAGGTAACCCAACTTGCATATTCAAAGCCCTAGCCATTTCAAGCACATTCCTGTGTTTTCTCTCTACTCTTCCATTCTGTTGTGGGGTGTCCACACTAGAAGTTTGGTGTATAATTCCTTGATCACCAAAAAATTCCTTGCATTCTCCTTCTTTAAATTCTAAGGCATTGTCTGACCTTATAATCTTTATGGACACACCAAATTGATTCTCAACAAATTTATCAAACAGCAATATCACACTCAATGCATCAGACTTCAATGCTAGCAGATAAACCCATGTTGCTCTTGAATAATCATCTACTATTGTCAGAAAGTACCTGTATCTTTCTCTAGTACAAACCTTATAAGGCCCCCCAGATGTCAATATGAACAAGGTTAAAAGGTAAGCAAGCAATTGAGTCACTCAAAGAGTAAGGCAACTTTGTAAATCTAGCCATTGGACAGGTTAGACAAATATCATTAGATTTAGCACAAGCATCTGCAATACATTCAATTAACTTTAACTTGTTCATTGGTGCATCTCCTAATCTCTTATACCACAAGACATAATCATTTCTTTTACTAGTTACATGATTTACATTTGAGATCTGCTATTCCATTTATGTAATCATGTTAACTTCTACTTTATTCTCATCTTCTTTCCCTGCCTCTGCTAAGGAAGAAGCTAACTTCTCGAGTTCACCATACACCTTCTTCAATAGAGTATTCACCAGGTAGTACAACCCTCCTTGAGCCTTTCCAATTCCTTTAATGATCTGAGAAGCTGAGTCCTGGATGATACAAAACGCACGATAAAATATCACTCTACATATGTCCTACTGCACAAGCTTGTTCACATACAACATGTTGTGCTTAAACTTAGGGACACACAACACAATATGTAATTTCAGATTGTTTTCCAGCCTCACAGCACTAATATGTGTGATGGCAACAGTCTTTCCATTTGGCAGGTTTATTTTAGGTTTATTTTTGGTTTCTTCAAACTCAGATAACAAGCTCAAAGCACAAGTCATGTGAGCTGAAGCTCTAGAATCAATAATCCATGCATTCATGTTACTAGAAGCTGAATAACATGGTACCATATACCTGCAAATGTAGTATCCAGTTCTTCCTCAGTTTCTGAACCAGATTTTGTAGTCTTTGAGATTGAAGGGAGCAATTTTAGGAGTTGTTCAAGCTGATGTTGGCTGATTACAGTAGGTCCAGCTTCATTCTGGCTTTGAACATTAACCACCATCTTGTTGGTTTTAGGCTTGTTCCACCTTCTACTTGCTCCAAAGGATGTTTCTTCTTTGTTGTTGTATTTGTTCTGCTTCTTGTTCTTAGGATGTCCTTTAGGAAATCCAATGACATGCCAACAAGCTTCATCATTGTGATATTTTCCACCGCACACAGATTATCCTCCTTCATGACTTGCACCATTGTTGTACATTGCAAATGTTTCAATGTTGAGTTTGGATATGTTCAGGATCTCTCTCTGAGACTCTTCTTGCTGCAGAGATGAACAAGATGTTTCTATAGAAGTCAAGAGGGATTGCATAAGCATTTGAGACCTTTGAGCTATAAAATATTCATCCAACCCATTTAGGAATTGAAACAGTTGTTGCTCTTCTTTGTGAGTTTGCAGAGCCTCAACAAAGGCAGTGATTTCAGCTATTACACTAGTTATAGCTGGCAGTTGATTTAGGGACTCAAGTTCTTCCCACATTTCTTTCATCTTAGCGTAATAGTCATTCACAAATCCACCATTTTGTTTTGTTTCATATACACCTTTATTAAGTCTATATTTGGTAGACCCATTTGTCTGACAGTTGCTTCTCTCCAGGTGTAGCCATATTTCTCTAGCTGTATAAAGATAAAAGATGGATTTTTTGATCTGTTCAGAGATAGAACCATGAATGCAAGCAATGACAATGTGGTTACAAGTGTCCCATTGTTCTTGCTTTTGAGTATCTTCTTTATCTCTTGTAACCAACCCAGTTACAAACCCCAACTTCCTCTTAGATGCAAGACTGATCTCCATAGACCTTCTCCATGATCTGTAGTTAGCTGAACCTTGCAATTTTTCTATAGAGACTGAGTTAGGGTCATCAGAAGGATGGATATAGAGTGGATGTCGGATATCTGAAAGGCTAATTGTTTCTTTTCCACCAGCCATTTCTGCCAGGTTTTAAAGTTTGAGGTTTTTTTATTTTTTTTTGAAAGAAGAGGTTGAAGAATAACAACTGAACACGAGAAAGGTCTCCTACAATTTCTCTCTTATTACTGGACGAACCAGTAACGTTGATACCATGTTGAGTAAGGCATGGTTACTCAAGGAAGAAGACAGTAAGCAAGAGAGAATTGCGGTGCATTCAAGTTGATTTCATTCCAGGTAATAATCTGTTTAGACAACAGCACACCTACTATTTATATAGTGATATCATCAGCAATCCCTAAGATGATTCACACTAGAGGACAAAAGATAAAATGCTTACAAACTAGTAGTTAATAATCAAGATCTGGACTGACTAAGATATCTGGGCTAGACCATATAAACCGGGCTATAATTGGTCCATATTTCATCCGAGGAAAACTCCTCTGACGCCTAAGTCTAATAAAGATAAAGGCAAGTACTGTGTAATTATGATTGTGAACGTACTTTTATGGGTATTTATAGGAGGCGATAGTGTCGCAAGATAGGTAGGACACTAACATTAACGCAAACATGTAATGTTAGTGTGATAATAGTTGTCTTAACTTAATTTAATGAACTTGTTAATGTTAGTGTGATAATAGTTGTCTTATTAACGCAAATAAGTGAAGTACTAAAAATTAGTGTATGGTATGCATTTAGTTAGTTGATTTATTGAGTTAACTTTTAGAGATAGTTGGTAATTAAGGAGTATGAACATTAACAATAAACTAAGAATCCCGTTGTAATGAATTGATAGCTTCTTATTGGGAATGAATTGATGACATGAGTTAGTTACTTTGTTAGTAACTTTTAGAAAGTAATAAGTTCCATTAGAAAGACTTTGTTATCACTTTGTAATTAATTAAGTATGAATGAATAGAAAGATTTTTAAATATATTATATGTTGAAATATGACTAGTAGTTTATGTTTACTAAGACTAACTAATATGCGAATTTCAATTACTAAATTAGATATAAGTTGGCAATTTCATTAAAGAGGTCTCAATTACATTAGTAGATGTTAAGTAAATTGTAAAAAGTTAGAATTGTTATATATAGTTATAAATATGGAATTACAATAGAAAGATGTATTAGTATAGCTAGTATATAATATGAATTATGATTCTACTCCTTATTTCTTTAATCTCTATTATATAAGGGAAGGGGGGAGCAATGGTGTCCTCTTTTGAAATGCCTATTTTTCCCCTTCCCTTTCTAAATTACAAAAGGATTGTCAAAATCAAAATTGGCACTAAAAAAAAACTACCGAAAATTAATTTACAACACTCACTCACTCATAAATTTGAAGAACTTTACAAATCACTCATACAATTGAGAAAATCACATTATAAAAAATCACGCAAATCACTCAAATAATCAGAAAACTTTATCAAAACTTAAAATTAACATACAAACTAAAACTAATAACCTAGAACGTCAATACATACAAAAACATTTACAAAAATTTACTTACAAATCACTATTCTCAAGAACCATTCACAATTAATATGGGTCATGATAAAAAATAGAGTTGTATTTGTAGTAAAATCAGAATTAGAAGCTAGACAAGAAAAAAAATTATTTACTTTTTTATAGTGTTTCCTATATATAATAAAAAATCTACATATATTTGGACCTATCTTTTTCTATTATATAATAGCAATTAATTATCAACGTAAAAAGATTTATGTAAAATATCATTCAAGAATTAAAGTACAACATATATCTATTATATAAGAGAAGGGGGGAGCTATGGTGTTCCCAAATGAAGAGACTATGTTACCCCCTTCCCATTCTAAATTACAAATTCACATACAAATCAAATGGGGCTTCAAACAAAAATACCAAAAATATAATTATAACAATCACTCGCAAACTACTACCTCTGAAAAAATTGACTTGAAATCAAAGTGTCCACTTTCTTTACAATTTATGAAGTATTGTACTTAATTCAAAAATCAACTAAAAAATTATAATATTAGAAATCATAAATAAATTCAATAAAATTTCTATTTTGTTCATAGAATTTAACTTTGAAAAGTAAAAAAAAAAACAAAAAAAATGGTGAGAGACTAAAGTGACAGAAACTAAACTAATCAAATTTTGCAACTAAAAACAATTATACTTCGTATGTCTAATTTTCAACTCTTATGTCGAAAAAAATCGAGTTTTCTGTTTCGAAAAACAATTCAAGCACGCATCGCGTGCAAAAAATTCTAGTATTAAAGTATTGAACGCGAAGTCGTGAGATGATAATGACTTTATTATGTGAAGGTCGAGGTGTGTTGATTAGTGGTTGAACCCCTAAATTGGAGTCATGTTGCTTCATGGTTATAAGTGATTTTTGTTAGTATTTATAGATGACTTAAATATCAGACAGAATAATGTAGTGATGTTTTATTGAGTTAGTAGTGGTGTCAAAAAAAGATTTGATCGATGGGTCAACCTGATTCTGACTTGACTTGAACCTAGTTCGACCTGTGAAGGTCAGTCTCCAGACCTGACCGAAACTTGACCTCGGCACCCGGCAAGATTATATCCAGACCTGTTCAGACATACCTGCTTTCAAACTCGAACCCGACCGTAATCAACAAGATATTATTAAAATTCAATTATTTTTTTATATCTACAAAATCATTTAAATATGTTAATTTATAAATTTGCTTACATTTAATAATTAATTAAATAAAAAATTAAATTACCTTCAATTTGACTATTTGAAGGGCTACACTTTCAATATTATGTATTGGTTTATATTTTTATTTTATTTATTTTTGAATTATTTATGTACATTACTCTCTTGTTTTAATTTGACACTAGTGTTTAGGCCCGGGCGATGCCTCGGGGTTAATCTGTGCTACAATTTAATAGTAGTTAAATAAGTCATCTCATAATCATTTAAAAAGTTATGCCATTCATTATACGGATTTCGAAAGTTCTCTTTTCAAACATCATCATTAGTTTTGATTAAATAAGCATTAATAGTATAGTGGAGTGATGGTTGTATCTCTTTCTTTTATACTTGAGGTTGTGGGATCGAATGTTCACGTATGCTTCTTTTTTACTATATGAGAAAGACGTGGATAGAATGTTACTCAATAAGGGATGGTGACACATGGCACATATACATTCTAAGGAATGCTTCTCAATATATTAGACGTGGATGCGGCCTAGGCCCGTATTTAATACAGACTTATGATCAAATTTTGTTTATAGTATTACAATAAATATGGTATCATACATACATAATTAATTTTAATGAACATGCAAATTTATTTATTTTTAAGGATGCAAGGGATATGTTAAATAACATTAACTAATTACAACACATATTTATAATTTTTCGGAGATATGGATCACTAAGAGATGTTAGATCAAATGGTGATTCTTTGAAAATCATTACATAAGGTCTGGGGTTCTAGCCCATTTGTTGGTTAACAAAAACGTGGCAAACTTCTAGTGGCAGGAGGAGGATGCCACGTGGCACATCGACGTTGTTTCGCACGCCTTTTAATATATTTGTATAGATTTATTGATGCATCTTATTAAAGTCACAATGTCAACATGCATAATGTATGTATATACAAAGTATATTAACATTTTTTGCTTATCCAAATCTTTGATTTAATTTTAGTACATATCTTTTTTGGTTATCCAAATCATTGATGTAATTTAGTATTTCTCAGTTTTGTAACTGTGGATAGGATTATTTGATCCCTTTTTGGCTATTAGTGTCTTAGTACTTACTAATGTCGTCTTATTAATTTACTTGTTGCTTTGCATAATGTAAATGCTTCCATAAAATATTATAGTTTAATTATTATGCAACATATAATTAAGAACTTAGCTTATTTGATTGAAGAACAAAATTAGGCAATTGAATCGAGATAATCTAATATTATAAATTAATTCAAAAAATAGAATACCTATGTCACTATCATAGGAATTTACAAAAATCAAATTGATGAATTAATAAACAGCAAGCAGCCAACAGTAACAACCAAAAGCTTCAAGCAGAAACAATACAAAGCTAGAAACAGCAGCAGTCGAACGAGGAGAGAGAAACGCCTGCAAGGTTTTTGTGTTTTCTGGTGAGATCCCAATGCTATCCGGCAAGATCTTTACGCTTTTTAGCAAAATCTTTTCGTTTTCTGGCGAGATCTACAAGTTTGTCGCCAGATCTTAAAGTTTTCGGCGAGAAAAAGAAGAAACCAGTGAGAAGTCAAGAAGATAAAATGCTTTCTGGCGAGATATACAAGTTTTCTGGCGAGAAAGAGACGAAACCAGCGATAACTCAAGAACATAACATGCTCTCTGACGAGATATATAAGTTTTCCGGCGAGAGAGTGAATAAATGAAGAAGTTAGAGGAGTCGCTGATGAGACAGAATGAAAGAATAAACGATTGAAGAGATGGGATGAGGCAAGAGAGTGAATTAATGAAGAAGTTCCAGCGAGAAAGCTAGTTGATGAATGATGAGAGAGAGAAGAGACTAGAGAGTGAGCAGTGAGTTGTTTGTGACAGAGAGAGACGCGTTGTTTGTGAGAGAAATCACAAATGAGAGTTAGGTATAGGTTTTCATTTTAGGGTTTGGTTTTTATAGAAGGTTGCTTAAAGGGTCGTTTTAAACCGTTGGATTAGATCTAACGGTTATGATAGAAAGAGAGGAGAGATTAGGATTTTTGAAAATAAAGGGGACATTGGATCATTTTAGACCATTGGATCAACAAGATTATTCACTTTTACAAATCAAAGGCTATAATTTAGGATTCATGTGTTTATTTTTTGACCAATGAGATTTGAGTAACGATAATATTTATCGATTATGGCAAAAAATATATTGAATAACCAATTAACGCTATATTAATATTATTATTATTATTATTATTATTATTATTATTATTATTATTGTTATTATTATTATTATTATTATTATTATTATTATTATCATTATTGTTGTTGCTGTTATCATGTTATTTTATTATTATTATTTCAAATCGTAATGCGTACCCTAATCGATTCATTTATATTTTATATAAATCTAGAATTGATCGTATACTTGTAGTTAATATATAATTCTCATTATATTATCGGTAGTTATATTGTTAGAGCATATTAAGAGTCGATGCTCCTCATACTCGTTAATAATCAATCACGTATTCGCTATAATGGTTCCAATATTATAATCGTCCTAATATATTTAAGCCTATTGATAAAATAGGTTCTTTATAGTCACATATATATACAAAGTTAAGAGAATACCATAAATACTATATTTAGTAACTCGTAAGTACTTGTTAACAATTAACCTATTGATGTTACTTTTTAATAAGTTATAGTTAGCTTTTATATGGGATAATGATTTAGGGATATAATTTATTATTAGTAGTACTGTGCAATATATGAACCCTCGTTATAACTTGTAGGCTTATATAACTGTCGATTGTAAATCTTTATGATGTAATTATCATTTTATGTGTATTGTATTTATTGTTATTGTTATTGTTATTGTTATTGTTATTGTTATTGTTATTGTTATTGTTATTGTTATTGTTATTGTTATTGTTATTGTTATCGTTATCGTTATCGTTATCGTTATTGTTATTGTTATTGTTATTGTTATTGTTATTATTCCTCTTCGTATTTGTATTACTATAATAATAAATCTTTTACGCAGTTGACTTGTCGAAATAAGAGTTGACTAAGAGAATACACAAACATCACGATAATCAATATAATGTTTTTGTTGGTTTTTCGTTATTACCCATATATTAATTGCACACACATATTCATATATATGTTGATCTTAATACTTTTATTAATACGATTCGTTTCCATATATATACAAAGTTAAGACAAGATCACAAATACTATACTAGTATTAAACTATAGTATAACATAAAAACAATTAACTTAAATAATCTTATAGCTTATAAAGATAAGGGAGTGTTATTGTTGTTAATCTTATACTAGTACTAAACTATATGGTTATGAACAAGTTACTACTTGTTAACTATTGTATTTAACTTATGGTTGTTACTTGTTAACAGTTAACTTATGGTTGTTACTTGTTAACAGTTAACACCCCGAAATATCTCTGAAATTTTCACGCGTTAATTATTATTATTTGAGTGTTAAACTATATTTCACTAATATATTTTTAGAAAGTATAAATATATATTTTTACATCTACATTATTTTAATCGATATTGTTCAATGTGTTTATAATGTGTTTTATTTGTGTGGCATTGTTGTTAGTCGTATAATGTTTGTATCTGCGTTATTTATACGAACGGACAATGTGGTGCTCGTGTCTGTGCCGAGTATAAAATGTGATAGTATAGTGCGTGCGTAATTGCATTATGTTAGTAATTATAATTTTTAATTTTGAAAATACTTACTTATACATATTATTTTTTGAACGTTTTTACTTGGTGACTGAAATTTACATTGTACTAGTGTTTCTGTCGTACATTGTGTGTGTATTAGGAGGTCCGAAATTTCTGTTTTTTATTTATAGTATACGAAGAGTCTTTGGACAGCTTTATTTTGAATTCTTGTAACGTTACAATAATCAAGAGATTATCCCTTCATATACCTCCCTTAATGCACATTTTAATCACCATCTTTTCACCTTCATTTTCTGAAAATAAAATCAGAAAATTTCCCCCCTTGTCATTTCATTTTCACACGCCTAAACCAAAGAGAATGGAGAGGAAAAGTCTTGGTTCTTCATTCACTATTTTCTCACAAAAATCAGTCCACATTTCTTGATTTCAAGCTATTTTTGCACCGGTTTTCAAGCACGTGTTGAGATCGTTGTGTTTGTGTTCGTAGGAGTCGAAGGTGGTGATATTCCACAAGGTGTTTAGAGTACATTTGAAGCTTTCTACTACGTTTATCTGCAAGAAAAGGACACTAGCGTTATTCTAGTTCGGTAGGGTATAGATTTTGAACTTAGGTTGTTAGAAATGCGTTAGAGAATGTAGTATCATGCTAGGTGGAACTAGAGGATTGTATGAACAAAGTATTATGTGGTTTTTATGGTTGTTGGTGTTCTTTTCATATTTTGGATTTCTACTATGATCATATTGATAGGACATGTCAATTAGTTGTCTTCTTTTTGGTGGTTGTGGTTGAGTTTATTTGATTGGTTCTCTTTGATTTTGCCTTGGATTTGAGTTGTTGTTGTTATTGGTGAAGTTTAGACACATGTGAAGGTGTTTGGTGTTGTGTGTTGGCGTGAGTTGAGTTGGAGTTGACGTAGGAGGCTAGTGCATATTTCGTGGGGCTTTCAGTGAGCGAACGAGCGAAGCTCGCAGGCCATGACAGTAGCTGCTCGCGACTCGCGAGCCCCCTCGCGACTCGCGATGGCTGGGTGTCACGACCCGCGACGAGGGGCCTGTCCCCTAGGTCGTGCTACTGTGATTTAAATTCCTTTTGGTTTACAGCCTATGTATCTTTGCTTGGTTGGTCTTAGGTATGTATACTAAGGGTGTTAGAGTAAACTTTGGTTGGTTTAAGTGTTACATTAAGGGTATGTGCCCAATTGTGTTGGGTAGCTTTTGGTTATTTGCCTTGAAATGGGTCGGTTGCTAGTGCTTGGCTATGTAAGCTCGTGATGGAACCTTGATGAGTAAGATTGTTTTGGTTTGCTCTTATAACTTGTTTTAAATACGTTGAAAGTTGAATTTGGATTAGTTGGCGTATACCTTGACACGTATACTTGTACGTTGTTGAGTAGTGTGATTCTCGGAACGATATGGTTTTAGAGGTCTCTATCAGGTGATCCTTAGAACGGTATGGTTCTAGGAACTTCAGTTTGATTGTCCTAAGGGTGGCATGGTCCTAGGAATTTATGTTTGATTATCTTAAGGGCGGTATGGTCCTAGGATTTGGTTACTAACCTTGGGCGGTATGGTCCATTGGTTTAATTTACGGGTGGTATGATCCGTAAAATTTAGCTATTCGAAAAGGGCGGTATGGTTCCTCAAATATGCAGGTTATTCGAAAAGGGCGGTATGGTTCCTCGAATAAGCAACGTAGGCCTTGGGCGGCATGGTCCAATAAGTCTACTCACAGGCGGCATGGTCTGTTGTGTTTGAGCTTGTTGACCGCATTTGTTGCATGGTTGACGGGGATTTGTTGTGATAGTGGTTGCCTTATTTATTATTATGATCGATTGTACCTCGTAGTGAGTATGGTATCTTGATAACGTATTCTTTGATGTTGTTTCTAATTATTTAAGTTCTTTAGCTGTTTCTATTTGAGCTGGGAGAACTGCTAGTTACTCCCCACTGATTGTCGAAGTTGTTGAATTATTGTGCAGATGGTGATGCTGTTTAGAATTGTCACAGTTTGGACTGGGGTTGTGCGTTATAACCATGTGAGCAAGAAAGTGGTGCTTGTTATAGTGGACGAGCACTTTGAAGCTGGAATTAAGACTAGTTACTTAGTTGGTTTTAAGTAGCTACCTCTAGTTTTGTCTTATGTTTTGAACCACGGATTTCAGTTTTTGGTTTGAATTTACTCTATTTGAGGTTTCTTATGGTGATCTTATGACATTTTGAGAATTGTTGAAATGAGGGTATGGGACCTCATTTTCCCTTCTTATATAAACGATTTGGAGTTTGATTAATGTCTTTGAAGGCTTTACCTATTTATAGTTTAATATTCTACTCCTTAGAGTAGCATCTCCGTCTCATTGGTATTTTCGCTGCCATTATTTGTATCATTTTCTTTGCTATAGATCTCCACTTTTCTTTGATTTGGATGGGATGTTACATTATAAAGATAAGGGAGTGTTATTGTTGTTAATCTTATACTAGTACTAAACTATATGGTTGTTAACAAGTTACTACTTGTTAACTATTTTATTTAACTTATGGTTGTTACTTGTTAACAGTTGACTTATTTTAATAAGTTATGATTAACTATTTTACTTATCTTATGGTTGTTACATGTTCTTATTTGTATTACTATTGCTACTATTACTGTTATTATTTGTATTTTTTACCTATTATCATTTTCGTTTTGTGTTTATTTGTATTATTATTCTCATTACCATCATAGTTATTTATAAACTTATATATCAATCATAATGCTTATAATAATAAATCATTTATATAAAGTTTGGAATCGATCGTCTACTCATTATTATTGTCGTTGGTTATAATATATAATATTAAAACATATGAAGAGTCGTTCTACTCATTTACTCATTAGAGTCGTTTTACGCAGTTGATTATTAGAAATAAGAGTTGACTTAGACAATACACTAAACATCACGGTAATCAATATAGTGTTTTTATTGGTTTTTCATTGTCATCCTTATATTTATCACATACACACATATGTACGTATATATATATATATATATATATATATATAATATATATATATATATATACGTATATTTATATATATTATATTATATATATACGTATATATATATATATATATATATACGTATATAATATATATAATATATATATATACGTATAATTATATATATATATATACGTATATATATATATATATATACGTATATATATCGATCTTAATACTTTTATATATATATATATATATATACGTATATATATATATAATAAAGTATTAAGATCGATATATATATATATATATATAATATATATATATATATATATAATATATATAATATATATATATATATATATATATTATATAATATATATAATATATATATATATATATATATATATCGATCTTAATACTTTTATTAATATGATTCGTTTACCAAATACATAACAAAATCGAGATGACCCGACTAGGAATTACCCAAAGTTGAATTGACGTTAAATAGCGAATGGACCAGATGTTTCACAATGATCGAACTAAGGTCATTACTAATTCAACCCGAGTGCATTTGATTTAACTCAACCGTACATGAAAACTAAATACGACTTTCGCAAACTCGGCAAAAAAAATGTCAATGGCAATCATAGCCCGGGAATGGATCGACGTGTAAATGGAACGCTCAGACCTGTCCGGCACCCGGAAATCCAATGGTTCAAATGTGTTCGACCCAGAACCTGTTTGAGAACCTGTTTTGACACCACTAGAGTTATGGAACGGTAGTATACATAATATAGAATAAGAGCGTTAATTGTGAGTTGTTGGGGATTGAAAGCTTGTTATAACAAAAAGTGAATTATGTGATGACGTTCCAAGTAAACTAAAACGATTTCATAAATTGGTTAATACACCTCTAAGAGGTTTAATTAGACAGAACTCGACAATAATGTGTATTCAAGAGCCAAAAGAATTAGTTTTTTAAAAAGAGTATATTATTTGATTAAAATTTTCAGATATTAGATTGAGTAAGAATTATTCAACTAGAGTTAAAGAGAACTACCTTAACTAGTCTCTTCATCTAAAAATTGGAAAAAGATTAATCAATCATTGCTAATATTGAGACCTTTGGTTACAGTTTAGTTAGTTATGGACTAGATTATTGAGGTCGTATTCAACATGGATTTCAATGTATAAGTAAGATTGATTGATTAGTATTCTATTACAAGTAGTCATGAATTTGAACATGTAAGTAAGTGTAAGTTCATAATTGCTTTAATTAAGCCTCTATTATAAGTTTGAGTAGTTCCTATTATATATGAGCTCGACTCACTCTATGTAATTATGAGTTTGGTTCGCTAATGGTTTATTATTGATTATGTGAATTAGAATCCAACCAATGATATAATATGAACAGTATTTTACTTACCTTGAATTAATCTTCGTGTAATGAGCCTTGAGTTATAGAGTTCGAGTTAACTCTCGCTAGTTAATTGTAGCTGAGAGACCTATTGTGAGTTTTATGATTGTTTCATAACACTTTGAATATTATTGTTGAGATGTATCTAAATTGATAATCATGAAGTGCAAAGAGCATAACGTTTTATATGCAAGAGTATGAATACCATGCAACTAGTTTAGTAACTCTTGTTAGTTAATTCAAAGTGAGAGATCTGTTGTCGCTGTGGTTAATATTTTACGGAATATGATTATTTACTCATTGTGGTAGGTATGTTTAATAATTGTAATTGAAATGAATCTAGATGCATAACTATATTAGCCTTAACGTAAGCAATTATAGCTCTCTAAGAATGAAGTATCCTGATTGGTTTATTGTTCAAAGATTTTCAAGAATTATTATAACTATGGATGAATTCCAAGAATGATTTGATGTTGTAATGAACGATAATGAAATGTAATCTAAGGTGAAAGTAGTCTCGTCTCATTCGACGGATGAGGTAACACGAATAGTGCCCCATATGGACTGTGAAACTTGGGGACCTCACAGAGTAACCTGCTCATTGCTCTGTGCGAAACTTGTGGATTGCTGATTTGATCAGTGAAAAATGAACTTCGGACTAGTCGCAATTATTGGCCGAAAGTAAAGCGAATGGTTGGATGAAGGCCTCCACTGTCTGAGTGTAAGCTTTGTCTCCTCCGCCGCGTTCTCTTTCGCCTGGTCAAAAGAAAGTTATCTCAAATTATGAAAGTTATTTTGATATTGGATTCCTGATAAGGAATGATATCGTGATAAGTTGTTTAGATATTAGATTACCTATAAGGAATCATATTGTGGAAAGCTATTTGGATATTAGATTCCCGATAAGGATTCGTATCATGGTAAATTTCAATATTGGATTCCCGACAAGGAATCATATCTGGTAGTATAATGAATATTTTTTCAGTTTTAGAATATGGATATTGGTTTCCAAATAAGGAAGTATACATCATGCTAAGTTATACTGATGTTGGATTCCCGATAAGGAATCGTATCTTGTTATTGGATTCCTGGTAAGGAATCGTATCTTGTTATTTGATTTCCAAAAAGAAGTGGTTATACTAAAAGTTGTTATGTTATTCATTACTTGATAACGGTTTGTTTATAACAATATAAGAAAATGATTGATGGAGAGTGAAAGCGTAAGTTTGGATTTCTGATAAGAAATCAATGAAAGGTAATAAAGTATATTATTTATATATATCGGAGTTGGCAAACTTAGATTTCTAAAAAAGAGATTGTTATGTTTGAAAGATTAAGTAAATTTCTTTATATATGCAATATGCCTCTTTTGTGATGCTTGGAAGTCGCATGGTTGCGTTGTTGTGATGTGAATAATGGTATATTATATAAGAAATAATTGAATAATAATATAATATGTATGTTCAACAAGATTTGTTGCTAAGCATGCCGTGATGGATGTGATTGTTGAACTTATGGTGATTGTGTGAGAGTCGTTTTCAAAGTAAAAGTCACCAAAGCATGTGTTAAATATATTTACGGGTTTAGTACCCAGCTTTGCTGATGTGTGTGTATGTTGTTTTGTCATTTGTGGTCTGTCACTTGGTGGGTGGCAGTTTCCCTAAATGTTTCAGGTTAAAGTCATAAGTTAATGTTTTACATGTCGGCATCTTAATCTTCTCCACATGCTCTTGGAGCATGGTAGTAGAAAAAGGAGAAGAACGAAGTAAAACCGGTGCTTGGCAACAACCAACCTTGCTATTTCTTTTGGGATGAGATGACTCTTGGATTTCAGTACCATTAGGATCAACAACCAACCTTGCTATTTCTTTTGGGATGAGATGACTCTTGGATTTCAGTACCATTAGGATCATCTTCTTCGCTCCAATTTGCTCACTGGTGGTTCTTGAGTACTTCTTATGATCTAGATCACGCTGGCTTTGTTCACCCAGTCGACCACTAAGGAAAGATCCTATCTTTTTGACAGGATTGTGTGGCCTATTCAGGAGACGCTTGCTAGCGCGACCGGCCTGGGGAGTATGACTCGCCATGGCTTGAAATACATTAGCAACACTCTGGAGTTGTTCGAATGTACGTTTTAGGGGTTCAAAGATGTTGGGATGAGGGGCGTTGACCGTTTGGGCGGCTTGCCCTTATCTATCACCGGTTTGGACGAACCAACCACCGGTTGTGGGGGGTGTTAAAGCCTAGAGGGCCTCCTTCAAGAACCTTATTGTTCTCGGTTCCGTTGCCTCCATACCAGAGAATATTTTGCCGGTTATTGCTAATTGCTTAGGATCCATGGGTTTGATTGGTAAGCAGGATTGTGGCTTAATACTGTTATGTAAGGTATAGTTCTCCCTAGACTTGGGCATGGGCCGGGCCGAGCCTGTTCACGGGCTCGGCCCGCGGGCTTGAGGAAATGACGTGTCGGGCCGTGCCCGAAATTTTTAGATTTTGTCCACGGCTCGGCCCAACCCCGCGAGCCGGTCTCGTTCCTCCTGCTGGCTGGCCTGTGTTTTATGTTGTTTTTTTTTTTTTTTGCCAGTTCTAGGTTAAAAAAAACAAAGGAAAGGAGCGTTTAGCCCGCATGCCGGTCCACGGGGCATCTAGGTGGGCTCGTGCGGGCCTGAAATAAAATTTCTTGACTGTGACAGGCCCGCGGCCTACGTAGCGGACAACGGGTCGGGCCCAAATCGCGTCGGGCCGACCCACGTGCTGACCCGACCCATGCCCACCTCTGGTTCTCCCCTCCTTTTAGCACCAACTGTTCTGGTATGAAATAAATGTTTTGGGAATGAACCGGTATCACGTAAGCCGGTTTGAGGACCTGTAACGTACATAACACGTAAATTAAAGTAACCTCGGGGGTTGATCCGAGTAACATCCCTCCGATGCCTAAATCAGTAAAGATAAAGCTAGTAGCTCTCAAGTACTGTTAATTATGATTGTGAACGTACCTTTATGGCTCTAATCAGGGGGTATTTATTGGAGCCGGTAGTGTCCCAAACTAGGTAGGATACTTCTCCTATGGTTGAATACAATTCTATCATCTTTTCATGCTTCCTTTACGACCGTGAGCCTTGCTAAGATAGTAATGGATCACGCCTAGGCTCCTCAAGGATGCCCAGACAATACGCACCGGTTGGGTGCCCAATAAGGACCGGTATATATATCAGGCATACCGGCATCATATAGATTCTTATCCTAGTTCTTCGGTAATATCTGGATGATTTTACCATGACGGTCTTTGACGATCTGCATGGAACGGTAGGGAACTTTGACAGCATCCATACAATAGTATTATTGTTCTCACACATACACTCCAGTATAATCTTTATCATACGTCCGAGTGTACCATACAGTTAACGCTATTTTTTCTACTTAATACTTATTTGGAGCTTTCACTAGTCATGATGCTCATTTGGGAATATCCAAATGAGCAAAAAAATAACCTTGAGTGCATGAGACACCCGAATGTATGATAAATGTATCACACTCTAGTTGGAAAACAACCACATTATGACCTTGACGGCTCGTTTATTAGTCATTGATATATATTAGTAATGGGGAATGAATTTTAAGTGTAATATTACAAGAGAAACACACTCAAAATCTCGAGTGAGAGACAATTTCAACTCTCGAGTTTGTATTCTTTTCACCATGGAGAAACAATCTCACCCCTAAACTTGTGTATTTTCCTCGAAGGTGAGCAATTTTCATTACAACTTATTAGCACCTACAAAGTGGTATTGGATGAAAATGAAAATTTAAGAAGCAAAATATATAGACACTTCAGGATAAATTAGCATTACCATAGAAATGAATAATGATTTTCTTCACAAATCTACGAACAAATTCATTCTCATCACCACCATTTATAACCAACTACAAAATAGAACGTTATTGCAACAATGAAAATGACCTAATTTTAACAGCCGGTGTTGTAACAATGAAAATGACCCCTTCTTTAGTGCGATTAAATGAAAGCAAAATATGTTATTGTTATGGGAGCATGTACAATTACAGGGGGGATGTTCAGTACCGATTCTTATTGTATTGTTCGAGGGGTGGATAAACTAATTCCCGTGGATGTTTATTTGTCGGGTTGTCCACCTAATCCAGAAGTTGTTATAGATGGTATAACAAAGCTTCATAAGAAAATATGTCGGGAAATCTATGAAGATAGAATTAAGTCTCAAACGAAGAATCGATGTTTTACTGTTAATCACAAGTTTAGTGTTGGGCAATAGTATTCATATCATAAATTATGATCAAGGATTACTATATAAATATAAATAGCTATCGACTTCAGTGATTCTTCCTGAAACATTTTTCAAATAAAAAAACTTAGTATCTTCTCACAAATTAGTGAATTAAACAGGATTCTTTCTTTTTTTTTGAATTGAAAGCAGTAGGTCAATTTTCCAAAATTTCATCGTATTGTAAAGTACCGTCTTACTTACTGATAAATAATTTAGATGTATAGTTCCCTTCGAGAAAAAAACAAAAAAAGAAATAGTTAATCTTCCCCTTAGAATCGGATCTTTCAGTTGGAGAATTAAAATATACATGTCAACACTCGAATGTTTAAGTCACTCTTCCTTGCTATTAAGCCTCTCAAGTCTCACCTTTCCTTTCCCTCTATTTGCGCCTAACACATGCACCATCAACTAGTTTTGCCACTTCTTTCAGGTAAAACTTAGATTTAGAATAAGATAAGAAATTACATTGATCTTAACTTACTGTTCGATTGTGTATGTCTTTATCACATTCCTAAGCAATAAGGAAATTTGATAAAATGGAGAAATATTTGAGAGAAAATTTTGAGGTGGATCCAAAGAGACCTTCAGAAGAAGCCTTAAGGAGATGGAGATCATCTGTTTGGCTTGTCAAAAATCCCCGGCGCCGGTTTCGTATGGTCGCCGATCTAGCTAAGCGCCAAGAATCCGCTCGTAAACGCGTTAAAATTCAGGTTATTTCTTGTACTTATTAGATCATTCTTCTTCCATTTGCGGAAGTTTAGAATTTGCATTTGCATCTTACACTCGAGTGTATTACACCTTCTCATATTATCTACCTATATATATACTCATGTACGTAGTCATATATAAAAGCTAGATGATACATAGAGAATGTGAAGCGTTGTACCATGATATGAAGGGGAAAACTCGTAAAATTCTGTTAATAACAAAAGGAATACAAATTTTCACTTCATAACAATCATTAGCTTTTCAGTGGTTCATATTCTAACTTATAGATTTATCAAAAAAATAAGTCATATAACACTTTATTAGTTGGTTCTATTTGCGGTTTGCCAAAGTTTCGGTGAATCAATTTTTCTCAGAATGATAACCTAATGTATGTCAAAAAAGTTGTGGTTTTTGCCTAAAGATCAATCTACTGAAAATGGCAAAAGGTAGCAATAATAAATGAAAATATATCTGATATTTGATAATTACATATATTGATAGTCTTTTACGTGGAAATATTGTTTGTTAAATATCTCTTGGCAAGATGCTGATCTGTTTGAATTCTTGGTTTTTTTTAAGAGGAAGATTTATTGTAAATTCTTATCCAAGTCTTAGGCCGTGTTTGGAACTAGCGCTTGAGGTAGCGGTTAGTGGTTTGACAAGATTAAAACACTACTTGAGAAAATTATGAGTGTTCGGTAAGTAGTGGTTATAGTAGCGGGTAGTAGTTGGGGTTAGGGGTGTTAACGAGCCGAACCGAGACCGAACAGGGCTCGGCTCGGCTCGGCTCGAGAATGTGAGGGTCCGAGCTCGGCTCGAGCTCGAAGCTCGTCGAGCTCGAAAATCTGGGCTCGGCTCGAGTTCGAAAAAAAAAATTCGGCTCGGCTCGAGGCTCGGCTCGAAAAAGTTCGCGAACTGTTCGGCTCGAAAACTTCAATTCATACAAAAACTTCGATTCATACTAAAAGAATGGATGAAGAAGATGACTTCGGTTCATACAAAAACTTCGAACATATTTAAAATTAATGTATAAAAAATTGTTCAGATTAAACAGAAAAACTTCGAATTCATCATACAATGGCACATAGTAATTTCGAATTCAGATTAAATCGAAAAAAAAAACGAAAACCATTAACATTAGTACATGACCTGTCATCCTGCTCGACGCCAAAATGCTGCTCGCCGCCGCAGTGCTGCTCGCCGCCGAAGACGCTGCTCGCCGCCGAAGATGCTGGTCGCCGCCGTTAAGTAACTGGGATTGGGGATTTAGGGTTTTCGAATACCCTTGAAGGAGTGCAGCGCAAAACGGCTGAATGACTTGAAGTGCTTAGTTTTTTTGTTTTTGGTGTTTCTTGTTGGTTTGTTTTAAATTTTAATTGGGCTGAGAAAAAAGCCCTTAGTTTACATCTTTTAATTGGGCTAAAACTTTTAATTTGGTATATATTTTTAAAATGGACTTCAAATTGTAATTCAAGTTGGGTTAGAAATTAATATATAAAAATTTATACTTTAAAATTTTTCGAAAATGTTTGCGAGCTTTCGAGCCGAACTCTACTAGGCTTGGCTCGGCTTGTTAAGGTCGCGAGCCGATCTCGAACTCGAGTCGAGCCTTCTCGAGCCGAGCTTTGACCGAGCCGAGCTCGAACAGTTTGCGAGCCACCCTGGCTCATTAACACCCCTAGTTGGGGTAGATTATGAGTAGCGGTTGTGGAACGTTACTACAAGTAACGTTTGAGATTTAGAGGTAGCGTTCTAGCAAATAAACAAATAAACACTATATAATAGCATAAGGTAGAATTATTAACCAGTGTTTTTATTTCTTTTTCCTTATACAGTTTATTAATTGTTTTATTTTATGGCAATTCAATGTTTATTTTACAATAGCAAAGATGTAAGTTAAATATTTATTTTAAGAATAAGATATTTACAAGTATTTTAGTATAATTGGTAATATAGTTTTTTCGAGGGTTGAATATTTTCTTAAATTAATACATTTCTTTGAGCAGCTAAAAAGTTGTATACTCTATTTTGTGTAACTTTTTTGAAAAAATAAATCTTGAATTGAACTATTGAAGGAACATTTATTTATTCTCTTTTACAATTTCAACAGCTACTTTTGTCAAACACTTGTAGTTGAAGAACTAATTTAATCACCAATCGTTGACAGCTACTAGTAGACAGCTAGCAGCTACCCCCAACAACTATTGCAACTCCCAACAGCTACTAGAACTGCTAACAGTTACTAAAACCGCTAATTTTGCTAACAGCTAACAAATCGTTTAACTGTAGTTTATCCTTTATTATTGCTATACTTCAGTAATTGCATTGTTTAATAGTTAAGTTAGCTTAGGTCTCTATCTTTTCCGTAGCAAAGTATATTTGTGCAGTACGTATGAATGAAACATTAGGCCTTCTTTTTTTTTTTCGTTTAAACGGAATGAATTACATCAATTCACAAGACTCGGTATGTATCAGCTATAGCGACAATTTAAATACTTTCATATTGAATTTATAAGTGTAAGAAAAACTATGTATATGTTTTAGACTTAAACCTTTCGAATTTGCATTATTTGGGACCTCATATGGTGCTTAATGCTTTTATTAATTTTTAAAGTTTAAAAGTCCGACCTTGGGTTAGTGGGGTGGTTAAAGTTACCGGAAAACTAAGTTTGGGTCCAACAGGTCGAAATAGAAACGTGAGATGGTAAATGGTGAAAAACTTACATAGGTATGTCCAAAATGTATGCTTAAAAAGGTAGTAATTTATCTCTATTCTATATGGGAAGAGGGGTAGGACACCAAATTATTAAAAACCTCATTTTACCCTCATTACATCTCTATTCTAACTACTTACCTTAATAAAAAATAAAAAATAAAAAATAAAAAATTTAAAAATAAAAAAGGAAACTACCTAATTAGTTTAAAAAATAAAAAAGACATTAAACAAAGAGGGATTAGGGTAATTTAAGGGGGTATTATAGTAATTTTATATTAGAGGGTTAATTGAATGGAATAGTTAACATGGTTAGTAAATTCTGAATTTGGTAGTGTTTTTTTAAAGTTTTTCCACTTATGAAGTAATTTTGTAAAATAAACATAATAGAAGGTAGTTTTTTTTTAAAAAAAAAAGTGTCTTTAATAAGCAGTTTTTGACAATTTTTCCTAATTTAAAATGCTTTTTTTTTTGAAGGAACTAATTTATAATGCTTTTGAAAAAGGCTCCGTGACACATTCAAAACGTAACCATTGACAAATTTTGCCTTATCTAAGCCTACATCTCACAGTTTTTACAAAGTAGTTGTAAGATGCAATTGACCCTAATTCAGTATATAAAATGTAATTCAATCAGTATAATCCAGCTTTTTAGATCGTATTTTCAAGGGAAATTAAGTTATCTAATAACTTGATTGTTATTTCTCTTTTGATCATCCAGGAAAAAATACGAGTTGCTTTGTACGTACAAAAAGCCGCCTTACATTTCATTGACGGTACAAGAACTACTTATGTGTAGAAGTTTCATATTTGAATAACTTTCATCTTCTTCTATTCATTAATACTTCAAACTTTAATTTGTTATGCACAGCGGCTAAGAAAGATGAATACATAGTGCCAGAAGATGCAAAACAAGCTGGATTTACCATTCATGCAGACGAGCTAGCATCCATTGTACGTGGTCACAATTTACGTGACCTCAAAGCTCATGGCGGACTAGAGGGAATCGCGAGCAAGATTTCTGCATCCCTTAAAGATGGTGTCAACTCGAATTTAATTAAGCAACGACAAGACATCTTTGGGTTTAATCAGTTTGCTGAGAAACCTTCTAAAAGTTTTTGGAACTTTGTTTGGGATGCGTTGCAAGACTTGACCTTAATTATTCTAATGGTATGTGCTGTTGTTTCTGTAGGAGTGGGTTTAGCAACTGAAGGTTGGCCAAAAGGAATGTATGATGGGTCAGGAATAATACTTAGTATCATGTTAGTAGTCATGGTAACAGCAATTAGTGATTATAAGCAATCTTTGCAATTTAAAGACTTGGATAAAGAAAAGAAAAACATCATGGTACATGCTACAAGAGATGGAAAAAGGCAGCAAATTTCGATTTATGAATTGGTAGTTGGAGATGTTGTCAACTTATCTGTAGGGGATCAAGTTCCTGCAGATGGGCTTTTCATGTCGGGCTATAACTTATCGATTGATGAGTCGAGCTTATCAGGTGAGAGTGAACCTGTTCAAGTAACAAAAGATAAACCATTTCTTCTCTCGGGTACTAAAGTACAAGATGGTTCAGCTAAAATGCTTGTGACGGCTGTTGGTATGAGGACTGAGTGGGGATCTCTGATGGCTACACTTAATGAGGGAGATGAAGAAGAGACACCCTTGCAAGTTAAGTTAAATGGGGTAGCAACTATTATTGGAAAGATCGGGTTGGTCTTTGCAGTAGTGACATTTTTGGTTTTGGTAGGTCGGTTCATGGTGCAGAAAATGGTTTACCATGAGATGAGGAATTGGACTTCAATGGATGCTTTGAAGCTGTTAAACTACTTTGCAACTGCTGTTACCATAATTGTAGTTGCAGTTCCTGAAGGACTGCCATTAGCTGTGACTTTAAGTCTTGCATTTGCGATGAAGAAACTGATGCATGACAGGGCGCTTGTCAGACATCTCTCAGCATGTGAAACAATGGGTTCTGCAAGCTGTATTTGTACTGATAAAACAGGGACTTTGACGACAAATCATATGGTGGTTAATAAAGTATGGGTACATGGAAAAGTAAAGGATATTTCAAGCACAAGTAGCGAGAAAGATGATGATGTAAAATCATGGATATGTAATAGTGTATTGGATTTACTCTTACATGCCATATTCCTCAACACAGGATCCGAAGTGGTTAAAGGAGAGGCCGAGGGGAAGCCAAAGATATTAGGCACTCCCACTGAAAGAGCGATCCTTGAATTTGGCTTGCTTCTAGGAGGCGATTTTGATACTATACAAAATGAATCGAAGATAATCAAGGTTGAGCCTTTTAATTCTACAAGGAAAAAGATGTCGGTTCTTGTTGCTCTCCCTTCAGGTGGTGTTCGAGCCTTTAGCAAAGGTGCATCAGAAATTATACTTCAGATGTGTGATCAGGTTTTGGATCCTAATGGGAGGCCGGTAAAACTATCTGGAGATTTGAGACTAAGGATTACCGAGGTTGTAGACAAGTTTTCTTCGGAAGCATTGAGAACACTATGCATAGCTTACAAAGATATCGGAGAGAAAGCTAGTGCTGATAGCAACATTCCTGAAGACAACCTTACATTGATTGCAATTGTTGGGATAAAGGATCCTGTACGTCCTGGGGTTAAGGAAGCTGTAGAAACTTGTTTAGCTGCTGGGATCACTGTGAGGATGGTTACTGGGGATAATATTAACACGGCTAAAGCCATTGCTAGAGAATGTGGGATCTTGACTAGTGATGGATTGGCAATCGAAGGGCCTGAGTTTCGCAATAAAAGCCCTAAGGAAATGCAAGACATTATACCAAATTTGCAGGTATAAGGCATATCAAACCACAATATAATCCTTCTATATCTTCCTACAGAAGCACCAAGTTTTCTTCCTAAGTTGTCAATCAAGTCCTGTTCTCTTCAACTTTAAATAAACAGTAACCAATAAAACATTAGTTTTTCATCAAAAAAATATAGTTATAATCAGTAAAATCAGGTTTTGACAGATAAAAATCAATTTTAATCAGTAAATATAAGGTGTAGAGAACAGGGTTTCAGCTAGAACTACGCGAATCACTCTAGTACTCTTGTCGATGTCTAGAAAGTTTATTACGCAAAGTCTCCGATCATTTGGGTTGCTCATATGAATCTAGACACTTAGCAGCTCCATTCTAATCCCTAGCTCAAACAATAAAATAATTAATAGAAATAAAATTCAGATTTACCATATAGAAATGTTCATATTGAATTTGCAGGTGATGGCTCGTTCAATGCCATTGGACAAGCACACACTAGTGACCCAATTGAGGCAACATTTCAGAGAAATTGTTGCAGTAACCGGGGATGGGACTAATGATGCTCCAGCTTTGCATGAAGCAGACATTGGACTTGCTATGGGAATTGCAGGAACTGAGGTTTCATATTGTTACATATTCTTTCCCTCCATTTTGTGCTTAAGATATGATCACTTTGATTCATTCTTTTCCCTTAATTTATAATATGCTCTTCATTTCTTCTTCACACAGGTTGCAAAAGAAAATGCTGATGTTGTCATCATGGACGATAATTTCACAACCATACTAAATGTTACTCGCTGGGGTCGATCTGTCTATGTAAATATTCAGAAGTTTGTGCAGTTCCAGCTAACAGTAAACATAGTTGCTCTGGTGATCAACTTTGTCTCTGCTTGCATTTCAGGTCCATTTTACATCAATTCCTTTCTTTTACTTATTTTTCGCTTCACTGGTTGTGAATTTATCTTCTGATTGCTATTTATCTTGTGCATAATTCTGAAAATACTGCAGGTTCAGCTCCTCTTACAGCGGTTCAGTTGCTTTGGGTGAACATGATTATGGACACCTTAGGAGCCTTAGCACTAGCCACTGAACCACCTAATGATGAACTAATGAAGCGGCCACCTGTTGGCAGAGACGCCCATTTTATAACCAACACTATGTGGAGAAACATCATCGGTCACAGCATCTACCAATTGGTAGCTCTTGGAGTTCTCCAATTCGACGGAAAACACCTCCTCAATCTCACAGGGCCTGATGCCACTAAAACGCTCAACACCTTCATATTCAATACCTTTGTGTTCTGTCAGGTAATAAGATTCTATAATATCAGTTTTTCAATAGATGTCAACTACATTAGCCGGCATATTTCATATAATGTGTGCATTAGTCACCTCAAACTTGAATCTGGAAGGGTTTTTATTGGTTGGGTCATGTGCTCAAGTTAGGTGCAATTTATGCTATTCAGAGCAAGTTGGGTTGAGTTTACGTCGGTCATTTACTATGTTTCACATAATTTAACCATAAGTTTCAACAATATGTAAAAAAAAATAGGATTTTTTGTCCCAAACTACCTTTAACTTTCAAGTTTTTGCGAGAAACTACCTTATAAAAAAATTGTTGTCCTAAACTACCTTACTTTACAATTTTGTTGTTGACAGCTACCTTATGCCGGTTTCCGGCGTTGACTTTTGTTTTTTCAGTTCAAAATTGTGGGAAAAACAAAATTACCCTTGTGGGAATTGAGGAGGGTGATTGTTTCAATTTTAGTTTAAGTAGAAGAGGAATTTAATGGTGGATTGGTGGTATAAAGTGTCACATAGATATGAGGGAGAGAGCGCGCGCACACCGGAAAATGAGGAAATTAGGATGGGGAAAATTAAAAAAAGGGTTTGAAGAGGTCAAGTGATATAATGTGACAATAAAAAAGCGGAAAAAATAAAAAGTCAACGTCGGAAATCGGCCTAAGGTAGTTGTCAACAACAAAATGGTAAAAGTAAGGTAGTTTGGGACAACAATTTTTTTATAAGGTAGTTTCTCGCAAAAACATAAAAGTTAAAGGTAGTTTGGGACAAAAAACCCAAAAAAATATCATATAAAATCTTGTTTGATACCTTTCAATGTGCATTCTCAGATATTTGATTTTGAATTTTCATCCTATCATAGAAATACATATATACTCCTTTCGCTCTTTATTAGTTTATTCGTTTCTTTTGCACAAAGTTTTAGGAGAAACAATATTATGGGACATAGAAGGAAAGAAAAACTATTATTGTATGTTGAAGTTGAATGTATGTGTGATGGAAAGTTAGTGGTCCTATTCCAAAAATAGTGATAGAAATTAGGGAAGAGTGGTGGACTAATTCATGAAATAGTTTCTTTTATTCATTGCTTGAAAATGAGTTACATCACCTCTTGGGTATTTATAAACTCAATGTTACATCATCTAGATTTTTCTACTAAGTTCCACTAATTAGATATTTAACTTAGATTTTTCTAGACTTTAATATTTCTAACACACACTAAAATATTCTAAACTTAGATTTTTTACATAGATATTTTACAAGATTTTTCTAGACAAATCTAAGACATGCATTTAAGATTTTTCCTTACATTACATGACCTATCTAGAATTTTCTAGATTAACTTTCATCACTCCCCCTTAATCTTGAAAATTCTTGTACTTCAAATTAATCTTTCGTTGATGCCCTTGTCATCAACGATCTCCAATCTTGATTTTTGTTTTTGTCTTTGTGTTGATACTCTTGTCACCAACTTTAGCTTGTCTTCCTTCTTTATTATTTTTTCTTATCGGTACTCGTGTTACCATCTTCCTTACTCTTTTTTACTGATGCTCCTGTCACCAGCAATTCTGCTCCTTGAAATTGTCTCTTTTTGTGAATATTTTTGGTGCTCATGTCACCAAATATTTCTCAACTTCTTTTATCTTGCTTCAACCTTTAACTTGATAATTTGCATCTTCTGTCTTCTTCTTGCTACTCGGATGTTGGCGTTATCACGTTCCGGCTCTGATACCATGATAGAAATTAGGGAAGAGTGGTGGACTAATTCATGAAATAGTTTCTTTTATTCATTGCTTGAAAATGAGTTACATCACCTCTTGGGTATTTATAGACCCAATATTACATCATCAGATTTTTCTAGACTTTGATATTTCTAACACACATTAAAATATTCTAAACTTAGATTTTTTACATAGATATTTTACAAGATTTTTCTAGACAAATCTAAAACATGCATATAAGATTTTTCCTTACATTACATGACCTATCTAGAGTTTTCTAGATTAACTTTCATCAAATAGATACAAAAGAAATGGGTAAACTAATAAAGACATGAGTTGGTAAATGGTTATATATGTATTTTGGAGATCGTGAAAGCCAAATCTTGTAAACCCATTGAGACAGAGAGTGTCAACCTTGGTCAGATTATTTTGATCGATTCCAGGTCATGTCAAAAATTTTGTATTTCCACTACACCAATATATAAATTTGTCACACTGCTTTCAGGTATTCAATGAAATCAATAGCAGAGACATGGAGAAGATAAATGTGATTAAAGGAATTTTGGGAAACTGGGTGTTCTTGGCAATCTTATCCTCCACAGTAATGTTCCAGGTGATCATTGTGGAGTTTCTAGGCACGTTTGCCGATACAGTTCCGCTAAACTTGAGGTTGTGGCTGCTAAGTATCGGCATTGGAGCAGTAAGTTTGCTAATAGCAGTGTTGTTGAAAGGTATCCCAGTTGACAACCTTAGGTCACCAGCTAAAACCCATGATGGTTATGAAGAACTGCCTAGTGGTCCTGAACTGGCCTAAACTTGTACTGACATTGGTTCATCAACTGCAACATTTTTTTTTTTTTCTCTTTGTTTGTTGTTGTTGTTGTTGGAAAGATCCCTTCCCTTTCTATAAGGGATTTTCTTTTGTAATTAGGTAGTTAAAAGAATTGCTTTATTTTTTGTAGTTAGTCCTTCCTATTTTAAAATCTACATTACTTCTAATAATATAAATGTAGACATGTAGTTATGTTCAAGTTAGTCTCATTGTTGTTGATAATACCTTTGGGTTACCAGCATGGGCGGATCTAGCATGGGTTCAATTAAATCCACGAAATTTTGAAAAAAAAGAAGAAAAAAAATCTGAAAAATGAAGTTAAATTAAGAATTACTTAAAACAAAGATCGCACGTAATAGTTCAGTTAGATAAATGTTGGTTCAATGGTCCACATGTGAGTAAATGAGTATTAATGCGCCTCTTTATTACTTATTAGTTTAGTCACATTTTTTAAGATAGATCGTTTCGGTCAAGTTAGGGATGATAATGTATTAGAACGGTTTCAAAGTATAAAAACTCGTAGAATGGATTTTTAGTTTTTTTTCATGTAATCTAATAAGTTGTTCCCCTAGTTATTGAATTGAAGTATTTTATCTTTTTAACCAATTTAATTTGGTCCTTTTTTGTTTAACGA
The DNA here is from genome assembly GCF_026745355.1 of Beta vulgaris subsp. vulgaris. NCBI lineage: Eukaryota > Viridiplantae > Streptophyta > Magnoliopsida > Caryophyllales > Amaranthaceae > Beta > Beta vulgaris. Next base: position 8,570,672 of record NC_079203.1, read on the forward strand.
CTTATCGATTCCGAACCCACGTGGGTGAAATAACCATGGATCTGCCACTGGTTACCAGCACAATTTGCTAAGTGTTGGTAAGCTTACTGATAAAGTATATTTACGATAATAATTTCTCATTGGTTTAGGATATATCTGTATAATCCCTATATAGTTTGGACGTACGATTCCTAACATGGTTAGCTTTATTGTTCTGTAAACACTATATATATTGATCAATGGAAATACTCCAAGATGGGGAAACTTTACATTATCTAACATTGGTATCAACAGCGTGTTAGATCATTGGATAATCCAGAGAAATTTAGGTTTGCAGATCAAACCCACAAGCGGGATTCACAATCATAAAAACACATTATTTTTTCCACCTCTAAAAATCTTGATCTTTTTTTAAAAAATTAACACCAACACACCATTTATACCAATGTTGCATAGAAAAGACCCACCCATCTCCACTGTTGGACCGTCCTTCAACCCATTATAATAGTTAAAGCGAGTGCAAGATATTTAAGTTATCGTGGGTGCAACAACGAGTTTTTCAATTATGTGCTCTACTATATGGAGTTATCTGAACGTGTTGTTCCCCAGTTTGCAGCTTCATCAGCGCAAAGCTTGTCATTTGAAGTTTGTGCAAGATAGCTTCTCCCAATTGTGTTGGTTTGATCTGTTTTTTCAAAATTTCATATTTCATGTTTTTTTTTCAAGTGGAACATTTAGTGTTTTAGTTGTTTCCTATTAGAAACATAATTAGTGGCAGTTTCTATTTTTGTTTCTTCTACAACAGCAATGCCTCCTCGATGATAGCCATATATTTGGCTCCGCAACGCGTGCCCATCTCCTTTGGTCAGCAGCGCTCTTCTCTGCGTAGATTGTGGTTGTTGCTTCCCTCGTCATTATTAAGTTATTGTTGCTCTGCCTTTCATCTTGGGTTATCATATTATCCTCCATCGTCCGATGCATGATTCAGATGCAGTCTGAGCTTCCGACTTTCTCCTGCTAAGACTGTGGGGATGTGATAGAGAATATATCTAAGATAATATTTTCTCATTGGTTTAGGATATCTCTGTATAATTCCTATATAATGTGGATTCCTAACATGGTTAGAATTGTTATTTTGTAAACACTAGATGTATTGATCAATGGGACTTACTTTAATGCTAAAGTCTTGTAGATGCAGACTATGTCTCTAACCTTTGTGACTCTCCTTTTTACGGAAAGAATCCAATTTCATCATCATGACTTAGGGAGAGGTGGTAGCTCAATGGGATACCACCTCGAATTTCATGGTATTGCCCAGGGTTCGAATCCTCATCCCAACAATATATTAGGATTAATCTTGTGGTGGCAGTGGGCCCTCAGACATATGATGATCCTTATGAATGTGTTAAGAATCAAGATTGGCTTAATTGGTTAGAGGTCCTCTTTCCATTTGGTGATATGGTTCGATTTTTCCTTCTTACAAAGTGAGAATCCCCAATTCTCGCCCACTTGCGCAAGGATATTCATCTTACCTTAAAAAAATCCTGATGAATGAGACAGAAAAATATAATTGATGGCATCATTTAGATTACATAATTTATCGCTCATGAAGGTTGCCTATCTTTGGAGTCCCCGAAAAGTTTATTCCGCTTGAGATTTGTAAAATTAAGCTTTGAAGTATCATGATGTTTACAACATGTTTAAATGACAATTCATTTGTAAATCTGTTATTGGTGCACACGCAACTGAAAAGAGAGTGGAAAAAGTTGGATCCACTTAGTTCGTTTTTTTAGGGATAGTTCTTTTATTTAGGAGAGAATGTATGGGTTTATTATACCTTGAGGAAGATAGAGATAGATAGTGGAAGAGATAATTAGAGTGTGAGGCAAGAATTAGCGAAGTATATATTTCTTTACCTATAATAAGAATAAATTAAAGCGGATAGTTTTTAAACGAACGAAAAAATTATAGTTGCATATATATAGGAAGTATAAGTGTTTCATCTTCTCACTTATAGGTATTACTGATTTAGAAACACATATTGTTTGTATTAATTTCCATTACACCTCCAATACCTAAATTAAATACCGGCTAGCCTGGGAGATACCCACATATCTTGTGTCTAGTAGTTTTATCCAAATTAGAGGTTACAGGTTTGTGGTTGCCTTTTTGTAAATCCTATTAATCTGAGTACTATCTCAATCTAGCAGGGCATAATTAAAGCACCATTGAACAACAAGATAGAACAAAGCAAACAATGGAGAGAATAGAGGCAGAAGGACATTTTGCGGAAGCCTATTATGGGAGAGAAAAAAATTGCAATAGGAAATTAGGAATCAAAGATGTTCCACGATTTAGAAAAAAAAAACTCTTTAATATCACTCAATAGCTATTTCTCTTAGACAGCCACTAATCGTATTTTTACTAGGGCAATAACAAAGGCAACATTAATAAGTTAGTTTCCGTGGAGATAACAAACTTTCAGACCAACATGAATGTTTGATAGTCAGCAGTACGGACAAGTAGACAAGTTTATGGCTCCCCTTAATTCAGCGAAAACAAACATGGCAAACGCTCATGAGGTGCACGGTTATGCTAACTTGACAACTTCACTCCTATGCCTCACTTCTTTATTACTCTTACAGAGTTACAAGTCATTGCAAGCTAAGCATTCCATCAGAACAAATATTCAAGCTCCATTCTTTTAGCCACAATTTTAGTTTAGTTCAATTACTTTTCTATTACAGTTTCAGCTTAGTTCAGCCCAAAAGAATGAGGTTTAAGTATTATTTCCACGTACTTTTATGCCAATAATTGAATTTTTTAAAAAAACTTACTCCGTTTTTTTAATAAATGACAATGACACAATAAGTGACAAATAGCTTAAAATAGAAAAATTATCTTGCTTTTATTATAAAATTGTCATTACTAATTTTATAAACCCAACAATTTAATCACCTAACTCAAATTAGGTTTAATCACCCACCCTATATCTTCCTGAGCTGATCAACTACCCCTCAACCTCATCCCCTCCCTTTCTCTCCCTCAACCCACCACCATTTTATGTACTAAACCACCACCCTTCAACCACAACCCTTCAACCACCATCTTCCTCCTCTCTTACCCTCTTTATCTTCTCTCACCTTAACCCACCACCATCTTTTTATCGGCCCACTATTGTTCAATAACCACCCGCCTTCTTTCTCCTTGACCTAGCTAGACCTCCTCCGCTCCTTCTTTCCTCCTTACCTCCATAACCACCATGCTCACCCTTTATCTCTCTCTCTCCCCCCTCCTCTAAAATGTTGGTTGAGCAAAATATAGTAATTTGCTATTGTATGCGTGTTTTTATTTTACCTACGTGGGGTGAGCGCATATTTGATTATCACATTGTAAAGGTTTTGTATTCAAAATATTTTGAATTGAAAGAAGTCGTCAACAAGTCTTTAAAGGAAGACTCATAAATTAGGGACTTATCCAATATGGATTTCTCCGTCCTGACTCCATAGATGGTCAGTGAACCATAAATTGAGTTCAGGGGTCAGGGTACGAACACGGTTAGAAACCACATTTGCCCATTGCTGGCCTCTACTTAATATCGATTAATCTCAAGTTTTATGCAAAGAATAACCATAAAGAATTTTCATGCACCCTAAAAATAATTAGTCTAAGTTGGTTCAGGAAACACATAAAAAAAAACTATTTTTAGTGACATGTTATTATGCAATCAAATTACACCGAACCTAACATGTTCAAATTATCTGATCTGATTAATATTAACAGTTCTATAAGTCTTTGATTAGCAAAAATAAGCATATGAGATGATGAATATCATGCATAGGACAATCATAACACCATGGAGATTATATATAAACAATAAGAGAAAAGGGGTTGACAATAAGAACGTTTATTTATTAATTATCTATATCGTGGCAAGAAATCCTTCTTAATTAGTAACCTCAAATTATACAGTGGCTTGGGTATGAGAGATTGACATCCTTCAAGACGAGCAATCATGATGCTTGAGGAAGGTAAGTCTTTTGAATGTATATGTTTGATAGTATGAGTTTTCTAGAGAGGTATTTGTAGGTGTTTGTAAATTGCACTACAAAAATAAATTGATTTAGCAACAATAAAAAATTGTTGCTATTCATGAGAAATTTGTTGTAACTTACGTTAGCAACAAATTGGAAACAAAAAATAGTTAGTGCTAAAAGGCTTGTTGGCATATGATTTTAGCTACAAAATCTAAAACATTTTTTGTGTTGCTAGAAATTTGCAACAAGTTATTGACATTGGATGCTAAAAATAGAATCAAACTTTTAATCGTTATAGAGTTATCTTTGACTAATGCACTATTCATAAGGAGAGTCAGTCCACTTAGAATTATGAATGATATTTGCATAATGGTACTAATAGAAATTGATAATAGTGTATGAAACTTCATAACATGCATATGAGGTGGTAGTTTGGCTAATCTTTTTTCGAAGTGGGACACATTTTAAGGAAAAATCTGACGTTATTTTAGCAACAAATAATAAGATATATTGTTTCCAACAACAACAAATCAAATATCTATTTTCATATTTATTTCTAAATGGCAAAAAATTGAAAATATGATAAACGCCAAGCTAAAGGTAGTATAGCTTTGAAATCAACAAATCATAAAATTAATATTTTGTAATGTCAACGAATGAAATATTGATTGTCGTAATTTGTTGCTAAATGGCAACAAATTGGAAATATGATCTACTAACAATTAGTAAAATTAATTGTTTCTAATGTCAACAAAATATATGTTGTCGTAGTAGTTGTTAAATGGCAAGAAATTGATAAAATGATGCTATTTAGCAACAAATACTAAAATAACTATTTTTCAATAGCAACAAATCAAAAATTTGTTGCTTTTATTTGTTAAAAAATCAGAGTAAAAACTATACTTTATAATAAGCAACAAAAAAATAATAGATGTTGCTATCTAGCAACAATTCAGAATTTATGTTTCTACAATGCTCTGATTTTTGCAGTGGTGTCAAAGTGTTAAATATATGGAAAACCGTGTCTTTGTTTCGAGAAATCAAGACCTATTTAGAAGAAAACAATATTTGTACGTCACACAGAAAGTGTGCCATGCGTACGTCTCCGTGTGACGCACAATTACACGTGCGCCTGATGCAACATGACCAATCAGCTACGCACACATGGTACGCGCATTTATAAAGATAAAGTTACCAGCCTACGTGTCACATAGAGTCGTGCGTCTGGTACACCTTACACAGCTTGGCCTGTGCGTTGGGCGCACGTGGTGCGACAGGTGCACCACCTTGCCCTTGACGTGTCTTGAATGCTTTTTTGTAAAATGCGTTTTAACGGTTTTCTTTTTTATCTTTTAAATCCAAAGATTTGATTTTAATTATAAAATATTTTTGAAATATTTACTTATTAAAATAAATAATGAATTATCATGAATAATCAATTATTGGGCCTTTTCAAATAATTGGGCTCAAAACATTATTTATGAGCTAAAAATACATTTAATTATCAAGAACAATTAATTGGGTTTCACTAGTGGAAAAAAGGCTTACTGATCTGGTCATAATGGGTCTTACAGATCCGTAAGTGGACCGGAGCGGGTGGCGTCGTAGCGGGTAAGGAAAATAAATTGATCCGGTTCGTGCACAAAATCGGATCAGTTACATTAGTCAACCGATCTGCACAAACCGCGACAGTTATCCTCTTCAATTAAAAAAAATATCTCGTGAAGTGCAACTGCACAACTCAATTTCAACTCCAAATTTTGTAGAGTATCCAAATTTTACAACGAAACATTAACACAAATCTCACAATAACATTACAAACCTTCCAAAATTACGAATAACAATAAATTTTAAAAAAAATATTACTAAATTAGAAACACTATACAATCTCATTAATTACATATCAACTAAAAAAATTAGATTAAAAATTACAATAATGAAAAATTAATTTACAACCCTAAACCCTACAAAAACGAATGCATCTAAACTAAAAAGCGAAATGAAATTAATACATGAATTAAAGAACGAAAAAAACTAAAGAAATTAGATCTGGAAAAGATCTTGAGAGAAAGAAAATGAAAGAATAAAAATTATATATGGAATAGATCTTGGCGCCACTGATTCCAGTTTTTTGCCGCCGATGATTCCAAAAGGGTTCTTCGCGAAGTGGGCTGGTGGCTGTAGAGAATCGTCCAGAATTGATGGTGAAAGATGAGGGTTTAGATGTGGGGAGTTGGGAGGCTTGGTGGTGGAGCGGGTTAGGGTTTAGATAGGATGAATTGAGTGAGAAGAAAGAAGAGAAACTGAAGAATGGCAATGAGGAGAGAGAGAGGATGGAGATGATACAGAGGAGTGAGACAGAGCATGGAGATGATATTAAGGAGTGAGAGAGAGGATGTCGCTGGAGTGAGATAGAGGAGGGAGATTGGGAGATGAGTTAGGGTTGAAATGAGGTGATACAAGTTTATACGCACGCTGCAAGCCCCAAGTATATTATATGGACCAAAAGTAACTGATCCGGTTTGGGGATTGACTGGATCAGTTGACTTTAGCTGATCTGATTTGGGGTTAACCGGATCCGTTATGTTATGACATATCCACGTCTATGCACTAGTGCTTTAAAATAAAATTGAAATAATAACACTTAAGAAATAGTTATGAGATGGCTTTTTGGACTACTTTCCCTTTGTTCGGACTAATAATAACACTTTAGAAATAGGTATGTTTTATAGTTGGATCATTGAATGCGAAGACACGATTATGTGTATATGCAGAAGCCCCCACTTTTACTGAGGTTCAAGAAATCGAAAGTCAATATATACGGTGTCGGGACAGACAACAATTCTAAACTTATGCTCTGCAATTTTGAACTGATATATATAAGTCGATCGGTCTCTACAAAACAAAGTTAGTATGCAGGATAATAACTACAAGCAATTTGATCAACTGCATAAGAGAATGTTAGCAGATAAGTGTAAACAACCTAAATAAGGCACATATGATGTATAAATGCAAACTTAGACTCTCTAAAGATGCATGAGACGCTACGCAAGGATTAAGGTTATGCAAAGATAAGGAAGATGACATGTCATGCAAGGTCAGGGTTATGCAGGACTAGGATGTATGTAATGTAATGCAAGGTTAGGGTTTTGCAAAGCTAGGAGATATGGATATGTAGAATGGTAAAATGTTCAGAGATGAATAAAATGATTTTTGAAAACTACTTTTGTAAATAACCGGGATTCGCAAGTGAGATATGTAGATTACAAATTTTAGGGAGTTTGATTTGATTTGGAGGAACCACCACATATAGGAGCCCTCACTTTGGGTAAGCTTATCTTTATTTACGCACTATATAAGCCTTGATTGAAATGTAGTTGACCTGTCTCAAGCGTTCATAGTTTTCATTGAGGATTCTTCTTTGGGGAATTGATTTAGGCAAATCAGATATTGCTAGACACCATGGAATTATCGAAGAGTCTTTCGGAGAAAAGGAGCGTTTAGATTAAAAAAAATAAAAGTTTACATTAAGGCCTTAAATAAATGTAGGTGGGAAAAAGCTTTGACATAGCTAGGTTCATACTTGAGTCTATGTCGGGATCTAGAAAGAGTATGCTTCTGAATTCTAAAAAGTCAAATTATTAGACCTTGACAGATTTATTTATATATTAGCAGCCAGACCTCGAGATGAGGATTCTTACGTATCCTTGCGTAATGAGACCGTTCATAGTTTTAGATCTGATTGATTTATTTTATTTTATGTGCCCTAAATTTTGCCTAGGTCGTCCTTTCGGGTTCTCAACGTAGCGGGCTTGGACATATCTTGAAAAGGGAGTTATGGTTAATCAAAATGTTGAAAGGTTTTAGGCTTGAGGTTTATGATAAAGGTTTAATTGGTTGAAATAAGGTAAAGATTATGGATTTGATTTATATGGGTTAAGGTTTTGGATGGATTGAAGGGATTAGCTTGACTTTTTATCTCTTTGCCTTTGGCTTTTTCTTTTTGCATTTGTTTTGTGCGTTTTCTTTTGCTTTTACCCTTTTTTCGCACTCTAAATGTTTGAACTTTTTTTTTGCCTAACATTGATTTTTTTTTTTTTTTTTGTGTAGTAAGGCTTGCACACGAGTTTTTATGGTTTTAGGTATTGGAAGGCTTGAAGGATAATATTTTGTGGAGCATGGATTTTGAAGGGATTATTTGGCTAATGTAGATGATTGTTTATGAATTTTTATTTTTCAGAAATAATCTTCATGACTCTATGTGAAGTCGAGGTGGTAATAGTGCGTTTTATGAGCTGTAGAATAGGCTCACATTTTGTTCCTCCATTAAGTGTTTCTAATATTGTAATCTTCCTATTGGTCATGAATAGAATCGGGTGCACCTCACTTGTAAGATTTAAGAAATGATTTTTGAAATGAGAAATGAGAAATAGAGATGGAAATGGAAAATGAAAATTAGAAATGGAAGTTTTGAAATGGATATGGGCTTTGAAGAAGTATGGGTCTAATTATATGCAAATGTAAATATGGAGTGGACTGGAATAAGCAAGCAGATTGGACTCGGTGATTGGGCTTTGGTGAAGACTAGACTTTGAACTACAGGTGAGTAAGTAGGCTAGACTTTAAGGAAGGCTTAACAATAAGGGAGACTGGACTCTCAACTTAAGGCAAGCAGGTTAGGAAACTAGATTTTGAACTTATGGGTGATCAGGTAGGCTAGACAACTAGACTTTAGAGTTACATAAGACTAAGCAAGCTAGACTCAAAAAAATGCCTATATTGACTTAAGGACTAACTTCACTAGACTTAGGGCTTGCCGTTATGGTCTTAAGGGATGAGTAGCTCCATTAAACTTAAAGGGGGCCTTTATGGTCTTAAGGATGACTAGCTATGCTAGGTCAAAGGGTACCGTTATGATTTTACAATGGTGAGTAGCTTCGATAAACTCAAAGGGTGCCTTTATGGTCTTAAGGATGACTAGGTTCGCTAGACTTAGAGTTTTTAGAGTTTTAAAATTTGGACATCGTACTATATGGGTTTGGAATTGGACTTAACTAGACTTAGGAAATGAGTTGTGCCTTACATGAAAAGACTGATTTTTTTTATATTTTAGGTGAGACGCCTAAAATGATCATGCCTTTATGCGAATGCAGACGAACCGAACATAGGATCGACCACCACGACGACTAAATTGACGAAAATCATGCGATGCACGGACTACGTGCCGCGCAACATACTTGCGCTCGGCACACAATCATGCGTCTTGTGCAGGAGTGGTGCATCAGGCGCGTATTAATGCGCTTGGCGCACTACTCCCCGACGTGTTTTCCGTAGATTTAGGGGATATTTTGAACAATTGACGGTCTTAATGTTTGTTTTTTAAGAAGTAATTTTAGGTACTACGCATAACAATGACAATTTGACAAGTTAATAACAAACAAAACTGCAATCACAAGCAAATGTCATGTAACATGGATGCAAAAGTTCCAAACAAAAATCCAATTCTATGTTTGAAACTATAGCCAGGTTTAGGTTAAGTCTGAAGAAGTCCATGACTTATTAGATTGATCCCACATACACTTCGTAACTCAGCTTAAAGAAGTTGCCATGTGTAAGACGTACTCCAGTTTTAAAGTCAGGAACAAGAGAACAATACCATCATTGGGTACGTTTGCTTATGACTAAGATCCAATACTATCGCTCAGGAAGCTTTTTGGAATAACAAAGCACAAACCCCCCGTGGGTGGCCTCACGCATAGAACATACGCTAATGAGGCAGAAAAGATTGTCCTTATGGTGGCTCAAACAATAGCCATGCATATGCAAAACTGTATGTCATTCTTATGCGTAAAAAGAGTATAAATCGTATTTTTCGAGTTTCACCTATCATTTAAAAAAATTATTTTTTTAAAAGTCCTCCCCAATCAACTCGGCAAATTGTAGGTATTATTTTGCCTACGCGGGATAAACGTGTATTTGACTACCTCATTGTAAAAGTTTTGTATTCAAAATATTTTGAATTGAAAGAAGTCGCCAACAAGTATTTAAAGTAAGACTCTTAAACCTAATTGGATATTGGAAAATCGCAGGGATAAATTAGGGACGTATCCAATGTAGATTTCTCTATCCTTACTCCATAAATGGTCAATGAACCATAAATTGAGTTCGGAGGTGAGGGTACGAACACGGTTAGGAACCACATTCGCCCATTGCTGGCCTGTACTTAACATCGATTGTCAAGTTTTATGCAGAAGAATAACCATAAAATATTTTCATGCACTGTAAAAAAAATTAGTCTAAGTTGGTTTAGGAAACACATAAAAATACTATTTTTAGTGACATGTTATTTTGGGATCAAATTACACGGAACTTAACATTGTTGTTGAAATTATCTGATTAATATTAGAACAATTCTATAAGTCTTTGATTAGCAAAAATAAGCATGTGAGGTGATGAATATCATGCATAGGACAATCATAACAACATGGAGATTATATATAAACAATAAGAGAAAAGGGGTTAGAATGTACAATAAGAACGTTTACTAATTGATTATCTACATCATGGAAAGAAATCCTTCTTAGTAACTTCAATAAATAATAGAAGAAATTATTCAAGGACCCTCAGAATTATACCGTGGCTTGGGTCTGAGAGATTGACAATATTCGGGACGTGCAATCATGAAGCCTGAGGAATGTAAGTGTTTGAATGCATGTTTTTGAATGTTTGTGTTTGATAGTATGAGTTTTGTAGAGAGGTTTTTGTAGGTGTTCCTAAAGTGTCGAAATATATCAAAGTCCAAGTGTTAAGTATAAGGAAAATCATGTCTTTGATTAGGGAAATCAAGATCTATTATATTTTTAGGAAAACAAAATATGTGCGTCACGCAGAGAGTGTGTTAGGCGCACGTCTCTGTGCGACGCACAATTACACGTGTCAGGCGCATATTAGTGCGCCTGACACAACATGACCAATCAGCTGCACACATATATGTGGTACGCGCTTTTAAAAAGTTAGAATTACCAACCTGCATGTCCCATAGAGGAGTGCCCCAGGCACACGACTCTGTGTAACACATACGGCCACGTGTTAGATGCACATTGGTGCGCCTGACACAACTTGGCCTGTGCGCTGGGGGCACGTTGTGCGCCAGACGCAATGCCTTGTCCTTGACGCGTCTTGACAACTTTTTTATAGAACGCATTGTAACGATTTTCGTTTATCTTTTAAATTCGGAATTTCAAATTTTAATTATTTACCTCCGTTTCAATTTAGTTGTGACACTTATAAAATCACGGATTCCTAGGCAATTTTGGAGAGGAGAGAGATAGAGAAAGAAAATAAAAGTGTCTCATGTGATAAGAGAAAGATAGAGTGAAGTTATTACCTAAAATGAAAGTGTCACAACTAAATTGACAGGGATTAAGTATAAAATATCTTTGAAAATATTTATTTATTAAAATAAAACAATTAATTATAGGGCTTTTTAAAAGGATTGGACTTAGACCTTTATTTATAGGTTCAAAATGCAATTAATTATCAGGAATAATAAATTGGGCTTTAAAATAGGATTAAAATAAACTTTGACACTTTTAAAATAGTTTTGAGATGGCTTTTCGGACTACTCTCCCCTTGGGTCGTACCAATTAAGATCGGTATGTTTCATTATCGGAGCCTTAAATGCGAAAATACGATTATGTGTGTATAGTTTCTTAGCGATCGGTGGACATTTAGGCAAATGATTTTTATGAAATACGACATAGATATACAAACTCCCACTATATTTTTTGGTTTCTATTCTTTTGAAATAATTTATGTCTTTGAAAAAAATTGAGTGAATCTTTGAAAACAAAAATTGGTCAATTTGGTTTGTGTGGTTCAAATTTTTGTAGATTCACATATTGTTTGTATTTTTTTCTCTTTTAATTTTGAAGAACAAAGTCCATATATTCTCTCTTTTGGCTTTGATATTTTGAAAATTTTGGTGAATATGGTTTTTAGGGGTAGTTTATGGCGATAGTGAAGGTGACTACTTGTGGTGGGTGGTGGGTGGTGGGTGGTGGCCTGGTGGGTGGTGGGTGGTGGGTGGTGGGTAGTGAATTGACGATGAAAGGTGGAGGGAACTGATGGATGACCATGCATGGTGCCGGGATGAAGGTGGTGGGTAGTGGTGGGTAGTGGTGGACGAAGGTGGCGGCGCGGTAAAGACAGTAGTTAAGGACGTGGTTAGGTAGTCGTAGTGGCCTAGTGGGATGAACCGGTGGCTTCCTTGGAGTGGTGGGTAAAAGATTGGTTGTAAATTAGTACTTTAATTACATAAATTGTAATTTCTTTGTTAAGTGTGGTCCTTAACTTTCTCTCTTTAAGTTTCTTAATATGGATGTGTTTTCTCTTTGTGTCACTTATTATAAAATAGAGGAAGTATGAACTAATATTATGGAATGAAAGACGTGGCAATCATTCAACGGTTGAAGTGCCACATATTGGATGTAATCTATTGCCAATGTTTCTCAATAATAATTAAAAGTAGAAATATACAAACTTCATCGTTTTATAAATAAAATGAAAAATAAAAAAAGTTAGAATGTACCACATGTATTCTTTTAAATTGTCATACTTTGACATTTTTCATTATTCACAAACTTCACTTGCATCTTTTGTTACTAGCTTTTTTATGCATGCTATGCATGCGGCGACATTTTGGAAATAACTATTTCTCAGTAGTAAAACAAACAAAAAAACGAAAGTTCGTATCTAATTTCACCTCCATTGTGAATAAGAAAGATTGAAATTCTTACATATAGTATTCAAAAACACATTAATAAATAAGTAAAAGTAATGAAATTGCATCTCTAACTAATGTTTTTTGTCAAAGCTCTAAACAACCCCATGAACCATGACAAAAAGAGACAAAAATAATGCAGTCGTTTTTCTCTTTCTTCAATTCTTAGTTACTCTCCTAATTCCCAAACCCATCTCTCAATTTCACGCAATTTTTTTCCCTTTCTATTTAATTGAAATAATGCAGTAGTCACTTTTTCCCTCCTTTTTATCATTTTCCTCAATTTTCCCCAAATCAAACCACACACTCGATTTCTCTTCATTGTTTGCTGAACCTCTCAATTTCCGCTTCTGTGGACTTCATAGAGAAGCATTGAGTATCTCAGTGAGTTCTCGCCGAGCTCAACTCCCGAGTCGCCAAGTTCACTCTCCTAAGACCTTCGATTATGATTTTAATATCTGGGCACAAAAATAATTCGTGTTGAAGTATTTTCTCTCAATTTTTTTTAATATTTGGGCACAAATTTGAAGATAACTTTTTACGAAATCTGATTTTTTTTCCGACAATTTCTAATGTAATTTTAATTTGAATTTCAACGATATTTGAAAAAAATTATAAATAAATTGTAATTTGAATTTATTTTTTTTTGAAAAAAAAATCAAATACACCACATACTTGTAAGATTTACTGTAATTTGAGTTTAAATTTACTCGAACATTTCACATATTCTTAAGATTTACTAAATATAAAACATTACACATACTTTTATTTTCAATAACAAATTGCGTACCTAACTAACAATAAAATATCCAATAATTTGAGAATGTCATATTTGAAAATGCCGTGAAACTCCAATCTATAAGGAGAACTGATTTTTTTTATTTGAAGTTTGTGTTTGTGATTGAGTTTGTGGTATGGAAAAATTTATTTGAGTTTGAATTTAAGTTGTCTTTGTAATGAAAATATTGTGTATATTTTTTTATTGTATGTGGTATTAATGTGTGGCAAATTCTTGATTATGAATCTTTATTTTGATTGAATCTTTTTTATTGGCAAATTTATGTGATTGGGTATTTTATGAGTTGACTGGATTTAATTGAGATTTGATTGCTTTTTTTTTTTTGGCAAGTTTATGCACGAAGTTGGTTTTGATTAACTTCTAGAGGTTTTATTTGAAATTAAATTTGAAATGTGATATTTGTTGTTGAGGGATAATTAAGTGAATTAATATTCCCCTCAAAAAAAAAGTGAATTACTAATGGGACATCATTTTTTTTTTTGACGGAAAGAAAAGGGATTTCATTTATATTTCGCCAAACGGCACTTACAAGCCATTTCTGAAAAACATAAAATTCTAATAGAAATACATATCACCCTAGAAATGTAAACATCGCAGATTTGACTTAATTTTGCCTTAATAAAAATCTTCATCTGAAGCAATGCAATCTGTGAGTTCGCTCTGGTTCGGCATACGATCTGCAGATGCGGAAATTTTGGGGTGAACGTACTCCAATAGCCTAATTCTTCAAAAACCAACACAATCAACATACTAGAAAAAATCACCATCTAAAAGATGGGAACTTTTATTGAAAGCAAATAAATAGGATTTTTCAGGGCTTACCACTGGTTAAGACACCAGTGGTAGCCCCTAAGAAAAGGATGAAGGAAGAAGAAGAGGAAGAAAGAAGCTAGGAAGGAGAAAGCTTTAAAAAAGTGAAAACCCTAACTGCGGAGGCTAGGAAGAAACCCTCCCAAGGAAAAACCTAGAGGGAACAAACTCTCTCTAGAAAACTAGAGAGAGAACCTACTATAGGTGTTTTCTTACTAATGGGACATCATTGCTCCCCCTTGACTTATATAATAGAGATTTATAAGTGAGGAGAAATATAGTAATGTGTGTGGCATCTTCTTTATTCGTTATAATTAATATGAATTCTATAAGTATTTACATTTTATAATTTTGACAAATATAGAACTAGAAATATTAGTAGTTAAAGAAAAATAAAAGTACAATTATTATTTAAAAGAAGATGAAGTATTACGGCATGTGTGCAGTGGCGGAGCCACTAAGGAACAAGGGGTAGCATCTGCTACCCCTGGTTTTTGTAAAAGAATTATTTTCGCGGCTTTTACATAGATGAGTAGAGGAGTGCAGTTGGATTCCTGGCAGTTTGGAAAGTTCAAAGGCAATGTTGAAGGTCCCGTGATCGAGGATCTCGTCTGTAGCCTTTTAGATTTTTGCTTTTGCTACTTATATTTGGGCTTTCAGCTAGTTTCTAACCATATTAGGTGATCTATGAGTGGGATGGTAATTATCCAATGTGTCCTAATGTATATTTTATTATGAATGATCTAAAAAAAGCTTTTTTGGAAAATAATAAAAGTTAGAGATATCTATATTTGCCACTGTTAAATCGTGTTTATAAATTAATCTCTAATTAGATAAAATTAATATTTTTAATGATGTCTTGAGAAAGATTATTAATAAATTGTAAATAGGTTATGGACTATAAGAACTCGATGTCAACTATTGTAATAAATTAATCACTAAGTAATATTAAACTCTATTACTTTTCGACCAAGTAAGTGTTGGCCCAGTGGTGATGGGGACTGGCTTTGGTAGGACGGACCCGTGTTCGAATCCTCGCAACACCCTTGGGAGAGGAATGAAACCTAATCACCCCGAACTTGGCCTCGATCCGGATGTCACCCGAAGGGTGAACCGGGTGCAGACACCCAAAAAAAAAACTCTATTACTTTTCGAGTTTCATAGTATAATTTTTTTTTTGCATTCATAATATTGTAATATTATGCTACCCCGCACTTAAAATCCTAGATCCGCCACTGCATGTGTGAGCGAGATGATAATATTTGGGATATACAATGAGGAACGTAGTATGAAATAATAAACATGATCTGGAACATATAATCTCTGAGCACATTATAGAATAACGATCTGCCAAAGATAGCAAAACAGTTTAAACTTGTCAGCATTGAACATTTTAAAGTTGTCAAATTTGATTTAGATTTCTATATTGCCATGTGATAGAGAGACACATAAACTCAACCCATTACTCACATGGAATTGCGGCTAAGGAGGTGGCGAAAGTTCGACGAAACAGCCAAGTTCTCTTCTTTCTAACTAGATTTATGCGTGCATAATCATAGTATAAGACAATGATTTTAAGTAATTTTTCAATATTATGCATAGAGTAGTCGAAAAACAATAATTATATATGTAGTTTACGTCCACAGTAAGCTAAGTAATCTCTCCCATAGGAAATATGGAAAGAAAATTATAAAAAGAGAAGAAAAAAAAATTCCCTATTTCTTTCTTGCTTTCTGAAACTTTCTTTTTACTTTTTGATACTTCTCGAATAACAACTCTTTAAAACATCTCAATAATGAAATCATGAACATAAAGAAATGAAGGAAGTATATGCCATAAGACGTTTATGTAGTTTTTCCATTGAGATATTGCAAAAAGTTGTTTACAAAAGTTACCCTACTAACAAAAGAAAAAAGTACCATAAAATAAGAGAAAATAATAAAAATTACAACACGCAAACAAATAAACTGGAGAGAACATTTTGCTTAATTATAAAATCTATGTAAAAAAAAACAATAAAATAATTCATGGTTAAAGTATAAAGTTTGACCTTTAAAATAAAAATTGTAATTAAGTATTGCTTAGATTACAAAATGAGGAAAGTACTAATGATTTCATTAGTTTTGCAAGCACATTTTACTACTTCACAATTAATCTAATTTTTATTTCAGTTAAATAGTGAAGCCATGGCCCCATCCGATCCTCTTGTAATCTATCTCTTTTTTTTTCGGTACAAACGCTAGTTACATTAAATGAAATGAATATTTTATCATATATTCCTAAGTAATTTATTTTATTATTATCATGTATCCTCTAACTTTTCAAAATACACCATAACCCATCAATGTCTCTAATATTTGTCGTTCCCTAATGACTAACAACTATCATCTTTTTTTATAATCATTAACCCTTGATTTCCTTACTGCATCCAAATTAACTCTTATTTTACCTTTTTTTATCCTAATAACCACCATTAAAACACTACTAACGACCCTTCAAAAAAAACACTACCAACGACTAAAGAAGAGGGAAAAGAGTTATGGAAGAGGAGAGTAAAAGGGAATAGGTGGTATTTCATTGGTGGTCAATTAAGATTGAATGGTCAAATAGAGATTAATTAGGATTTAATAACATAATAAGGGGTATATGATAAACTTTGAAATATTAAAAGGTACTCCTATATTGTAAAAAACAAAATTACTCATAAATATATGATGAAAAGTTTGTACTTTAAATTATCTAATTGTGTAATGATTTGATATAATGTCGATTTTTCTCAAATAGAATAGGCTTGTTAAATACTTAAATCCCAAAGAAGTTTAAAGAAGAAAAGAAAGGGGAGGACTCCTTAAAAAAGCGCTTGCTTATGTGGTTCCACCTTGGTCACGAGCTCGACACAAACTCTGGAATGATATAAACTACAAAAAGATCATATTTCCATTACCCATTAAAAAGTGGGGAGTTCAAGCTACTGTTCCTTAGTAACAGTGCTTTGACGTCCATGCCCTTTACACCCCACATAACCACTTCCCTGCCCTCCCTTTACCACGTTCTTTTTTCCCCCTCCGGTTTTTCCTCTGAACCCTCCATCTTCATCCTCCTCAATCCTCCTTAACCTAGATAATTCCCCTTCATTTTCAACCAACGCCTCCTACTTTCCTCTCCATTCTCACTTTCTCAATCTTCTCTGTCTTTCTCCTCACCATTTTTTCTATCTCTTCTTTTTCGTTTTAGGCTTTGGTGCAAGAACAATTCAAGCGGTGGGACTAGGAGCCATGAAATCAGTGAGCAAATGAAGATCTTCGAATGAAGCAATTCATCTTCGACTAGCGCCTCCTGCTGTCCCTGTTCAGACATTCGACAGTAAGACAGGTACCAATGAATTTAGTGTTCTTTTCTATTTTGCAATTGATCAAGAAATTCCCTTTTCCCTGCTTTAATATTCATTGATCTGCTATTTTGCAATTGTTGATCTTTGCATTTATGCTCTTGTTGAGTATTTGCACTTACTATATAGCATTTTACTTGAACCCAGTTCATAATCGACCATGAAATTGAAGAATTTGAAGCAAAATTAGCATACCACATCTTCATCGCCTCTTCCTTTTCCACCTCTAACCTTTTGGTCCTTTGTGATACGGTTTTCCGGCGAACCGTTCATTTGCTTCTCTTTTCCAGAAATTTCGGGAGAATCGTTCCAGAAAATTTTCGAGCTCCGAATCACTAAGAATTTGTCCCAAATTCACTGTAAGTTTCGGTGTTTATTGTATTCTTCGATAATCATGTTCGTCAAATGTTGTGTTCTGTCATATTAGGGTTTGTATTCGAGTGTGAGTTTTGATTGTTTTGTTTCTAATTCTGTCAATTTATCTTGTTAGGGTTAGTCCTGATGTAATTTTGCCATTTAATTGGGAAATTCCTACAATGGTGCTGCACTTCCTTCGATTGCATCAATTGCGATTCTGACCTAATGCTCTGCGACCTATGCTTTATTAAATTATCAGTGATTCGATTTTTTCAATCATCCAAGTGTTCCTGGAATTTATTGGCTCAGGTATTACTCAAATTTATTCCGTTCTTTTTTTCAATTTTGCTCTACTTTTTCGTTTTTTTCCTGTTGTTTGCCAGCTTGTGTTGTATTGTTGTTGTGTTGCTATCTCGTGTTGTATTGATGTAAAAAAATTATGATTTAATTAAACTGATTTGCGTTATATAGCTGTTTTGGTTTGCTATCTCATTCATGGTTGGTGGAAACGAGTTATGGAACTCATTGCATCTGAATAGGCTACCACCCACGGGAGTGGGTATTCCAAGTAACCCTCCCAACTTCCTCTAACTACTGTCTGGCCATTAACCCACACGTGGCTGCTTCATCACCTGGAACTTCCACGTCACCTTCACCATCTCCATTTCCATTTCTCTGTGTGCTTCTGCCTTCGCCATCTTCATTTCCCTTCTCTAACTTCCTGGTGCCTGCGATTCACCATCGTCACCTGCCAAAAATTGCATTTTCTACAATGCTTTACGAGCATTTTCTTGTTGTTGTTGAACAACCTGATCCTTAGCTAACTCGTGATGAAATTATTGATGGTTGTATCAAAACCCTAGCTCAAGTTATCGGAAGTTGATCTATTCTTCTTCTTCTTTCTCTCGTAATTTGTTGAATTTTACGTTAATTTCTGGGAAATTATCTGAATTTTACAAAAATTGAGTTTGTGTAATGAAGAAGAAGCTGAAATGAAGATTTATTCTGTTTTACACGCCAACCTTTTGCTTGAGTGCTTTAATGTCCGACGAGCTCGGTTACAAGCTTGGAGGTATATGAAATTATAGTTTTTGCTTTGATAATTCTTGAATTTTGTTTTATCTTTTGTATAATTGTATATAAATATGTGGGTTTAATTCATAATTTTATGTATAGTTGTTTTAGACCTTTTGTCATTGATTTTATGTGGGTTTACAAGTCGATTTCTGGCTTGAATTAATTATTTTAGACCTTTTGTCATTGATTTTATGTACTCTTAGTAGTAATCTTGTGGTGTTTAAACTTGCTTTTTTGCCCTGGCTTTGCACGTGTTGTTTTATCTTCTAAAAATACGATTAATTCGTGACTTTTTTTTCAGACATAATTTACAGATTTTTCTCTTCACTTGGATGGAACCTCTTTAGGGTTTTGTGAGAACAAGCTTCCAAGATCTCTAATGGCAGACGATGAATACGATGATTTGGAGATGGGGTAAACTTTTATTTTGAATAATATTTATCTTTTGTTAAAGTAAATTATGCAAATTAAGGTTTTCATCTCATTTTTTCCGCATCTTTTTTCTTAACTTCATTCACTTTCTATTAAGTTTGCCAGTTTAGGATTTATGTGTCTTCATGCGATTTCACCAACGAATTATATTATAAATTAGGAAAAATTGATTTCCAGAATGTTAGCCATATTAAAAAAAAATAACTCGAGCGGCCTATAAGATATTGTTTTTGAAGAAAATAAATACTTTTAGCTCACTTTACATGTAAGGAAAGGTTATAATTTCGAGAGCTATCATAGTTACATAAAGAGCGTATACTAAAAGATTTAAGTGACTTCTTTTGGAAATGTCTTTTGGAATGTCCTAAAATTGTTAGTGGTCATAACTTGTGCATGTGCGTTTCTTGTGGATCGGAGGGAGGGGGTTAGTAGTTTACCTTATCTATGTCCAGTTTCTCTCAGAACTAATTGAATATGCAATATGTGGTATTGATAAAATAGGACTTTAGTTGGTGGTGAGATGCGCTTGTTTTGTTGCTTATTGTTATTGTGTGTGTTAGGGGGAGGGGTATAACTTGGTTTCATGCAATTCCTTTCTTTAAAAATGAAGTTCAGGTTTCACTTCATTCATTTGAGAAACTTATGTATTATATACCTCTTCTTTTCAGCCTTCTAGCTAATAGAAAAATATAATCAATTAGAAAGATGGTTATGATTAATATTATCTGTATTTTAGTGGGACGCAAGAAGTTAAGGAATATATATTTGGTCGTGTCTATAAAATATATACCTACTTTTTTTTTATATACAATTGTCACTAATTAGTTTAATTCTTTTGATCAAGTCAAAATTCAAAATGCTACTATTGCGATAAGTCATAATATTGATTTTAAATACTTCTTTGTGAAATAGAAGAAAACAAAGCCAATGAAATATATATGATGCATGCACCTTACTTTGCGGTTTGCCACTTAAGAAGTTTCTATGAAAAGTTACTATTGCTTGTGACTGGTATTTTAGTTATTTTGCGTGTGTCTCACAAGGGAATTCGGCTCGGTTTGACAGGATTTGGGATCTTTTTCACAACTCTTGGAGTTTTTATGCTGTTCAACAAGGGATTACTTGCAATGGGAAATATAGGTGTCTTGATCCTATCATATTCCCAATCCTTTTCCCTACTATCACTTAGTCTGATTCTTACTCATGACTATGTTGCTCTTTATGCTTTGTCTCCTCAGATCCTCTTTCTGTCTGGGGTGGCAGTGACCATGGGACCGACGTTTGCTTTGCAGCTCTTTGTGAAACCTCAAAATTATAAGGTATACTTCATCATAACCTTCTCGCTGTCCCTGTTTCCTTCATGCATTTTTAGGTGTTTACTATTTACCAGTCTTTTTCTAAATGTTGCTTAAAGAACAATTCCTTTTGGTGCTGGCTTCTTTGTTTTAATAGGATGGCAAGTAGTGTGAATGATATTGGAGTCATATGGATTCCTCGTACTGTTGAGGTATGTAGTTACTCTTAGATGTCTAACTTGTGCATGTTGTTCCCTATTACTGAGGTTTCTTTAATCTGCGTAGTGGATTTTGGCCTACATTATCAGTTGTTTCATGTTTGTGCAGAGGACTCCTGTTCTTGGTTGGATTTTCCAGCAGCCATGCATTCGTATCAACTTTTTTTTGGTCACAGTTTAATCGTCGTATATGAATTTGGAATTAGCATTTCTATTTTGCTCATATGAAGTATCTTTTTTTCTTCTCCTTTACAACTTCTAGAATGTTATTGTTTTAAGTTACTAAGATTGTTATGATGTCGTTATGGACGTAATAACCTAATTTTTCTAGGTTTAGCTCACTATAAAGTATCTAGGTAGTCTAAGCTTGGGCCTGACCTCCTCTACTCTAGAATGGGTACTTTTTTCTAGATCACACACCCGTACATGTAACCAATGCAATATGTTTATTGTCTTTTGTACGTATATGTGTATTCATGTCCTAAAATGTCGAAATTGTGTCGTTTTCGTCTCCGTACCCGAATTTGAACCCTTACCCATACACATCCCTGCCCAACTTGATATCTTAGCATTCTTCTTCATATGGCTTACTCGCATTCCTTACAATACTTCACATCAGTGGCGCTTTTCTGCAACAAATCCACCTCGCTCTCTCATTTTGGTGACGTATCACAGGCGTGGCAAGAAGGGTAGCCAGGGAGGACAAAGGAAACAACGGTCACCTGCAAGATTATCATAAATGACAGAGGATAATGAGGAATGTCAGAGGATATTCTGAAATTATAGAATTAACTGTGATGTATGGTGAAGGTGGCATTTAGGAGGAGTAAAAGGGAAGTTGTAGTTGGCTATAAATAACAGAAGGAAGGCAAGGTGAAGGCATCCAAAGATTGTCGGTTGTTATTGTCGTTCTTTTGTAGATAATGTTGTTGCGGCATCTATTGTGATATGAAGCATATGAAGTTAAAAACACTTGAATATGTGACTTTTAACGAGTCATTAAATCTTTTTGTTAAGAAGTCGCTTGATTGAATTAATAGAATTAGAAATAGAATTCGATAGTGAGATGAGTAATCTTCTTACTATCTGCAGGGTTGGGGTCAAAGCAGATTTGTCTTCTCAGATTTCTCAAGTTGAACCTCTGGTTTGAGGTGATGATCAGGGTCCTCGTTTGCATCATGAAGATGTAATGAAAGCACCTAAAGAGAGTGTGAATGGGGTTGTTCTTTGAATGATGAGAAGAGGGAATTTGGCAAGGATCATTGTAGTACATCCCGTGGTAAAGATGTCTACGAAGTTATGCTTAATATCTCTACTAATAAAATTAGGCACTCTGTTGAGGACGGCTCACACTCATTGAGTCAGACTCGAGGTCAGTGTCTGAAGCTTGCTCAATTTACTTCCCTTGTTTCAGTCGGTTGATTGTTTTCTTCTATGTCCAGTTGTTTTTTCATTGGATTCTATTGAAGGAGAACACGTTGGTGGCTCTGACAATAGTTTGCAAAGTGAAATGAATATATAACTACAAGTGGTGCACCTTGCTTATTAGGGAAAGCACAGGAACTACCTACATTACATCCTTCAACGAGGCTGTAACTTATACACTGGTATGTGGGTGCTCTTTCAAATCTTGCACGAAAAGGTCATAGCTTGATTTTTATTTACTTTGCTCTGTATGCACATTAAGTGGATGTTAGTATGGTACATTCATGTACACGTTAATCAAGTGACATTACAAATTGTAATTTCTGCAACATACTCTTAAACAGATTAATTTTAATAAAAAAGAATTAGTATACATCATATTGCTCGACATATCATGAAATATATGTGCTATTTGTGTATTTCTGATTTAGAATGTAAGTGAACTTTTGAAAACATCTTATTGCAGTTCAATGCAGAATTCTTTCTGCAATCATTTTCAGTTGTTCAGTTGAATTGGTAGTTTTGGCTTTGTGGAAGAAGGCATTACGAATTTGCAACTCTTGGCTGCCACGAAGTGGTCTATCCGATAGCTCTTCAGGAAAGAAGTCCACTGGTAAAGGAGCTGCAAGTTCTTCCTTAGAAACGGAAGACACCACAGACTTCATGAATCCTTCCTCGGTATCTATCTGGGCCGAGCAAGGCTTTATTAATGCATATGATGGAACAGAAAAGCTATTCAAGTATCTGCAGGACTTGTATTGTAAATTTTATTTTGGGATTATTTTATTGAAAACTAAACATTTATCTTATAAACCAAATCTATAAACCATTTTCTCTCCCCTCCCTTGCACAAATAAAACAAAAACTAATGTAGTGCTATCTAACCTCTCGAGTTACGCACTTATGCTATAGTAAATTGATATCAAAATTAATTTCAAATTGAAAAGACAAAGAACAGCAATAACATAAGGATAAAATGAGACAATAAGCGAACTGAAAGATTTAAGTAGAATTGGAAAAGAGGAGACAAACTTTGATCTCTAAATTGTAGAGGTATAGCCATGGACAAAAAAAAAACAAGAGACAGAAAGAGAAACTAAGAGTTTGAGTGCAGCTTCCTGAAATTGGAGAGGATAGAGTGATTGAAGATGGGACTATAAATTTCTTAATCATTTCGGAAATTGTTGTAGAAGAGGAGAGATTGGGGGGGGGGGGTTGTAGGAGGGAGAAAAAGGTGTTCGGTGATGGTAGTACAGAGCAAACGAGGTTAGTGATGAGTGGGGGTGGTGGCTTGCGCAGGAGGGAGAAAAAAGTGCTCGTGTCATGCGATAGGTGGTGGTGTCTCGTGAAGGAGAGAGAAGAGTTAGAGATGTATAGTTGGGACCGCTCATAAATAATCCCGAGTTGGGACTGAAAATGACGGAACGTCTATAGTTAGGATTGTCCTATCAATTTTTCCTAATTTATAACATAATTCTTATTTTCTCTATATTTGTATTAAAAATATAATTAGTGCTCAATACTCGTCCCAGACAATATTCTACTAAGATCTGCCAGCAGATAGCTTAAGTTTTGTCACTTTGTTGTATTCTTTAATACAAGTAATATACTACCATTATCATAGTCAGATTGGAGAGAACCTTCATTTAATACGATTGGCCTAACATGGCCTAATTTTTTTGCTACTAATGCATTTTGCTACTAGACATGGTTAAGCTGTAATATACTTCTATATAACAATGATCCAAGGACATTGTAGAGGACATAAAGGCTCGTATGACTCCTTGTTTCTAGCAAAGACTCTTGTTGTATTTTGTAACTCAATTATAATATACGTATATGTCAATCTATTTAGCTTATGGTCCTAGCTACCACGTTTAGATGCCTTTGTCTTCCCTATTTCGATTGTTGTTGTTACCTTCGAACAACTATGGAAAAATTGCGAGTATAAAGCATCTAATATCTTTTTCGTTTTAGAGAAAAAACATCAAATATCTTAGTGTATAGCTTGATATTCAATAAACTAATAACATTGAACTTAATTTGAATAATGCAAATACATGATAAAAACAACGATTTAGCTCCAATAATTATATCATCGTTTTTTTTTTCAATTTTTTCTTTTTTGGGGGACGGCGCGCGTTAGCGCGCCGGCCAACAACTAGTCACCAAAAAGAAAAGGAGATCATACAAATATAATGCTATCATAATTCTCATGCATCATAACAATTATTTAAGGATTGATAAATAAGCCTATCCACCCACTTCGTTGGGAAATATGACAATGGGAGTATGGGAGGCGACAACACAATGTTTCCCAGAATCATAGGTTGGATTACAGAATTTTAACATATGCTACGCAACAGGAAAAAGGTATTATTTCTGTCTATTCTTACGTAAATCGCCTATTATATTTATGGAAAAATATCAATGCAACTCACTTTAAATATGAAAAATTAGTAAGTGTCCTAAGTGATGTCCGGAGTTATTATTTTTTGTATTTTTGTTCGTAGTAAGTAAAATTGATGTAATTATATGATAAGTAATTGCATAATATTTTGAAAAATAAACCCTTAAAAATTCGGGTATGAAAGCAATAACTTAACATTTTACAATATTGAAGTATCCTCAGCTGATTCATCAGCTTCTCATACTCAACACTAGTTTCTTCAGCTCAACATCGGTGGTTACTACTTCTGTTGATTCCGTTAGTTAGTTCTGTAATAACAACTTAACTAATTTCCTAAATTCTAGGCAAATTAGTTACTGTTGTAATAATGAGGGTATATATATCTCACTTGATGTATACCTGTATTCATTCATCATATTACAGAAGTATGAAATGAAATACTCTCATTCTTTGTCACATTCTTATTCTTTTCTCTAAGCTTTACTATTGCTTCAGATGTTTGTTAGCTCTTGCAGCCAGTTTTCAATGGCCACTTCACCAGCTTGAAATACATAAACAATGTTTTTCCTCATGGGACTCTAAATGAAGAGGTCTACATGGCTATGCTTGAGGGGGCTCCTAACCCAAATCACAAGGTTTGCAAGCTTGTTAAGTAAGTATATGGGTTAAAACGGGCTAGTAGGCATAAGTTTGCTAGGCTAAATGTTGAACTTGAACATCATCGATTTGTTATGAGGAAAAAATGATTACTAATTATTCATCAACAAGTGTGGAACTGATATGTGCATTGCTTCTGTCTATGTTGACGATATTATATTCATAGGTACAAACCTACCTCTTATACTTGCTCTTAAAGATCATCTACATAATGTCTTCAGTATCAAAGACTTAGGCCCTCTGAGTTATTTTCTTGGACTAGAGGTGACTAGATTGCCTACTGGGATCATTTTGCGTCAAAGAAAGTTTACAAAAGAGTTGTTTGCTGGGTATGAACTTGATACTTCTAAACCTGCTGCCAAAACACCTCGCCCACTTAACTTGAAACTCTTAGCTGATGGTGCTTATTATATTGATCCAAGTCATTTTAGGTGTTTAGTTGGCAAAACTAAACTTTCTGACACATACCAGGATAGATATCTCATTTACTGTACAAACCCTTAGCGATTTCTTACAAGCTCCTAGATCACACCATTTGCACGCTTTACATCATCTTTTGAGATATTTATAGCAGGAACTGTTGGTCAAGGGATTTTGTTACAAGCTTCTACTCAGCTTAATTTACAAGGATACTCTAATTCAGATTAGGCTTTGCATGTCCCAACTTTAGAAGATCAGGTCAGTCACTGGTTGTATTATGCTATTATGGAAAACTCCTATATCCTGGAAGTCAAAAAAGCAGTCTATTGTCTCAAAATCATCTTCTGGAGCTGAGTACATAGCATTAGTTGCTGCTGCATCAGAAATAACTTGGCTAGTGAGGCTTCCAATGAGCTTGGTGTTGATAATTTAACTCCTGTTAAGTTATGTTGTGACAATCAATCTGCCATTCACATGGGTAAAAACTCTGTTCAACATGAAAGAACCAAGTATATTGAGCTTGATGTTCATTTTACTAGAGACAAAGTATTGGAGGGATTACTTGAGCTAAGCTACATTTCTATAGGTGATCAACTTGCTCATCTCCTCACTAAGACTCTTCTATCTTCCCAGTTGTCTAAGCTCATGTCCAAACTATGTGTGTCTCCTGTTGCATCCACCCTTAGCTTGAGGGCGGGGGGGGTATTGAAGTATCCTCGGCTGTTTCATCAGCTTCTCAAGCTCAACACTAGTTTCTTCGGCTCAACATTGGTGGTTACTAGTTCTGTTGATTATGTCAGTTTTGTAATAACAGCTTAACTAACTTCCTAGATTCTAGGGAAATTAGTTATTGTTGTAATATAGATAAATGTTGTGATAATGAGGGTATATATCTCAGTTGATGTATACATGTATTCATTCATCAAATTACAGAAGATGAAATGAAATACTCTCATTCTCTCTCACATTCTTATCATTTTCTCTAAGCTTTACTGTTGTTTGATTATGAGAATTATATCATACAAGGAATTAGAATAAGAGTTTATGTCTACATTAGTCTCTTATTGAGGTTAAGTATCTAATTACATGTGTAATATTTTAATGAGATATAATTATAAGACCTTATGATGTTTGATTTTGAAATACTAAATAAGGATAAATGTTGGAATCATGGTAAAACTTTCACTTTTCATTTCAAAGGTCATATGTTTGATACCTTGTAACTACACAAAACATTATTTTTTTAATTGTGGGTTTGACTTGGAAATAAAACAATTACATTAGAGGTTTAGAAGAGAGTGTAAGTACCACACAAACTTTTTTTTGCTACGTAAGAAATATTATATAACACCAAAAAATCAATATACAACCTGATGAGTGAGAATTTAGTCTCACTCTTGTGCATATTATGATAGTTTTTGCATGATATTTTTGCATTTAAGTGCACTTTATCCCTCTAATTTCCTCATTTTCATCCTCTAGCAGTGCATGTTAAGTATGTAGAATTATTTCATGCTTTTTTGCCCTCCCCTTTGATCACTAACACTATTGTTTATTATGGATTTTTGAGAAGAAAATAGCAAAATCGGGAGGAGTGGACACTCCTTTTAAAATAGGAACTGGCACTCCTATAAGTTCTAAAATATGGCAGGATAAGGCAGAAAGTTTAGAGCGAGGAGGGAGCTATCAAGGAGCTGGCACTCTGAGCATGGAGAAGAGCGGAGCGGGCTCTCCTACAAGTGCTGAAGGTCACCAAGGAAGCAGTAGCTTGGAGCTACCCAGAAGCTCCCATTGAGCAAGTGCTCCTGGCGTGCATTTGACAAGGAGTAGACGCTCCTCAAAAGCTGAGCAACCACCCTATTGACAGTAGGGATGGAGCGAGCCAGGAGCTCTCCATGAGCACTCGCTCCATCGCCTACTTTTGTTACGAGCGGGCGCTCCTAATTAACAAGGAGCGGGCTCTCCTTGTTATTTTCTCGACTTTTTTCTTGTTAAACGTTGTTTTTAGCACGTTTTAGTAATAATATATATACTTTATCCACTTAATGACAGATTAACTTTTATTCCAGAAAATCATTTTTTAGAGATTTTTTAGCTTAATCTAGTGAGAGAACGTGAAATCCTAGAGGGAGAAGTAGATTTTCATGGTTTTGTAGCTTGTATTATGGCCAAAATTATGGTTTTTATGAAAGATCTTCATTTCTTCTTCTTGGTTTAAGTAATATCGCTTCTTCTCTATACCTTTTACACTTTTATCTTTTTGTTTAATTAACTTTTGTTTACTTAGTTTAATCCATGTTTAGATTTTAATTTATAGCTTAATGTTATGTTAAATCTTGTGTTGATTGCTTTAGTTATTCATGTTTGATTTATTTTCCCTTTTTTTCAGTATTACTATGATGATTATGGAGTAGTTGATCAGTTGGGGTTGGGGTGAAAATCCAACCACGATTGATTTGGGTGTTTGAATAAGAAGTTAGGAGGTTTGATTGGGCTTATTAATTGATTAATAGCATGACTATTATCTACTTGCATTCTAGGTAATTACTTGGATGGTTTTTTATTAATGCCTTAGTCAAATTGAGAGAGAAGATTAAGGTTGATATTTATGCTATTATCTTGCTTAATTACTCATGAGAGTGAGAGTTTTGTAACTCAACATTGTGCTTATCTATTGGGTGTATGTTTGAGACCATGAGAGAGGCTTAAATGTGTGACCTGGATAGTTTTATGCACCCTTGGGAAAGGTGTTAGAGCTAGTTAAGAGTCAATAACCTCAATTAGTTGCTTGGTTCTTCCCCCTATATATACTTTGCCCTTCTAGTTGCCTAAACCATGATTAGATGGTTTTTATCCCCTTCTTCCAATGTTTTTCTTATTTGATTTCTTGTCTAATCATTTAGCGTCTTCCTAAGGTCCTAATTAGTTAGTTGTTTTAGTTCTTAATTTAGTAAACCAATCATCTTGCTAAATATTCGACTTAGCTTGCAACAATTAGCAATATTAGCGTTCTTCTAGCTATTCCCTGCTATTTCGACCCTTACTTACCATTTTACCTAGTTTAGTGGTTGAGTTAGGTTTTGTTTGATTATTAGGAGATTTATAACGACCAAATTTTCCTTTTTCAAAATGGCGCCATTGTCGGGGAATAGCGTCTAGCATTAAAACATTATGAAGTTGTGTGAGTCTAAGTCTTTTACTATTTTAATTTCAGCTTGATGCTTGTTATTTTGTTATCGCTAACTCTTTGCTTAGCTTTGTATGCCAAGTAGGCGTGCCCTTCCTTTGATTCCATACAATCCAGAGTTGGAAAGGACCATCAAGGCCATAAGGTGAGGGCATAGAGCCGCACAACGATCTCAATAAGTATCATCTTCCACTTCGGCCAATATTGAGGACTTTATTTGCACGAGAAGAAGAGGAAGCTAAATCTTTAGGAACTTCCTGAGGAAGTTCTCCTCACTCTTCTAGATCATCAAGTCCTACTAATAGTGATCGCTCAATGGCAGATACTCCTAGAAACCTGAGAAGTTATGGTGCTCTAGGTCCTTTTGAATCAAGAAGTGTCATAACTCAACCCACTACCGAAGCAAATGACATTGAACTTCGCTCCGCTTTAATTGACTTGATAGAAAGGAAACATTTTAGTGGAGCAAAGGATAAGGATCCACAAGCTCACTTGCAAACATTTATGGATTATTGCTTTACGGTGAAGCGTAATGGAGTCTCTCAAGACCACATCCGCCTAAGTCTCTTCAAATTTTCCTTAGTCAGGCAAAGTAAAGAAATGATTGAAGAAGCTTGAGAATGAATCGATTCAAAACAAGTTCCCACCAAACTTAAGGACCCCGAAAGCTTTTCCATCCCTTGTGCCATAAAAGACATGATTATTCACAAAGATTAACTTAAGTGCTAGTGTGAGTCTTATGCACTACTCGGTTTGCAAGAGATTGAGCCTAGCAGACCTAAAACTACTCACATCCCCCTTCAATTAGTCGATAGATCGGTAAAGATGCCTCTTGGGAAGCTTGAAGATGTACCTCTTATGGTTGAAAAGTTCTACATTCCCGTTGACTTTGTTGTTTTTGAAATTGATGAATACCCTAATGTACCAATAATATTGGGTAGGTCATTTCTAGCTACGACGGCGGCAATAATCAATATGAAAAATGGCAAGCTAATGTTTGAGGTGGGTGATAAGCATGAAGCTTTTAGCTTTACTCAAATCATGAAATCTCCTTCTTATATAGATGATTGTATGCGAATTGATATACTTTAACATGTTATTTATGAAAGTAGAAACATTTTTGCATAATGCTCATGATCTCCTTGAGTTTGCTTTGTTAAATTTCATAGACCATGATAAGAAGATGTGCTCCATATGGTTCAAGCTTTGGATGTACTGGAGCATGAGAGCTTGAATATTCAAGGTGAAGACTTGGTGGATGAACCTACCAAGGAGGTGAGAAAACTTAATCTTAAACCTCTTCCCCCATCTCTCAAATAAAATATGTGTACTTAGATGAGACTAGTCTGTTATTGTTAATGCTAACCTCAATGACGATCAACGTTCAAAACTTCTCAAAGATTTAAGAGCTCACAAAATATCCATTGGGTATAGCATTGATGATCTAAAAGGGTTAACCCTAAATTCTTACATGTATTGCATTTCCCTTAAGGAAGGTCACAAGCCTTCTATTGAGGCTCAACGAAGGTTGAACCCCGATATGAAAGAAGTGGTAAAGAAAGAGGTCATGAAACTACTTGATGTGGGGATCATTTATCCTATTTTGGATAGTAAATGGGTCTCCTCTAGTTCAAGTAGTTCCTAAGAAATTTGGGACAATGGTTGTTGAAAATGGTTCAAATGAGTTGATTCCAACCCGAGGTATGACCGGGTGGCATACGTGCACTGACTATAGCAGGCTAAATACCGCTACCTGGAAAGACCACTTTCCTCTGCCTTTCATAGATCACTTTTTGGAACGTTTAGCCAAGCACAAATTCTTTTACTACCTTGATGGATATTCCAGATTTTTCCAAATCCCAATCCATACGGAAGACCAAGAGAAAACTAATTTCACATGTCCCTTTGGTACCTTCGCATATCGAAGGATGCCTTTTGGGCTATGTAATGCTCCGACTAAGTTTCAACGGTGTATGATGGCCATATTTTCTGAATTTCTTGAGAACATAATGGAAGTCTTCCTAGATGACTTTAGTATTTATGGTCAAGACTATGGTTCATGTTTGGCTCACCTTGCACAAGTTTTAAAAAGATGTGAAGAAGTTAATTTGGTATTGAATTGGGAAAGTGTCACTTTATGGTACAAGAAAGTGTTGTTTCAGGTCATGTTATCTCTCAAAGGGGTATTCAAGTTGATGAGGTGAAGGTTGAGGTTATTGAGCAACATCCCCCTCCAACAAATATCAAAGGGGTGCGGAGTTTCCTTGGTCATGCGGGGTTTCACCGTCATTTTATCAAGGACTTCTCCAAGATTGCCAAATCTCTAACGCATCTCCTTGCCAAGGATGCCCCATTCTTGCTTACTAATTATTGTCTTGAAGCTTTTTGCAAAGCACTTGTCTCGGACCCGATTATTCAACCTCCATATTGGGATTTGAAATTTGAGATCATGTGTGATGTGAGCGACTATGCCATAGGTGCGGTTGCGGGACAAAGAAATGACAAGGCCCTTCATGCCATCTACTACCCTAGCAAGACTCTTGATGGGGCACAAGTGAACTATGCCACCACCGAGAAAGAGCTTCTTGCCGTAGTGTAGGCCTTAGAAAAGCTTCAACCATATCTTCTTGGCTCAAAAGTAGTGGTTACACCGACCATTCGGCTCTCAAGTATCTTATTGCCAAGAAAGAAGTCAAGCCTCGCCTTATCCGTTGGATACTACTTTTACAAGAGTTTGATTTGGAAATCCGAGATACGAAAGGGGCCGAAAATTTAGTGGCCGACCATTTATCAAGACTTCGGGTTCAAAAAGGTGAGGGAAATGCTTTTGACCACCCTATTAATGATTAATTTTCGGATGATCAATTATTTTCCATTGAGAGTAAGAAGCTTCCTAGGTATGTTGATTTCGTGAACTACCTTGCTTGTAGTGTTTTTCCTCCATATTCTACAACTCAACAACAAATAAAATTGAAACACGATGCTAAGAAATACATATGGGATGAGCCCATTTAAACAAAAGAGGAGTGGAGGGCCTCATTAGAAGATGTGTGTCGGATGAAGAGGTGCCTAGTGTTCTTGAAATGTGTTACTCTTCACCATGTGGAGGTCACATGAGTGCTAATAAGACGGTGGCTAAGGTATTACAAAGTGGACTCTTTTAGCCTACCTTAGCTTTTTCAAGAATGTTTGGGTCCATGCCAAGACTTGTGATAGGTGTCAACGCATCAGTAATATTTCAAGAAGAGATGAAATGCCTCAAAACCCCATCCTTGAGCTAGAAGTTTTTGATGTTTGGGCCAGAAACTTTACGGGTCCATTCCTTCATCTTATGGCAACAAATACATCTTGGTGGCGGTTGACTACGTGTCCAAATGGATTGAAGCTATAGCCTCGTGCCACCAATGATGTCAAGGTGGTGATGAAGCTGTTTAAGAAGACCACTCTTCCTCAGTTTGGAGTCCTTAGGGAGTAAGGACGATCATTAGTAGTGATGGTGGCTCTCACTTTGCTAAGAAGTCTTTCCATGCATTTTTTGCCAAGTATGGGGTGCATCACAAGGTGAGTTTGTCCTACCATCCTCAGACTAGCGATCAAGCGAAGATTTCTAACCGTGAATTGAAGCTCATTCTTGAGAAAAGCGTGAAAAGAAATAGGAAATATTGGTCACTTAAATTGGATGATACCTTGTGGGCCTATAGGACGACTTTCAAAACTCCTATAGGCACCACTCCCTACAAATTTGTATATGGAAAGGGTTTCCACTTGCCGGTTGAGATGGAGCATAGGACGTTATGGGAAATCAAGACTCTCAAGTCTTAATTTTGATTTGGCTAGAGCGGGTGAAACGCTTATTAAAATTATATGAGCTAGAAAAGCTCAGAATTAATGCTTATGATTGCGCTAGTGTCTACAAGGCAAGAACTAATAAGTGGCATGACAAACACATCAACAAGAAGGAATTTCATGAAGGTGACAAGGTATTACTTGTATAATTCAAGATTGAAGCTTTTTCTGGACAAACTCAAGTCTAGATGGAGTGGCCCTTTTGAGGTGAAAAAGGTTTTTTCGCATGCTACGGTTGAGGTTTGTAGCAAGGATTTCAAAATCCTTCAAGGTGAATGGCCAATATCTCAAGATCTACTATGAATGAGACATGCTTGAAAAAGTCATATCCCTCAAACTCAAAGATTTCACCTCCGCTACCCTAGATTAATTTGCGAGGTAAAATCAAGCTAATGACTCAAAACAAAGCGCTTGCGGGAGGCAACTCGATCTCTTTCCCTTCTTCCTTTTACTCTTTATTTCAAGCATGTTCATGTATTTATGTGTTTTTTATGCACTAACCTTTTTGTGTTCATGTTCTTTTACCTTTTATATATATTAAAAAAAAAAAAGAAAAAAAATTGAGCGGGCACTCCTTGGAGTCCTCGCAACCTTGCATCAAATATGAAAATAACAAAAGGTTTGCAGAAGCAGATGAGTAGGTGATGCGCGCTCAAGGAGCGATAACTCCAAGAGGAGCAAGATCTCCTAACTTGAGAAGAGCGGACACTCCTATCACATTTTGCCAAAAAAAAAAAAAAAAGAAACACAATAGCAAGTCAGCAAGTTGGAGCGAGCAATGAGCGAGTGCTCCTCTACCCAGTTGTAACGGAGTGTGTGCTCCGCGTTAAGTAGGAGCGGGCGCTCCTACCCATGAGGGTTACGTCCCAGAGGTTTGAAATAGAGCGGGCGCTCTACTTTTACACGGAGCAGGCTCTCCCCTGTTTTTTCTGCCACTTTTCTCATTTTTCGGCCCTTTCTCCTCACTTTCTCCTTACAATCTCAAACCCTAACATTTTTCTCTCTTCTCTCTTTTTTCTCCTTCTTCCTACCTTCTCAACCTTCACAAACTCCATTAAAATCCCACAAACTCTATTTTTCTCTCTATCTTTCTTTCAACATCACCTTCTACTTCTTTTCTCCTCACGAAAATTTAACTCTACTCACAAACACTCCTTCTCTCACATGGAATTTGGGTTTGCTTGAAGTTTTGAAGAAATTGGGCTCATTTCAAGGATTGAAGAACCTAATTGAGTTGTTCCAAGTAGTCGTAATTATTAAATCTTAATTGATGTACTGTGACACAATCATAATTATGAAATATCTTCATCGGTAAATCCTTAATTAAACAGTTGTATTGGAAGTCTCCAAAAGTTGGACATAATACTTGAACCAACCCGAATAAAACAAATTCCATTTAAGTTGAAAATCAAAAGCACGTGGATAATTAACTCAATCCAACTTTAACATAAATTAACATTAATCCAACATGATACTGAAACTAACCTAAATAAAAATAAATTCAATTTAATTTAAAAATAAAAAACATGTAAATAATTAACGCATCCCGACTTCAATATAAAATTAAACATTAACCCAATCTCATATCCAAACCAACCCAAATAAAAGAAATCCGAACTCGAATAAACCCAATCCATCTTAAATTGAAGGGAGCCAAACTCAAAATCACAAGACTAAAATATTAGCCATCTTGATTTAAAAAAATAATCTTAATAGGGTTATAAAGAAGAAGATAAAAGAGATAGGTAGGGTAATAGAACAAGAGGGAGAACGTGCTCTATTTGAAGCAGATCTGGATCAGCTGTCCTCATATCAGTTTACTACTCAATTATAACAACACCCAAGTCACAACACAGCTAGACTTCAAAATTAACAGGAGAGAGAAAAACAAAGTCATCATCTTTAAGAGATAGAAAGAGAGAGGATCAAACACAAAATCATCTTTGAGAGTGAGAGCTCAAAAACACTAGTACTACTATACTAAATACTCTCACTCTCCAATCCAACTCAAAAACAACCCCAACAAAATATAAACCCACAAAAATTAATTCATGGGTTTTCATGCTGCTAAAATTTCTGCTACAAAAAAAGAAGGCGGTGGTTTAGCTAACTTTTTATAGTAAACTCTTGCTCATTACCATAGTCATGCTGATGCACCAACTCATTCTATTTATCGATTTTGAGTGTATAATTAAAGACTACTCATAATTTCATTTCATGGGGTAAGTACTAAGTACATAGTATAATTTTAGTTTTTTATTCTGAATTTTTTATGTGATGATAAGAAAAAAACATTAGATGCAGAAAGTTGGAAATGCATGGGGGTAGGGAGAGCTCAGAGCTGTTGTGCAATAACTTTTTTGGTTCACTAAGATATGCTTTTTAATTTATTTTTTTGTGAATTTTTACCTTTGAGCAAATTAAAGGGTACAATTAGCTATCCATACTTTCTCTCTCCTCTTTTTGAAAATTTCATCCTTCTTTTTCTCATCACCCCACGAGAATACAGCTTTTTTAACGCTTTGAGCTTGACTTTCATAACCACTATCACACTCATTTTTTCCTCTACTTCCTTTTTTTTTGGGGTTTTTTGTTATACTATTATATATAATTTATTTTTGTATTTTTGCAGGAACAAGAGAAAAATACAGTAGGAGTGAATTAAGCTAGATTCAATTGAAGCTTTTGCTAAATTTGGTAGTTGGGGTGTTTTGAGTATTTTACAAAAGAAAAAGTGAAAAATTGGTGGGAAAAAAAATGGATCCATATGAAGCAACAAAAGTAGTATTTTCAAGAGTACAAAGTTTGGATCCAGAAAATGCTTCAAAAATAATGGGTGTTTTACTTATTCAAGATCATGGTGAAAAAGAAATGATTAGGTTGGCGTTTGGACCGGAGAATCTACTTCACTCTGTAGTTGTTAAAGCTAGGCAAGAATTGGGTATTCCCCCAAACACGCCCTCTACTCCTCCTACTCCATCTTCAAATAATAATAACACTACTACCAATAATAATAATAATAATAATAACAATAACTTTTCAAGGCAAAATTCCACATCTTCTTCTAGATTTGTTCCTAGTGGTATAAAGATTCCTACCTCTCTTACTCTACCAACACTTGCTAGTCCTTCCTCTACTTCTTCTCATTCTCATTCTTGGGGAGCTTCAGTTTTCTCTGATTTATATCAAAATCAAGACGATTTAATGAGTCCTATATCGTCGTCTGCTAATTATGGGAACAACCTAAACTCAACCATTACATCTTCGACTTTGAACCCGTCTACTCCGCCTTTCTACGCTACTACTACCCGTCGTGGCGGGAATATAAGTGTTCCAGGAGGTGAATTCTTGATGGATGATGTTCAGTTGCAAGAGCAGTTGTCATTTTTGAATGATCATTCTCCTACTCTTCGGCCAAAGAGTACAGACCTGTATTTTAATCCACAGGCTGAGCTTGAGTTAGGTGGTAGCGTTGCCGACTTCGCTCATGGAGTCGGCAACGCTGGGTCCTCCGCCTGGGGGGTCAATGGACTAGCCCACAGGCGGAGTTGTTCAGTTAGTGATATTAACTTGGGGTCGTTGTTGGATGACCCGGGTTCTGGGTTAGGATGGAAACCATGTCTATACTATGCTAGAGGTTTTTGTAAGAATGGTTCTAGCTGTAGATTTGTCCATGGTAGTGGGATGCTAAGCGATTCTGATTCAGCCGCGGCTGCTGCTTTAGTTGGGTCTCCTTCCAAGATGGAGATGATGGAACATTGTCATGAGCTTTTAAGATCTAAATCCATGCAGCAACATAAGCTCATTGCTGCTGCCATTGCTTCAGCTTCTTCTTCGACTTCGGCTTCTGCTTCTTTCCCTTACTCCATGAACAAGGGATTAAGCTTATTTGCTCAACAGCAACAAAATGATTCACCAAGGTAACGGTCTTGTACTATATATATTGTAGTACTAATAATAGTAATAATTAGTAGCAGCCTTTTGAAGAAGCTTAATTGCTGACTGCTTGATTTTTATTGCTTGTAGAGCGGCTGCTGCAGCAGCGGCTTTGATGATGGGAGAAGATTTTCACAAGTTTAGTAGATCCCCGAGGGGGCTTGAAAATGGCCGGGGTGATTCGAGTCCGGCTTCGAGACAGATCTACTTGACTTTCCCAGCTGATAGTACATTTAGAGAAGAGGATGTTTCCAATTATTTCAGGTTAGCTTTTAACATTGACAAATGATGATGTTCATGATGTTATATTATGATTATTCAATATGATGATTTATGTTATATGATTTCCTTGCTTGTTGCTTTAAATTCCACACCTTATCATTTACCGTACCCAAAAGATGAAAAACAAACAAGGATGATAGTTTGTTAATTTGATTTGTGTTTTATTGTAGCATCTATGGGCCAGTGCAAGATGTGAGAATACCATATCAGCAAAAACGCATGTTTGGATTTGTGACCTTTGTTTATCCGGAGACTGTCAAGATCATACTAGCTAAGGGTAATCCTCATTTTGTTTGCGATGCTCGAGTTTTAGTGAAACCTTATAAAGAGAAGGGTAAAGTCCCAGATAAATTCAGGTAAATTGTAGTCTAATTTCCTCTCTAACTTGTGATTTGATAATTTTATTGCAATTTTGGCTT
Organism: Beta vulgaris subsp. vulgaris; assembly: GCF_026745355.1. Lineage (NCBI taxonomy): Eukaryota > Viridiplantae > Streptophyta > Magnoliopsida > Caryophyllales > Amaranthaceae > Beta > Beta vulgaris. Next base: position 8,608,428 of record NC_079203.1, read on the forward strand.
AGACATTTTTATTTATCTGCAGGAAACAACAGCAGCAACAGATGGAAAGAGGGGAGTTCTCTGCATGTAATTCTCCCACTGCCATTGATTCTAGAGACCCTTTTGATCTCCCACTTGGTAAGATAGATACCCAAAAAAGTAGAAAAAAAAGTCTTTTATTCTCCATATTGAAAGTTTGAAACATATTTGTCAAATTTAATTCCTTTGTGATATTAATTCTTTTTCTAAAAAAAATTTATAGGGGCAAGAATGATGTATGATACACAATACATATTGTGGAGGAGGAAGCTGGAGGAGCAAGCTGATTTGCAGCAAGCTTTGGAACTGCAAAGCCGGAGGCTAATGGGCTTGCAACTCCTTGATGTGAAGCGAAGTCATCACCACCGTTCGCTCTCCACAGGGGCTCCGCCCATACATTCGCCGACACAATCTCCGAATAGCATATTCAATCAAGCCCTCCTCAGCTCCGACCGGAGCAGTCCAGATGCTTCAGATGGTACTCTAGCTTATCTCCTTTCGCACACTTTTAAATTCAGTTCAGAAAATTTAGTGCCAAAATGTTGAGTGATTCAAAGGCAGCATTTATTACAGTAATTTGTCAAGTTGTTGAACAAATTTGCATTATTTTCTGTCCCAGAAAACTGTGGTAGCCCTCCACTTAATGAGGCCAAACAAGCATTGCAGCAGGCTATAAATGAGGCAACTGACAGAGAAAAAGAAGGTTCAGTTGGTGGGGAGGATAATAGCAACAATGGCAATGCCAAGGAGAATCCCTGTCATGAAGATAACAATATCAGTTTACCTGAAAGGTGGCTATCTTATTTTTACATTTTTTATATAATAAATAAATCAATTCAATTCAATAATTCCTTTTATGAGTTGCCATCTTAGTAATAATAATGTACATAATGTGAAAGCTTGTTATTGATACTTGTTGCATGGCCTTGCTTGTCTTTTTGTTGAAAATTGAATTAGATTTCTAAACAAGAAATAAGAGACTGGTGGGATCCATTCAAGTAAAGCTACACAAAGGCCCCAGTCCACATAGACTATGTCTCAAACATTTGATTGTCTAGACCATTTTCTTTGGAAAATTGGAAATTTGTTTTTGCCTCATAGTTGCTTAATTACTTGAATGAGTAACTCTCGTAGGAATCTTCAAAACATGTTTGTTTATGCCTTTTATTTGCGATGATTAATGTAGCTTGGAGCACAATCTCCCGGATAGTCCCTTCGCTTCCCCTAAAAAAGGAGGGAGTGAGTACATGACCACCTTTGCGGGTAACACTGCTGGGGGTAGCAGCGGAGTGGAGGCGTTGTCGAATCTAGCTGCAAATAATACCTCCAAAGCTTCCTCTTTCCATCCTGGTACAACTGCATTGGACATGGCTCCTTTCAAGTCATCATGCTACTTCCAAATGCCTAGGTACACTTGATGCAAAGTTCTTCTTTCCATTATTATTGATATAATGAGGGGGAAGGACCTCATAAAAAGTTTTATTCTCCATGAATCAATCAAATCATTGGAGCTTAAAAAAATATGAATAATGTAAAAGCTTAGGCTTTTTGAATGATGATTAATCATGGGGGTAAGTGTAAGGGCTCCACCATTTTGAAAGTTGGAGTCACTAGATTGAAAAAAGCCCTAACATTATGCTAAATCTATCATTCAAACATAATGTGAATACTTTTGTATATTCTTTCCTAGACTAAATTGATTCATGCATCTATCTCTACTACTCCTTGATTGCTAATTAGTGTTGGACTTTTGGTTCAGGTTTTCCCCTGGTCATGGTGCTATTGGTATGTAGGTTGCGGCTAAAAGGCGAGGTTTTGGCTTATTAATCATTAATCTAGGTACATCATTATCACTAAGTCTAATCAAATCATATTGTTGTTAATATCATTACAGAATTTGGAAATTTCTTTTATGTAATACTCTTTTGTGTTTTTTCTTATAACAGGGAAAGATTGGGAAGTGTCACCAAGCCCATCAGCCAAAGTCTTGTTTAAGGGAAGAAAATGAAATAAAATAAAACAAAGTTACATAAAAAAAAAAAAACCCTTCACCATCAGCAAATACTGCACCAAAGTTGTTAGTAGTTCTATTAGAAGAAGTGGTAGTAGTCCCATCATTACCATACAAATTGCAATACATAAAAAAAAGGAAGTTAGAAAACAAAGAAAGAAAGAAAGAAAAGAAAGAAAGAAAGAAGTGGGGTCAGCTTATTTATGCCCTGTTTGTTTGTTTGTTGCACTACTATTGTTCCCATCTCTGATTCTGTAGTTGGAAGTTTTGGAGGTTTGGACCAACAGGTAATACAACCCAAAGAAAGTGAATCATTAGTGTAATTTTTACTAGTAGTAGTATAATTTTAGTAGTAACCCAGTACTGTAATTGTCATCCTTCCCCTTCCTTAACCTTTCATCCTCTATTCATGGGCTGTAAAATTTTTTTCCTTTTGAAAGATAGGAGAAACAAACAAGCCCTTAAAAATTATAGGTTTTTAATCTTTGTTATTAGGATAAACAAACAGTCCTTGTACAGCCAGGCAAGCACAAAGTCAGAAGCAAAATAGCTTTTTAACAACAGAATTGAAGTTGGAAGGTTGCCACAAAAGGGAAGGAGTGAAGCTAAAGATTGAAGTTCTCAGCTCATCAGCTCAAGTATAAATAGTATGGTTTTTTTTTTTTAAGAAAAAAAAATAGGGTTTATTAGTTGCTGTTATTAATGTTATACTCTTTGGAAGAAAAAAAAAAAAGGAAGTTATTTATGATGGATCTTTGTAGTCTGTGGACTTCTCCAAACAGATGATGAAAGAAAATAGATAAAATGAAGAAAAGAGATTAATGAGAACAGCCTCTATTTTTGTGCAATCCAGCTATTAAAGCATATACTGTGTTCCTTCTTGATATAGGACAATTTGTCTCCTTGCTGCAGCTTCATTTCTGCTACTATTACACAAGTGGGAATTTGTCTTTTTTCCTTCTTCTTTTTCATATACTACTTACTCTATCCGTTTCTAAATAAGTGCAACACTTTTTGTTTCCACGTTTGCCAATGTAGTATTTTAACCATTAATATCTTCAATTATCAATAAGTAAAAATTATAAAAAGTTGATATTAAAAAATTCACATTCAGACGCATCTAACAAGATCTCATATGATTATATTTTTCCTAAAATGTAAATCACCAAAGCTAATCGAAGTTTAAACTGTGAATAGTAAGTACTATGCAAATGTTGCACTTATTTAGGCTATTGCATGGACATGTATCATATGTGTGGAGTTTGTGTCTATGTAAATCAGTAGATGGCAGCAATTGGGGTGGGGGTGATTAATTGCATGAGTAACTGTTTGATATGAAAGTTAGGTCTTTTTTTCGACTTATTTTCAGTTTACTTACTCTCTGTATTTCAGCTTCTTTCGGTTTAATTTCAGTTTTTCTCAATTCAAAAAAACGGGGTTTAATACTCCTTTCGTTTCAAAGTAATTGTTTTTAGTGTTTGCAAATAGTCTTAAGTGTTTCTTTTTTCTTTGTGTATAGTGGTGTCGGAAATTAATTGCATGAGTAACTGTCTGATATGAAAGTTAGCAAATTAATTGTTTTTAATGTTTGCATATAGTCTTAAGAGCTTTTTTTAAGTGTATAGTGGTGTCATTGTTTTTGGAGAAGTGAACGTCATGAGAGATGTAGAGATATTTGTTTTATTGAAAGAAAGGAGAGGTAGGTCACATAGAATTAGGCTTAAGCTTGAAAAAGTGGATCATAAATAAGAGAACATAATTAATTTATAACAAGTCTTTTCTATTTATCAAAGTGTTGCAATTTTTGCTGAATAGACCCAAGAAAAAGAAGAAATCATGTAATTATTTTGATACGAAAGGATTATATATATTTCAGTTCAGTTACAACACAGCTCATTTTAGAAGCTTGTTATTATCTCTGTTTGTTCTCTAAAGATCCATTATCTTCATCTTAAACAAAACATTAGTTTGATAAACATATAGTTCGATAACTTATATAATGAGTTTTAGTTCAAAGCAAATTCAGGTGAATAGAACATATCTTAAACTTCGGACTATGAAACCACCCATTTACACAATTGTACCCCTGATATTTATAATGAGTATGGTAGATAGATTTCTGGATCTTCTAGAGTTGTAAAATAACTTTACAAAGTAGAGTTTGAGCAATATTAACCATTGAATGAAAAAACAATAGCTCATATATTCTCTTTTCAAAATTCCTTCTATTTTATTTCATCACAAGTCAACGCAAAATTTTTTCGTTCCACCAATCTGAACCTTTGATTTTAAAATATATGATTAAGATATAACTTTATCTTGTAGAGTTATACTAGAGTTATACTAAAACTCTAGAGGATTCAAATTCGACATATAGCAAATGAAGAAGGAAATGAAAGTTGCTACTCTATGGTCCATGATTGTTAAAATTGTAACAGGAAAGAGAGGGTTCATTGACAACAGAGAAAAGTCACATGGGGGAGCTGACAAATACATGTGGGGTCTAAATATTAATATTATTGTTATAATAATTTTCATTTTTCATCTGTTATATTTAAAAATAAGGGGCAGAAAAAAAAAAGGACCCATTAGTTGGGTGTTGGTGTTTGATGGTGAGACGGACCCATGTAATCCACCAACGCCCATGTGAGTGATCACTGATGCCACCTCCCCATTATAAACCAAACAAATTGATGACCCCTATATTGTGGGCCCCATTTTACAACTTTTTATTTTTCTCTCTCCTACTTTCTCACCTCCTCTGACAGTCAGTATTGACAGGAAAAGACATTTTTAATATTTTATGGGAATTTTGAAAGAAAGAGTAAAAAAAAGAAAGGGGTTAGATAGATAGATAGATGGGATGCCACACGTATGACAAAGTGCACGATTGCAGGAATCTTTTGGAGTTTGTGTATTGTGCGAGCTTCTGTCTGTGAGATTTTTTTTGTAGCTAGTGTCTTTTTTTTGTTGTTGTGTGTGTGTAAAAAAGTGTTTTTATTTAGTACTTGGGCTTTTGAGTGAGTTTCAATTTAGCCTCGTTCTTTTCAAAATGGAAGTTAAAGGATTTCTTTATACAAGTGATGTTTTCATTTTAATTACTATTCCCTCTGTTTCAATTTATTTGCTACCTTTGCTTTATCACAAAGATCAAAGAGGAAGTGGGGATCATTGCCATAACAAGAATTAACAAAAAAATAAATAGATAAATCGTGGGATCTATCTACTATATATGGAAATATTTACAAAAACAAGGAGGAAGTGATGGCAAATTTGTTAATAAAGTGTGGGACCTATGTACTATATATGGAAATATTTGCAAATGTAGCAAATAAATTGGGACACACCTAAATGGCAAAATATAGCAAATAAATTGGGACGGATGGAGTAGTTGCATATGCACGCGATGTGTGTGTCAACAATTTTGTATAGGTATATGCAAATGGACATGTTTTTTTTATCTAAAATTATTTTGGTAGTGATGTAAATTATTGAAGTTCTTTTGTAGATGTTTTTATCTTTGTAAATTAAAAGTGAATAATTTTTAACTATTCAATATCGTCACCGAAAAATTTGGTCAATGATTTAATAATTTATGTTCAAAGACTTTAGTATAGTTCTTTAACAATTATAAATATTAATAAACCATATTGTTTGAACTTTGTTAATATGAAATATATATTATTTTTATCACGATATATTACTAACTTTTTTTGGTTGAAGATTCTAATTGATTTCGTGAATGTATTGTGTCAATCTAGTTTGTCAAGTTATTGATGGTATTGCATATTCTATTTTTGACCTACTCATATGGCAAGTTTCATTGATTTCTCATTTTTCAATTTTTTATAAAAAGAAAAATATTGTTTTAAATTATTAGAGGATATTCTAGTCACTTCAAAAGAGGACACCACACCTCCTCCCTTGGCTTATATAATAGAGATATATTTTATTTTAGGAAAATTTTATACGTATGTCTTTCTCGATCTTATGCTTACGTAGTAGTCTTCTTCGCATGTGATGCGTGCGTGGATTATTTTGACGATTATTATTAAATTTCATCTAAATGTAATTTTGAATAATGTAACTTACAATCATCATTAGTTCTAATTAAATATCATGTGGTGTAAATACAAAATATAAAAATTACTTGATGAAAAAGTTGTTTTCTTTGGTATTTTTATTTGTTGTTCATGGATGTTGGTATTGTTATTGCATTTCAAAGTTTATGTAAAATGAAAATTTTATGTCTTTGGTTTTGTAATTGATTTGAAAACTGCTTTAGTTATGTTAATTTGTTCTTCAATCATAAACTTTTTCTTTCACTGTCCATATTTTTATGAAAGTTTATTTTAGCTACTTTGAACTTCCTTTGATATACATATTATAAATTAGGAAGGACTATGATTTAGGAAAATCTCAAAATCTTAATAGGTAAGTATTTTTATTGAATAAAGGATTAAAAAGTCTTTTCAAAGGGAAACACCGTAGCTCCCTCTTGGCTTATATAATAGAGATAGGCAGTCTTTTTTTTGCTACACAAGTAAGCAATTATATTGATAACTCCATTTACAACCTAAATTAACCTAATGGGAAGCAAACCAACTAGGTCGGACTTCCTTAACCACCAGATTAGGACCAAGCTTAAATAAGCACCATATACATTTGTAGCATTACTTACAAGCTATAAAACCAATTAAGATCCTTCTGAGGAATGACAACAACTACTCTCATCTTTACAAGACTCTTCACCTATCTACATATTGTACTAATACTAGGGGTACATTGTTGCCAATACACCTGATTTCTACAACACCAAATCATGTAGACTAGAGTCGCAACTCCTGCTAACAAGACTTGTTTATGAAACTTAGACCTCCTACTAGTCTTGATCCATCGAATGAATTGAGAGGAGTCTCCAGTGACTGCATGTGGAGACAAGCCTTAATGTTAACAAGACATGCAACACTTAGGTGGCATTGGAAGAATAAATATTGATGTGTCTCTTTGTTCTAGCACATAACAAACATAAATCACAGGTACTAATACCAATCTGAGTAAGTCTATCTGTAGTTTGGAGCTTCTCTTGAACAATTAGCCATAAAATGGATCTATGTTTAGGTAGATTCATTCTATTCCACACCACAGTATCCCAATACTCCCTTGTATGCTCTCTTGCCAATCTATCATATACAACCTTTATTGAGTATTGATCCATACTAATAAACTCAGCGTGTATAAATACTTGTTTCAATTGTTCTTGACTTGTTATAGCTTTTTTTAATACCAATAACTTTCCCATGAGTTTGGCTGGTAAGCCCACCAATAAGTTTCTTTGATATAAAGCGCACTCACCCATCTAAACCATACACTGTCTTGTTTCTTTCCAACTGCCCAACCATATTTTTCAAGGCTTGCTATATTCCAAGTGATGACATTTCTAAACCAAGTCCTTCCACAGCCTTAGGTTTGCACACTTGATCCCATGCAATTGCTCCTAGCTTCTGAACAAAGTATTGACCACTCCACAAAAAGGCACTGCAGATTTTACTGATTTCACTAAGCACTTCCTTAGGTAATACAAATAGCTGTCCCCAGTAAACATGTAAGCTAAGCAAAACAAAGTCAATCAGTTGTGGCCTAGCAATGTACAATTTCTTGATGTCATTTTATCAACCAGAGCTTCACATTGAGATGCAGTGACTCTTCTAGCACATATAGGCACCCCCAAATATTTGAAAAGGAGGGTGTGATGTGTGAAACCTGATGCATCCAAAATTCTTATGCTTTCACTAGCCTCCATACCACATGTATATAAGGCTGACTTCCCAATATTCGCTTTCAAACCAGTGGTGTCTGAGAAAAGTTTGAAGACTCTTAACATCAAGTAACAAGAAGAATAGTCACCTTTACAACACATTATTAAGTCATCAGCAAAACACATGTGAGTTAGCTTGACTTCATTGCATCTAGGATGATATTGGAATTGCTCCAACTTTCCAAGCCTTGTTAGAATTCTTGAGACATATTCCATACAAAGAACAAATAAATAACAAAGGTGAGATTGGATCACCTTGTCTCAATCCTCTAGATGACTTTTAAAAAAACCCTTCATTACTCCATGTATCATTAGAGAGAACATAGGATTTAATACACATTCCATAATCAAGGATGTGAATTTTATAGGAAAGCCAAGTGCATCAAGCATCTCTTTAAGAAATTCCCAACCTACACAATATCATATGCTTTCTGTAAATCAATCTTGAATAAATAAATAGGTTAAACATGCTTTCTACCATAGTGTTCCACCAAATCCTGAACAACCATGATATTATGTATGATATATCTACCATATACAAACCCACTTTAATTCCCCATGATCAAATCTAGCAAAATTTGTCTCAATCTACCACATAAATCTTTTGTAATACATTTATAAATAGTATTACAACATGAGATAGGCCTATATTCACTGACATTGTTAGGGCATGTAGTTTTAGGAATCAAAGTGATGACTGTGGTATTTACCTCTTTGAGAATATACCTCCTTGTAGTGAATCCAAAATTGCCTCAATCACATCATCACCAACAATGGGCCATGCATCCTTATAAAAATAGGAGTCAAAGCCATCTGTGCCAGGTGCTTTACACCTTGATATTGAGAAAAGTGCCTTTTTTTCCACTTCACTAGCTGTGTATGAAGCATTTAAGATAGCCCTATGTTCATCATTAATAACAGGTTCCGCCTGTACTAATTGTTGTAAGACAAGCTTCCTAGAGTTAGATCTTCCCCAGCAGCTTCTCATAATATGCTAAAAAAGCCTGAGTTACAGTATCAGGTCTGTCATGCCAGTCACTTTGCTCATCATAGATGTTGTAGATTTAATTTTGCATTCTTCCAGCTCTTATGCTTTCATGGAATAAAGAGGTGTTCTCATCGATCCAATCAGCCTTAGCCGTTTGTGAAAGGAATTCAACATAGGCTTTGTGTTTTGCATTATACTTTTGCACTGCTATCAACTCCTCTGCTACATATTGTAACTGATCAAGATGTTCATGCATAAGTTGCTGAGCATTCATCATCTTGTGATAAGTTTGTAGTTCAGCAACTTGGATGTCAGAAAACACTTCATTGTTCAACTCCTTCAAGCCTACTTTTTTTTTCTAACTTCATTTTCTTCATTATCTTGTACATTTTTGTCCCTTGTACATCATAATTTCATGCATCTCTTACTATGTATGCAAACTTTGGAGAAGATCTCCACATAGTATAATACTTAAAAGGCTTCTTGCCTCCTTGCTCCACATGAAACACTAAAAGTAATGCAAGAGAGTGATCAAACTCTCCTTCATTCTAAAATGATACTTGAACAGATTGAAACTGGTCTAACTGGGGCTGATTAGCTACCATTCTGTCAAGTTTTGAAAACACTCTATTGTTGCCTTGCTGCTTATTATTCCACGTAAAAAGTTGCCACTACTTTTTTTATCCTACAATCCACAATGTATCATACATTTAGTGATATCCCTTACTTCTATATCTCTCATCGATGCACCTATTCTATGTATAATACTCATTACACAGTTGAAACCTCCATAAAGCAGCCATGGACTAGCAGTGTTATGATTCACTAGCTCCTCCAAAAGTTCAACTCTCCTTGCACTTTCATTAAAGGCATAAATGAAAGTAATAAAAAAACCATCACCACCACTCATAGGTTTTAAATGACAATGTATAAACTGACCTGTGCAGTGACGAATATTCACATGAAAACTAGTAGGTTTCCATGCTAACAATATTCTACCTCTATCAACAATACTAGAATTAGAGGTAAAACACCATCTACTAAACAAACTTTGATAAAGGCTCTGAAGGTTCCGAGCCTTTACCTTGGTTTCTAAGAGGCCTATAATACCAGCCAAAGTTTTATGTATGCACTGTTGAACATCTTTTTGCTTCTTACTGCTATTCAGGCCTCTTATTTTCCACCATAGGACCTTATCCATCAGGGTGAGGAGGTTCTCCCCCTCCTTGTTCTTTCTCAACACTTCTGCCATCCACCACATATCTATCATCTTGTTGATTCAAAGCCTGAAGGTGATTATGTGTATTAGTTGGAACAACTCTAGAATTCCTTACTTTAAATGGTTTCAAAGCACGTTGGAATCCATCTTGGTCCACCTCGACCTGAGTTGCATTATTTTGCTCTTGAACTACTGCAGTTGGTGATAGGCATGTCGCGCACCTAACAAAAATAATTTCCTAACTGATCCTCCTAACTATGTAGCAGGGTAAGTCAAGGTCGAATCCACAAGGACAAACGATATCAAACACTAGGTATCTTGACTCAATTTAACTAAGCACGTGACAAACAATGGTGAAAAGGATGTTTACTAATTCTAACACTAAACTATAACAACTAACAATAGCACACGAGATAAAATCAATTAATAAAAACATCTAGAATTAAGAATCCCCACTAACACGAATAACACATGAATAATTCCCGTTCCAACAAACATAATCAATGATCCAAAAGGAGTAATGCACTCTATAAATACCAAAGACCTCTCCCGAGTACATATGGCTACTCTAAACAAGCAATCAAACATGTTCCCATGGAATCATGCAAGAAAGAGACATTAAACATGGCATCACAAATAAATTCCTAGTAATCCTATCTACTATTCCCATAGAGATATTCATAATGTTGAACGAAAACCATCGAGATTCCATTCCCAAACAAGACATAAGGAATCAATTCAAAATCACCTATCCCTAGTATAATTACGACAATAAGCGCAATTCAATCAAGCAAGAATAATTAATCACATCAAATTGGAATTATGGGAGGGATTCATGCATTAATCATGGTAGGGTTCAACTTAACCCTAGATTGTAAAACTACTCACTCATAATTGAAATAACTAAGCAATTGATACATAAATTGAATGACAGAATAATAATAAAGGAAAAGAGGAGATTAGAAAAACTTAGTCTTTACTTGAATGGATTAAACTTGTAGAATTCAAGATTCAATAATGGAGTTTTCTCTAAAAAGCTCTCTAAAAGTGAATAATAAAACCTAAGTGTCGAAATAATATTACTATTGTTATTTCACTAGGAACACTACAAGAGGGGGGGTGAATTGTAGTGTGGAACTTATTGCCCAATTATAATGCGGAATTTAAAACATAAGCAATAAGGAACTGAAAATGCAAGAGAGATTTTTACGTGGAAACTTCTTGTCTCAATACAAGAAGAAAAACCACGACCTACTCAGGATTTAAACTTTTTACTATAATAGGAAATCTCCTATGATTCAACCTATTACATACTCAAGTTCCACTCGAAACTCTAACTCTCTCACAATCTCCACTCTATACTCTAGACTTAACTCTAAGTCTTTCAAAAGTTCCCATAACTCTTTACAAAAGGTTTACTGAAACCCTTCACCCCTAAATAGACTTCACCCTAAGTCTACGCATACACAACAAGAACTTACTCAAGTTCCTAACTCGAACTTGATACAAGAATTCACTCAAACCCTTTACCAAGTTCCCATTACAAGAGTTCACTCAAACCCTTTAACCCCAAACTCAAATATAGACGCTTGACAACTTGGTTTAACTCTAGTATATAGAAACTGAATAACTGTAAAGGAACATGGCACTCGTAGGAACTTGAAACTCAAAGGAACTGACTCAAACAAGGAATAGAAAATATATTTATTTTGTAACGTTATTCCTTAAGCCAAACTTATGGAATGACATAAGTCTAACACTATGGAAAGACACCAGTCAGACAATTTGAAACTCAATTGAACTTGTATATTTATAGCAGTCTTTTAGAATGAACGTGGGATTAATCATGTGTTAGTGGTTAAACCATTATCCCATGATGTTCCTTACTCGAAGGAACACGTTCCTTAAACATCCCATGATCTCCATGATCATTGTTAAATGTGGGAGTGTTTTTAGTTACTACTCCTTAATTTTAGCAACCACTTTAAGCATTACTTGAAAATCTGATTTAATTAAAAACATATTAATTATTAAATCTGAAATTAAATCATTTTAATAAAAATATTATCTTTAAATTTCTTCCGTAAAAACCGAATAATATTTTTATTATCTTTTGAAAAATAAAATCTTTTCCTTAAAAAGATTTTCCATAAAATCAGATTTTTCGTTAATAAAATGGTTACCTATAATCTAGGCATAATTTACTCAACTGACATAACTTACCGTTGTAATGCTCCATCCTAAGTCTAGTTCCTTTTAATAGTTAGTTCCTTTAACTTAGATTAAAGACACTAACGTCTGTTCCTTTAGAGAGGAACAGACAGACAATTTCTTTAACAATACTCATTATACGTATTATAAATCTAGGCTTTTTATTTTCCAAAAACTAAAAAGATAAAATTAAATTAATTAAAATCAGATTCCTAAAGAAACCGATTTTATTAAAAACTTATCTTTTATTTTAAAACTAAAACTTATCTTTTATTTTAAAACTAAAACTTATCCTAAAACAACTAATGCATATTATTTATAAATAATTAACCAGTAGAGATTTATTAAGAAATAAACTCTAAATAAATTCTTATAGTTAAGATAATAATATGCATCAGATTTATTGACTCTTAAATACTTTTGACTCTAAGTTCCACGAGTTCCTTTACCTTACGAGTTCCTTTAGACCTTGTTCCTTTACCTTTTACGTTTCCACATACTTACATGAATCCTAGAAAATAAACTCATATTTTCTGCCTTCATGCTCCATGCTGCTCCAACTCAAGAACCGCATGTTGATGCTCCACCTTTGGAACTTCAGTGTGCTAGTTCCTTTAAGAAACTTCGCACTCATAGTTTCCTGCTTAGGAACTTCTTGTTTCAACTCTGAAACGTTATATTGCTGCTCCCACTCAGGAACTGCTCCAGAACTTCATATTCAATGTTCCTCATAGGATGTACCTAGGAACCGCTCTATTTGTGTTCCTTATAGGAACTCTTGTTGGATAACCTTCATGATGTGATATATTCAACCTTTGATGACTTGTTTCATGTTAATGTAATATGCACATCTCAAACACACATGTTAGTTAGATAATCATCATTTGTTTACAATCATCAAAATACTACATGACTCAACAATTTCCCCCTTTTTGATGATGACAAACAAATGATGCTTATCACAAATTAAGCAATAAACAATGTACTTTAATTCCCATAATAAACAAGTCATGCATGTATATAAGGAAATATCAACATAAATAAACACATCATACAAAAACATTCATCATAGAAGGATATAGACTTAACTATATTTGACATAACATCATACATATTCTTCCCCCTTTTGTCATTATCGAAAAGGATCATGTTGCACATATTTATTTTAGGTAAATCATATACACATTATTTTATATGCTACACTTACCACCATCATGGTTAAGCACTTGTTAGTCCCAAAAGCCTCAAGAATCTCAGTTTTCAAACTTAGGATGCATGTGCTACACAAATTTCCAACTCACAATCCAAAGACCCAACTTCAAAAACCATCGAAGGAACTTGACTGATAAGAAAATAAAAGTCAAGCAAAAATCAATTTTGAAAGTCAAGAATGGATAAAGAGATAGGACATTGTAATATCCGGCTCAAAGAAATATGAAAGAAGTTTGTGGAAAATTTTGAGTAAAAGGAACTTGAGATATATTGTGTGCTCTATGGTTTAGACTTATAATAAGAGGTTCTCAACAATAATTATAGTTAATCACTTCACCTTACACTTTTTAAATCTCTTCCAAACCCCACACACATTCACCTTGATATATATCTATCAAGTTCACTTTACTTAACTAATCAGCCATGAGGAACTCATTGAGTGAAGAAAATTGAACGAATTCATCTTTATAGTCAAGTTCTTTCAATCATTCGCTTATGTTCCTCTTCTCAAATCATCAAATCCATGAGTAAGCATTCTCACAACCATATATATGACATATTGAATTCTAGAAAATAATAAAGATTGGATCACCCTTGTTTTCTTTTTTTCTTTTTTTTTTATTTTAATTTTTTTTTTAACAAGGGTGTCATTCAAGATGTTGTACTTTTCCTAGAATGTCACATTTACCTACCACAAAGAAGTAAACATATATATCGATTCCTTCCTTATTCCCCCTGAGTTCTTTACCATTCCTTCATCATTAGGAACTTATATGAGTAGCTCCATCTAATGATATATCTTTCTGAGCATCAATTATTAAAACATATAATACTTGCTTCTCACTTCTTCCTTAACTTCCCCCTCAAAATGTATTTACCATTTATCACTCTTTATGTATCATTGAACCATAAAAAGCCATGAATTTTAATTTAGAGCACACGGGAATTAGGATATTTGAAGTGACAGGATATGAATGGAATGATAAATTAATTAATCAAAGGGTGTTTGAAGAAATGTGGTGTGAACTGTTGATAGTTGGCTAAGAATAGGTTTGTTCCCTCTAAAAGTTAAATGAAATGAAATATATTAAGGAATTTACCATCTTGTTCCAACAAGGTTTCTTTCATTGTATCTTTGGCAACTTAGGACTTTCATGTTTGCCAGCATCCACAATTCTATTATGAGACCTCTAACACTCTTAGGCAAGGAAATATGCATGTACGACACAAAAATTAAGTGTAACATATTTACTCTAGTGTGCATATAATCACTTCAATTTTAGTATATGTAAGAACCCAATTCGACAAAACTTTTGGAAAAGAACATGTTTATGCTCAAGTCATACTTCATTAAGTCTTGTTCCTCTAAACAGTCCATGAATAGGTGAAATTATAAAGAACATATATTCACATAATTTAAAGCAAGACTTTTAAAATTTATGCATTCAGATTAATAAATTTTAACAATGTAATATATTAATGTGAATAGGAACATCATAACTTAAGTCATATTTCACCATGAATATAGAATTACCTCAAGTATGGACTGATTTTGATGATTACTTTTGAATTCCCGAACTGTTAGTTCCATCATTTTGATGTCTTCACATCTGATGGATACTTCATTCCAACTTGACTCATACTCATCGTTCTTCAAAAGTTCCTTGACATGTTTTTGTCATAATATCATTATGCTCCAAGAGAGTAGTAAAGTTCCCTTATCATGCTCGTGTACTCATTTGCGTATAAGGTTGGCAAAAACTCTTGCATAAAATTGTTAGTGTACCAAGCATATTATCCATATTACGATGTACAACTACTAAGTCAATTCCTCTTGAAAACAGAAATTATTGTTAATTTTGAAATCATTTTTCAAGAAGAAACTTGATGTTGTTCCTCGTAGATTGTGAGAAAAAAAATTCTTTTGAACACATTGAAAATCTATTTGGAACGTCCTAAATATCATGTAAGAAACAAAAACAATTAGAATTCTAATGGCTTCTAGACTAGCAACAGGAGCAAAGGTTTCTTCATAGTCAATTTCCTTCTTGTTGATTATAACCTTTTACTACAAGTTTAGCTTTGTTCCTTACAATGGTTCCATACTTATCTAGTTTATTTCTAAACACCCATTTTAAGCCAATTATTTTTTTGTTTAGAAGAAGGAACTAGATGTCATACCTTGTTTCTTTAGAACTCATTTAATTTAGCTTGCATGGCAGTGATCCAATCAGAGTCAGTTAGGGATTTTTCATGATTTCATGGTTCCATCATTGATAGGAACGCATGAAATGCACAAAAATTCCTTAACTGAGATCTAATTTGCATACCTTTGGATATGTCACTTATTATGAGTTTCACTTGATGAGATTTTTGATGTCTCCAAGGTTTTGGTTGAAACTCCTTGTATAAAGTTTCTTTGCCTATGTCTCTGTGAATGAGCCATAGGAATACTTCTTATGTTCCCGTTAGAATCAAGAAACTCGATTGTTGGAACTGTTTGTTCCTACTAATTGTGTAGGAACTCGCTTACACATATTCATTGAGTTAAAATTTTATTTGATGAACCTGAACTTGATCTTCATTTTTAAGCTCTTTTCCATACGTTCATATAGCTGACTATTATTACTTTCTAGAGTGACATATTTCATATTAAGAACTCTAGCTGCACAGAAACTTGTGAGTTCAACATAACAATAATAATCATCTTTGACCTGTTTACTGGGAACAAACAAGTTAGTCTCATAATAAATATGTCAACTCTTCATAACACATTATATATCATTTTGCTATAAGCTCTTTGTGTTTAACAATTAGAGGTGCATTTTAACACTACCTCATCGCTTCTATTTTTAAAGTTCC
The DNA here is from genome assembly GCF_026745355.1 of Beta vulgaris subsp. vulgaris. Classification (NCBI taxonomy): domain Eukaryota; kingdom Viridiplantae; phylum Streptophyta; class Magnoliopsida; order Caryophyllales; family Amaranthaceae; genus Beta; species Beta vulgaris. The sequence goes on from NC_079203.1 coordinate 8,624,767, forward strand.
TTAGATGATTCTTATTGCTATTATTTCCAAAACACTTAAATCAAATGCTTAAGAACATAATACCAGTGTTTTCTCCTTTGAAGATTCATAGGATGTCTTGTTGATCATCTTATGATCATCCTTTGTTGATGATTTAGCAAGTGATATTGATTGTTTTTTCTTACTTGTTCCTTGTTCCTGCATACATCATCAAACTTGTTTGGAACTTGGTTCCATGGTTAGATCTTGAATATAATAATTTATGAACACTTATACTTTTAATCTTCTTAGCAATGATTACACATTATGTGGAATACTTATCTTTGCGATTAAAGAAAAGAATCAGGTGTTCCTTAAATAACTATAGACAAGAATAATCTCCTTCAAAATTCTAATCTAAACACTTAAGATGTCACGCAAATTCATATGAAAAGGTTCCAAGAATTTGTGATGCACACCAAATTTTGAAAGAAGATAAGATCACATACTATCTTCATGGACACAGTATACAAACATTTACTTTAGGAACCAGATATAAGATATACCTATAATCAAGTTCCTTGGTCTAAGTTTGTCAACCATGATGAAGTTAGAATGTTATTATTTTGATAGATATAAGTAGATCATCCTTAATAACGACTAGTCATGTCATGTTGTTAGGAACCAAATTGAGATCCACAAAGTATGTGTTCCCTACTTGATTCCCTTCAAGTATGACATTTCTAGCTTTTATTGATGACGCAATTTAATTGCAAAACAACCAGAGTTAGTGAACTTCAAAAACTGTAAACATAATGTGCTTCATTAACTCAACAATAAAAATATATACAATGAAACAAGAACTTAACTTACCAACATTTGATTATTAAACAGTCTTACCATTTCACGTTGGTTTCTGAAGCTATAGTTCCTTCATCATAAGCATATAGCGAGAGAAATGTTGATTTGTCTATCATCATATGCTTGTAACACTCGTTGTCGAGCTATATCTTACTAGTTATTCCCCTCACTAAATATTGTTTGTTCCTTCATTTTGGGTTGTCATAAACTAAGAAATATAATCCGTAAAGCGAACCCAAAAACAAATACTTTGTGCATTTTAATATTAGTAGGTTAGTCAAAAGAGATAATATAGTTAAAGCATATAATGAAATAAGGTTCCTTAAAAAAAATATAGTCTCATATGAAAAGGAACTTCTGCTTTGTTCAAGTGAACTAAGATTAATTTCAAAAGAATTAGAAACTTGTGCCAAATGTTGGTATGTTTCTATACCATTTAGTAGTTCCACTAATATTAGTTTACCATCGCTTCTTTCAAATCAATAGTCAATGTTTCTTGATTTGAGAAGCTGATTTTATGCATTTAATTTGGTGGAAATAGAATAAGTAGACAATAGGAACAATTTGCTATTATAAGAGAATAAAGGCACTGAGACTTTAATTACTTAACTCACTTAATCACTTAGTTAGAGACACTTAGAACTTCATTAATTAAGATCCTATATAATAGTTATTTAGATTAATCATGAGATTAGATCATAGGATCATGGATTTACACGTTGTTCCTTTCCTTGAGGAACAAGCACATCATGCGCCACTTTTTATACGTTTAATTGAACGTGTTATATCCAATATCTTACTTTCCTAAATTCTAGGAAATTGTTAAGCATAAAAAATTAATGTTAGTTCTTTTTAATAATATCCAAGAAGGTTTTTTCTTTAAATATAAAAGATTTAATATTTTTTTTTATTAAAATCTTTCCATAACCAAAAAAAAAAAAAAAAACCTTTAAAATGATTTAACTTAGTCAAAATCTTTTTCGTTAAAACCTTCCTAAATTATAGCCTTAATTAAGCTGCTATTATCAGTGAAAATTATAGTGTAAAAATTCGAAAAATGGATGTGATAAAAACGCAGCAAATATCTTCTAGAGCAATTGAGAAAGTATATGTGATAAAATTATAGTGTAAAATATCAAATCTTCACCACCAAAATCAAGTCCAAAATGGAAGATCAGTGGCAAACATAACAGTAAGAGGTGAACCATAGAGAATGATCCCAAAGACGTCACAAAAGATCCCAACAAAGTTAGACCGCGAAGTATGACTGTGGAATACTAGGATTGCGATGCATATTAAGGCAGCCAAAAACAACACCTCGACGAGATAATACAGCACCATTGCTTTCCTTTTCTTGTTGTCAGAGTACCTCAAGTATATCAAGTTGTAGCATATGTACATAACCAGCCCAACACTGTTGATGGTTGTAACAAGAATGCTATGTGGATGTACAAATGGCATTGAGTAAAAAACCCACATAATACAGTTGATTATTTCCGCCACAATTTTGTGAAATTGGAATTCCTCCACTGATTTATTCTTCCATATTCTCCATATTGTAGGCGCCGGGGAAAGGAAGAGGAAGAAAGAAGTGACATTCCCAATTATTCCAAGAACGCTACGAATAATATCTGGATTCACCATTTTTACTTTCTTCAAGAATCAAAAGTAGTAACAGAAAATTGACGAAAATTCGGAAAACTACTTAAGAGATAGAAAGAAGAGAGAGAAAGAGAGAAATGAAAGAATCAACAAAAAAAAAGTGAACTCACTCTTTCTTTTCGATCCATCTTCTATTTCCTCTTTGTGAAACCCTTTTTCGTTTTCCTTTGCTTTCCACTCGAACGGCGCCGGTGAAACTGCGAAGACCAACAGCGGACAACGACGCGTAAGAGAATGCTGAAGATTCAATGGTGTACGTGAAGATGGAAGAGGAATGAGGAAGATGAAGAGGGAGGCTGTGAGGAACGAGTATGAGAGAAAATACAAAAGAGGGAGGGTTTAGGGATAGGGAGGGATTCAATGGTTGGATTTTGATCTTTTTCAAATCAATGGTTTTAATTCATAATCCATGACATTCTTTTTTGACCAATGAGAATTGAGAATGTCCAATTACATGGATTGCTAACTTAATCAATGGTTGGATTTTCATCTTTCTAAAATCAATGGCCTAAACTACTAATAAACTAGTATTGTATTTTGATATTATTTTGATTTGAGTATTGTGAATTTCTAATTCTAATATTATTAGTTTAGTAACTTTAAAAATTAGTAATGTTATTATAACTTAATAGAAATTATAAACTTTCAAAATTAAATTAGCATTATTGATTTTTAAGAAATTATTATTCTAAATTTATAATTAGAAATATGTGAACATGTTACATGCTGTGATTAGGGATTAATTTAATACTAACATGTAAGACGTAACACAATAACAGTTAACCTACTACTATTACTTGTATAGGTCTTACATTAATACTTAAGTTATTGGTTATAAACTTATATTAATCTATTATATGGTTATTTCTTCTATTAAGGTAGATTTCTTATAACCTTACTTATACAATTATTTATTATTACTCAGCTATAATTTGATTGTATTCAGTTAAGTGAACTTATATACGTTATAACAAGCCTTAATCAGTACAAGACCTTAGCTTATAGTATACTACATATACAAATTTTCGCTTTTCATTCAGTATCTTACTAATAAGCAATAAGGTTTACTACGACATTGTAACAATAATTAACTACTTGTTTCAATTCAATTAGATGATTTGGGTTTCGAAATTAACTTAACTTAAAGACGATTACCTTAGATAGAGTATTGTTATCTTCTATTAAGTTAATTAATTAACTTACATTGATACATTTGTTGATATTATCCAATATCCATTATCTTAAACGAACTTACGCCATCTTGAATTAGCTAATCGACTTGCATCGATACATCGATCTAATCCAATATTAACTTGTTTCAATTCAAATTAGATGTTTTGAGTTTCGATATGAATTTAACTTAGAAACGATTAACTTAAATGAAGCATTGTTATATTGAGCCAATCTATTGAGTTATACTATTCTACATCTGTTGCAACTGAATTAGATGCTTTCGGTTCCGAAATGAATTCAACTTAAAGATGATTAATTTAAGTAGAATACTATTATTATTTTGAAATAAACTTAGGGTACTGTTTAAATAGATGTTTTGAGTTTCATTATGAATTTAACGTATAGAAGATTAACTTAAATGGAGTACTGTTATATTAACCAATCTACTGAGTTACATCATTCTACATTTGTTGTAACTGAATTAGATGCTTTCGGTTCCAAAATGAACTCAACTTAAAGATAATTAACTTAAGTAGAGTACTGTTATTATCTTGAATTAGTTTATCGACTTACATTGATACACTCATTCCAATAACAACATGTTTCAATTTAAGTGAACGTTTTGAGTTTCAATTACTTTATCGACTTACGATGATACATTCATCTAATCTAATATCAATTGTAATTTCTTTTAGTTTGGCGTGAGTTTCAAATTGAATATAACTTGTTAACGATTAACTTAAATGGAGTATTGTTATCTTGATTTCACTTATCGATTCACATAGATACCTTGAGCTAATCCATAATCAACTTATTTTACGTCGATTATAGGCTTTCAATTTTCAAATGCATAGAGCTTAATGACTAATATAGATATATTAATCCATTGAACTAATACACTAAGAGTAAGACATTAATATAATCAACTTTTTTTAACGTATAACTTGTCTTTTGAGAAAGTTTATAATAATTTATATTGATATGAGACGTCCTTTTTAAACCAAATATGATATGATTTGCATACAACTAAAAGTTTGAATACCGACTTACATAAATTTGTCTTATTCCAAATCATATATATTAGTAATAAAGTACACTTTTACCGATGTCACTTTCATTCACGTTTTTATGAAGTACAACTGTTTTTTTGAGGCAATTGTGGAAGTGTCGACAACACTTATTTGTTGCATTAATTTTTAACCGGACCCGAAAAAACACTTGGCCAAAATCGACATGAAGCCCAATTTTTCCCGAACAAACACAAGAGTGTGATTAACTTCTACCAGAACCGATTTAATTTCAAAATATATCATTTTTTGTTCTAATATAAACTAATATATGAAAAACTCTAAACTTCTAATCTTCTATATACTTTCGTAGAAACAAAATTTACCGCTGTACTTTCTCAATTCTCAATCTAACTCTCACTTTTCGATCGTAGTTTTGCAAAAAATCTATATAGAAATGATATTTTGTGATGTATATTGAAGGTTTATTATATTTCGTAAAAAAATTACACTATACTCATTAAGGACCTTAGACCCTACCATACCCTATCAAACCCTATGGGTACGGGTAATGATGATTGCATAAATTTTGAATGAGTTATCTAAATATATATCTTTAGTAATGATTGCATAAAGTTTATTAGAAACAATATATCGAACATATCTGGGTCAAAAACTATGGATACGTTCTCTTTGCCTGATCTAATCTGATAAGAGCTGAAATTATTAGAGGCCTTTAATAATATTTGACCGTCATTTAAATAAATTTATAAAAAAAACAAGCGGGAGTTTTTTCTTTTGGTGAAAACAAGCGGGAGTTTAAGCGTTGTTTTTTTTTTTGGTGAAAAGAGTTTAAGCGCTTTATTTTCACTAACTTTCTAGAACTCCTTTCTTTCCCTCATCATCCACTCTCAGCTCATCCGGTTCCCCTCTCTCTCCTCTCTGTTCCTCGTCTCTCTCAATCTCTATCTCAACTCACCTCCTTTTTTCTCTGTCATCTCCAAGCAGCGACGAACGTCGTTCCTCCTGTAAGTTTTTTAATTTTGTAATTTCGTTCGAATTGTTTTTTGTTTATTTTATGGGGATTTTATTGGTTTGAATTCTCGATTTTTCAGGCTTTTCGTTTGAATTTCTGTTTGTTTGTTGTACAAATTTATTCGATTTATAGGTTTTCGTTTTGCTTCGATTTTACAGGGGTTTGGGGCTTTTCGTTTGAATTTAGGGTTTAATATTCCAGATTTGGGGAATTCGAATTTTTTTAGAAGTTTGGGGAAATCTATTGAATTTATTTGGATTTTTTTAGATTTTGTTCAATGATTCGAGTTTCTTGAGCTCAAATTTTGTTTTGGGTTCTGAATTTCTTTCGAAAATTTGCTGTAGTTACAGCAGCTTTTATTTTATTTGAACTGAAATATCGATGCTAATTGTTAAGTTTTTCTTTTTTCCAAGGACAATATGTGGGGAAGTCCAGAATGGGACAACAATATGGTGGAAAATCTAAAAAATTTCGATTTGAATAGCCGTGAAGTTAAGCAGCAGTTTGGTGAGTTTCATGATGTAGAGTGTTGATGCAAAATTTGTCTTTAGCAATTTTTGCCTTGCCAATTTTTCTGAATGAGGTGGGTTGTTTCCTCATTAGCATTTCTTCTATATATTACTTCTTCATATTGGAGTACTATGCTAATAAAGCCAACAAATTATTCAATTTAGGGCAGAAGATTTGCACGCTTTCAGAAAAATTTCCAAGATTAACACTTTATCATAGACACATGTAGTAGCTGATTGCACCTTTTGTAGTGATTGTATTCAATTGGTTATAATCTATAACTTTTGAAATCATATGATTTGTAAAGAAGACATGATTTATCTTCTTTCTTGGTCTTTGTTTATCTATGGACTAATTACTGGGTTATGTGGCAGATCAAATCAAAGAGAATCATGCTTTTATCATTGAACTTTGAGGAGTCTCTATTAGTGGGTAAATTTTCTAACCTTATCCCTTATACATTCTTCTTGGTTTTAGTACTTTTTTGCAGCCATGGATGTGTCATCTGACCTTACTGAGCTGGGGAAGACTCCAGTAGCAGTGGTTTGTGCTGGTGCTAAATCAATTCTTGACATACCTAGAACCCTCGAATATTTGGTACTATAAACCTATGAAAGATCCAAAATTCTATCTTGCCTTCATAACTTATATTAGTTCAAGGTCTTCATTTTATCCCATTTGTTTGGCACATGAAACTTAGGAGGTGTGCAATTACTGGTGGCCTACTATCGCCGTGAAGTCTGCGTTTTTCTTGTTGTTGCTCAATTTTTAGTTAGCTTAGAAATTAGATCATTGTGATTGCCTGATTGGTGAGGCATTAGATCTGTGTATTAAAATGTCGTTTGATTGATCGAGTTTTTTTTTTTATTTTCTGGTAAAATTCTGTATCAATTTAAATCCTGTTTAGCAATAATTACTATCTTATTTTAGAATCGGAATCAAAGTTATGGATTTGACAATTTCGGAAGGAAGTTGCATTTTTATCTTGATGATAGTAATATGTGTGAACTGTAAGGAAAAAAAAAATATTTGTATTGTTTGAATTAGAATATAGATGCTATTAATATTGTATTTGAATTCCATAAGTAGTTTTCTTATTCTTTGTTTTTATTAAAGGGTTTGGTTAGTTTCATATTTGGATTCCATAAGTTATTCTAATTTAGTTATTCTAATTGCTTAGTTAACCGGTCCCGTCTTCACATGCAGTTCTTGATCACAATTGATAATCAATGTATAATGTTTTGCATTTTAATACGTTATTTTTCTTAATACAATGATTTCTTGATCTTTTTATTTCCTTTGATGTTTTGATTATCTTACAGTTAAGATATGTTGTCTTTCACAATACTCCATCTCGTGACTTTCTCCACCTTGACAATTTATAACAAAGGGGCCACGTACAATATGTTATCTGATTTGTCATACTAGAGTAGAGTGTGCCATTTTCACTAATCTAAACTGATCATTAACTAATATGAATTTGTTAGCCCTAAAGTAGACATATCCGACTTGAATTAGGGGCTAATCGAGTTTAGATGCTCACAAGTAGCTTATGTTCGACTCAGTTAAATTATTCAAAGTTCAGCTCAAGTTCACTTGACTTAAATGCAAAAGGAGTGGAGTCAAGCAAGACCCAACTCAACTTGATTAACTCATGAGGAGCTCGATAATTATCTTATTAATTTTTTAGTTATGATTTTTTAAAAAGTAGTTACAATTGAGATATTTTTTCTATACCTTTTTTATAAAAGAAACATACACTAACTAGTCATAAATGCTGAAAACCTAAACCAAATATTATATTGCTTTTGATCCAAATAACCAAAATAAATACGCAAGGGGTGGATCCTCATAAAGAAAATGAAAACATGTCAGGTTTGAGGACTGACCCTCATAGGTCGAACCAGGTTCAAGTCAGGTCAGAATCAGGTTGATCCAGCAGTCAGATCTGTTTCTGACACCACTACGGTCAGGTCTGGGTAATCCCAGGTTAGGTTCGATCAGGTCTAGAGATTGACCCTCACAGGTCGAACCAGGTTCAAATCAGGTCAATATCAGGTTGACCCAGCGGTCAGAAGATTCACACCACTAACGACAATTCAAGTGACACTAAAAAATATCTTTAGATGCAACAATAATCTATGTGATGCTAAAAAAAATGGCTATCGAGACAACTAAATTCATGTGACGTTAAATACATGGCTTGATAGACAACTAACTACAATTGATGCTGAAAAAATGGCTTTAGAGACAACTAAAGTCATGTGACGCTAAATACATGGCTTTAGAGACAACTAACTACAGTTGATGCTGAAAAAAATGGCTTTAGAGACAACTAACTACAATTGATGCTGAAAAAATGGCTTTAGAGACAACTAAATTCATGTGACACTAAATACATGGCTTTAGAGACAACTAACTACAGTTGATGCTGAAAAAAATGGCTTTAGAGACAACTAAAGTCATGTTACACTAAATACATGGCTTTAGAGACAACTAACTACAGTTGATGCTAAAAAAAAATGGCTTTAGAGACAATTAAATTCATGTGATGCTAAAAATATGGATTTAGAGACAACCAATATTCATGTGATGCTAAAAACATGGTTTTAGAGGCAACCAACATTCATCTGATGCTAAAATGTATCTTTAGAGGCACCAGAATATACTTAACACTAAAAACCATATAATTAGAGGCAACCATGTTTATGTGATGGTAAAAGGGGGTTTTAGAGGCAAGTCGGCCAAATGATGTGCCTCTATAGCCAATTTTTTTTGTAGTGACTACTTTGTACTTGGACTTGTAAAGCTGACTAATTGATATCAAGTTGTTTATAACTTAAAGATGAAGTTGACATCCTTCAACTTCAATAAAATACAACTTGTGAGTTTTGCACTGAAAACAACCCATCTTCATCTTTCACCCTCGGGATTTGATTTGGCTTCATTTGAGGAAAGAGAGATTTCCCTAACTTCGCAAAAACAAACTCATGCCTCGTTCTGATGGGCCATTTAGAGTGCTTGAGAGGGAGAATTATAGTGCCTACAAAATTGAGCTTCCTCATGAGATGATGGGTGTTGAAAGTCCTGGTGTTTGAATGATTTATTAATTTGAAGTTAAGAGTGGAACTTCAGGTTGCCTCTAGATGATGTCTTATCCCCGTCCTTGCCCAAGACTGCCAACTAAAATTTCTGAAATACTTTTTTATGGTAAAGAAAGAATCGAGCAACTTTGAATACCCAAGATTCATGAACTTGCTGGGGTATATAACTTGCAACTTAAAGCATTATAAACAAACTTGAAAACAAAATTCATTGCAGCATCACTTTCTTTATCCTCATATGTTCTCTTTAATTTTGTCTTTGGGTTATGACATCACTGATAATGACCTACCTCTTCACAATCCCAACAGTTACACTAGTGGAAATTACATCTGATGCGATCAAAATCGGGATTACTGATGCGGTTTTGATCCGCATCAAGTGGGCTCGCAGCAGTTATGAGAGACAAACTGATCCGGTCCAAAATCGGATCAATTTCTTACTAACTGATGCGATTTTGCAAGACCACATCAGTTTTCGGGGTCATGGAATTTAAAAGAAACAACATGCTTTGCACTGTAGGTCTGCAGACTGCAGCAAAGGACCGATTGACGAACAAAAGATAAAACCCAAACAATCATACAAGTCTAATTAACAAAAATTTGAAAAACTTCAGATCTAATAACAAATATTATACAAACTAAAAATGAATTCAATTATACAAACTAAAAAAATTTAGATCTAATAACAAACATTATACAAATAACAATGGTGGTGGTTGTTCAAAAAGTACAGAGGAATTTCGACAGATCTAACAAAATTAATGGATATGTGTAATTCAAAAAATTATGCAACGGATCATATCTGATAGTAATAAAAGAAATTACAAAAATGAAACACGAGGCTTTGTAACTAAAGATCGAAAACCAAAACCTAGCTTGACGGGAGTTTCGACCTTCACCGGAAGTTTCGACCTACCTTGGCGAGAATTTCGACCTTTACCGGAGCTTCGACCTTCACATGAGCTTTGAGTGTTCGTGAACAGGAATGCGAAAACACGGCTGTTGTTGATGTTGTTGTTGATACTGATTTTGGTGTTAATGGTAATTCTGCTGCGGCGCGCTTCTCTGCACATACTGTGGCTGGTCGTGGTGCTGATTATGGTGGTACTCCACTTTCCTTACTATGTCTTTCTCTCTCCTCAATACCAAAAACCCTAGCAAATCTTCAGTAATTTCTGATCATCGAATCACATTTTGTTGATTCTCGAAGATGTCAGAAATTATGGAGTTGAAGTTGGAGAAGCAAAAATGGTGGAAACAAGAAGGACGAGTGAGAGAACCAGAGGAAAAAGGATTTCGTACAACGAGAAGATAATGGCGAGTTACGATGACGTTAGTCCGGTGAAATGCGGAAAGCTCATCGGAGTAATGAAGTTGAAATGATGAGGGGTTTACCAGTTTAGGGTTTGGAAGAGGGAGGGAGTGATGAGAGAGAAGAGATGAGGGGGCGTTTAGGGTTTGGAAGAGGAGGGGAGGGTGATGCGAGAGAAGAGATGAGGGGGTGTTTAGGGTTTGGGAGTCAGGGGAGGAGGGCCGTCCCTTTTGGGCTGTTCTTTTGCGGCATTCCTTTTGGGCCATTCTAAGGGAGCAAGCAGCGAGAAATGAACAAAAAATCTGATGCGGTCCACCAGACCATATCAGATTTTAAAAAAACCGCATCAATTTTTTTAATTTGATGCGGTCCACAAGAGGACCTCATCAGATTATCCTTCCAGCTTTCTCTCCCAATTTTAATGTTTATTTTTGAATGCGGTTTTGCATAAATCGAATCTGTTACTAAATGACATATAAGGTTTTCTCGACTAGTATTAGCCTCTCTATTGTTATAACAGATGTGAGAAAGAACAAATATATAATAAATGCGGAAAATAAATAAGGACAAATAGTTTTACGTGGTTCACCAACGATGTGTTCGCTACGTCCAAGGGTATAAAGAGAATAGTTTTATTTCTCTTGGAAAAATTTCAGATTACAGATGTGATTAATGACTTAATCAGCGAAAAAAAGAATTAGGTTCAAAACCTATTTATAACCCGACTCAAAAAACTCTTCTCCGCATGAAAATCATGCTTGCTCGGTCGAGGGCACAAGCAAAAACAGCTCAAAGCTTACGAACATCTCGCTCGGCCACCCGGGCTAAGCTGCCCAGCCAGACGAACCTACCTGGCTGACCGGGCGAGCTCCCGAAGCCTCCGTTTTCGTCGTTCTTTCACTAGATTCAAGGCACTCGGTCTTACAAATCTCCACCTTGACTTGAGTCTTCTCACAACGAACCAGAAACAGATGAACAGATAACCAGATGCATTGATCACAATGCCCAGATTCTCTGTGCAACCAGATTTGTCTCGAAAAATAACCAGAACCAGATTGTACATGGAGGACACCAGATTATCCCTAAGGGAAATTTTCAACTTCGAATAGCTTGTAAGTCCAAGCAACCTTGGAACTTACAGGTGGAACCAGATTCAAACAGATGACTTGCTTATACTTTTTCCTAGCACGAGCAACACCTTTCTTGGAAGGCTCAGATATATTGACGCCTTCGACATATAGTGCAAAACCTACCATTTATTCACAACCTCCTCTTTGGGGATAGTTTCCAAAGATTACATGCCGACAAAGAGCCAAATTTGGATGACCCGGTTTTAACGACGAAGAACACGAAATTTTAGATTCAGATTGTGAGTGTTGACGAACTTCTCCCTGACGTAAAACACCACTCCTATCTAGGGTGTCTCTGTGCTCCACATGTTTCTCAACACTACCACAAACAGCCAACATGACAACCCCAGATTCAGATAACGTAGACCCTTGCAACACATACAAGGTCACCCGTTTAACACCTTTCAGAATTATCTTTGGACCCCTGTAGACATACAACACTCCACCTCCACCTTCAAAATTGAACCATTTGCTGTCAAGAAGACTAAGTGAAATCAGATTCTTCGTAACCTGTCGAACGTGCCTAACATTGTTCAAAATACAGACTTTGTCATCACACGTCCTAATTTTGATGGACCCTATACCAACTATCTTGCAGACTTCACGCTTGGTGATAGTAACACTTCCATCAGCCTATTTGTAGTTTATAAACCACTCCATGCGCGAACGCATATGACAAGATCCCCTCAAATCAAGAATCCACCAATTTGAAAGATGCATATGTTCATCAACAACTAGGATAAGATCATCCTTAGAATTCGAATTTTCTGCTGCAACAGTAGCAGAACCAAACCCATATTTTTTTCACGGATGCTCCTTTTTAGGACATTCCATTTTTCAAATTCCTCTTCACCTTACAGTAATTACAAATATCATTAGGTTTAGAACTCCGCTTGGAATATTCGGATTTCCTGAAATTCCTTTTCCCAGAATTCCCATGTCCCTTACTCCTACTACTGGCCACTAACCGACATGCTTAATTATTTGTACCTATACTACCAGATGACTTATGGCGCAATTTCCTATTATGCAAAGATGATCTAACTTCCTCTAGGAACACATAATCTTTACCAACAATAAAAGATTGTACAAAACTCTCATATAACAATGGTAAAGACACAAGCAGAATTAAAGCAACATTCTCATCCTCCACCTTAACATCAACATTATGCAATTCTAACAAAATCGTTTGATCTAGGTGATCTCTAAGAGGTGTACCTTCATTCATGCGTAAACTAAACAGATGTTGCTTCAAAAGCGACTTGTTGGTTAGAGTTTTTGTCATATACAAACTCTCCAACTTCAACCATAAACTATATGTGGTTTCCTCCTTCGCGACTTCAGTGATGATGTCATCAGCAAGACACAAGGTGATCGTTGAATGTGCCTTCTCCTCCAGAACGGCCATCATTGCGGTTATTGAAACCGATGACTTCTTTGCCAACGGTGCCCACAACCCTTGTTGAAAATAAAGCATGCATCTTGATTTGCCACTCACTAAAACTGTTTCTCCTAATGAATTTATCTATTTTGACATTCATCCCAGACATCTTTCTCACTCAGATCGAAAACCAAAAGTTCTTGATACCAGCTTATTATAACAGATGTGAGAAAGAACAAATAATGAATGACATTGCTCTTATACCACTTGTAAAGAACAAAAAAAGCGATACATATTGTTTCATTAAAGTATACTATGCAAAACTACGCAAAACTCAATGATAGAGCTAAAAAATAATAAGCAATAATGGCACAAGAAGAATCTACATCGAAACCCATGAATCAGGTTAAAATATAACAAACTACAATAGGATTTTAAATTAAAGCTGTAAGAAATGAATTATATGATGATACAAGTGAATTCACTCTTTTAGTGTTTGTAACTTCCTTAATAGAAGATTTTTTGTTCTCCGTTGAGTAAACAACATGTTTACTGTAGGATTGTAATATTACACTTCATCGAAAGGCATGATCACACATATGTTGAGGTGTTTGGAGGGATCCTTGTTTGGTTGTGCTATGTTACAAAAGCTCAAAGCTGGACACTAAATGTCTTGAAGCTATTGCTATTCTCTATGACATGAAAATTGCTTCCGGGTTTGGCTTCAGGAACGCGCTTGTGGAAAATGATAGCTTGAACGTGGTGCATGCAATCAACTGTCGAGAAGAAGGCCTTAGTACATTTTATTTACTTAATGATGACATTCTAGATCTTGTTACTAATTTAAATTTTATTTCTTGGCTTTTTGTTTGTAGGAACGAAAACAAGGTGGCTCATGCTCTAGCTCATCTTCCGCCTTGAGACTTAGGTAGTAGAGTCTAGAGCTCTGACTTTCCACATTCTATTATTTCTTTGTTTGTTGCTGATTTGCAGGTGAATGATGCTCTCTCCATCCCAGAATACTCTTTATACTTTACTTTTTTATCTGTCCCAGAATACTCTTTATATATTTCTATTTTGGGATATGACCTACTATTATTTTAGTCATTTTACCTTTTAACTAGTGACCCACACTCTCTCTCCTCCAAATAAAATAATACCACTCTTGTGACCTACCAACTCTAACCATGACCCACATTCTCTCTCCTTGAAATAAAATTATACTACTTTTACTAACTACTAAGTCCTAAGGATGTTGCTTAGTGGTGCTAACTCTATATTACTCAGCATTTGTCTATTTTAGTGGTTGAGGCGTGGGGATTAAGAGAAGGAATTCAGGGAGCGCTGTTATTGGAGGTTAAAAACATCATTATAGAAGGTGATAATTTATCGGTTATTCAAGCTATTGAAAGGGTTTGGAAAATTCCTTGGTCCATTCATACCCTTATTAGTGATGCTGAGACGGATCTTCAAAATTTTGACTCCTATTCGATCCATCATGTGTATCGTGAAGCCAATTATGTTGTTGACTAGATGGCACATCGTGGTCACACTGCTTCTAATCTGTGTTACTATTTTGAATCTCCTGATTTCTCACTTTTCCAGATCATTCATAAGGATGCTTTAGGGTGGCTTGTCTCTTGGGTCCTTCCCTAGTTTACTTTCTGGCCAAAAAAAAAAAAAAAACTAACTACTAACTCCTATCACATCTAGTTTTCAATAAAATAACAATTGATAACCAAACAATAACTTATCATCTAAAACTACGTACCTTGATAAGCATCAAGAGTATTCTCGAACGGAGGGAGTAATGTTTAACTGCTTCTTGAAAGCCCCTTTCAAAAAAAAAATTTATGCTTGCTCCTCAACATGGTGCATCCTACCCCCGCGACAGGGCGTGAGAAGAAACGAAGCAATCCCCACCAATAGTGCCATTGTATGGGTGATCTCCTTTTTGCTTCTTGATTTTAATTTATCGGTTCCAACTAGAGATGGCAATGGGTCCTAGACCGACCCATGCCCGCTAGGACCCGACCCATTTATAAGGTTCTAGGTCCAGAAATTTTAGACGCAATGGGTCTGGGTCGGGTATGGGTCCCGAATAGAATGGGTCGGGTCTAGGTCCGGGTCCACATATGCTAGACCCAGACCCGCCTTGCAGACCCATTTATTAGAAATTTTTTTTACCTAAACTCTAAGGTTTTATGAGTTATGATTTTGTGAACTCGTTAGTGTTGTAACTTCATCTAAGACTTGTAACTTTGTAAGTTGTATCATTTTAATATTTTATGAGTTAATTCTTACAATTTTGTTTAGAGAATGCTTTAAATAATTACATATATTCAAAAATGTGATGAAAACTTAAAACTAAGAAGGACCCATTTAGTACCCAGTTAGGACCCATAGAGCCGCTAGACACAGCGGATCTGGGTCTGGTCTGAAAAATCTAAACCCAACGGATCTGAGACGAGTCTGGATTTGTGAAAAATAAACGGATTTGGGTCCAGATGGACCCTCCCCAGATCTGCCACATTACCATCCCTAGTTCCAACAACAAACTATATCACTACTATAAAAGGAGTGTTATCGCGACGCTTATTGCTTGACGCCACATTATAGGCGTTGGGTGGGGTAAAAAGTTTGCGTCTCACCTCAGCGTCTAAAAGCGTGGACAAACAACGCATTTTCGCGTCCAAAAATAACGTGTGCAGCACGTGGACTTCGTTTTTCATTAAAACCGCACATCATCACTTCTAATAACTCCCACGTCTAACACCAAACCCTATCGTCTCCCAATTCACTCAATTCACTCATCACTGGCGATCGTCTCCCAATTCACTCAATTCACTCACTGGCGTGTGAATTCATCAACGCTGATTCTTCTCAATTCACTCACCGGCATGTGAATTCATCAGGTAATTTTGTCGTCTCTCTCTGTAATCTTTGTCCTTTATTTTCTACATCTTCGACTTTCCATTGAATTCTTGATCTCTTACCTCTCATCAGTCTTGAACCAACTGCAAGCTGCGCGAAAACGATAATTGCAACCGAAATCTGTGAGATTTCAATATCGTCTTCAGTAGGCCAAGGATTGTCGCGAATCGTCTTCAGTAGGCTAAGGATTGTTGCGAATCAACCGAAATCTAGGTTTGTTGTGAATCATCGTATTTTTTTCTTGAATTGTAAGATTTCAATCTAAAATTTAGGAAATCGTCTTTGAATTCTTTGTCCTCAACCTTCATATCAATTAGGGCTGGCGGAATTGAACACTTTGTTTAAGGAAATTCAAGAATTTTTAAATAATTAAGGGTATGCTTCTTATCATGAATATTACGTGATAAATTGGCAATGTTTTCAATTTTTTGGCTACATTAATTATCAATTCAGTTCAATAGATAAAATTTCATCTGGATTATATTGCAAATTATCGTATTTTTTTCTGCATTAGGTATGTATGTCGTCTGTAATTTGTTGCAAAATGTTGTTTTTTTATGAATTTTGTAAATATCAATCTGATTTTTCGAATTACAATTGAATTCTTTGTCTTCAATCTCCCATCAATCTTGACTTCATAATTCATAATTCATAAACTTTTACTAGATGTTTTACAAGTGATGGTAAGGAGAATTATAGTAGTGGTTTATGCCTTTGGAAACAGATTTATGGAGGCATAGATTGTAATTTGAGTCTGTGGAGAGGGGAGGGGATGTGGTGCTGATTGGTTATCGAATTTCAGAAGAATCAGGGTGATTTATAGGATTGAGCTAAAAAATACAATATACTAGCAATGATTATATCGACAGATAATTAGTGTCCAGTATCCCAGCTGTCTTGGCCAACTTAGCCTGACATTCTTTTGTTTTGTATGTAATTGATGTTGTTTGACAGCTTTATGGATAATTTGGGAACTTAATAGGTTATTTTGCCAACTATAATCTTGACTCCAATATAGAATAGAGATAAGACATCTAGTAAAAGTTAGGAGTATTTTTTTTATCATTTTGTTTCTTAGTTGATATGGATTTATGTAAATTGATGATTACGCCTTTTGAATTCTTTTCAAGGTTTCCTCTTCTCTTTATTTATTTTTGCCCCAACAATTTGTCGTTTTAAAAGATAGTGCTAGTATTTTTGTGCATTGTTATAATGGAAAATCAGATTGGGTCATATAAGAACTTGTCCTGAACAGCAAGCTGACAACAAACTCTTGTTTTTTTAAAATAATCTTTTGCTTCTAGTGTACTACAAGTGATGATACAAACTAGTTTGAGCAAAAAGCATAGTTCAGCGTGATACTTGGATAATTAAGAATAAATTCTAGCTAATAGAAAGTTTAGCCTATCATATAAGTGCCATTAGATAATGTACACTCTATAACTACTACACTTAACATGTCTTTGATGAATTTGTTTTAGAAGTTAACTACTAAGAGTACTAATAACTATGGTTTCAAGCTAACTTTGTTGCTTAGAATAAACTTTTACCAGACTAAGCAATAAAATTATCTCATCATCACATGAATTTGTAGATCCAATAATTTAAATAAGGTTAATCACTCTCCTCACATTTTTATACCAACCAAGCCAATCATGTTATATATACTTTCTGTTTACTTGCCAACTTCATTTTACCTTTTCGTACGCTATAAAATATCTTTCTGGGAGGTAATTGCATCATTAATCTTAGACTTACTCCTGGGTTTTCCTTTGTTTGTTGAACCTTTGGAATTTCTCTTTCCCACAGTTTCAGTAGGAGGAAGCACCTGAGATGAATTACCAGACTCAAGTGATTCAATCCCAACGACCATCCTAGAATAAGTACTGATATCAGCACCATTGTCCAGACTTGGGGGCCTGTTGAAACCTTCATGAGCAACTAGCAACAACTCCGCTGAAAGTAGCTCACTGCCAGAGGGGGTTTCTTGGAGTATTTTTAATTTCAGCATTTATATTATCTATAGAACAAAATTTATCACTTAACTTCGGCAATTGACCATCCTTCTTAGACAGCGTAGTTCTATCAGCACTATGTTGACAATCTTGAACAAGATTGCTGGCTTGGCAGAGTTTGTCTTTCTTATTTCTGTTCTTGCTCTTTTTTAAAGAAACTGGAATAGCGTGATTCTTGGGACAAACATTACCACAATAAGCCTTGTTCACAAAATCATGCTCTTCATATTCCAGTTGAGAAGAATCTTCATGATTATTCTCTAGATTTGCTCCTGCAAACTCTACATTTGATGTAGAATTGCTGCATTGCACCAAACTAAGCATTTCTGTGGGAACGGAACCATCCGTTATATTCCCTCCAGAGCTCTCCATAAACGAACAAAAGCTCAGTTGCTTATCAACCACTACAGGAGGCAAATCAGAAACCTTACCCGGTCCTTCCTTTTTACCAAATGTGACCTTGAGAAGAATTGGACGAGAAGGAACCTATTGTCTTGCCTCTGAGAACTGTGAGCTTATTGCAACCCCCTTAGGCATATTTTTCTTCCTTCTCTTTTAGCCTGCCTTCTTTTTCCTTGATCTATGACCCATTATTGAGTATATATGTAAAACCAAGGAGCGTAGATACAGAACCTGAAGTAACTTCAGCGAAACATGAGTAAAGTTGGCTAATAATTGATGTGCGGTAGTTTTGATGGTGATAACAATTCTGCAGTAGATTGTTTACTGAATTGTGCATAGAGAAAATTGCACATTTTTTACGAAAATTTAGAGAGAATAAAGGGACCACCAGAAGTATGAGCCCCACCACATATTTTAATGTCGGATGAAGCTAGATTTGTTTTTTTTTAAAATATTAAGTCTGCAAAAGTAGCATGTAGTAAGTTATATGACATTTCCATTACAGGGAAGTGTAGCAAGTATTTTGAAAGTGAAAAGTTCTTCCCCTTGATTATTGATTGTCATATATCATTTCTCTTCAATGAAAACAGCAGAGAGTAGACAATGAAGTTTATTTTGGCTTGCTCTGTGATCACCCCAGTCATAGATGTATGAACAGCAGAAGTATTGTTCATATAGAAAAACTCCTCTTATTGAACTAAATCTATCCAGCATATAACACATGATAGTTCTACTGATGCATGAAGTCTGGTAGAATGGTCAACAAGATGTATGTATTCAAGTTGTTCCATTAAAATTCTGAACAATTACCAGGCTCATTAGGTCCTTTCCTTGGCAGTCAGTGTAAAGTTGTAACTAGACAGGATCATTACCTATTTCTTGGGATATATTACATCATGTGCTAATTATAATTTTGGTCTTATTTTTCATCTTTTGAAGGTACTCGAAAATAATAAAGGTCCAACAGATCAAGAACATGAGGACACTACTTCAGGCTTCAAATTGACTACCATCATTTGTTTTGCTAGATTTTAGTATTAGTTAGCTTTGTAAGGCTACAACTACATTTTTAGTGTGTTGTAATTTTGTGGTATTTTTAAAAACATATTAGCTATGAAGTATTAGGATTTGATGAACGTGTGTAGCGATTTTAATTGTACGAACTATGTTTATGATAATATATACATTGTTCGAAGTATTTTTATGAAATCTTCAAGTTCCATTGTTGACTTTATATTCTAAATTACTATATATATTATATTATTTACTTTACTCTTGCATTGTTGTTTATACTGAAAAAGGGGATTGAGAAGGGTGTTTTTAGTTTGTTATTTAACGACGCCAAAAAGCGTCCAGATTTAGAGGCAACAGGGTGCTGCAAGTCATCACGAACGGAGACGCTTTTACGCGACGAGACAATTGGGGACTATGTTAAGCGTCGAGAATGGCGACGCTTTTACGTGTCGCGAATTACCTACTCAATTGACACGACGCTTTTAGACAGCGTCGCAAGCAAATTTAGCGACGCTTTTTGGTGTCGCTAAATGGGTTAAAAAGCGTCGCCATAACACTCCTTTTGTAGTAACCATGTGATTGTTCTTTATGCTTAACCATGCAATTTTTGGAATTAACCCAATAAGAAAAAGTACATTAGAATATGCATGTGCGAAGTGATGGAAACATTATGAATAGCAAAGTATATCAAAATCTAAACAAAGTAAAACACAATTGTTCATAAATTAAGAGATAGCCATATACATATATTTTGTTTTTCTTCATATACACAGGTTAAATGGTTCATATACACAGGTTAAATGGTTAGCAAATAGACTATTAAAAGTTAAAACCAATCAAAGATATGATTATATACTAAATTCAATACATAAATTGTTATAAACTTATAATGAAAGCAACAAAGCAACATAGATATAGAGAACAATCACAACACATCTTTTTCGTGGTTTATTTACTACTAATGTGTTAGCTACGTCCACATGTAGATGAGAAACCATTTTTATTATCTTCGGAGAAAGAGAGTACATAATACAAAATATTGAAGACAAAAATTAATTCTAAAATTTATATATATTATCCTTCTAATTAACCTAATGAAGTAGGTCAAAATAGAGCTCAACATACAAAATAAAACTGGAAACCCTATAAACTAGGTTATTCAAAGCATTGGACTACATATTGAAACCATTACTAATATAAACTTTTACCTTCGTGTTCAATCTGAGACTTATCTATTCCCTTCAGAAAAAAAAGTGAGACATTACATTATATTTTACTTCGCAACCCCCCCTCCCTCCCTCTAAAAAAAGGTTTCTCAAGTATGGCATTTGTTTTTTTAGAATGGACAGTTGGGTATTTCTGAAGAAAGCTGCACTAGGAGAGGAAATTTTGGTCCCTAGGAAATGGTCACTATTTGAACCACAAAAAGTCAAATGAAATTCACAAGTATACTGTAACCTAGTCAGCTTCATGAAAGATTGCAAAATAGATTGGTCATTGGATTGGGAGATTGGAATGGCATGTTCAAAATCTTCAAATTTCAGAGCACCACAACTTATAACATTCATGATTCATTCATTTGATAATAGTAGTACTTATTACCCCACTATGACATAATAATTTCATCTAACAAATGGCCTGTGCCCTGTAGGTGCCTTATAGCTTTTGTGGTGATATCACTCCAACAGTCCAACTGAGTAATCACTAACCATAACATTAGATTTTGTAATATCCCCTCATTTAAATTTACATCTTTTTTGTTTATGCGAGCTTTGAATTATTTAAGTACGAAAATTTTGAAATTTGTATCGAATATAACATACTATTTGCATATACTAGTGACGTGTTTAATAATTTTAATAAAATTAACTCTCTAAACTTCCTAATTTCTGGAAATTACCAAATACGCTCACCATATTCTCCAAATATTTGAATAATGTTACTCATATACCCTATTTACATATATACAACTAGTATTTGGGCCCGGATGTTGCTCCGAGTTGGTACTGGTTTCTGAACTTGATATGCATTTTTTTGCA
The DNA here is from genome assembly GCF_026745355.1 of Beta vulgaris subsp. vulgaris. Taxonomy (NCBI): domain Eukaryota; kingdom Viridiplantae; phylum Streptophyta; class Magnoliopsida; order Caryophyllales; family Amaranthaceae; genus Beta; species Beta vulgaris. Next base: position 8,646,305 of record NC_079203.1, read on the forward strand.
TTCCAATTAAAATATATTAAGGAAAACTCAACATTTAAAAGGTACAAATATAATAATGTGGACACTTAAAGCATGATTAAAAGTTGTTTGAGATGGTAATTGTGTCATGCATAATAATAAGAGGTCACGGGTTCAAATCTTATTACAAGCTAATTTTACTTTTGTTAATTGATGTACACATTGAACAATTCTAGTGGAGTAATAGAGGTGCCACATGACGTATATACATTGTCACGCACGTCTTTTAATATATTTGTATAGATATAATTTACTCGAAGATCGTGTAATTACAGACACACTGACTTCATGCACAAAAGCACAATCTCTATGGACTTTAGAAATCTTAAATGGGGCCATCATGCCCATCAACCCCAATTATTGGAGGGAGTGGGTGAGAGAAACAAAGAAAGGGGTTTCAGGTGGCTTTTGGAAAACTTATATTTACACAATTTAGCAATCAAAGAGTTTTAAGTAAAACAACGCCTACTACATTTTATATGTCTCACTGTCAAAAAAACAATTTATATGTCTTGCAGTTGTCCACTTTAAGACATTTAAACCTGTTTGTACCAATTCTTTAAGGAACTTGTCACCATCTTTATGCTCCTTTTGATTGCCCCTAAGGTCACCTAGGAAAAAAATATTACTGGACAAAATCGAAGATTAATTTGTACGAATTTCCGCAGCCAGGGTTGTTTAATTTAGATATAAACTATACAAAAGATCATGATCATGAGGCTTGAATCCTATTCATATATATTTGGATTGTAGATTCAGTTCAACATATTATAATATTAAGGTTAACTTTCTAACCTCCAACATAGTTAATGATACGTTTTACACCAACATTAATACTTTGTGATGTTTTTACTACTAGTTAATATTTATGGTGCTCTGACCGCTCCCTACACCCAAGTCATAGTTTGTGATATTTCGACATATTTTACCTACTGTGTACTATAAAATATGAGTAGCATGGAATTGACATTAGCCTTTAAATTTCCCCATACAAGGAATTTCAACTTACTTTTGAAAACAAAATGCATATAGAGCATGACAACGATATAAGAAGAATAATTAACAATTTCGTCCAAGATCATATGATTATGTATAATTTATATGTTTATTTATAATAAAAAGAACAATATAAGTAATCACAAAGAACATGTTAGTTAAATCCGGACATGCCATCAATATTAAATAACATTTATGTTTTACTTTTAAAATATGCTCTTTTAATATATGTTCATATTTTATCATCATATATTATATGTTCTTTTCATTACTACCTATGTTCTTACTATAAACAGACCTTAGACATGAATAAACCTAAAATATGTGTTCTTTTATTTTTTTTAATTATATGTTCATATACTATGTGTTCTTTTAAAAAAACTAACTACTCCCTCCGTTTCCTAAAGATCTTCCCACTTACTGTTCCTACAGATACCAAGGAAAATCAAGTTGTGTGGGGCATGGTGTGAGTAAAGTAGGAGAGAGAAAGGGGTTAAGATAAATAAACAAATAAAAAGGGGTTAAAGTAGGAGAGAGAAAGGGAGTAAAATTGAATTAATAATGTAATAGTGGACCATATGATAGTGACATGAGAGGGTAAATAGGGAAATTTGTTTTGCCAAATAAGGAATAAAGCAAAAGTGAGAAGATCTTTTGGAAACACCCTTAAACGGAAAGTGGGAAGATCTTTAGGAAACGGAGGAAATATACTATTATTATTATTATTATCATTATTATTATTATTATTATTATTATTATTATTATTATTATTATTATTATTATTATTATTATTATTATTATTATTATTATTATTATTATTATTATTATTATTATTATTATTATTATTATTATTATTATTACAAGAAGTTGTGATAGTAATAAAATGACAATAGTAACAATAATACTAGTACTGCAATACAAAGTCATAATAATGCTAGTAATAAATGTTTTATAAATGATCAGATAAAAAAAAATCCAGATTAGAAAAAATAACACCAGATCAAATGAATAAAAATCTGGTGAACTAATTATAGCCTAAACCTTGATGTGAGTACTTGTTGAACTTATGTTTTCGATAAAGAATCGATAAATTAGGAGCTGCAAGCCTGCAAGTCCATGCACAACTTCTCTGCGCCGGTTTTACGTTCATTGTTCTCGTTTACCATGTTATCTAGCTTCCCAAATAATTTTTATAGGTAGATATATGATTAGGAGTGTAAAGTATATCCTACTTGGAACGGTAGTAGAATTTCATGCCTTATCCAATGAGGATTGCATATGATTCATTATTCCCGGTCCACATCAATATTAGGGAGTGGTAATACTCAAGAAAGAGATTGCATTAGATTGGTGATTACCAGTTGTTGCACATGTGCATGTTTGCATAAGTTTTGATGATAATAAATAATACTCCCTCCGTCCTCTATTAGTTTACCCCTTTCTTTTGCACAGAGTTTTAGAAGGAATAGTATTGTGGGGGTATACAAAGAGAGAGAAAAGATTATTTATACTTAAAGTTGAATATATGTGTGATGAAAAGTTTGTGGTCCCATTCCAAAAATAACAAAAAAAGAAAGGGGTAAACTAATAAGGGACACCCTTAAAAGGAATACGGGTAAACTAATAAAGAACGGAGGGAGTATGTTCTATATAACATGAATGATTGTAATAGTTGTTCAAGAAAGTTTAGGAAAGTTTATCAAGCTTCGAAATCAATGAATGAATGAAGACTTTGAAGAAATGAATAATCAAGATTGTGTTCCAAGTTTAGTTACTATATGCAAATGTAATATATTAGAACTATGCGATATATTGTGTGCCAAATATAGAAATGTGAATTTAGGATCATTATTATTTTCTTAGAGTTAAGGAAATAAATAAACATGTTAATTTTACATATCTATATTAAAAGGAAATAGTAATTCGAAATTTAGGATTATTAAAGAAAACGGTTTTGATAAAGTTTTAGTAAAAAAAAGGATTTATGAAAGGATTTTCAATAAAAACGAGTTTTTGATAAAACCGATTTTAAATAAGATTTGGAAAAATCGAATTTAAGAAAACCAGTTTGGAAAAGGATTTCGAAAATAAAAGGAGTGTGTATAAAGATAAAAAGAAAACAAATTTGGTTATCAAAGTTTTGGATAAACATTGAGTTATATCTCTTTAGAGTTAAAGATATAGATGGAGAAAATAAAGTTAATTTGTTTTCTAAAAAGAAAAGGTTTTTATCCCTTAAATTAAGGAGTAAAAGATAAACCTATCTTTGAGAAGGATTTTTGATCAGTCCTTAAGGTATAAAAGGGTTTAGAACTCAGTTTCATAACTCACGTTTTCAGAGAAAATAATCGGAGATTTCGAGAGCTAAAAACAGTTTCCTAAGGCACATAGTATAGCACAGAGTTCTAGTCAGGTTGAGTAACTATTCGAAGTTTGTAATTGTCCTCTAATTTGCTTGAATAAGAAGCAAGCTTTTGAGGATCTTTTCTTTCTATAATTTCATTATTACAGAGAGTAACAACACATAGAGTTAAGTGTTGGGAAGCACTACTAGGGTTAGTAGTGGGGGAATCTTATTATTGTATCAAGAGTGATATTTTAGGATTCAAATAATAAAAGAGTTTGGTTTGTGTGGACGTAGATCTCAGAGGTGAAATTGAACCACGTTATATCTGGTGTTTGATCATTGATTTCATATTGAGTTACATTTTAGTTTTCGCAAAACTTTAAATCGAAGAATTACGATCAGATAATACAGTGCTAGGCACAGTGCTATAACAAAAGTTTTTGCGAAAAACGATTAAATTTAGCCACTCAATTCAACCCCTTTCTTGAGGGACACCTTGGGTTCCAACACCAATAATTGTATGTCAAATTAAATGGGAGTAAATTGGTAATATAAGGTGGCCGGTGTTTTCCTCTACTTGTCAAATGAGGCTTTTTTTGACAAATGTCTCGTTTCCATGTCTTATAATTTTTCGGACTCTACCTTTGTTTCAGAATATGCCTGATTTGCGTATTCTGGGCCTTACAGTCTCTTAGTGAAATAGAAAAGGACATTTATCTATGGTAACCTGAGTGAGACTAGTACAACAATTGGTTTTAGTTTTGAGAAAAAAATCTTTTATGGACTTGGTGTGGAGTTAATGGTAAAGATGAACAATTATAGGTTGTAATAAGGATGACTACATAAGAAAAAAGAGTACTATGTTGTAAGAGCTAATTTGATTATGGCAAATTAATGGAAGAAAGAGTGATTGTAAGAAAAATAAGTGTAACTAGTTACAAATACTATAGAAATACTAATATCCGTTTATAAATAAGTGCAGCATAGAAAAAAGATGCACAAATCAATGTTTTTAGAGAGAGAAAGTTGGAGATCTCACTTACAAAATAAAAGGGCATTTAATCAAAATGAAACACTTAGATTAGATAATTAATCTATGTGATTCGTCCACCAAAAATACCCACTAATCCACCATGCACCCACAATCCCGACCACCACCAACATCACCGTTGTTGCCGCCATTCTTTCACAAACATCATCTTTGTGCCACCATTCTTTCATGAACACCATCAACACATGATGTTGCCATGAATGATGAAGGAAATGTCATAATAAGTGCAACAAGGCTCTCTCCATATTTTTTTTTTGTTTTTCCTACTTTAATTGTGCCCGTGGTTTCCCTATGCAATTATGACCTTAAATATCTTTTAATATATTAGTAAAAATTATAAGGATTTAATACTAGTAAAGTACTTATTCAGACTAATCAACCAAAACAGCCACATGACTACATTTTTCTTATATATTGAGAAGAACTTGGAAGATTCTCTTTAATAGTGAACAGTGTCAAAATTCCAAGTAGGACGAACAAAAAAATACACAAGGCGTACTATGGGGTTGTTTGGCAATCGACCGCTGACTGTTGGCTATTGCCTTTTGGCTGGTTTAGTTAGCTTGTTTGACTGGATGGAAGCATTGACTATATATATTAGTTTATTAAGTTGGTTGTTTAAGCTAGCTGTTTGTAAAAGTGTTTGATAAAATTAGTTGGGGTTGTTTATTAGAGAGTTTGTGGACTAACAAGTCAAAAGTTAATCAAAAAAGCTGCTCTGCCCAGCTTTTTTTTAATTATTTTGGCTTAAAAACCAACTTTTTCATTTTGGCTTTAAAGCTAGCTTTTCAGCCAACTAAAAATCCAATAACCAAACAATCAATGTTGTTTGACTAAATTAAAAAGCCAAAAGTTAATGAAAAAATACTTTACCAAATATGACCTACATAAGAGTAACGATAAATTATAAAATATGATTATATGAAAAAAAAGGTTCACTATGACACATATTTGGCTTGTCCCACGCAAGACTTACCGAATATACAATCCGTCATTTTCAAATTAAGGAAAGAAGCATAGTTTTAAAAGGAGGAATAAAGAAGGCAATGACGAAATAATATAAGAAAATATAGAAAAGAATATTGTATGTAATATGGTTTGTTTGGTTGTAACTTTGGTAGTGACTGGAATCGTTTAATCAGTCTCTCATTAACTTTCATGATATCAATTTTAAAGTAATTTTAGTACGTATCTAATACTGTATGTAATATGGTTTGTTTGGTTGTATTTTTTTGAATATCCCGTACTAGTTACTACATATCCCTTTCAAGAATTTGGTATTCACTCAATCTTGGAAGCTAAATATGTCATATATATATAAAATTATACATCTAATTAACACCCAAATGAAGCTCCCCAGTGAAGCTCCATTGGTTAATATTACATTTTTGTAAAGATGGGAAATCTAACATTGCATATTAATCTCCTAAATTTCTTTACTTTCAGGATATGATGTTCTTTGAAGATTCACTAATGAATAATAAGCCCCTTTGGGTCCCTTAGCCAAAAGAGAGTAATGTGCTCCTTTCTCTACAATCTTCCCTTTATCCAGCACAGCAATGAGATCACAATTTTGTATGGTACTCAATCTATGAGCCACTACAACACTTGTCCTACCAACCATGACTCTTTCAAGTGCATCTTGCACAATCTTTTCTGATTGACTGTCAAGTGCACTTGTTGCTTCATCTAGCAATAATACAGCAGGGTTTCGTAAAATAGCCCTTGCTATTGCTATTCCTTGCTTTTGTCCTCCTGATAATTGAACTCCTCTATCTCCACACCATGTATCGTACCCATCTTTTAGTCCAGATATGAAATCATCTGCATTGGCTGCCTTCGCTGCCTCGATGATTTCTGATTCTTCGACGTTATCACTGGCTCCGTAGATTATATTCTCCCTTATGGTACCAGCAAATAATGTAGGTTCTTGGCTTACTAGAGCTATATGCTTTCTTAAGGACCTAAGGTTGTATGTTCGTATGTCACGTCCATCGATTTTAACGGATCCCTTAAGAGGATCATAGAACCTTTCAATCAATCCAATGATGGTTGACTTGCCTGAACCACTTTGGCCAACCAATGCTGTTGATTTCCCAGCTTCAATATTGATTGAGAAGCCCTTGAAGATCACCACGTCCGGCCTAGTAGGGTATGAGAAATCCACATCGCGGATCTCTATGTGACCGCTTATTTTTTGAGGAATGTACCCTTCAGGATTATCAGGATCAATGTGCGTGATACGGTCTAAGACAGCAAAAACTGACCGGACTGCATCCGCCCCCTTTACAAGGTCTGTAGTCATGCTCCCGGCATCAGCTATGACACGGCCTGTGCTAACTAGGATCATAAAGGTCTCGAACAATTCCTTGGCAGTGAGGTATCCTTGGGCTATAAGCTTACCACCATACCAAAAATCCATGGCCCAAGCACATATGTTCATGCCTTGAGATGTCCCAAGTCCAATGCCTGCATACCATGACTGTCGAATACTTTCCTTTCGAGGGCCTTCCTGAGCTTTTGAGAGCATTGCTAGGATACGGGCTTGGGATGAAAAAGCAGTGACGGTACGGAGGTTTGATACAGCTTCAGCAGCCAACTGGCTACTCTCATCTTGGGCCTTGATTGCCTTCTTTGACATGCTTTTAAGTAGAACTCGTCTTGTGTAGAAACTGATTATAATAAGGGGTTGGATTGCTATCATGACAATGGCTAGTCTCCAAGCAATGATTAAGCCCATTGTGAATGCTATTACAACTGCTGAAATGGTTTGAACTGCAAGAGCCATCCTATCTCCCACCAAAGATCTCACCTACAAATAGTCCAAAAACACTCAAAATATGAGTTTGTAGTTTTCTACGCCTAAGACAATAATTTTTCTTTCTTTGTTTATGAAGAATAACTAGTAAAAATCCCACGAAATAAAAATAGGTACACTTACCACATTGGCATCCTTAGCAAGCCTAGAGCATATAGTACCAGTACCGTTTTCATCTCGATCGAACCATCCAACTTCAAAAGTAAGCATCCGGGAAAGCATCATTTCTCGTACCCTCTTAGTCAAGAACTCACCCATGTACGCAAAATTATAATGCTGAACTATATTCACCAACAATGTGAACACTGCTAAACCAAGAAAACATGAGGCATATATGGTAGTCTGCCTCTTAATCTCTTCATTATCTGGCAAGAAATACACAGATATCATCGACCCCATAGCGAATGCATAAAGTGGTTGGACTGCCCCAAAAAGCATGGCACCAATACACCCCAAAGTCGCTTGTTTCCATTCAGGTGCATTCAGAGCCAGTAATCTTTTAAATGATGGTGCAAGAAATTTCTCTTCACCCGTTGGCTTAATATCAAGTTCATCGATCGAGTCATCAACTGACGTAACTGAGTTAGCTGAACTCGACCTATTCACCAAGGAGAGTCTACGGCTACTCGTACTATATCTTGACTCAATATTGTTGAGAATGGATGAGTTTGAAGTGGAAGGATGAGGTACACCTAGTTTCTCATCTTTAGATTTTTCCATCTGTTGTAAGCGGACAAGTGAAGTGTACAACCCCTCCTTGCGTTGCATCAACACATCATGTGAACCAATCTCCATTACCTGCCCATTTTGGAGGACTGCGATGATATCAGCATTTCGAATTGTAGACAGTCGGTGGGCAATGACTATTGTGGTCCGTCCCAGAGCAGCCATGTCAAGGGCGTCTTGTACAACTCTTTCTGATTCGGAGTCTAAAGCACTAGTGGCCTCATCTAGGAGAAGGACGCGAGGTTTCTTTATTATGGCTCTTGCTATTGCTATCCTTTGCTTTTGTCCTCCTGACATTTGAACTCCTCTTTCTCCAACCTACATACATGGTACATGATAAATAAGCAATTCCTACTCCAATAGTATAGTAAAGCTTGATAACAAATTACATGTGTTATAGCACATTCTTAGCTTGAAGACAAGAAAGATATAATGCATGTAGCAACAACAAGCCTCTAAGGTTGCATTTTCATCATCTGAAAAAATATGCACCCTAATTAACCTAGACATTTCCTTATTTTCTACCACATCAAAAAAAAAAATTCTGAAAGCACATCAGATAATTCTAAAATTTACACATAAGTAGGAACACCAACTTTGGGTGGAGTAAGAAGCACAAGTGACCCGTTTGACATATACTATAAAGCCTTACCAGCACGTGGTTACGTCAATTATTTTACATCTTATTACATAAATATTCACAATTAGAATGAAGGCTATCTAACTCTGTTACATATCTATTAGTCTATGAATTAGTGCATCCTAGTGAGACATAATAATTCGGATTAGACATTTATCAAGTTCACTTTCTATGTTACTTAGGCAACTAATATTTGAAGAAAAATAAGAACTACTTCATTTACGTGCATGCGATAGCACGTATACGGTATACATACCTGTGTATCGTAGCCTAGAGGCAATTGGCTAATGAAATTGTGGGCATTAGATGCTTTTGCAGCTTCAATAACCTCTTCCACACTAGCATCTTCTTTGCCAAAAAGTATGTTCTCCTTAATTGTGGTGGCAAAAAGTGCAGGTTCCTGGCTCACTAACCCCATCTGTGATCTCAACCACTTGAGTTGCAGCTTATCAATAGACACTCCATCTAAATGTATCTCCCCACCAAGTGGATTATAAAACCTTTGGAGCAAAGCTACTGCAGTGGATTTACCCGAGCCACTTCCCCCGACTAAAGCTACCGTCTTCCCTGCAGGAACTTGCAGTGAAAAGTCCCGAAAAATTATAGATTCCGGTCTTGAAGGGTAAACAAACTCGACATGCTTAAACTCCACCTTCCCGGAAACATTGTCCAAGGTAAGTCCCTCCATATTTTCAGAATCAATCTCCGGTATTCTCTTTATGACCTCCATTATTTTCTCTCCAGCTGAAGCAGCTTCTGAGAAGTACTTGATGTTTGATAGACCGGAACCAAGAGCCCTATAGATAACATTAGTCCAAACATCAAGAAATGATTAAGATCAAAATTTATGTCCAACACTAACAATTGTTAGTGTGAGATAATATAAAGACTCAAAGGCCCGTCTGATAGATGGTAATAAATGGTGGTATTGACAATAATTTTTTGTGAAGAATGTCTCATCCCCATGTATGTGGTTTGCTGCACAAATTTCCATTAACACTTTGGAGGTGTAACAAGTGGTAGTGGACATTTTTTTGAAAAAACATGTGTTTAAGTTTCACTATCATGGAATTGACAAAAGCTATTTTTTTTTTTTACAGTATCACTATTAGTTAACAATTATTTTTTTTATATCCATGACGATAGCTCCAAATAGAGCAATGTCTCCGACTTCAAAAGGTTTGACCATCATAGTTTTTACAAGAAAACATTTTCCTTCCCTATCGCTTGAAGATTTAGATTATTAAAAAGCACAGTTTAAAGTACCCTTCAAATTGTCTTTCTTTCCATTTCCCCTCCCTTCATACATATTCCTTCACCCAAGCACACTTTAAGGGTAAAATGAAAAGCATTTGACCTAATTAATTAGTTTAGTTAGTGATTACATATCCTGATACCTATACAAAATCTCTCAAAATTAAATAGGACTTAATGATGCTCTTATAAGTCTTTCATTTCGACCATCCAAAATGCTTCCTTTCCTTTATTCTTCCTCATTCTCTCTCTATCCCCCTTTTTTTCCTGATCATTTGCACTTTCAGTAAGATTCCTGAATGTGGCACTCCAGTGAGGCACAAGTCATTGACTTTGTATATAAAAAGAAACACTTAGAAGCAAAAGTAGATACACTTGCCAAAACAGAAAATTCTTGTTACAGAAAAAGATTAACTTTCCTGAATAAGGCAGCCTACAAAGGTGCACTATCTACAATACATAAAGCGGAGCACTAGCAAAATCCGTGAACTATACACTGGGATAAATCCTGGATCAACATACCAGCGACTTTTGATATGCGTTAGATTTTTTCCCTAGAACTTATTCTTTAGTGAATAAGGTTCACATCATTATTTATATTCTTGTAGCTGATAAACTGAGAACATTATGGATAGTGTATGATCTGCATCTGCACAAGTTATATATAATATAATTGACTAAACGTAATTTCATGTATAGATATAGTATTTGTTATGAAGAAGCTAGATGATTCCTATACTCTCCATTGTTTATCCAAATTATCTGAAACTATCATGAGTAACGATAAGATGTTAAATATAGAAAGAAGAGACGGTGTATTATTATACCCTCATTAGTCATTAATTACAATTACATTACTTATATATAGAACATAACATAAACTTAACCTAATAAATTTAACCTAATGGGCCTTGCCCGTAGATATAAACCTACGGTCCAATATCCTCTAACATAAGAATATGGGAGATATCAATGTAAGAATAGTACCTTGAATATGTTCGTCAAAATACGTCAAAGGGAAGTTTTTGAGGTTCGCCTGATCAGGCCCGAGACAAAACGTTTAGCAGGATGATTTCGGAAGTCCCGATGGCATCGGGTGTGTTCGCCCGATCGGGCGCACTTAGCGAACAATGATCGGGCGAGGTCCTCCGATCGGACCCGCAACGATTCAGGGATTAGTAAATACTGCTCGATCCAGCGGATGTCGCCCGACCTGATCAGCCGGAGGCCCCTTTTCTCCAAAAAACACATTTTTGACGCGGGAGTATAAATAGGTTATTTACTTAATTGTTTTAGACTACGAACTTCGTCTAATTCTCTTTGTAATCTGGTTTTCCGTCCTCACATAATAAAATATTATCTCTTGGCCCGTGGACGTAGCCAAATTGGTGAACTACGTAAGTCTGTTATTTGTTTTTCATTGTTTTACATTCATTATTTATTTCTTTCTCACGTCCGTTATAACAATCAATCTAGTACAAATGCAAAACAACCCCCTCCCCTCCTTTGGGATAACGTAATGGTAGCACCAACTAACCAACAACAAAGGTAATACCAACTTTAGCATATGACATACATTTTGGATCAATAACGAAAAAATAAAAAGAAACCCAACCACCCAAAGTTTGAAGAAAGAATAGTAATTGTAAAGGAACTTACAGTCCTCCAACAGAGAGCGCAGCGCCGACAACAAAGACAGTACCACCTTGAGCACCATGATACATGACAAGCTTGCTGCCATACCAAGTACTGAAGGCCCAAACGGCAAAGCTCACACCGTTGCTACCAATCGCCAAACCTTTAGCCAAACCTTGCTTAAGCCCCAACTTTACTGACCCTTCCAAAGCGGTTGAGAACTTGGTCATTGTTTTCCTCTCTCCTACAAATGCATACACTGTTCTTATAGAAGATATTGCTTGCTCTGCTATGCTTCCTGCCTTACTGTATTCGAGAGTTAGCTTTCTAGCTAAACCCATCAATATTCTGCCGTACAACAACCCCGGAATAATGAGGAGAATGATGAAGGGGAACCCAACTATTGCTAGCTTCCATAGCAACAGAAATGCCGCCAAATAGCTTCCGATAAAAGTGGATGTGTTCATCACAAAATTTGGTACCTAATTTATACCACAACGCAACATTGAGGTAAAAGATAAGAGAATAAGCTACATGGTATTCCATCCATCCAACATGAACGTCAAAATTACTGCAAAATCAAACTTTGACTAGTAGTGCTTAGAAATTAACAGCATTACAAGGTAATACTTCAAGTATACACGTTAAATTGTATCTTACAAGAACCCACATAGAAATTTATAAAGAAAAACTCTGTAATCAAAACATACTTAACGCTTAGACCATTTAGAGTCTAGAAAACTATCTTTCCTATTTTCTTTTATCAAGTTTGTAATGGATGGAAAACAACTGTCAATGATCTAGGTGTTAGGATCGGTGGCATACTCAATTATGTATTTGCAGGTAATAGTAAATCAGAATTAACAAAAGAAACAACAATAAGGATTACACAAGAAGATTTAATGTGGAAACTCGAGAACCGGTAGAAAAACCACGAACCAATGAACTATGACTTTCAATGATGTATATGATACAATAAATTACAAGGTTTCCAAGATCTCCCCGATCTAACCTAATCACCCGAACCTGTGTTTACCCAAACACCTCACATCTTGGCTTTTTCTCTCTCAACCACACCTATTATTCCCATTCCATGACTTACCTAGTCTCAAGTCCCACATCGTAGAGATAAGAAGAAGTTAGTAGTTTATAAGAGTTCACCAACTACATTAGTATGAGACTTTTTGGGAAGGAGTCGAAAAAATAACTCGTGTAGGTTAGGCCCAAAACGGACAATATCATACTAGTTAGCTCTAACAGTTAGTGCACAGACATGTGGTTATAGTCAAGGGGTACAACCCGGAAGCATAGAGCGGAAACCTGTGAGTTGCAGACACAGCTTAGAGGCGTGGTGCATGAGATGTGGGTAGCTCTTAGTGTTACCCTACGACGGAAAATACCTACTTTATAAGAGTTCACCAACTATATTAGTATAAGATCTTTTAGGAAGGAGCCCAAAAATAAATCCATACGGATTAGTCCAAAACGGACAATATAATAATAACAATGGTGGAGTTGTAGGTGGACTTGTGGGCCCTAAACTAGAAAAGTATTTCACATTTTTCTTTGTATTCGTTACATTCTTATTTCTCTTCTCTCATCCATCATTTATCTTCTATTTTTGTATGTCGTATCTAATCTTTAACTTCTCTCACAAGAAATCAAATAATATAGACTAATGAACAATTGTATATGTTATTGGAAAATAATTCTCTATTAAAAATATTTTTAGTCCAACCAAAGAGGGGATTCATTTGTTTATATCTTCATTTCTTCAACCAAACTAGGTTGTTAATCTTGACGAAAGATGCTCACTGGCAACCTCAGATGAGTAAGGGAGCTCAGGCCACCGGTGAGCTAGAAATCTGGAAAAAAAAAAGGAGAGGTGAGAGACTAAACACTAACACCCCCAACCCCGTCATCCTTGATAAGACTCAAGCCCATAACCAAGATGCGAGAGATAGGCATGCCTACCACTAGGCTACCATGCATTCCAAGCCTAGGCGAAAGGGAGAACATGATTAGGTTGCGTTCTCTTCACATTATATAAGACCAAACCAGCCATATTCTTATCAGACCTTCTTATTTAAGTTACTTAATAACATAATTGTTCAATTTCATATTAGTAAAAATTATGAAAATTGGACCTCTAAAGAGTATACAACAAAATGATTCCAATGAGATCTTATATCAATGTCTTCTCTTACAAATTAGTATCAAAATATTGTCAAAGTTCAATTTTAAAAAGTCCACCAAATCAGACCAATCTAGATTCAAAAATTCATGGGGTACCCCTATAGTTTTAAATATGCACCAAGTATCTTTAATTTACTATTTCAATAAAATTCATGAAATTCCTTTAATGACTAACAACGTCAAGTTTCCCTTAGTTATTAACCCGAATTAACCACTCTAACCCTAATTTGAACCCTCTAACTTTAACCCTTAACCCCTACCCTAATGCATTAATCGTGACCACCCAACCACCACCACCTCCCCTACCTTTCCCCACGATCCCCCCACCCCCGCAACCCCCTCCCCCCACCCTTACAGCCCCCACTGACGCAGCCCCCCATCCCCTCCCTTGAATTCTTTGATTGGTGAACCTTCACTCTCTAAATCTTCCTTGCAGATAAATCGCAATTACTTTCACATTCCCCCTCCATAACTCAATTGAAGCTTCGCAACTTGTTCACCCACCATTTCTTCACTCTCTTCGTAGGAGTTAGGATCCACTAAACAGCTCATTTTCGTGTTTTTCACAGGCGAGAATCTGTGGGGGAAGGGGGGGGGGGAGGGGACTGCGCGTGGGTGGGAGAGCGGTGGGGGCTGTTGGGATACGGGGGTGCGGAGAGGGGCTAGGTGTTAGAGGGTTAGGGTTAGAGTTAAGGGTTAGGATTTAGGGAGTTAGAGGTTAGGGGTTGAGGTTAGTGTTAGGGAATAGTGTTAGGGTTTAGGGGTTAATTAGGATTAATGACTAACGAAAACTTGACGATGTTAGTATTAAGGGTATTTCGTGAATTTTATTAAAATAGTAAGAGTATTTGATGCATTTTTAAATTATAGAGGTAACCCATAAATTTTAAAATTCTAAAGAGGTACTGAGTGAAAAAACGGTAGGTCAAAACCAAATTACTTATTTTAGGTGAGAACGCAATGAGAAAAATAAGATAAAATAAAATCTTGCTTGCTAGCAAAAGACACACGAAGAAAAATAATGATTAAAAGAATAAAACAACATTCGTGACAAGAAAGGTTTACCTTTTCACTTATTACATCTTGAATGGCTAGGCTATCACTAGAAACACTAATGATGACTTCAGAAGTACTACCAACATGCAAATCGAAGTAGCCCACATCTTGCCTTAGCACTGCTTTCAAGTATCTGTATCTCATTCTCGCAGCTTGCCTTTCAGCTGTCCTTGTCCAACAATATCCCTCTACCAACCATTTAATTGAATATACTTTAGAAAATAATTAAAGATCAATGATTTCATTAAATTAATAAACAACAACAATAATAATAGTAATAGATATACTGAAGTTTCTGGACATGAAATTTTGCTTCCTAGTTTATCCAACCAAATATAGAAAGTCAACAAATAAGAAATATTTCTCATCAATTAACATGAAATAGCAAAAATAAAAAATAGTCAAGATATGTCATTATGTTAGAGGATTGTGAAGTATAAAATGTGTAAAACACTGAAAACGCACCAAGGAAACAAAGAATCCATGCTCCTGCTCCCACCATACATAGAACTGCTGCATTCTGCCACCCAAAATTTATTCAAACATATTAAATACAACTACTATGTGAAAATAGCAACTTCTTTTTCCCAACAATCCCTTACACTAACAAATTAAAGGCGTTGAGTTTGTTACTTCTCAAGATCATCACATAAGTCATAAGTAGTGCAAGAAATATGAACTATAACTTCTTACATTATTACTTCAAAAGAACCTTGTAAATATACATTGAAGAAACAATTCAATACGAAATCATATAAGAGTGCAATTATTTTCTATCATGGAGAAATGTACAGTTTGTAGTCTTTTAGTTGAATATAGGAATATTTGATTATGGGAAGTAGAACTTCACATGAAATGTTCATTTAGTTGGAAAGAGCTAGGTAAGTTCATTCCCCATTTCGCGGGAGGTAGTACTTCACTAGAACTTTTCATGAAGTAGCACTTGCTGTGTTTGTGTTAGACCAACAACTGATATGACATATGTGATATGTGAGCCTTACCCAGAGTATAGTTCACAAAATACATCAAATAGACTTATGAGGAAAAAAAAACTAGCTAGCTAAAATTTACTCAAGATACTTGTTATGTAATGATGAGAACTAGAAAACATGTACAAATAGAGAAATTAATAAATCAAGTAATTCGATCGACAATACCCAATAGAGTGCAATAAGTATTTCGACCCATAGAAAGCACCCCTTTCGCTTTGTAAAGACATTCTTTGTCAATATAGCCACACAAGAACCATGGAAACGAGAGAATTAGTGAAAACTTATTCCTTTAATTGACTTTTGGGGTAAGAGAAAGACCATTAATTAGAAACATTAGTATAGTATAAATGTATAATAAACCAAGTGAACCTGTATGATTGGATAAAGACGGATATAAGATCAACCTAGATCTACCAAAAGTAAAATGAAGTAAAATAGAGAAGAACTTTTTAAATTGAATTAAAACTGAAAAAAAATTTCAAATTTGATGATACTATATCCACCCACAAGATAATTCATATTGCAAGTTTTGTTGGATCTCGCTAAACATTAATGTCCATCTGAAGATGTAATTCACACATTGCATATCCCTTAAAAAAAAAATTACACATAGCATAGATTAAGTTTTTTGGTTAAAAATATGACAATAAATGAATCATCGTTTTCATGAAAATGTATTTATATTTTTGAGAATTGAAAACAGTAGGTAGAACTTAATACTTCATATACATTGAATTTTGAAATCGAGCAACTAACATGTAAACTAAGAGAACATAATTAATCTGCCACAATTTCAAAATGATAAAGCACCTATATTATACTATCAAATTTGCTTTGAGAACTACTTTTTTTTCCTATTTGTTCTTCTTATATGGAATATGACAAGAAATTAAAGGAACTTCTTGCACTCTCTTTTACTCTTTGGAATTTCTCTATTTCTCCATCCGTCTTATAATATAGTGCTTGTTTCTTTTTTACACGGTCTTCCAGACATAATTTTGACCTTTACAATCCCGTATTAATAAAAAAATATTAAAAGTTGATTTTATGAAAGTACACATTAATACAAATCTAACATGATCACACATAAGTAGGTTTTTTTGTATATAATGAGAATATTTGGTCAAGAATTTTAAAATTTAACCCACCAAAAATGAAGTAGGCACTATATTATGAGACGGAAGGAGTATTATTTTTGGAACTTTTCTATTTCTTTTTGAACTATCTCTTGCACTTTCTAGCAATTCTCTCTGACTTTTTATTGTCCAAATAAAATAATATTTTCTATAAGAATTTTTTTAAAAACATTTCAAAGTAGGAATAACAAATAAGAACACAAGTACTATTAATATTAACTTTTGTTTATTAATTATCAAAAAAAAACTTTTGTTTATTAATATGCATTATCTCCATCCAAAAAAGTGTTTCCTTGTTATTGTAAATATCAGAACCAAGGAAAGGGGCGAAAAAGTGTGATCATATATTTGATTTTCGGGTAGGAGAAAGCAAGTTGTTAAAATTATGATTATTAATTTTGTTATCTTTAACAATACAATAGTTTAACTTATACGTTTACTATAATAAATTTTGATTATTAATATCTCTAATTATTTATTGCTAAAACTTTTAAAAGCTTAATATCATGAAAAGTAAAATATGAAAAATGTAATCAGGTTTTTCATAATAACATTAACATTAGTTAGAGAAATAGTCAAAGTAAAGTAATAATGATTTATGAATAAGTTAAAGGAAAATTTTATAAGAGAGAGTTCAACTATTACCCATTTTCTTTTATAAGTCCCAACTATGAATTATTCTCTGCAGGTCTCAAGTTTATTATCTTGTGATTTTCATAGGTCTTGAGTTACTTATAACCGATTTAGGGTGCATTCTATTCAACTTATTGGCCCTGAACTTATTGGACCTTATCTGAACTGAACTTATTGAACCTGAACTGAATTTATTGGAACTTATTAAACTTGATTGGACCTGATTCAACTTATTGGACCTGATTGAACCTGATTGGAACTTATTGGACCTCATTGGAACTTATTGACCTTATTGAAACTTATTAGACCTTATTGGCCCTGATTGAAACTTATTATACCTTATTGGACCTGATTGAAACTTATTAGACCTTATTGGACCTATTTGACCTTATTAGACAAAAACATTGACCATGAATAACATAAATATTACCACTAACGTAAATATTAGCCCTCAAAATTTTTAATGGAGGAATAATTATTATAATTCGTCCTTTAAAAAATAATGATTATTAATTATCTCTTATGATAATTAATTTAACAAAAAAATTTACTATTTATATATTTGCCTATACATAACTTTCACCACTAATATATCTAATAGTCTTGTTTAAAACTATATAATCATTGTGGTACTATATATTTGACCATGATTATAATATTATCAATAGCAATATGAATAATCAAATAATAGACAATAATACAAGTATAATACTATATATTGTGGTACTTTGATAAAAAATTCTAATAATAACATAATCAGCTAATAGTAATATGAATAATAAAATAATTGACATAATACAAATAAATAATAAAATAATAGACATAATATAAATAAATAATAAAATAATAGACACTAATACAAATATAATACTATATAATCATTGTGGTACTTTAATTAAAATTCTAATAATAACACTAATCAGCTAATAGTGATATGAAATTATGAATAACAAAATAATGGACAATAATACAAATGTTTATTAAACATTGACTATTTGGACCTTATTGGACCTTATTAGACATGATTGGAACTTATTGGACCTTATTAGACCTGATTGGAACTTATTGCACCTGATTGGAACTTATTGGACCTTATTGGAACTTATTGCCCTTGTTAGACTTTATTGCAACTTACCAGAACTTATCTGAACTTATTGAACCTGAAACTTAATTTTTTAAGTTGAGTAGAACGCACCCTTAGAAGGTGAAATTATTAAACGTTTACCACTTTTGAACACTTCCAGCAAAGGATAGAAACCTATAAATTAATTGAGACCAACGTTTAGAATCTCACCTTCTAACTCCGTTATAAGTAAGTCATGACTTATAAATTAAAAATAACAAGATGATAAACTTGGGATATGTATGGAATAATCCATAATTGGAACTTATAAAAAAAATGGGTAATAGTTGATCGAGACGCCTCCTCTTGTGAATTTTTCCTAAGTTAAATTATTGCAATTATTTGAAAATCGATAAAACACATAATAAATAAAAAAGGAAACCTATGTGGTGGAATAAGAGGTAAAAAGAGCAAAGGTTTACCAAATATGTAGTAAATTGACATATTAAAGAAATTCATAAATCGGCTTAAAATAGAAAGAGAGAAGGTCTTTGTACAAGGAGGTAGCAATATCATGTTCATGTATAATACTAAAATTTACGGTTAAAGTTTCATATGAAAATACTTTGATGGCTTATATTTAGATAGTTGATTCTATAATTAAAAATAGCAAAAGGTAAATTAAATTTCAGATAAGTACAATTGCTACCGATCAATAGATCATGTACCACCGCAATCACCCATTAAATATATTGTGATGACCTCATTAAAAATAGACATAAAAAGTTCCAAATATGTCAAAATAAATCAAATAAAAATACTTCTTATATTGAATAACTCTCCAAATTACCACTAAAAACATAATATAACAATGTAGAGAGTAACACCCCTTTATTTTGAAGTGTGTAAATATAGGTCTTAGAGAGCTTAGAAATATATTAGTCTAGCAAGTTAGATGACTAAATTAGTAAATTTAGGTGAAAAGCAAACATATATTTGCCAAAAAAAGACAAAAGATCAAATTAAGACGAATTTATTGTAACCTTTAAACGAAAAGTAGTAAGAACTTTATAGAACAGAAGGAGTAACAATCAACAAACCTGGTTAATATGGTGAGTGAAGACATCGGTGCTAAGAAGATTAGAAGTAGCACCAATATTGTTCATCAACTTACTAGTGATAAACAATGTCAACGGCAATGTAAAACCATCACCAACGGCTCCGATCAACCCAAAAAACATCAAAACTAAATCTACACCGTCGGCATGCATGAAGATGGTCCATATTGACGCTTTTTTGTTTTTCGTCACCATACTCTCCTTGTTACTTCCTATCATTGACATAAAAATGCGACAAAAACAAAAGAATGGTAGTGAAAACGAACAAAATTGTACTACCAGAAACAAAAACAAAATCAGAAACTTCTTAGTGTTCAGACATACAAGTATGAAGTATGTATAGAAAGTCTCTCCATAAAAATGATGTTTTTGGACTTTTTGTAGAACGTTTTTTATTTGAGAGAGTGGGGAATCATACTTATATATAGCTGGGGACATTGGTGTGTTTGCTGTTTGTAGGTGGAAATACTGTTCATTTTTATTTTATTTTTGAGGGAAAAATATTGTTAGTTATTCTAAGTTCATAGGAATCATATATAGCCCCGGGAGGTGGACTGTGGAGAAGCCTTTTTTGGGGAATATAGATTCGGCTTTACTCCTCCTAGTGTGTATATATTAATATATTAATAATAGCATATTCTTATCAAGTTATCATCATCAATTAAAAAAGAAAAAAGAGGGAGGGTGGTATTAATGGAATTCTTTTATTTAGTGGGTAGACTATAACCATGCATGAATTTGCTCCATATTTTTCATACCAACACATCGGAGGAGAGAGTGACCACAGTCACCACATACAAGTTTGTCAGAGTTTTGTCCTAAAATCAATTGATGATATGTGGTGTAACCCATCAATTTATGTGTTAGTCATCCTTTCTCTAATTCTTTAATGTGGGACAAACTATTATTATCTCACATGTATCATGTGGACTATACTTTTGACAATTATATATTTCAGTCAATTTTATTGTTCTACATTATTAAATTTAAATAAACTTTTTATCTTAATAAAAAAAATGAGGCAAAGCGTCAACTAATAAGAATGAGGCACAATAATGGTAGAAATAAGTGGGACAAATTTCCTAAATCTTTTACTTGAGGCACAATTATCTTATATGCATATGCCTTGCTCCCTTCCTTGAAATATTTTCACTCTTTGTCTTAATTTGGTGTGCAAATTTCCTACCTCTTTTACTTTGATTTATTATTTGGTGAATGTTTTTTCTTCAATTGTATTCTACTTCTGTTAGAGATATTTTTAGAGATATTATTGTGTGCATATATTCTGTATATATCCTCTTGTGTATATCTTTTCCTTTTATTTAGGATCTACAACTTAGTTGGCTTTCCTTATATTGTATCATATATATTGTAAAGTCAATCAATGAGAAACACAAGATTAAACCCTATTCTCTTATTTCACATGGTATCGGAGCCTTAGATTAATTTTTTTTTCTCTCTCTCTCTCTCTCTCTTCTGTTTTTTGCCGCCCAGCAGTGGTTCTTCTCCACCATGGCTAGCGACGATCCTTCTCCACCCCCACCGCCTCAATATCTCCCTAGCTCTCCGTTTTATCTCTCCGCCGGTGACAAACCTGGGGACTATATCACTCCCACCCGCCTTCGTCACGACAATTATGACGATTGAGCGGCTGATATTCAAATGGCCCTTGAAGCAAGGCGCAAGTTTGGTTTCCTCGATGGCACGATCACCGAAGCCGTCCCTCCTTACACCTCTTCTGATTGGCGCCAAGTTAATGCAATGCTCGTTTCATGGATTACTAACACTATTGACCCCGAGGTAAAAACGACCCTTTATGAATTTCGTGACGCCTCTCGTCTTTGGGATCATCTTAAAACTCGTTTTGCGCTTGTCAATGGTCCTCGTATTCAACAATTACGGATGGCCATTGCCAAGTGCGAACAAACAAAATCTATGTCTCTTTCTCAATATTATGGTCAATTAAATAGTTATTGGGAAGAATTATTTTGTCATGAGCCTTTAATTAATTGTCAATGTTGTTCTAAGTGTATTGTGGGTTTTCTTCATGCTCATAGACGGGAGCAATGTCAATTACATGAATTTTTAATGGGTTTATATTCTCCGTATTATTCTCACTGGCGCACCAATATTCTTTCCACCGATCCTTTGCCTACTCTTGATCGGGCTTATCAATTGGTTGTGCAAGATAAGAGGGTCTGGTCGTTGTCTAGTGGTTCTGTTGGAGACAAGCCGGATGATGTTCTTGGTTTTGTTGTCCAAGTGTCGCGTGGCTGTGGTAAGGGGGAGCGCCCGGTTTGTAGTCATTGTCGGAAGGTGGGCCATGAGGCCACCAAGTGTTTTTCTCTTAA
Organism: Beta vulgaris subsp. vulgaris; assembly: GCF_026745355.1. NCBI lineage: Eukaryota > Viridiplantae > Streptophyta > Magnoliopsida > Caryophyllales > Amaranthaceae > Beta > Beta vulgaris. The sequence continues at coordinate 8,668,335 of NC_079203.1, forward strand.
CCCGTGTTCTCATTGCAAGAAGCACGATCATGATTCCTCCACTTGCAACGAGTTGGTTGGGTATCCGGAGGGCTGGACTCCGTCGCCAAAACCTGCCGGGCCTACTGTCCACCCCTCTCTTCCCCCTGACAGTCGCAGCCGAGCGCCAGCTAAAGCTAACGCTGCTGCTGCCGGGCCGTCGGCTGTTGTCCCCGTTGCTACCTCGACTTCGGTTGCTACTGCTTCTGCCGGCAGCATGTTCACTGCCGAGCAGTGGCACGCCCTTGCTGATATGATAGGTAACACTAAACTCTCGGATGATCGGTTAACTGGTGTGTGTTTTTCTTATTTTTGGATTATTGATACAGGGGCCACTCATCATGTCACTGGTAAGAAATCTTGGTTGTTTGATGTTGTTAATATTGTGCCTTGTCCTGTGGGTCTTCCAAACAGTACTACTATTGTTGCCACTAAAAAGGGGTATGTGCGTCTGTCGTAGTTGCTTACTCTCACCCATGTTCTTTATGTTCTCAGCTTTAGTTGCAATTTACTTTCGATTTCACAGTTAACTCATGCTTTGTCATGTACTGTACAATTTAATTCTTCTATGTGTGCTATCCAGGACCCCATGAGGAAGCTGATTGGGACGGGACGTAAGCGGGATGGATTGTACTATTTTTGTGGAGGTCACATGGTCACTAATGTCACCGTTCATGGAGAGTTCTCTGATTTGGAGCTTTGGCATAGGCTGATGGGTCATCCTTTAGAACGAGTGGTGAAGTTGCTTCCTCCTTTGTGTGGTCATAGGGGTAGTCTGAATAAGGCATGTGATATTTGTTTTCGTGCTAAACATTCTAGAGACAAATTTCCTTTGAGTGATAGTCGTGCTAGTCGTATATTTGAGAAAATACATTGTGATTTATGGGGTGCTTATAGACATGAGTCTTCTTGTGGAGCACGTTATTTTTTTTACTATTGTTGATGATTATTCTCGCGCTGTTTGGATTTATCTTTTGATGGACAAAACTGAAGTGTTTCGTATGTTCATGTCTTTTGTTGCCTTGGTAAATCGTCAATTTTCTCAGACAATCAAAGTAGTTCAAAGTGATAATGGCACTGAATTGAATTGTCTCCATGATTATTTTAATGCCAATGGGATTATATTTCAAACCTCTTGTGTCAAAACTCCACAACAAAATGGTCGTGTAGAGCGAAAACACAAACACATCTTAAACGTTGGTCGTGCTATTCGTTTTCAAGCCCATTTGCCTATCTATTTTTTGGGGGAAAGTGTCTTAGCTGCCGCTCATCTCATCAATCGTACTCCTTCTCCCCTTCTTGATAATAAAACACCCTATCAAATACTCTATGATGTCATTCCTTCCTATGCTGCTATTCGTACTTTTGGATGTCTATGTTTTGCTCACAATCATAATACTCAAGCATGGTGATAAATTTGCCTCTAGAAGTCGGAAATGTATTTTTGTGGGGTATCCTTTTGGGAAGAAAGGATGGCGTTTATATGATCTTGAAAAGCGGGAGTTCTTTGTTTCCCGTGGTGTAAAATTTTTTGAGGATGTTTTTCCTTTCTTACACCCCCATGACCTTGATATTGCTCTTCCCATACACTTGGACTCTCATATGGATGATGTTCATCATGATTTTTCTGAAATTTCCCCACCTCCCTTCCCTCTCACATCTGTGCCCAGCCCAAACACAATTCCCTCCACTCCAAACACAGCCCAACTGTCTTCGGACCCTCCCTCTCCTCATTCTAACCTAGCTCCACAAACGACCCCGCCCCCTCTTATTCTCAGCCACTCCCCATCCGGCCCAGTTCATTATTTCGCCCAATCCCGTCCGCTCCCCGCTCTCTCACTCTTCGGACTCTCTCTCTCCCTCTTCGGGCTCTCTTTCCCCTTCTCTGGCCCATATCTCTCCCTCTCCCTCTCCAGGCCCCATTTCTCCCTCTCCTCTCGGTTCGAACTCCCCCAACGGGCCAACCCTTTCTCCTTCTTCTCCTACTTCACCTGAATCCTCCTCTCCTCCTGCCATGTTGGGTAAGGGCCATAGGTTGAAGTTTGACTCAGTTTTATTACGTGATTTTGTTACTAACACAATTACGGCTACTAGTCCATCTCCATCGTCTCCGCCTTCTCCATCTTCCTCAGGTACTCCTTATCCTTTAGCTCACTTTATTAATTGTGCAAATTTTTCTGTGAAATATCGAATGTTTCTTGCTTCTATTGTCTCTCATACTGACCCCAGGAATTTCAAAGAAGCTATGAAACATGATGGTTGGCGGGCTTCTATGCATGATGAGATCCAAGCTTTGGAGGATAATGGTACGTGGTCTTTAGTACCACTTCCGTCTGGGAAACGAGCCTTGGGCAGTCAGTGGGTTTATCGCACCAAGTATAAATCCAATGGGGATGTGGAACGTCTCAAATCGCGACTGGTTGTCTTAGGTAATCATCAAGAGGCTGGCATTGACTATACCGAGACTTTTGCGCCTGTGGCTAAGATGACTATTGTTCGTGCTTTTCTTGCTATTGCCGCTTCCAAAAATTGGGAACTGCATCAGATGGATGTTCACAATGCTTTCTTGCATGGTGATCTTGATGAGGAGGTATACATGAAACCTCCTCCTGGTTTTGCTCCTGCTGATTCTTCTCTTGTTTGTCGTCTGCGAAAGTCCTTATATGGTCTTAAGCAGGCCCCCCGGTGTTGGTTTGCTAAGTTAGTCTCTGCCCTTAAGGGATATGGCTTCTCTCAGTCTTATTCTGATTATTCCCTATTCACTTATGCTTATGGTTCGATTCACCTTAATGTTCTTGTCTATGTTGGCTACCTGATTATTGCTTGTAATGATTCCGCTGCTCTTACTACTTTCAAGGCTTACTTGAGTACTTGTTTCAAGATGAAGGATTTGGGACCGTTGAAATATTTTCTTGGCATCGAGGTTGCCCGTTGTGCCTCTGGTATTTTTTTGTGCCAACGAAAATACACACTGGATATCATTACGGAGACAGGTCTGATGGGTGCTAAACCCAGTTCTGTTCCGATCGAGCAGCATCACAACCTCGGTCATGCTTCTGGTTCGACCATCGTGGACGCTGCTGCTTATCGACGATATGTGGGTCGTCTTATTTATTTATCTGTCACTCGTCCTGACTTGGCTTATTGTGTGCATATATTGTCTCAATTCATGCAGGCTCCCAAACTGGATCACTGGGAGGCCGCATTACGGGTTGTTCGCTACTTGAAAGGTACCCCGGGTCAGGGTATTCTCCTTCGGGCAGATAGTGATTTCTCTTTGTAGGGTTGGTGTGATTCAGATTGGGCTGCCTGCCCTCTGACTCGGCGCTTATTCTCTGGTTGGATAGTTTTCTTGGGTGGTTCTCCTATTTCTTGGAAAACCAAGAAGCAGCACACTATATCCCGTTCTTCTGCTGAGGCAGAATATCGGTCCATGGCTGCTCTTACTTGTGAGTTGAAATGGCTCAAGGGTCTCCTGCTCAGTTTGGGTGTGCATCATCCCACATCTATTCCTTTGTTATGTGATAGCCAATCTGCTCTTCATCTGGCCCAGAATCCTGTTTTTCATGAGCGTACAAAACACATTGAGGCGGATTGCCATTTTCTTCGTGATGCTATTGTGGATGGTCTTATTTCTCCTTCTTATGTGCCGACTCACACCCAGCTTGCCGACATCTTCACAAAAGCTCTCGGCAAAACTCAGTTCGATCTCTTGCTTTCCAAGTTAGGCATTCTTAACCACTCTTCTGCTCCAACTTGAGGGGGGTGTTAGAGATATTGTTGTGTGCATATATTCTGTATATCTTCTTGTGTATATCTTTTCCTTTTATTTAGAATCTACAACTTAGTTGGCTTTCCTTATGTTGTATCATATATATTGTGAAGTCAATCAATGAGAAACGTAAGATTAAACCCTATTCTCTTATTTCACAACTTCACTTACTAGATTCAGTAAATTTCATCTCTCTCACAGCCACATCATCTCTCCCATTTATAAAACAAAAATGTTCTACTTTCACTAGCTTTTTTCCTCTCCTCTTTGCCTTGTACAAGAACGTAACATAACAAGAGGATAACAACACACCGAGTGAAATAGTGAATCATTGACATAGATGCATCACGTGCTTCATAAAGATCTTCTCCAATTGACCTGTACCAAAACTCCAGACCAGCATTAAATAATGTGATTTATGTTTTTTCTTTGGGTGTAGAATCATAGATTTTAATTTCGGTGATTTTCTACACAAAGTGGAGGATGATCGATTAGGGCATGTTAGTTTTAACTCATTAAAGTGACTGAAGAAAATAAATTTGTTGCCTAATGTGATTGATACTAGGGGGTCATTTGATTGAAGTTGGAAAGTATAACTTTCCTTGAATTTGCATTGCCCATGAAATTTCATTTTCTAAGAAGTGCATATTTTTGTTTGATTGAACATGGGAAATTATATTTCCCATGGGATTTCCACGTACCAAGGGGAGCCTAGGTAAGTTATTTCCTCCATTTTGTAGGAAATAGAACTTCCTAGCTAGGAAGTTCTACTTTCCATGTTTTGCCAATCAAACAACAATACATATACCTACTTCCTAGGAATTCTAATTTCCATGTATTTGAAGGTTAACCAAACAAGCTCTAGACTTGATAGATGATAATTGTGATCTTTGTGTGCTAATTAAGGCTAAAATTATAGGGGGACCTTATAGGTATCAAGTACATATCTTAACATCATTTTGTGAACCATGTTACTTTCATTGGTTTATTGGAGTTTTGATGTAATTTCAAGTATCTTGGACAACAATGGAATTATGGTATGATGATGAAATCACTTGGATGAGCTTCAGGACGATATAATATACTCTCTTCATCCCATAATATAATGCTTGTATTTCTTTCTGCGTGTACCAAAAAAAAATTCTTATTTAAATATTTCTATTTTATAATAAGCTTGTAATTCTATAGGATAAACATATTTGATGTGACCCTATTAGTTAATTTTAGTTTGTTTGAATTCATGCAAACTTTTATAGGGTTTGTTAAACATCGCCGCAAATTTACTTAAAATCGCCCCAAAAAATGAAATTACATTCCTAACCTTTTCTTTCTCCCTAAACCACCACCACCCTTCACATCCTGCCACCACCACCACGGTCCTTCACATCCTGCCACCACCACGATTCACATTCTGCCACCCACCCACCTCACTTCACCACCCTCATCTCCATTAAAGTTGGCCCTCTCTCTCCTTCTTCAGCGAACCACCACCACCCACCACCTCACTCCACCACCCTCACCTCCACTTCCTTCGTCCACTTCCTTCGTCGCACTCAGCCTCCCCAACCACCATCACCCTCGCCGCTTCACGTCACCCCACCTTCGCAGTGCTGAAATTTGTCTCGACATTCGTGAAAAGTACAATTATTGTAATCTTTTTGTTACGGAGGAAGTATATGTTATATCCGTTTCAAATGTAACACATCCGCGTTGGCAACGTCAAGCCTGAATCTTTTTTATTATGACACTAATTTGTTTTTTTTTTTTTTTGGTAAGCAAGTCAGTATATTGAAGAGGAACCAAACCAAGAACCATACATCCTACTATAAGCCAACCTTAGATCAGCTAGGAGAACAAACTTCCCTGAAGCAACTAGGCTTATAGAACAAAAGAGTCCATTACAAACTTTCTATCCACATCCTATCAATATAACTACATTTTTTCAGAGTATAAGCTGAAATTCTATGTTTAACTATATATGTATTGTATATTATTTACAATAGTATTTATGTTTGCAACTCGAGCCTGCCAATAAGCCTGGTTTCTTTCCGTCCATACTAGAATTTTTTGCACGCGATGCGTGCTTGAATTTTTTTCGAAACAGAAACTTGATTTTCTTCGGCATAAGAGTCAAAATTTGAACATAAGACATACGAAGTATAATTGTTTTACATTGCAAAATTTGATTGGTTTAGTTTCTGTCACTTAAGTCTCTCACCATTCTTTTTGTTTTTTGTTTTTTTTTTTACTTTTCAAAGTTAAATTCTATGAACAAAATAGATATTTTATTGAATTTATTTATGATTTCTAATATTTCTAATGTTATAGTTTGTAAGTGAATTTTTTTAAGTTTTTGTAAAGCTTCCTCATTTTAGTGATTTGCATAACGTAAATTATGCAATTTTATGATTTTAGTAGACTTGTTAGTGATTGTTAGAATTATCTTTTTGGTATTTTAAGCCCCTTTTGATTTGTAAGTGAATTTGTAATTTAGAATGGGAAGGGCGTAACATAGTCTCTTTATTTGGGGATACCATAGCTCCCCCCATTCCCTTATATAATAGAGATATGTTGTACTTTAATTCTTGAATGATATTTTACATAAATCTTTTCACCTTGATAATTAATCGCTATTATATAATAGAAAAAGATAGGTCCAAATATATATAAAAGTTTCGTTATATATAGGAAACACTATAAAAAAGTAAATAATGTTTTTTCTTGTCTAACTTCTAAATTCTGATTTCACCACAAATACACCTTTAATTTTTATCATGACCCACCATTAATTGTGAATGATTCTTGAGAATAGTGATTTGTATGTAAAGTTTTGTAAATGTTTTTGTATGTATTGACGTTCTAGGTTATTAGTTTTAGTTTGTATGTAAATTTTAAGTTTTAAGCTTCCTGATTATTTGAGTGATTTACGTGATTTTTATAACGTGATTTTCTCAATTGTATGGGTGATTTGTAAAGTTTCTTCTTTTAAGTGATTTGTGAGTGAGTGTTGTAAATTAATTTTCGGTAGTTTTCTTTGAGTGTCGATTTTGATTTTGACATTCCTTTTATAATTTAGAAAGAGAAGGGGGGCAAAATAGGCATTTCAAAAGATGACACCATTGCTCCCCCTTCCCTTATATAATAGAGATATGATAATATGCTAGCTTGTATTACTGCAGAGTGCAGACAACATCCCTTTTCTTGCTTTTGAACCTTTATAGCTCCTTCTTATCCACATAATCCATTGAAGGAATGGATCTTGTTAAATTTGGGTTTTTGTTTTAATTATTAACTTTATATGTACTTTCTTAAGCCAATTTTAAAATGGAGCCACTACATATCTTTAGTTCTTTATGCTTAAGTTTTATACTAACTAGTTTTTAGGCTCGGTCTACATCCTAGTAATTATATCTTTCATTTATTAAATTTTACTTTAAAATGATAACATCAAGTATCACTTGATGGTTTGGTTTTTAAGACTTTAGCATATATGCTTGTGATGATGGGGTTGAATCTTATACAATGCATTTTTTTTGTATTGTATGTGAATTACATAAAGTATAGTTCTCAAAGTTATTACTCCTTTCGTTTCAAAATATAAGGCATGCACGATGTTCGAGGTCGAACTTTGACTGTTAATTACTCTCAATTTACGTGGATAAATTTTTTTAAAAATTCATGTTATTATAGTATTTTTCAGGACAAATCCAATGTTATAATTTTTTCAATTTTTGTTTATCATATTATAAGAGATATTTGTAGTTAAAGTAAATTTTCATAAATCATGAATGTCTTATATTTTGAAACGGAGAGAGTATTCACACGATGGGGCAAAATCAAAGATAATATGAAAGTAAGTTAAAAGTAAGTACTCCCTCCGTCCCAAAATATAGTTCCCATTTCTATTTTGGGAGTCAAATTTTTAAAACTTTGACCAAATATTTTTACTAATGTATACAAAATAACATATTCATGAGGGGTCTTGTTAGATTCGTCTCAATGTATAAATTCATTTTTTTTTTGATCCATATGAGCCACAAAGGCGGTACAAAGACAATGTATAAATTCATAATATCAACTTTTTATATTTTTACTAATAAAAAACAGAAGATATTATAGGTCAAATGTACGTTTTGGAGACTGTGTAAAATGAAATGTGAACTATATTTTGGGACGGAGAGAGTAGTTTGTTCTTTCCTATATATTATGTCATTATTTCCATGGTTTTGTTTTTAATAAGAATTACTTCCGTCTTTTTATTTACTTGTAACTAAATGACTTGACACATTTGTCAAGTCACAAATTTGAGTATTATCTCTAATTGTATATATATAAGACTATAAGTGAAAATTATCAAAAGGTGGTCTTTGAAAATGTATACACACCAAGGTCAAAGAATAATTGACTTTTTAATTTATTTAGTTTTGAAAGCTACTTCTAAGTCATGATTCATCTTTTTAAACACCATTTAAACTCCTTAGATCTCCAATTCCTAATCATTTAGATATGGCTTAAATAAGTTATCATACAAAACATGATAGTATGAAACATTGAAATTGTGGGAATCATGATATGAAACAGAAGAATTAAGTAATTTATTTTAAAAAAATATTATTGACTTTAATTTTATGACATAGGAAGATTGTTAATTTGGCACTCTTTCAAATCTCTTCTTTTTCTAATTTTGATTTTGCATACTTATCATAGAACGTACTATACTTGTCTTCTTACAGGCTACAACTATATAATAATTAAAACATAACAGACATTTGAATAAAAAATTATGGCGAAGCCAAAACGTTTCGAGTTTCCATGAATGAGACATGTGCAAAGGCTTACATATAGGATGACGGTTGACCTTAGTAGTCTCTCAACCGGCCAGGTTATCGTCACTAATGACGATTTCTGCGCGAGATCGAATGTACCAAAAAAAGATAAAAGGGTTTTTCTATATATTACCCTTGTGTTTTACGAAATTCTATGTTGTACCCGACGTTTTTAAAATTTTCACATTGTACCCTTAAGATTTCTTAATGTTACCCACAATACCCTTATATACGATATCAAACAATAGATTTTGGGACTTTCTTACCTTGTGGGGATAGAGTAGGATGTTTTAGCCTTGTTAGTTGACTGAGGTTTGGGATATGACCTGATAAATTGAAAACTAAGTGAGGTTTGGAGTAGGATTTTCTATTAGTAAGGGTACTTTGTCTGCCGTTTAGAAAGTTTAGGGGTACAATGTGAAGAGTTCAAAAAGACTGGGTACAACGTAGAATTTCGAAAAAGACATGGGCACTACGTAAAAAATCCCAAGATAAAATTACTTTTTTTCTCAAGGGAGATAAAATTACTTAAAGAAGGATAATATGGCGATCAACAATTGAAACAACACTTACAATAATGAAGACATAGTGCATTGTTTTTGTGAGAGTAAGTCCCTCCTGTTGCTGTTAGATTCTACTTTATTTAGGTTTTGTTCTCTTTACCTTATTTTTTTATATATATTTTCAAATAAAGAAAATTTTCTTTCTAAGAGATTCAGAAAAAATAAATAAAAAAGTACAAAAATAATTAAGTAATAGTTCAGAAAAAATAAGATAAAAAAGTTTTAAAACGTTCAAAAAAGCTAAGAAATATAAGGTGAAGAGAATGAGCCCTTACAAACGCACAATTATTCTAGATTTGTAGATTTTCATAATCATAGTTCCTCCGTTTATCTTCTATTAATTGATTCCTCCCTCCTATGACATAGTTTATGTTTCTTATTTTTAAGGTGAAATAAGAAATGTGCAATACATCATGAATTGTGTTAATGTTGTACTTGTATTGAAAAGTAAATGTTTTTTTTTTTGATAATTTTGGCGAGTTTTATTAAGAAATGGCTTTAGGTCCAATGGACTATTCATGCAAACAGACTCGAGAGATCTCCATCCACTACTAGAAGTTACAGCCCCTATAAATGAAACATTAAAAGAGGGTCATCCCAGATTATGACTCTATATCCAAGCAATAAATTCAGCATCTCTTCTCAATCCTTGGTTGCCCAAGCAATCTGCTACATGATTTGAGTCTCGGATTTTGTGAATAATCTTCAAGTTGAGCAATGATTTTCGGGCATTTCGAATATAGTTGAGGGGGAAGGCAAGGTTCCATGGACCTCCAGAGTCTTCCAAGCACCATTGCACTGCATTTGCGGAGTCGAACTCAATGATTATGTTGCTTTCTTTTGTTCTTGCATTGCATATATAGATCTTTATGGCTCGAAGGATAGCATAAACTTCTGCGAAATTGATCTCAATCTGAGGGATTGGGCTTGAAAAGAGGGCCATAAATTTTCCTTTGTCATCTCTTAGGAACCCCCCCCCCCCTACAGCAGCATGGGAGAGCCGACAATCATATGATGCATTCACATTCCATTTGATCCACCCAAGGGGAGGGGCAGACCAAGTACCAACAGTAGCATCCGAGCTTGAAGATTTTCGACAGGGGATCGCAGAGGGAGGCAGCCATTTAAGGCATTTTGGTTCACGGATAATGTCACCTGCGGAGAAAGGAAAGGGAGAGTTCCAACCCTTGATCCACCATCCAATTCTCATGAGTATTAGATCACAAACCTCTTTTGGGAGATGAAGATTTGCTGCAAAAGATTCTTGAGTTTCTTTCTTTCCAAATGGACCAAATTATTATAAAGAAGATTGCACACCAGACTTTCTTGAAGAAAGGCCCACAGTTTTTATATTTCCACTGTAAAAAAGCATCATTCAAATGGAGAGGAAATACCCAATTGAGATCCCACAAGCTGAGCCACCATGCCCATATTTTTCTAGAGAAGTCACAGTGGAGAAATAGGTGGCCTATGGATTCATCATGAGATTTGCAAAGAACACACAGGGCATCTGATGGCGGGATGATTCCAAGATGAGCAAGCTTTTCTTTGGAGTTGATGTAACACCCCCACGACTCCTCCTTTTATAAACTAGGAGAAATTGCGGGAGTAGTTATGCCGCACATGATAATACGTAAGGCTAATCAGATAATACAGCGGAAGTCTTTTAAAATAAACTGGAAATACTTTAATACAACGGAAATAAGAAAGTATGTAAATGAATTACAAACTCCGAGACTATCCCATACTAGTCCCATCTTCAAAAGTCAAACCTTGACCCCATTGGTCAAGTAAAGTCGAACATAAAAGATAACTTAAATAATAAAGTACTCGTGTACTAAAACTCTCATCCGGATGCTTATGATCTCCATGCACATCAAGGAATTGTACCTGCAACTTCTTCTCTAAACTCTGCTCACCAAATGGATCATCACAGGGTTGTTGAGGAAAAACAACAACCAAAAGAAACAAAGAAACACATACATCAGCAACGCTGAGTACATAACACAGCTAACTAATGCGAATAATAATGCATGCAATCCTCAATTACTTCAGCTTGCTCTTCTTACGACTCTACATGCGACAAGCATATAACTAAACTTACTAAATACATTCTTTTATTATTATTTGGCAATGAACGGGCACCGTCCTCCTCTTGGAGTCATACGGGCTACTATTCTTGTGTAAGAGATCCCACACCTCTTACTAAAGTTCCATGAACTTTAAATAACTTGACTCGAGAATTTTAAGCTTGTTAGTAATGAACGAGGGTGAGAGTGAGCCTCTAGACTCAACATCTCAGAGATAAAGAATACGAGTGACACCTAGTCCACTCAAAGATCTTGATAATTGGAATTCCATAAACTTGCTTGATAAAATAAAAGCATTAACATCGTCATGCTAAGCTATATGCAGGAGTATAGTTTCACACTAACTCCCCCTGTTCATAATACTCATGGGGGATCCATCCCAAGAGTTTTATTGCCAAAGCCCATTATGTGAGACACAATCACAATAATACATCTAGCAAATAAATTAATTTCTTATCTTTCTTTAACAAGTGAATGCAACAAACACCATAATTAACTCAATTCTAAATTCTTTGAGACCTTGCTCATCTTATTACTTTAATGACTCCATGAGTCCTTTTTCTTACTTTCTTAAGGATCCATGATCCAATCAATTGAGTCCTTGCTCAATGATTAAACTACTTGTGAGACCTTGCTCAATAACTTTAACTTGTGAGACCTTGCTCAACAAAATATAATTTCTCATGAGACCTTGCTCAATAATATATATAACTTCACATGAGACCATGCTCAATAAATATATAACCTAATGAGACCATGCTCAATAAAATATATAACCTCAATGAGACCATGCTCAATAAAATATTCATAGCAAGCCATAACTTCAAGAGTAACTTTAATAACTTTAATCATGCTCAAAAGCAATAATCATCAATCACATGCTTTTCAAATATAGGAATAACTCAAAAGTTCCATTCCTAATCTCCTTTCTAAGTTCTCAACATATACTCAAACAATTTCAAGGCATAAGCCTCTCCTTACTCCTCATGCTCAATAAAAATATATCTTTGAAACTACTAAAGTCAAGGTCAAAGTGTATGTACCTTGATTACACAAAAATCAACAGTCAAAAGTTTGACTGGCTTTAATTATTCTTGAAACCTACCAACAATAAAGTACTATCAATTAGTACTTCCAACAACAAATTCAAAGCTACTAATAAATAAAAATCAGCATTTTAAATATAATAATAAAGCTGATTTTTCCTTAAAAAGGCTTTAAAAACTATTTTAAAGTCATAACTTGAAAACCTTTACTAGTAGGCAAAACCCACTACAAACTAATACTTAAAACCTCCTAAAAATGAATATTTAACAACTTAAATGCTGCTGTAAATTATTTAATAATAATAACAAATTTTTTTTTTTACAAGTGGTTCGAAAACCACACATCTGAAAAACTAACCCAACCGACGCCACCACAAGCACCACCTGCACCACCACTGACGCGACGGTGGCAGCGGCGCTCGTGCCCAGTCGCCGGTCACCTACTGCTGGCCGGCAGTGGCCAAGCACTCCCGACAGAGCTCGCCGGCGAACCACCACCGTGGTGGCCGGAATTCGCAAGCAAAGAGAGGAGGGAGAAGAGAGAGAAAAATATGGAAAAAACCCCAAAAATTTCAGAAAAATAATTACCTCTTTGCTTCCCTTTGATATTTGCAAGATCTTCCTATAATTTTCAAAAACAAAACTAGATTAGAACTTGAATCTTTGAAGAAATTGCTTAAGGAAAACTTACTTGAGGAAGAAAGAGTTTGAGAGAAAAACCCATCTTACTTTTTCTTTTGAAAAGGTGGCTAGTGAAAATGATGGAGAACGATGGAAAACTTAGGGTTTCCCCCTTTTATAGTGGTAGTCACTTTGGATAAAAGACCAAAATGCCCTTACTCATCAAATTGCCAAAATACATTTGATGATCAATTTCCAGAATAATCTTCCTGCTAATATTAATAAAATACTTTCTTGAAAATACTAAAATACTTCTTTGTGGAAATACTCAAATACTCCTTTGGTAAATGACCAAAATACCCTTTTGCTCTTAAATACTAAAATTAAATAGCTTTAATAATTAAAATGATTAAAACTATTTAATTAAATATCTTAAAAATATGGGGGATTACAGTTGATTTTTTCAATTAGGGCCATCCAAGTGAATACTTCTATTCTGTGAGGGATCAAGCCACTCCACACACTTTTAATGAGAACTGGGTTTGGAGGGTATGCTGCTTTATCGAGTTCAAAAGTGGCGGATTTTACTGAGAATATTCCTCTTTTATCGAGGGCCCAAACCATATAGTCCTCTTCATGAGGAGATAACATAACGTCTTCAAGGAGCGCTAGGAGAACCGAATATTCGGCTCAGTCTCTGGGCCTGAAGTTGCGAGTCCAACTGATGGCCCATTGCCATGTATGCCCATCCCAGAAGCCAAGATTCGCAGTGGTTGCATTTGGGTGAGTAGCTATAGAGTATAGCTTTCGAAGCTGGGCTTTTAAAGACAAGGGCCCAATCCAGATTTCATGCCAGAAATATGTTGAAGCACCGTTATCCACTTTTTTCGGGACTTACATTGAGAGAATTCTTTTGCAGTTGAATGAGAGAGAACTGATTTGCAAATGTCACGCCAGGGGCCTCCTTTTGAGGGAATTTTCAGATCAGTTATCAGAAGAGAGGGGGGATATTTATATTTTGATTGAACCAGTTTTCTCCATAGGCCATTTGAGTCATTCATATCCACTTGAATAATAGGGCAATGTTGCGATGAATCAAATTTCCCAAACTTAGACCCCCTAGAATTTTGAGGAGAATAAGTCGACTCCAAGCTACAAGGGGCATTGAATTCCTTGACTCCGATCCACTCCACAAGGAATTCCTTTGGATCTTGATTATTTTTTCTACAATCCCTTTAGGAATCGGGAAGATAGACATGAAGTAGAGAGGCAAGTTTGCAAGAGATGATTTGATTAGAGTGATGCGTCCTCCCAATGAGAGAATTTTTCCCTTCCAAGTCGCAAGTTTTTTTTCTCATTTTCTCTAGAATAGGATCCCAAGCAGCGAGCCTACTTGTGGCGGTTCCAATAGGCAGTCCAAGGTACGTGAAAGGAATTGTACCTTGCCGACACATCAAGATTTCCGTAGCGTTTTTTAGCCATGGCTCTGGAATATGGATTCCCATTAATGAACTCTTGTGGAAGTTTATGTGCAAACCTGAAGCAAGATCAAAAATAATGAGTGCTTTTTTGATGTTAATCAAAGCTTTCAAATCAGGGGGGCAAAAAACAATTGTATCATCGGCATATTGTAGGTGAGAGATCATGATCTCGTCCCGTCCAATTTTTATGCCTTCCCATAAATTCATGTTTATCGCTTTTTTTATCACCAAGTTGAGGACTTCAACAACCAGATCAAATAGAAATGGAGATAGTGGATCTCCTTGGCGGAGGCCACGTTGCAGCATGAAAGGAACAGATGGTGAGCCATTTACAAGAATGGATGCTGAAGCTGTGGTAACACAGGCTGAAATCAGTTGACGCCATTTGGGAGGAAACCCCATCTGGGATAGGGTCCAATCAATGAAGCTCCAGGCTATACTGTCAAAAGCCTTATGAAAATCCATTGAGAATGACAGCCTCCTGTTTTCTGCGCTTTAGTGAGTCAACCAGTTCACTTGCTATAAGGGCTCCATCTAATATTTGCCTTCCTTTTATGAAGGCAGATTGGAAAGGCCCAATAAGATGATGCATGACTTTTTGGATTCGGCGAGCAAGCAACTTCGATATAATTTTGTAAATACAGCCAATCATGCTGATTGGTCTGAAGTCTTTGAAGCCCATGGGGTTTTCCACTTTTGCTATAAGGGCCACAAGAGCGGTATTGCATCCTTTTGGGAGAGATCCGGAGGCCCAAAAGTTTTCCACAATTTCATAGAAGTCATTTTTGATTACGTGCCATGAGTTTTTGATGAAGAAGAAATTGAAATCGTCTGAGCCTGAAGATTTTTGACTATCACATGACGCTACAGCCATATCTATTTCTTCATGGGTAACTATTTCATTGAGAATATCAACCTGCCAAGGGAGGAGTTTCTTGAATTCTAGGTTCGAAAATGTCGGGCGAACTGGATGATCTTCTTTGAATAGTTTCTTAAAAAAAGAAACCGCTTCATTCTTTATATCTGTAGGAGTAACAAGGTTAGAATCATTTAATAACAAGGATGAGAAATTATTTTTTCGTTTCCGGATCGAGGCCATGGTGTGGAAGAACTTGGTGTTATCACCTTCTCGAAGCCATTGAACTCGAGATTTTTGGGCCCACAGCGACTCTTTGTTTTTTAGCCATTTCCATAATTCCACATGGCAAGAGTTTCTTTCATGGATCTCGTCCTCCTCAAGGGAGAGAGAATTTGAGATTTCATCAAAGTTTGCTATTTTTTCCTCTAAACTGCTGATGATAGAGTCAATATGGCCAAAATCAGATTTACTCCATTCTCGGAGTTTCACTTTGAGGGCTTTTAGGCGGTATGAGGTTCAAGGCCTTTGGAACTGAGCCAAGAGTTTTGGATGGTTTCCATGCATCAAGGATTTGTCAGCCAGCAGTTTATGAATCTAAAAGGTCGGGGCCCCCAGTTTAGATCAAAGGAGGAGGCTAAGAGGGGGCAATGGTCTGAAATTGATCTTTTTAGAAGCGAGGATTTGAGGTCCGGGAATTTCATCATCCATTCTGGTTCAATGAATATCCTGTCTAGTTTACTCTTTGAATGGCCATGGAACCATGTAAACCCATTATTTTGCGGTTTGATCTCCATTAGAGATAAGGAGTCAATGAAGTTTTTGAAGTCGGAGGATCCTTGCAAATTGAGTCGCTGGCTGCCTCTATCTGAATGGGAAAGAGTTTCATTGAAATCCCCCATTATCAAACATGGGATCTTTTTTCGACTATGGAATTCACTGATTTCCGCCCAAACTTTTCTCCTTCCTTCAACGCAACAAGGGTTATAAATGTTTATGAGAGAGCATTCGAAGCTTGAGTTTTTGAGATGTCCAGTTATAGCTATCCAATGTTTGTGCACCAAGCATTCCTCAAGAGCAAAGTGGGAGGTGCTCCATAGAGAAATGAGGCCCCCAGATAAACCGGTTGATGGACTGGCAGACCAGTCAATGTTTGGGTCATTCCAAAAGGAAGAGATTATTTTTTTAGAGCGATTCTCTATATTTTGGATTCTTGAATGAAGACAAAGAAAGGATCATGTTTTCTGATGAGGTTTTTGAGGAGGGATCTTTTGACTCTAGCCCCAATTCCTCTAGTATTCCATGATAGAACAATCATTTTAGTTGTTTTTCTGAGATGAATGGGTTGAGGTTTGAAAGCTTACTAGGGTAAAGGACTCCATTTAGCCTTCTGACGGCTGAGAATGAGGTTGATTCTCTTTTCAAGCTCAGATCGAGTACCAGGATAAACGAGACCTAGCTCGTCGGCGAATTTGAGGACATCTCCAGCTGATATCTGAAAAGTATGGTTATGATGGGGAAGGGAGGGAAGTTGAGATGGGCCTTTGGTAGAGGGGCTCGAATTTGGCTGAGAGGATTTTGGTATTTTATTTTTCTTTTTGGAGTGGGCATTTTTTATTGGTGTGGGGATTGAACTTTCGAAACCAAGTGGGAAGAGCGGCCCAGAAGAAGAGGAGGATGAGATTGAAGGATTCTTGGGCCTGATAAGAGGCCCATATTTGTTGTGGATAGGTATAGGTGATAAAGGTGAGGTGGCATGGGGAGGGGATCCAAGCTGCTGGTTTTTAAGGTCTGGGGGATCTTCATTGGGCATAGGGAGTGGGTCCTGGAATTTTAAAATTCTTTTTAAGGTTTTGGTATTGGTTAGCGAGCTGAGATTGTCAGAGGTACTAACTTAAGCTGTTTATTTGTCTTTACTTTTGATGGAAGGTGGGGTTTTGTTTGTATTGGGCAAATTGGTAGGAAAGTGGAGAGTTAATGTAAGGTTAGGTGATTTAGTGGGCTGTTGATTGGTATTCCAATGATTATGAGTGGTGTCATGGGGCTATGCGCCATCATTTTTGGGAATGTCAGAGGATTGATGGAGTGGGGTATACTCATTTGGTTTGTCAACATCATTTCCAAGGTCAAAATTTATGACATCATTTCCAGCTAGTCTCTCAGACTTCTCATGATTGGAGTTTGCATGGATGGGGGAAGGTGAGCCTGGGGATGGTGGCCATGAACTGGGATTTTCAGCTTTTTCACCAGACCTAAAAGCGTAATTTTGGATTTTTTCTGAGATGAAAATAGGGTAACTCTTATCATCAATCTCCAATGATAATTTGCAGTTAATCTCACAAAGACAATCAGTAAACACCATAATTTTTGCACAATCAAAACTCTTAGAATCAACTGAAATTACTCTTCCAAATACGCACCCAATTTTGAAGAAATTTTCATAGCCCCATGCAATGAGAGGGACACCATAAATGGTAAGCCAAGTCTCTCTCCACAGAGACGCACTTTCATCATTGACATTTATGATTTTTGAGAACCATCTAAGGAGCTATCCACATTCCATTAGAGATTTTTTATCTTCATAAGTCTCAAAGATAATTAGGTGTAGCATGCCACCCATTGGTTTGATTGAGAGACAGTGGACACCTTATGAGATTATGTGATTAAGGATTACCTCTGAAGATTGTGATGAGGATGACAGTGCAATGGCACTCCTCTGAAGCATTTCAACGTTTTCTTCACATTTCTGGCCTTTTAAAGTAGCGACATAATCACCATCCAAGTCAATTGCTCCAAGTGTACGACGACACTTCTACGTTTCTTCTCCTAGTGCTCTTGAGCTCATTACACGGTGCTCTGAGGGTTGGGGTTTGACTGTGTTATCGGTATGGACAAAATCTTTAAAGGGGATGAGATGTTGAATGGGTTGAAAAGGGTTGACGGTTTGGTTTTATTTGTGATGGTCTGGCTTTTGGATGATGGGTTTTCTCTTCTCGGTATTTGGTTGTGTGACTTCTTTGTAAGTTCTAAAGTCTCGGAGGTTAGATGATAATTGGGGATTTTGTTTCAAGGTTTTGAGTTTGGGATTTTGGTGGTGGTTGAGGGTGCGGCTATGAGGTGGGGCTATGGGCTTATCAAATTTTGCAGGATACACAGAAATCTGGTTTTCGCCAATTTTTCTTCCATTTTCATCTTTTATAGCAGTGGTTAGAGATTGGGGGTGATAGTATTGATCAAGGCCGATTTGTGGTTTGGGGTTTTTTGGTTGTAGGGGATGTAGATGTCGGCAATGGCTCCATGTATTCTGAAGATTGTTGCTATGTCGGATATGGAGGAAGATGGGGGGAGGTGGTTGATAAAGCAGGTTTTTGTGGCAGTGGGGGGTTTTTTTATTTTCTTCCGGTGGACAGTAGTCCATTGATGGTTTTGGGATGGTTTCTCTCGAGCTCTCTCTCTGGGGTTCTCTCTCTAGATATGGTTTACATGCATTAATTTATTGAAAAGTAAATGTTCTTTATTGTTTTACTAAAAGAAAAATGCAGCATTAATGGGAGGCTTTTGGTAAATTGTACAATTATTCCAACCATCAAAAATAAGGAAAAATTTCAAGGACTTACCTTTTATAAGAATTTTTTTTAAAGAAAAAACTACCTTTTATTTTTCTCTGTTTCAGAAAACTGCCTTTTACAACAAATTTTTTAAAATAGATGATGATTGCAATTAATTTTGACCGTTTATTCTGCTATTGACGTGCATGTTGTAGTCATGTAATTTTCTCCAACCTTCTGCATCCTATTTGTGATGCCAATACCAAGACTTTTCTAATAATTCTAAAGAGTTGAGTTAAGCTACTAAATATATTTAAAAGAGTTGAATTAAGCTACAAAATTATTTAAAAGAGTTAAATTAAACTAATATTGTGAGATGCTAAAGGTTAGAATCTAGAGGGTTTAAGCTAAGTCATATTAAGACTAATATATGGTATGGGAATAAGACTTTGATTGATTAATTGATTTATAGGAAAACATGGGGTGGAATTCAGAACTTTGAAAACTCAAAAGCCCCCAACGTGCATTGCCAATGACTAGTTTCGTGTCAAATTCAAGGCAATTGAAACGAGCTATATGGTGCATTTAGGCCTTGCGGTCCATGCGTGCAAATTTTCGCCAATGGACTGGACTATGTTAGCGGTCAAGGTCAAAATTGCACAAATGGGTTTTAGCATAGGTTTTTTGCGGGCCTAGTCGTGAAAACCCAAACATTGATCCACCTAGTCAAACAGGGTCAATGCCGGGCAGGACCCACCGTGCCATTTTCCATGTGACCTATGCGGATTCGTGGGTAACCTAACCCATTAGCCACCTCAAACCTAAGTACTTGACCCATCTGACAGGTCTACATACACACGCCCCAATATTGTTCTACCCTTAAAAATTTGAGATATTGATTTAACTTTGATTATAATTAAAATAAATGTGGCAGACAATAATGTTATCCACGTGTCAACTTTTCATGTTTGGCTATTTATGAAATCAAATTTTTTTTCCTTTTATTATATTATATTATCTTTTCTAATTTGGAGACTGAGTAATTAAGTACTATTTTGTGGTTACCTATTCTTCAACTATGAATTACTCTATCTTTAAAAATTAACCATTTATATTGTATAAGTTTTTATATAAGGCGATTTTACCACGATAAGGCCACCTTAACCCTTTCTCCTTCTTACCTACACGGAATTTCATCTCTCTTCATCCACTCTCACCCTCTCACAAAAAGTAGCTCTATTATGATAAATCATTGTTATAAGAAGTTTTCTCATTATATGTAAATATAATCAACAATGGTCATGCAGATTTAGCATGAAAAGAATCGATGGGTCAAGGTAAGCCTAGAATCATAATCTATATATCTATCTATATCTATACTATTATTCAAGCTCAAGGCAAGGAGTGTCATTCTGCCATGTTTTACTATTTATGCGATTAACAAAGCGCCACATAAGCGATTACATGTCTATACTATTATTAAAGCTCAAGTCGAAAAGTGTTGTTATTTCACTAGGAACACTACAAGAGGGGGGGTGAATTGTAGTGTGGAACTTATTGCCCAAATAATGCGGAATTTAAAACATAAGTAATAAGGAACTGAAAGTGCAAGAGAGATTTTTTACGTGGAAACTTCTTGTCTCAATACAAGAAGAAAAACCACGACCTACTCAGGATTTAAACTCTTTACTATAATAGGAAATCTCCTATGATTCAACCTATTACATACTCAAGTTCCACTCGAAACTCCAACTCTCTCACAATCTCCACTCTATACTCTAGACTTAACTCTAAGTCTTTCAAGAGTTCCCACAACTCTTTACAAAAGGTTTACTCAAACCCTTCACCCCTAGATAGACTTCACCCTAAGTCTACGCATACACAACAAGAACTTAAGTTCTAACTCGAACTTACTCAAGTTCCTAACTCGAACTTACTCAAGTTCCTAACTCGAACTTGATAAAGAATTCACTCAAACCCTTTACCAAGTTCCCATTACAAGAGTTCACTCAAACCCTTTAACCCCAAACTCAAATACAGACGCTTGATAATTTGGTTTAACTCTAGTATATAGAAACTGAATAACTGTAAAGGAACATGGCACTCGTAGGAACTTGAAACTCAAAGGAACTGACTCAAACAAGGAATAGAAATATAATTTTTTGTAAGCTATTCCTTAAGCCAAACTTATGGAATGACTAATCATAGTCTAACACTATGGAAAGACACCAGTCAGACAATTTGAAACTCAATTGAACTTGTATATTTTAGCAGTCTTTTAGAATGAACGTGGGATTAATCATGTGTTAGTGGTTAAACCATTATCCCATGATGTTCCTTACTCGAAGGAACACGTTCCTTAAACATCCCATGATCTCCATGATCACTGTTAAACGTGGGAGAGAATTAAGTTACTGCTTCCTAAATTTTAGCAACCACTTTGAGCATTAATTTGAAAATCTGATTTAATTAAAAACATATTAATTATTAAATCTGAAATTAAATTATTTTAATAAAAATATTATCTTTAAATTTCTTCCGTAAAAACTGAATAATATTTTTATTATCTTTTGAAAAATAAAATCTTTTCCTTAAAAAGATTTTCCATAAAATCAGATTTTTCCTTAAATAAAACGGTTACCTATAATCTAGGCATATTTTACTCAACTGACATAACTTACCGTTGTAATGCTCATCCTAAGTCTAGTTCCTTTTAATAGTTAGTTCCTTTAACTTAGATTAAAAGCTACCACGTCTGTTCCTTTAGAGAGGAACAGACAGACAATTTCTTTAACAATACTCATTATACGTATTATAAATCTAGGCTTTTTATTTTCCAAAAGATAAAAATTAAATTAAATAAAATCAGATTCCTAAAGATACCGATTTTATTAAAAACTTATCTTTTATTTTAAAACTAAAACTTATCTTTTATTTTAAAACTAAAACTTATCCTAAAACAACTAACATATTATTTATAAATATTTAACCACTAGAGATTTATTAAGAAATAAACTCTTAATAAATTCTTATAGATTAAGATAATAATATGCATCAGATTATTGACTCTTAAATACTTTTGACTCTAAGTTCCACGAGTTCCTTTGACCTTACGAGTTCCTTTAGACCTTGTTCCTTTACCTTTCATGTTTCCATATACTTACATGAATCCTAGAAAATAAACTCATATTTTCTGCCTTCATGCTCCATGCTGCTCCAACTCAAGAACCGCATGTTGATAGCTCCACTTTGGAACTTCAGTGTGCTAGTTCCTTTAAGAAACTTCGCACTCATAGTTCCTGCTCAGGAACTTCTTGTTTCAACTCTGAAACGTTATATTGCTGCTCCCACTCAGGAACTGCTCCAGATTCATATTCAATGTTCCTCATAGGATGTACCTAGGAACCGCTCTATTTGTGTTCCTTATAGGAACTCTTTTAGGAACTTCACTTGTTGGAAAACCTTCATGATGTGATATATTCAACCTTTGATGACTTGTTTCATGTTAATGTAATATGCACATCTCAAACACACATGTTAGTTAGATAATCATCATTTGTTTACAATCATCAAAATACTACATGACTCAACAAGTGTCATTGTGCCATATATATGTCATTGTTTATGTATTTGATAGACAAAGCACCATATAAGTGATTACTACTCATTGTGATAACAATAGCAATATTCCATGAGCAAAGAGATCAAACCACCATGCCATTACTTGATCATTAATCATATTGCCAAAGATACTTATCAATTATTATGAGTAAGAAGTGAGAACACTCCATAATTGTTTCGAGGAATATTCTTAAATTTTCACATTGACTTAAGCTTAATAATTCAATAATCTTAATAAATTGCCTAAAACATATTTGTACCTAATAATATTGTCCACAATCCATAACAGAATAACTAATTATTTTTTTCATACTTGTTAAGATTGTAACTGACCAAAATTAAGTTATATATTCAACTTTTCACCTTCTTAATTATGAAGTTCTACTATTCTCGGTATTTTTTTAAGTTTTAACCAATATTACCAATTTCCACCTCAATTAATTACTTGACTTTTTACTCAAATAAATGCTTACTACTACATTTTTAATCAAACGCAATGGTTAAAATAAGCTACGGATATGACATATTGAATTCTAGAAAATAATAAGATTGGATCACCCTTGTTTACTTTTTTTTTTCTTCTTTTCTTTTTTTTTTTTTTTTTTTTTTAAAAAACAAGGGTGTCATTACAAGATGTTGTACTTTTCCTAGAATGTCACATTTACCTACCACAAAGAAGTAAACATATATATCGATTTCTTTCTTATTCCCCCTGAGTTCTTTACCATTCCTTCATCATTAGGAACTTATATGAGTAGCTCCATCTAATGATATATCTTTCTGAGCATCAATTGTTAAAACATATAATACTTGCTCCTCACTTCTTCCTTAACTTCCCCTCAAAATGTATTTACCATTTATCACTCTTTATGTATCATTGAACCATAAAAAGTCATGAATTTTAATTTAGAGCAATGGGAATTAGGATATTTAAATGACAGGATATGAATGGAATGATAAGTTAATTAATCAAAGGGTATTTGAAGAAATGGTGTGAACTGTCGATAGTTGGCTAAGAATAGGTTTGTTCCCTCTAAAAGTTAAATGAAATGAAATATATTAAGGGAATTTACCGTCTTGTTCCAACAAGGTTTCTTTCATTGTATCTTTGGCAACTTAGGACTTTCATGTTTGACAACATCCACAGTTCTATTATGAACCTCTAATACTTTTAGGCAAGGGAATATGCCTTTAGACACAAAAATTAAGTGTAACATATTTACTCTAGTGTGCATATAATCACTTCAATTTTAGTATGTGTAAGAACCCAATTCGACAAAACTTTTGGAAAAGAACATGTTTATACTCAAGTCATACTTTATTAAGTCTTGTTCCTCTAAACAGTCCATGAATAGGTGAAATTATAAAGAATATATATTCACATAATTTTTAAAGCAAGACTTATACAAATTATGAACATCATAACTTAAGTCATATTTACCATGAATATAATAAAATTACCTCAAGTACTGGATGTTTTGATGACTTACTTTTGAATTCCGAACTGTTAGTTCCATCATTTTGATGTCTTCACATCTGATAGACACTTCCATCCAACTTGACTCATACTCATCGTTTCTTAAAAAGTTCCTTGACATGTTTTTGTCATAATATCATTATGCTCCAAGAGAGTAGTTGAGTTCCCTTATCATGCTCGTGTACTCATTTGCGTATAAGGTTAGCAAAAACTCTTGCATAAAATAGTTAGTGTACCAAAATTATCCATATTACGATGTACAACTACTAAGTCAATTCCTCTTGAAAACATAAATTATTGTTAATTTTGAAATAATTTTTCAAGAAGAAACTTGATGTTGTTCCTCGTAGATTTTCAGAAAAAATTTTAACACATTGAAAATCTATTTGAACAACCTAAATCCCATGTAAGCAACAAAAAAATATTCAATTATTTCATGACCTAGCTATATAAATAAAGTTTCCTCAAAATCAATACCTTTGTTTAGTTGTTCCTCTCAACAACTAACCTGTATAGAGTTCTTTGCCTATGTCTTGAATGAGCCATAGGATACTTCTTATGTTCTGTTAGAATCAAGAAACTCGATTGTTGGAATTGTTTGTTCCTACTAATTGGGCAGGAACTTTGCTTACACATATTCATTGAGTTGAATTTTATTTATGAACTTGAATTGATCTTCATTTTTAAGCTCTTCTCCATACGTTCATATAGCTGGCTATTATTACTTTATAGAGTGACATATTTCATATTAAGAACTCTAGCTCCAAGGAACTTGTGAGTTCAACAAAAAATAATAATCATCTTTAACCTGTTTTCTGGGAAAAACAAGTTAGTTTATAATAAATATGTCAACTCTTTATAACACATTATATATCATTTTGCTATAAGCTCTTTGTGTTTAACAATTAGAGGTGCATTTTAACACTACCTCATCGCTTCTATTTTTAAAGTTCCTTAGATGATTCTTATTGCTATTAATTTCCAAAACACTTAAATCAAATGCTTAAGACATAATACCAGTGTTTTCTCCTTTGAAGATGTCATAGGATGTCTTGTTGATCATCTTATAATCATCCTTTGTTGATGATTTAGCAAGTGAATCGATTGCTTTTTCTAACTTGTTCCTTGTTCCTGCATACATCATCAAACTTGTTTGGAACTTGGTTCCATGGTTAGATCTTGAATATAATAATTTATGAACACTTATACTTTTAATCTTCTTAGCAATGATTTCACATTATGTGGAATACTTACTTTGGATTAAAGAAAGAATCAAGTGTTCCTTAAATAACTATAAACAAGAAAAATCTCCTTCAAAATTCTAATCTAAACACTTAAAATGCCACGCAAATTCATGTGAAAAGGTTCGAAGAATTTGTGATGCACACCAAATTTTGAAAGAAGATAAGATCACATACTATCTTCATGGACACAATATACAAACGTATCCTTTAGGAACTAGATATAAGATATACCTATAATCAAGTTCCTTGGTCTAAATTTGTCCAACCATGATGAAGTTAGAATTTATTATTTGATAGATATAAGTAGATCATCCTCAATAATGACTAGTCATGTCATGTTGTTAGGAACCAAATTGAGATCCACAGAGTATGTGTTCCCTACTTGATTCCCTTCAAGTGTGACATTTCTAGCTTTTATTGAAGACACAATTTAATTGCAAGGCAACCAGAGTTAGTGAACTTTAAAAACTGTAAACATAAAGTGCTTCATTAACTCGACAATAAATATGTATACAATGAAACAAGAACTTAACTTACCAACATTTGATTATTAAACAGTCTTACCATTTTACGTTGGTTTCTTAAGCCTCACAATTAGCGAGAGTAATGTTGATTTGTCTATCATCATATGCTTGGAACACTCTTGTCGAGCTATATCTTACGAGTTGTTCCCCTCACTAAATATTGTTGTTCCTTCAGTTTGGGTTGTCATAAACTAAGAAATATAATCCATAAAGCGAACCCAAAAAGAAATACTTTGTGCATTTTAATATTAGTAGGTTAGTCAAAAGAGATAATATAATTAAAGCATATAATGAAATAAAGTTCCTTAAAAAATATAGTCTCATATGAAGGAACTTCTGCTTTGTTCAAGTGAACTAAGATTAATTTCAAAAGAATTAGAAACTTGTTCCAAATGTGGTATTTTTCTATACCATTTACTAGTTCCACTAATATTAGTTTACCATCGCTTCCTTCAAATCAATAGTCAATGTTTCTTGATTTGAGAAGCTGGTTTTATGCATTTAATTTGGTGGAAATAATAAGTAAGCAATAGGAACAATTTGCTATTATAAGAGAATAAAGGCACTGAGACTTTAATTACTTAACTCACTTAATCACTTAGTCAGAGACACTTAGAACTTCATTAATTAAGATCCTATATAATAGTTATTTAGATTAATCATGAGATATTATTAGGATCATGGATTTACACGTTGTTCCTTTCCTTGAGGAACAAGCACATCATGCCCACTTTTATACGTTAATTGAACGTGTTATATCCAATATCTACTTTCCTAAATTCTAGGAAATTGTTAAGCATAAAAAATTAATGTTAGTTCTTTTTAATAATATCCAAGAAGGTTTTTCTTTAAATATAAAAGATTTAATTTTTTTTTATTAAAATCTTTCCATAACAAAAAAAATCTTTAAAATGATTTAACTTAGTCAAAATCTTTTTCGTTAAAACCTTCCTAAATTATAGCCTTAATTAAGCTTCTTTATTATTTGAAAATGAACATCAGTTAATAGATCTGTTGATTCATGCTTAATTACTCATGTGATTATATGAGTTCGTTTGAATCAATTTAGTTGTGCCAATAAGTTGTTCCTTTCAGAGGAACTGATAATCATTCTCTTATTACATCCATAAGTTCCTTTACCAATATTAATTATATCCGTAGACAAACCTACAAGATATAATTTTACTTGCACAAAAACTTGAAGAGAAGTTAGATTGAAATAATTCATATATATGTAACGATCATAAAACAACTTCTCTTTCATAACCTTCTTCAATCATGTATTTATAAGAGATATCAAAAATCAAATTTGATAATAATAATGACCAAGATATATAGTATGTAAAGATTATTACCCAATTTCCTAAGAAATATCACCTTTTACATACTTTTTCTAGCTTTTGTAGTCATAGGAACTCATGTCTAGAACTACTTTCTAGAAACAACTAACCTCTACATCAAGAGATGTCAGTTCCTTTCACATTACCTGCAAAATAAGCAAGTTCTTGGTTTTTGGTACCCAAATATATGTTGGGTCCTTTCTTGTTAGTAGGAGCAACATAAAATATCCATATTCATGATGACGCACATATCTACCACTACTAACAAGGAACATCATGTACCGACATAAAAATATTTCAAATATTCATGATGCATAATAAAACTATCATTTGGCAATGAATAATAATATGAGCTGTGATATAACATCCAAAAATAATGGATTTTCCTTAAGATGAGAAACCAAGTTCCAGAGACACAAATATGCATTGTTCCATATAACTTGTTCCTTCAACTATTTCTAGTATATGATTCTTTGATATTTTTAAAAAAATTGGAAATCTGAATTTTGTCTTTAGAAAACAATGTTAAAGCTATCCTAAATTTCTATAAAAACATCAAAGCCAAATAAAACAATCTTACTAGAAATACTTAAGGAACAAGTTCCAATGTAATATATGCGTATAAAGAATATCTCAAGGAAGAGATACTTACATCAAAGGGGTTGTTCATAATCCTCGAGTGACTTTTAATGTGTATAAAAAGTCTGCCTTCACTTTTCCTTTGAATGACATCGGGTGGAGTTCCTTTCTCGTACGTGTTCTTTCTTCTTGCAGGAACTTAACTCAGCAGGGTTTCCTGCTTATCAATGAGTTCCGGCTCTGATACCAATTGTTATTTCACTAGGAACACTACAAGAGGGGGGGTGAATTGTAGTGTGGAACTTATTGCCCAAATAATGCGGAATTTAAAACATAAGCAATAAGGAACTGAAAGTGCAAGAGAGATTTTTACGTGGAAATTTTTGTCTCAATACAAGAAGAAAAACCACGACCTACTCAGATTTAAACTCTTCATATAATAGGAAATCTCCTATGATTCAACCTATTACATACTCAGTTCCACTCGGAACTCCAACTCTCTCACAATCTCCACTCTATACTCTAGACTTAACTCTAAGTCTTTCAAGAGTTCCCACAACTCTTTACAAAAGGTTTACTCAAACCCTTCACCCCTAGATAGACTTCACCCTAAGTCTACGCATACACAAAAGAACTTACTCAAGTTCCTAACTCGAACTTACTCAAGTTCCTAACTCGAACTTGATATCAAGAATTCACTCAAACCCTTTACCAAGTTCCCATTACAAGAGTTCACTCAAACCCTTTGGTTTAACTCTAGTATATAGAAACTGAATAACTGTAAAGGAACATGGCACTCGTAGGAACTTGAAACTCAAAGGAACTGACTCAAACAAGGAAAAAATATAATTCTTTGTAACGCTTTCCTTAAGCCAAACTTATGGAATGACATAAGTCTAACACTATGGAAAGACACCAGTCAGACAATTTGAAACTCAATTGAACTTGTATATTTATAGCAGTCTTTTAGAATGAACGTGGATTAATCATGTGTTAGTGGTTAAACCATTATCCCATGATGTTCCTTACCGAAGGAACACGTTCCTTAAACATCCCATGATCTCCATGATCACTGTTAAACGTGGAGAGAATTAAGTTACACTTCCTAAATTTTAGCAACCACTTTGAGCATTAATTTGAAAATCTGATTTATTAAAAACATATTAATTATTAAATCTGAAATTAAATTATTTTAATAAAAATATTATCTTTAAATTTCTTCCTAAAAACTGAATAATATTTTTATTATCTTTTGAAAAATAAAATCTTTTCCTTAAAAAGATTTTCCATAAAATCAGATTTTTCCTTAAATAAAACGGTTACCTATAATCTAGGCATATTTTACTCAACTGACATAACTTACCGTTGTAATGCTTCATCCTAAGTCTAGTTCCTTTTAATAGTTAGTTCCTTTAACTTAGATTAAAAGGAACAAACAGACAAGTTCTTTAACAATACTCATTATACGTATTATTAATCTAGGCTTTTTATTTTCCAAAAAAGATAAAATTAAATTAAATAAAATCAGATTCCTAAAGATACCGATTTTATTAAAAACTTATCTTTTATTTTAAAACTAAAACTTATCTTTTATTTTAAAACTAAAACTTATCCTAAAACAACAACACATATTATTTATAAATATTTAACCACGTAGAGATTTATTAAGAATAAACTCTTAATAAATTCTTATAGATTAAGATAATAATATGCATCAGATTTGTTGACTCTTAAATACTTTTGACTCTAAGTTCCACGAGTTCCTTTGACCTTACGAGTTCCTTTAGACATTGTTCCTTTACCTTTCATGTTTCCATATACTTACATGAATCCTAGAAAATAAACTCATATTTTCTGCCTTTATGCTCCATGCTGCTCCAACTCAAGAACCGCATGTTGATAGCTCCACCTTTGGAACTTCATGTGCTAGTTCCTTTAAGAAACTTCGCACTCATAGTTCCTGCTCAGGAACTTCTTGTTTCGACTCTGAAACGTTATATTGCTGCTACCACTCAGGAACTGCTCCAGAACTTCATATTCAATGTTCCTCATAGGATGTACCTAGGAACCGCTCTATTTGTGTCCTTATAAAACTCTTTAGGAACTTCACTTGTTGGAAAACCTTCATGATGTGATATATTCAACCTTTGATGACTTGTTTCATGTTAATGTAATATGCACATCTCAAACACACATGTTAGTTAGATAATCATCATTTGTTTACAATCATCAAAAAATACTACATGACTCAACAAGTGTCATTGTGCCATATATATGTCATTGTTTATGTATTTGATAGACAAAGCACCATATAAGTGATTACTACTCATTGTGATAACAATAGCAATATTCCATGAGCAAAGAGATCAAACCACCATGCCATTACTTGATCATTAATCATATTGCCAAAGATACTTATCAATTATTATGAGTAAGAAGTGAGAACACTCCATAATTGTTTCGAGGAATATTCTTAAATTTTCACATTGACTTAAGCTTAATAATTCAATAATCTTAATAAATTGCCTAAAACATATTTGTACCTAATAATATTGTCCACAGTTCCATAACAGAATAACTAATTATTTTTTTCATACTTGTTAAGATTGTAACTGACCAAAATTAAGTTATATATTCAACTTTTCACCTTCTTAATTATGAAGTTCTACTATTCTCGGTATTTTTTAAGTTTTAACCAATATTACCAATTTCCACCTCAATTAATTACTTGACTTTTTACTCATATAAATGCTTACTACTACATTTTTAATCAAACGCAATGGTTAAAATAAGCTAATGCAACGGTTATTTTTTATACCGTTGCAATAGGATCATCTATTGCAACGGCCTATTTCAATTTAGGTTCATAGATTAAGCTATTGCAACGACTTTATAGTAACCGTTGCATTATATATATCTATTGCAACGACTTGGTCATGGTCATTGCATTAGATATATCTATTGCAACGACTTGGGATGGTCGTTGCATTTGATGATGCTATAACAATAATTCACTTATTTCTGATTTAATTTATGCGTTAGCTAGCCACGTACTCATCCACTCACAAAAAATTACGCTCATGATTCCCTCAATTTTTTTTCACGAAATTTCAATTAATAATACTTCACAGTTTGAACAGCAGTACAACACCTTATCTCCCTAAAACAAGGAAACCTTGATCATCAGGTAACTGACATCGAGGTAAAAAAAAACCTATCAATATTGCAGGTTTGCCAACAAATTTCAATCTCCAATCCCAAATCTCTATTATGAATTGAAGGCACGAACCGAATTCACCCAATTACATACTAAGAGGAAGAGGGAAGAGGGAAGAGGCGAAATTTTCACGAACACTACTTCACAGAACAGAGGGCGAAATTTCGAACTTCAAAGGTGCGTTCTTCTATTTTGGAAATTCTGGAAATCCATCTAAAGTCACAAAATCCAGTCGAGCTCCAAAATTAAGGTATGTTCTTTAATCAATTGTTATTGGAATTTTATGTTTTAGGAATTCTTGAGATTATTGAAATTCGTGGATATTAAGATTCTGCTATGTTTTGGGAATTTTATGCATAACCAACGTAATTAATCACCCAATTCAAAGAAATCCCAATTCAGAACCAACGAAAAAGAAATCATTAGCAAACAAGTATCCAAATTCAATCCCCAAATCATCGAAATTAGACAGATTAAAACACCAAGCAATATACATCGAAACATAATCAACAAAATGAAGGAGCAACTAAATCACAGAAATTAGTGTGTATAATAAAAAGACAAAACATTGATGTAATGCAGCAATTAAGGAAAGAACATGAAAATTAATTAATATAAACTGAAACAAACCCTAAGAATAGGTAATAATGATAATAATAATAGAAATTGAAATAAAAGAGAAGCTGAAATAGAAGGAATTACAGTGAGAGGCTCAAAATTGAGGGAATCAGAGGATAAAGCATCGAGATTGTCAGAGCTTCGAGATTGTGGGAGGAGAGAGAAACGATGAGATTAATAAGCTTAAGAAATTAAGGTTGAAATAGATCATGCCAAATTACCAATTACCCTAGACCCAATATTTTTGTGAATTAAGAATTTTATCTAATTTTATTTTTGTAATTTTTAGGAATTTTCTGAATTGGATCTTTTAAATTGGATGCTGACTTAATGTTCTTGTTTGCAACATACGATTAAGGAACAAAATGGATAACATAGATAATAAGTGGATGCTTCAAAGGTGGAGCAATGAATATGAAGAAGGAGTTGAGGAGTACATTAGTAAGGCTTTTGCTATTAAAGCACAAGGGAACCAGATTTGTTGTCCTTGCAACGTTTGTCATTATCGTTATTGGCAGTATAAAATGTTGTTAGGATCATATCATTGTTAATGGTTTTGTTCCCAGAACTGATAAGTTGTTAGACTTAGATATAAATATTGAAAAAGAACCGGATTGACAGAAGAACATGATGCGATATTAGACACAAATGATGACATAGAGGGTTGTTGCATGATACAATGAGAAGGGCCAAATGAAGATGCAAAGAATTTATCGATTAATAAAGAAGGTCAACAAGAATTATATCCAGGTTGCAAGAAATTTTCCAAACTGTCCTTTCTTATTCATCATTTATATACAAGTGTGACCATAAGTTGAGCAATATAGCAATGTCGGCTTTGTTAGGAATTTTAGAGACACGCTACCAGATGCAAATTTGCCCAAGTCTTTTAATGAAGCAAAAAATTTTAAGAGTTTTAGGGCTAGATTGTCAGAAGATTGATGCATGCCCTAATGACTGCATGTTGTATTGGGAGGAGCATGCAAATGCAACAAGCTGCTCTGTTTGCAAGACTTCAAGTTGGAAAGTAACTAATAAAGAAAAGACTAATGGGAAGGATCATAAAATTCCAGCTAAAATTCTAAGGTATTTTCCAATTAAGAAAGGTTGCAAAGGTTATTTATGTGTCCGGAAACTGCAAAGTACATGATATGGCATAAAACAAATGATTCAGAAGATGAGCTTTTACAGCATCCAAGGGATGGTGAAGCATGAAAACATTTGACAAAGATATCCAGACTTTGCCAAAGATGCTCGTAGTGTGAGGCTTGGTTAGCTTCAGACGGGTTTAACCCATTCCACAATATGAGCATTGTACATAGTACGTGGCCAGTGATATTGATCAATTATAACTTACCTCCGTGGTTGCTTACGAAGCCTGAATTTTTGATGTTAGCATTGCTTATTCCCGGTCCCTTATCCCGGGAAATGATATTCATGTTTATTTGCAACCACTAATTAAGGATTTGAAAGAATTGTGGGAGGTTGGATTGGAAACTTATGACTCTTTAAGCAATCAAAGGTTTGATATGCATGCACATTGATGTCTACCATTAGTGACTTTCCTGCTTATGCAATGTTGTCTGGTTGGAGCACAAAAGGGAAACTTGCATGCCCGCTTGTCATTATGAAACTGAATCATTGTTCTTCAACAAAAGCCACAAGCATTGCTATATGGTCACCCTACTTTTTTAGATTTGTCCCACCCCTGGCGTCGTAATAAGAATATTTTATTGGAGTTACGGGGCAAGGAGACCAACCAGTGCGTTTAACAGGAATCAAAACTAAGGAGTTACTTTGTGGTTTTCGAAATAAATGTGGAAAGTTGCAAAAGATAACGAAACAAGAAAAGGAAGTTCCATGGAAAAGGGTACCAATATTTTTTAAACTTCCATATTGGAAGCATTGTTCACTTCGCCATAATCTTGATGTAATGCATATTGAAAAAAATGTATGTGATAATATCATTGCCACACTGTTAGATTTACCTGGAAAGAGCAAAGATCATGCTAATGTTCGTCAAGATTTGAAAGCCCTAAATTGGATGCCTGAACTTCATCCTCAATTACTAGAAGATGGTAAGGAAGTATTTCCAAAATCACGCTTTTCGATGTCATTAGAAGAGAAGCGATTGTTTTGCAGGTCATTAAAAATGCAAAGCTACCACTTGGATATGCTTCAAATATCGCTCGATGTGTGCAAGTTGGTGAAAGGAAGATCACTGGATATAAGAGTCATGATGCTCATTTTCTAATGCATTACTTGCTTCCTGTTGCAATCAAGACAACTTTGAGAAAGATGTTGCAAAACCTTTGCTAAGGTTGTGTGCCTTTTTTAAGGGCATATGGAAGAAAGCTATCGACCCCCAAATCTCGACTATTTGCAAACTGAGATTGTTGAAACCCTTTGTCAGTTAGAAAGATTTTCCCACCTACCTTCTTTGATGTCATGGTTCATTTACCAATTCACTTGGTGGAAGAAATTAAGCTTGGTGGTCCAATTGGAATTAGGTGTATGTATGCAATAGAGAGGTACCTCCGAGAGTTAAAATCTGATGTTCGGAACAAGGGTCGTCCGGAGGGCTCAATGGCTGAAGGATATTTGGCCAAAGAATGTCTCGCATTCTGTGGAAGATACTTGAATCGATCAAACAGTCCTTCAGATAATAATGTTGGATCCTAGTATCTCAAATACATTATTTCCCAATATTCCGACCTATTAGAGGAAAGGGAAGGAATAGAAAGAAGAAGGATTATGGGTTTATGATGGATCACATTACACGGGCCCAAGTCCATCAATATGTCTTATTCAATTGTGATTCTGAGGAAGTTGAGAGATACATCGAGTAAGATAACTTAACACAGAATTTTTTCTAATTATTTTTCTAATTTTTTTATCTTGCTAATTGTGATAGATACTAACATATTTAGTAAAATCACAGTGAACATAAGTTGTCTGTAAGCAGCCACAGAAAGAAAATGGGATTTCCGCATACTCATAGCAAGAATTTCATGGAGTGGTTTAGAGAGAAAGTTGATCTCAATATTCAAAAGGGAAGAAATAACGATCATATCAAATGGTTATCAAAAGGACCATCTCGTGTTGCTAAGAAGTTCAGTGGCTACTCTGTTAATGGCTATAGGTTCCACACCATGAAACGAAGAAAAAATGGCGTAACTCAAAATAGTGGAGTCACCTTAACAGCTCTAACGCATAGTTTTGCTAGTAGTAGAGATCAAAATCCTGTTATGGGGGCTGTGAACTATTATGGCTCGTTAGAAGATATTATTGAGATATCTTATCATGTCACTTTAGTGTTGTCTTTTAGATGTGTGTGGTTTCATTCGGAAAAGGATGATTTTGGGATGGATGTCGTGAATAAGAATAAGAATATTTCACAAGGAGAACCTTCATCTTGGCATCTCAAGCACATCAAGTTTTTTTATTGAGATCCGCTTAAAGAGGGTTGGCATTATGCTATTCAAAATCTTCCTAGAGAACTTTCTGATTACTATATATGGCTTTTTCTTGGTATTCGATATGAATTCGTTCTATATTGAATTACAATGCATGTGTTTAATTCATGATTTATCGTCTCATAAAATATATCTTTGCGTTTTTTTAAATTTTTGTAATATACCATCAATGATCTTCTCCTTCCAGTGATCTGTCATGCTTGAAAAGAGTGGTTGGTTGGTTCATCCTTGTGTTCTTTCTTGACCAATGTGTTGCATGCAGTAGTTGTATTGCTTTTTGCATGGTGTTCCTTCTTTTCTTTCTTTATCTCTACACCAGCAGGTTTCTTACAATCCTTTGATTGAAAATTTGCTATTGTGCTTTTCCTCTTGCACAATAGTCTGTTTGGCATCCTTATGGATTGTACTTGCGTGTTTTTCTTCTTTGTCACTGCCTGTGCATCAGATTTCATGTCTTTGACAGAGATGTGTTAGCATTCTTTTCTTCTGTAAATCATTACATGCTGGCTTTATGTCCTTGGATGCTGGACAATGGCATGTAGTAAAGTGTTTCCCCACTGCTTGGTGTTCCTGTTGTTTTTGCCAAAAAATATAGAATAACATTGATTGTCTCATTCCCCCCCACCCTTGTAGATGAAAAGGAATAGAGCGAAGCTTAATGTTGGACAAAATCAGATTCCACCTTATGAGAGGCAACGTTTAGAGAGAGTGAGGTTTAACGAAGAAAGAATGAAAGCAAAAGGGTTTGGAAGTTTGGCAAACAAGTCATTACTCGACAAAACTCAGGAGATTCTCAGTGGATGGAGAGATGATGAAATTTTTCATCTGATGACGAGTACTTCACATCAGACTATGAGGGTTATGACGAGGAGAACGAAACTAATAATGATGCGGCAAAATACTATGGAGGTTTGTGATTTTGTTCCGCTCAATTTCTACCTGTATATTATTAGATTTTTAGTGGTCTTAATAGGTTATTTGGCTTATTATAACCTTTATATATTTATCTATCTATTTCTTTGGTCTCCATATGTTTTTCTTTGGTTCATTTTTTGCTGCATGTTTGTGCTGTCTTGTTTATGGATGCGATTCTGGAAATCAGTTTCTCAGTTTGTGCAGTGAGTGTGTGCAGTGGCAGGGCAGGGAGGGGTGGGCAGTGAGTGTGTGGAGGAGTGGCAGGGAGGTTGGGTAGTGAGTGTGTGCAGTGAGTTTGGGGAGTGCAGGCAGGGAGGGGGTGTGTGCAGTGAGTGTGGGGAGTGCAAGGCAATGAGGGTGTGTGTGCAGTGAGTGTAGGGAGTGTGTGCAGTGAGGCAGGGGTGCAAGAAGGGAGGCAGTGCAAGGGGGAGTGGTAGTGCAGGGAGGGGGAAATGGCAGTGCACGAAGGGGGGCAGTGAGTGTGTGCAGTGGCAGGACAGTGAAGGGGTGGGGAGTCGCAGGTGGCAGGGAGGGGGACAGTAGGCAGTGTTAGGGAGACAAATGGGGAAAACTTCCACACCCATTTCACTTGCTTGCTACAGTTCCCCAAAAAAAAGAAATCGTTATGTCACTAATGGGGAAAACTTCATAAGACTAATTTCTTAGTTTCTTTAAACTAGAAATGTGAATAGAGACAAATGTAGATGATAGATCTTACGGATTATCATCAGGCTCAGAATGTGATGGAACTGGCAAAGCATAGAAAAGTACGTATACATCGTCAAAAAATCCAAGAGACACTGTTTAACATAGGTACAACATCAATCAAGATACAATTAGTCCATGATACAAAAGATATACGACTAAGAAACTATATAACTAAAAGATTTGACCCAATCGCAAGCACAAAAATTGTATTTACTACTTAGTAGCCAGCAAGACAGTTCTCAAATAGTACCATTAAGCCAATTGCCAAGTGTAATTCTATTGTAAATACTACTATCCATCCAGCATTTTTGATCCTAGACCTCTAGGCTTCTCCATGGTGCATCATGATGCATGGAAGGAAGCACATAAGGTGTTAAGTGCCAGATATATCTAGAAATTTAAAATTGACATGAGTTTCATGTCACCTAATCCAAAGGACTACAGTTAAGATGCACTATCTCCATGTAATAGAGAAAATGAAAGTATATTTTGTCTGGTACATTAAATACTATGCTGCCTACTAGTCTCAACATACAATGATGCTGCCTACTTGTCTCAAACTCTCAACTAATTAGTGGTAAATCAGGCCTTAGTTTAGACTGTAAATCTGCAAAGTGAGTATTCTCTTAAATCTGAAAGTTGGTGATTAATTTCTTTATGCTTTCAAACCCTTAGTTTAGACTGTAAATCTGCAAAGACTGTAAATCTGCAAGTTTTCACCCCTAATCTTGGATTTTTTTTCTAATCACTTTTCAAGAGTAAAACCTTGTGATAATTAATGAGCTAATGTGTATTCAATTGTTAAAGCAAGTAATCAACACAAGGACTAAGAATCTTTTAACTTCAAGACAAATCTATAAACTACTTAAAACCCGAAGTTAAGAGCTGATCTTTGTTTGAAAAAGCTAATTAAGAACCAATCTTTTTTCACAAAGTTTTATGAGGGAGGAATGTTATAGTACAAGCTCTCTAGATCTCGTAGATGTTGTGTTGTGAGATATTTGCTAGTGGTCTAAAATTGTTACATGGCCTTGTAATGCTTTTGTGGAGCAGGCCTAATAAATATATGTTACCCTTGATTGCTACGAACAATACCCCACTCTCCACTGAAAGAGGAACTACTTTGATATTTGCTACTCCCGTAGAGTTGGTAATTTTTATGATTTTAGCTGTTATCAGGAGATGGTTAAGTTGTTTACAAATTATGCTTGAATGTCCTATGTTGTGAATTGTTATATGGTAGTTTCTTTTGGTAAGTTTGAAGTGTAACCAACTTGAAACCTTTATGTGGTAGGGCAGTACTATATTTTTTTACTGAGGGGATTAAGAAACCTTTGTCATCGTAGCTCTGGATACTTCCAATGTCTAATTTCATATAGCAAATGGGAAAATGTGAATTCAGAGGCTTCACAATCCCCCACTAGCTTCTCGAAGCAGCTATATATCCTGCACATGGAATTTACCATATAGTAGATTTTACCATGCTCTTTAACATAATTGGTTCCTTCACTTGATTTCTAGCAAATGAAATAAAATAGTCTCCAAATTATTTTTCATGGGAGGAACAATAAAGAGCATGGAACTAGAAAATAGACATACCAAGCAGGATTTTGACTAGAGACTAAGTGAAGACAAAGTGAAGCTCATATGGTGTGTAAAGACTAGAGACTAACGACCAAACCCTGTAGAACAAATGACAATGAAAAAGTTTCAAGAAAGCACCTGATCAAATTCTGTGAGGTTAGTGACAGCTTCAACAATTGCCTCCTGATTCCTTTCATCCCAAATTTTCCTCTTTCTTTCTGTCCACAACAAAGATGCTTTTACAACTGTGTCTTTTCACTATCCGTGACAACAATGGAGATAATACTATGGTCTGTGTATATGAATAGTACCAATGATCTAGATTGTAAATTCATCTCCTTGACTGCAGCAACTGTTGGTGAGTTTGGGGGCAGATGTCCGTTGGTGAGTCTGGGGGCAGATGTCCTACTTAGATAAGGTTAGGGCCAGGAAAGAAGGTGC
Source organism: Beta vulgaris subsp. vulgaris (assembly GCF_026745355.1). Classification (NCBI taxonomy): domain Eukaryota; kingdom Viridiplantae; phylum Streptophyta; class Magnoliopsida; order Caryophyllales; family Amaranthaceae; genus Beta; species Beta vulgaris. The sequence continues at coordinate 8,706,900 of NC_079203.1, forward strand.
AGAACTGCAAAGGCAGCGGAGGGGGCAGTACATATGGGAAAATAACAGTTTAAGTTGAAGTACTAGGTTGATGTTTTGTGGTACTTATGGTCACGCAGATTGCAGCGTTTATCTGTTGCTGCAGTTACAAATTGAGTACAATGCAGATTTTGAAGTGTGTAGAGCTGTTGTTAGAATCTTATCTGTATTTTAAGCATTTTATTTTGCACGCTTATGGATTGTTAATGTGCCTTGCAATATAATATTTGCTTCCTTGGAAAGTGTTCTTCTTGATTTGCCATCAAAGCAAAGTAAGCTTGATGCTTACAGGGAAGTATTGGAATCTATAATTGAATGTTGGATTAAGAAAGGCTGTCTTGGTGAAGCATCATTTCTTTGTCTATTTTAACTCACTCAGTCACTCTAGAGGAGCCTCATTAATTAGAAGTAACCATCTTTGCTAACTGCATCCTGCCTCATTTGTTTTGTTTTGAGTGCAACTATAAAAGGGAGAGGAGGAAATCATATATGTCCACTTTTCTGAAAAAGGCAGCAGCTATAGCAGCCAGAAAGTTTAATAATTTACTCAGATTGGTGCCATTATATGCTTCTTGTATGGTTTCAGGTGGAAAAAGAGGGAGTGAAGCACCCATTATCTCAACCATTATCTATGAGGGATTTTGTGCATAAAAATGGCAACGGAACCAACAAGCAAAGGATAACACACAATCTGAAAATGTCGAGCAAAACAGGCGAAAATCCGTGGAACTGCCAAACCTGCAAAACAGCAAATGACAAAGGATATTGCACGCCCTCAAAAGCAACAACCAAAGGGAAAGACACAAGAAAAAGGAGTATTGTATTCCGGGGTCTATATCTTCATTTCGCTTGTTTCGGCAAAAGCAGTTAAAAAAGATGCACACACACAGAACAGAATCTCCTATTACCGATGGAATGACACATGAAGCAAACTTGGAAATTCAGATTCCTTCCACTATAATAAGAAATGATGAAGTTGAACATGAATTGGAGCAACAACCAATAAATGAAGAAATAGAAGTGGAATCTCAACCAAATGAAATAATAGAGGAAGGTATATATCACACACTTCTGTAGATGTCATTTTTTTTTATATCTATCTTATTATATAAACTAATACCTTAACTTTAAATAGCTTGTAAGAGTAAAAAGCAACGAAGTCCAACAACGTTAACAAAGGTCCATTCGCGTACAAGAGAAGAGCGTGAAGCTATCGTACTGAACTCAATCGGCCAACCAGTTGGACCAACAAAAGAAGTTGTTGATGAATTTAGCCTCTTCTTGGGTACAGTTGCTAGGGATTCCGAGCTTGCGCCTCTTAACTATAGAAAATTCAAACTTTTGCCCACACTTGACAGAATATGGGATTATGTTTTGGTATGTTCCTTTCATTGTTTCTTTTCTTGTAAGCTCATTCATAACACTAAAAACATGTATATACTACTAATTGAGCTCATTCATTGGACCGAATACCTATATTACTACTAATTGAGCTCATTCATTGTTGGGTTAGGAAAAGTACATGGTTTCTGATCAAGGGAAAAAATGGGTTTTTGAATCTATAAATGCAAGTGGCGTGGTCATAAATGTAGGGTAAAGCAAAAGCACTACTATGCACATGAAACTGATGAAAAAAGGTGGGAAAATCGTCCAAAAATAGTTTCCGATTCCCAATTTAAAGATCTTTTGGAATACTGGAATTGTTCACTAATCGAGGTATATGGTTTTATTCTCTTTGTAATTTTGTTCGTCTACTGTTGAAATTGTATGTTAACTTTTTTTTCTATTACAAAAGAAGCAAAAATTAATAAAGGCAATCGTGGATCACTAGATGATATGCATACTATGGGTCCGAAGTCATATGCAATGTTACGTCATAAGTTGGTAACAACACATTATCTTGATCTATATTCTTATTTTCCATCATCTCATACTCTTAGAAAGTTATATATTGAACTACTAATTTGTATCTCTAAAGCAACAAGAGGATCCGAATAAGCAAGACCTTCACAAGAAAAGGTCTACAAAGAATCGAGGAAAAGAAATCCTGAAAAGACATACCTCACCAACAACAAAAATCTATATCCAATATTGTGAGTTAACATGCTATTTATTTGCATATTTTCTGCCTTAACTTAGTATATGTAATAACTTGATCTTCATTGGATAGGCCAAGATGGATGCTTTACAAAGTGTTGAACTTGGAGAAGATGGTAACACTAAGGATCATTACTCTGAAGTCATACAAATCCTGTTCGCAAAAATGTGTACGCCTTTATGGAAGAGGTGTAACGAAGACTGATTTGAAAAAAAAGGATAAAAATTCGGGTTTCATATTCCCATAGGAGTTTTTACAAAGTATGGAGACTCAATTGGTGCAAAAGCTAGCACCGAGCGTGGCATCTGTCATTCTTTCTCAAATTCAAGCCGCTAATCCAGGAGTAAGCTTGTGATTCCTGATTTTTCAATTGGTACAAAACCAAATATGCATCTATGACAACATACAAACTAGTGACACCAATGAGCAAGCTTCTAATGGCCCTCAATTGTTAGATTGTGAGGTACCGTTTTTATTTCTTATTTCTCTATGAATATATTTATGAACTAAACTTGTGGAATATGCTACAACCATGACTAATTCATGATTTCATTCTCTACAACATAAAAAGCATATAATCCATGTGACAAGTAGAAAGATGGTAGCATATAATGAGTTGGAAAGTGAAGTCTTTTTATTGCTGCTGTTGTTAAATTTTCCAAGTTAACTGATGTATCTTAAAATTGTTACATCAGTTAAATTTTGGCTTGAAACGTTAAAACGCTGCATTATATGATTAGAGTTATATCTGGAAACATTTCTTGACTGTGACATTACAAAATTCACTGCTGCCTCGTCTACTGTCACCTTCACCATAGGCGCACCTGCCCGCAATCATATATACAGATAAGGACTGGGCTTCCAATTGCTTTGTGCAGATTGAGAAAATAACCACATGTGAAAGAATTGGGGCTAACCATTCCTAACAATTCAACATCTGGCCAAAACACATCAGAAAATCTCAAAGCAATCTTATTCTCATTTCCCACCCAAGATCGGAAATTGCAGAATCAGCCTAAGGAACCATTCCTAACTATGTTAAGTATCCTCAAGCATCTAGTGTCATGTGGAATCAGCCTAAGGAACCATGACGTATGGGTGAAATTAAAGTAGCCAGAAGTAGAAACCAAATAATGACACACAAGTCACTCGCAACATTCTCCCTTGCTGAATCCAATCATACCAACACAAGGAATTGTATCTGACCTTCCAATTAGCAGCTCAACACTTACATTAGCAAAGTCCACTTTTGAGAGGGGAGGGGGGTTAATCCCATGTAAAAGATCAAGCCTTAGGAATATTTATTGGTAACCCTCACCCAAAAAAAAGAAAAGTGCTTTCTCCATCCTTCAGATGAAGCACGTGACAAGGAATGAGAAGCTTAGAACATACCATCAGTTAAAGCCAATAGTGAACAGCAAGGTTTATGAGTAAACTCGACCATACAGAGGAGCATGCGTGTGATCACTTACACAGATAAGGATAGAGAGTGAAAGTGAAAATACATACTTGAGAGATAGAATACAAACATGAGCAGCAAGTCTTATCCAGGTAACAGAAAGGCTCGAATTGCAACCTGATTCCCATTTACCTCATCATACATTCATATTTGTCAGCAAATTATAGATATTCTAGTTAGAATCAAAATGACAATGCTATGGATAAAAATTATCTTGCGAATTCAAAGTTAGTTTCCGATACACCATATCAACTAGAAAGTTACGGCAGGAAGGATTAGTGAACAAGGAACATATCTTACAGTCGTTAGCCCAATAAAATCATAGAGAAGATCCTAAGAAAACAAATAGCTACAAGGAGATCAACAGACAAAGATAGGTGTCAGTATTTGTACCTCTTGCAGTGAAAAAGTATGCGTAGAATAAAGTCATTTTATCTCTGCCTTGAACCTCAAAAAATCTTTCATGTCTTCGAAAAATCTGGAATTATGCTGGATTTTAGTCTTTCTTTGACTGCCTATCATAATACTAAACCTGCTGTTTGTTCATTCTTATCTTTTCTCTCTGAAGATCAATTTTACCTTAACTTCTATGCTGAAATTGCGTTCTACATAGCCATAGACTGAGGCACAGGTGCCATATTTGAAATTCCTACTACATATTGTACTATAGCTGACTGCACGCCTGAAGAATATAGAATGAAAATGCAGAAATTTATGTTGTGTGCTACTACTGCCCAAGATGTCCAATGCACAACCACTTTTTATACACTTTTTTTTTTTGCATATTCATCAGCCTCATTCTTTAACTATATATGGTAATAGCCACAGATATCTCGTACTTGGAAAAACTTTCTGATTTTTGTTTTTTAAGGCAATCATCAACATCTATATACTTTTACTTCTTATTTTTTGGAAGAAACTTTCTGAATTCTGTTTTTTTAGGCAATCATTAACATCTATATCTGCTTTTCAGGAGTGACTTGGTGAAATTCCTGAAGATTTGGGATCTAACCGAGCCGGACAACCTTTGGTTAATTAGTGAAACTAACTCAGGAGAGCAGCAAAACAGATCAAGTGGAGCGATATTTAGAAGGAATATGATCTATATGTGTACTTAAAAGGAATTTGTGGTACTAAAACAAATATTTTTAGTTGGGTTTGATTAAGTACGTTAATTTTTTAATTAGGATTTGTCATGTGTAGTACTCTTAGTTTAATTAGTTTTGGAAATTATGATACAGATATATATGACAATTATTTTTGGCATTTCAAGAGTATTTTTGCATTTGTTGCATCGTTACTAATATATATCAAGAGCTGTAATATTATAGGTTTTCAACAGGTTACATTAATAATCGTTGCAATATCACCAAAAAATGTGGAAAAAAAATTCCGTTGCAGTAGCTTCAAGCCGTTGCAATAGCTTAAATAGTAGGCGTTGCAGTAGCCAATAATGTTGCATAACCTGCCACTAACAAAGCCGTTGCAAAAGATATATGATCTAAGGCAACGACACATTTAGCCGTTGCAATAGGGCTAAAAGTCGTTGCAGTAGGCCTATTGCAACACCAACAAATGCGACGGTACAAAACCGTTGCAGTAGGTCTACTGCAACGACTTTTAGCCCTATTGCAACAATTTTGGTGTGTTGCCTTTGCCTTTTAATGTAGTTATAGAATGTTATAATCCTTCTATATAAATAATCCATTTTATGTCATATATTTCATTACCAAATCATCCCTTACTATTCCAGATTAGTTTTAAATACTATCTCATTTCATTCAATACATTTAGAAGAACTCCACAATTCAAACATTAACTTGATTCATTTTATAGTCGCATAAAACATGTAATGATCCGAGGCAACACCCGAGTCAACAATACCTTTAGTTTAAACTTGGTAACCTATTAGTAAAACAAGGTTTTTACCTGTATGTCAAATTGGTAACCTATTAAAGAAGGTGTCATGACATGTGTCACCTTCTGATTGGCTTTTTAAGTTAAAAAAAAAATTAAGGCTTTATTTGGTTGATGGGATTTGGCCAGAAAGGAAAAGAAAGGAAAAGTGTTTTATCATTTTCTCATGTTTGGTATGATAAATTGTATGGAATTTGGTAGGAAATGAAAGGAAATGGAAGTAAAGAATATTTACAAAAATTTAACCTTCCTTTCCTCCCAAAATTGGAGGAATTTGAAAGGAAAGAGAAAAATAAATGTTTTCTTTCTCTTCCCTCCATTTCCTTCCATTAACCAAACATTGTAAAATAAAATCACTTTTATTTTCCTTCTTTTCCTTTCTTTTCTCTTCCTTTCCTTTACTAATATTGAACCAAAAAAGGCCTAAGAAAAATCCCCTTCCCAGTTCCCATTCAGCCCATTTCCACCCCCTCCTGCTGGAGCCACCCTTCTCGACAGCCTAAACGCAACCACCCTCCTATACTAACCTGGTGTTTCTCCTTCCCATTTCCTCTTCTCCGATTTGAGCAAATGGGTCCGGATTTAGAGGTAGTGTTGCTCATTTCAATTTAGTGGTGGTGGGTTAGGTGGGGTTTGTTATTACGATTGAGTGGTGGTGGGGTTAAGAGAAGTTGGTCGTTCAATTCATAGGTGGTGGATTACGAGTTAGGGGTGTGGGGTTAACTAGTTAGGTGGGATTTTGGGCTTAAGGTTAATGGGGTTTCAGGTTCCGGTGAGGTAGGGCGTGGGGGTCAGCCGTTCAGGTGAGAGGGGCTAGGGGGTTTCGGGTTCTGATAAGGTGGGGGTTAGTGCGAGGGGGTTTCGGGTAAAGGTTGTAGGGTTATTACATTTGGTGGGGTTTCGAGTTTATGGTCAGTGGGGGTTAGGTGAGAGGGGGTAAGGTGGGTTGGGAGGTGAGCTATCGTGATTAGATTTGGGGTTGGGATGGGAGTTGTTGTGGTTAGGTTTTGTAGTTGGGAGGAGTTATCGTGGTTGGGTAGGTGGGCTTCCGGACCAAATTGGGTAGGGGGTCTGCTAGGGTTAGATTTGAAGTCAGGTTTGGTGGTGTTGATGAGGTTGTGGTTATGGAGGTGGGGTGGTTATGGAGTTCTTCCATTGAACAAATGGGAGGTAGGAGATGGAGGAGAAGGGAGATTGAAGGAAAAAATATTAACATTTACAATAAGTTGGAGGTAAAAAAGATCGTTTGGGGAATATGGGGTATAAAAGTGGGATTGTTTCTTTATTTGAGGAAAACTGGGATTGTTTTTAGATTTTGAAAAGGTGGGATTATTTTGGGAAGAAGTGAGTAGTGACAAAGGTGGGAATATTAGTTTCCATTTTTCCTACTTTTT